>NC_136758.1:12810200-13467700 GCF_936440315.1 Barbus barbus
TATATACATATATTTGTTTGACAAGTAGAAAATTCAAAAGAACACTACTGAGCAAATAACATTAAATAAACTAAACACAACATTTTATAAAAGAAGCATACTGTAAGATCACGCTAGAAAGTGTGTCTGTAGTCTAATTACATCATAAATGAAATCATAAAATGCCATCTAAAACATGAATACAGAGAATATAGAGCTTTACGTGCAAAGAACATACGCTTTCGGTTAATAGCATGCTAAACTATTGGTCAAAATGCAAGAGTTCATCCTTGATGCACAAAGCCAGCATACAGGGCCTTAGCAGTACTCAGAGCAAATGCACTTCCCAAGGCCTGGTCTCCACTGACTTCAGCTTTTAAGTGTTCCCCACATTATCCCTGCTCAAGCAGCTCACACAACAAACAACCCTCAGATACTACAATGACTACATATGGAACACGAGCGAGCACATGAGCTATGATGGAATGAATGAATAGATATTGAAGCGATGACCGCAGAGGCATCATTACAGTCAACACTAATTGATACACAAAACCACTTGTACAGATCAGACAGGGGCACAATAATGTTTTCTTGAATGTCTCAGAAACTTGTCAAGTTTCCCATGTTGATCCACAAAATTCGTGCTAACAGGGGTAACCAGAATTTTATATTTATGTGTGTATATACACACACACACACACACACACACATTAGTGCTGTCAAATGATTAATAGCGATTGATCGCATCCAAAATAAACGTTTTGGTTTACATAAGATATGTATGTGTACTGTGTTTATTTATTATGTATATATAAACACACACACATACAGTATATATATTTTTAATATTTACATGTATATACATTTATATATTTATATTATTATATTTTATATTATATATTTTATTTTGTAAACTTTTGTTTTGGATGCGATTAATCGTTTGACAGCACTAATATATATATATATACTTCTAATGAACATGTTTAGTAATTTCTATGAGTACAAATCTTAATGTTTAAGCATATAATGATATTCTACGGAATTGTGCGCTTCTAATTTTATAGCAACCTTTTGGACAGAAACCTTTTCTATTCTAACATGGCAGTGCCTCTGTGTATAAGGCACGGTTCAAAAAGAAATGATTGAATCAGTCAGTGTGGAAGAACTTGACTGGTCTGCAGAAAGCCAAGTCCTAATCCCAGCTGAACACCTCTGGTGTGACTTTAAATGCAGACCTTGACCCAAAAACTCGTCACCAAACACCAATGACTTGTATAGACACTATAAGGACAAAAGTGTTGGGACACCCCCTTCTTTAGAACAGAAAAAGGCACTAACAAAACTGTGGCAACAAAGATGGAAACATAATTCATATATTTAAAAATTTTATTTCCATCTCTGTTGCAACAATTTTGGACGTGTCTAAAATGACAGTAGCCTTATGTACAAGTCATTGGTGTTTGGTGAGGAGTTTTTGGCTCAAGGTCTGCATTTAAAGTCACACCAGAGGTGTTCAGATGGGATTAGGACTTGGCTTTCTGCAGACCAGTCAAGTTCTTCCACACTGACTGAATCAATCATTTATTTTTGAACCGTGCCTTATACACAGAGGCACTGCCATGTTAGAATAGAAAAGGGTTCTGTCCAAACTGTTGCTATGAAATTAGAAGCACACAATTCCCTAGAATATCATTATATGCTTAAACATTAAGATTTGTACTCATACAAATGACTAAATCCTCAAAAGCTACACATCATGTTGAGATCCAAAGAAATTCAGGAACAAATGAGAAAGAAAGTAATTGAGATATATCAGTCTGGAAAAGGTTATAAAGCCATTTCTAAAGCTTTGGGACTCCAGCGAACCACAGTGAGAGCCATTATCCACAACATGGAACAGTGGTGACCCTTCCCAGGAGTGGCCGGCCGACCAAAATTACCCCAAGAGCGCAGCGACGACTCATCCAAGAGGTCACAAAAGACCCCACAACAACATCTAAAGAACTGCAGGCCTCACTTAACTCAGTTAAGGTCAGTGTTCATGACTCCACCATAAGAAATAGACTGGGCAAAAATGGCCTGCATGGCAGAGTTCCAAGACGAAAACCGCTGCTGAGCAAAAAGGACAAAGGCTCGTCTCAGTTTTGCCAGAAAACATCTTGATGATTCCCAAGACTTTTGAGAAAATCCTCTGTGAACTGACGAGACAAAAGTTTAACTTTTTGGAAGGTGTGTGTCCCATTACATCTGGCGTAAAAGTAACACAGCATTTCAGAAAAAGAACATCATACCAACAGTACAATGTGGTGGTGGTAGTGTGATGGTCTGGGGCTGTTTTGCTGCTTCAGGACCTGGAAGACTTGCTGTGATAAATGGAACCATGAATTCAGATGTCTACCAAAAAATCCTGAAGGACAATGTCCGGCCATCTGTTCGTGACCTTAAGCTGAAGCGAACTTGGGTTCTGCAGCAGGACAATGATCCAAAACACACCAGCAAATCCACCTCTGAATGGCTGAAGAAAAACAAAATGAAGACTTTGGAGTGGCCTAGTCAAAGTCCTGACCTGAATCCTATTGAGATGCTGTGGTTCATGCTCGAAAACCCTCCAATGTGGCTGAATTACAACAATTCTGCCAAGATAAGTGGGCCAAAATTCCTCCACAGCGCTGTAACAGACTCATTGCAAGTTATCGCAAACGCTTGATTGCAGTTGTTGCTGCTAAGGGTGGCCCAACCAGTGATTAGGTTTAGGGGGCAAGCACTTTTTCACACAGGGCCATGTGGGTTTGAATTTTGTTTTCCCTTCATAATAAAAAACTTCATTAAAAAACTGCATGTTGTGTTTACTTGTGTTATCTTTGATTAATATTTAAATTTGTTTGATGATCTGAAACATTAAAGTGTGACAAACATGCAAAAAAATAAAAAAACAGGAAGGGGGGCAACACTTTTTCACACCACTGTATATATATATATTTAAAATGCCAATTTGTGAGCTTCATAACTCTTTTTATTATCTTTTCTCTTGGATAAAAGTTATCAGATGGTCAATGAAACATTCAAAATAAATCTTGAGATTTACAGTTTTGTCCCATATATTCTCATTTAAATGGCTTCAAATATGTAACACAAACCTTTACATTTGCCTCACTATTGGATTGAAATTCTCAAGTGTGTATGATAATCAGTCAAGGAATCCATCCTAATTAAGTTAAATTATGAATAACCTCATTCAGAGCCTTTTTCAAACTCATGTAACAGCACTCCTTGATGACTTCATGGACTCATGGAAAAAGAGTAATTTGTTTCAGGGAAAATTGATACATTATCAGATTTCCTATTTGAGTTTGTTGTAACTAATTAAAGGGGTCACACTTGTACTTTGTAGTACGATTTTTAATGGCAAGGGTAATTATCACAATTGTCTAAATTACAGCTCAAACTTAATTTTCACTTTTTTTCCGTCATAGGTGAACACCGAAATATACTGACACACATAGCTGTGCTAGGTTTCAGTTCACTGTATGAAATTTACTTACTCATACAAAGTGTCAGTCTTGCATAAAAGACTGAAAATTTTAAACAATGGCTATTAGTTTAAAACATGTTTTTCTAGGGAAAGCCAAGTCTCTTGACGGTAAAGCGAGTCACATGGAGAAACGAGTACAGTGGAGCACAAGTAATCAAATAAAGCACATTTCACGGACTGCAACTGCAACAAGACCTTTTCATGAGAGGAACAAGGAGCAATATGCGCTCGGTTAGCGCTGCGGACCCTCTGAGACTACGCTATGGCACGCTCTGTTTTTGAAGTTGTAAAAAAAAACATGCATAACAATCTATTGAACAGTTAATAAGCTTAGTTAAAAAAAGAATGGCATTCAGGGACGTGAGTGTGTGTGTGTGTCCTCCAGTGGGCCGGATAATTATTGTCTTTACCAAGTGTTCAGGTGCCCCTGGAGTGCGTCGGATGGCTAAATGCCGGCAGTAAACAAATTAACTGGCTGACGTAGCTGCAGACTTAGCGCTCCTCACTATCCCTGCACCTCTGCACGTCTGAGGGCCACCGTTCCTCAGGGACGGAGCAGCAGCAGTGTGCGGATCTTAGGATGTACGTCCATTCAACCATGCTGAACCGTTATCTGCTACAGTACATTCAAGATGCTGGACAGATTTTAATTATAACTTCAAATATTAAGTTTGATCCTTAAATTTTGCATGATGGTCAGTGACATTTAAGAGAGTCCATGGGACAAAAGGAAGAAACTAAAAATGTAATGTGGTATAACCATCAAAATAACACCTTACTTAATACACCTTAATTATTATCTTTCAAAGACTGTAAATATAAATTCTTAGGTAAAGAGGTAAAATATGTTTGCTAAAAATTATTTTTTTTTTTCTGAGGATTGGCAGGGGTTCTCACCATGAAATCACTTCATGTTTTCTGCATGTTGGTTGTGACTTTGACTTGGTGGGCAAAAGGGATATATATATATATATATATATATATATATATATACACACACACACACACATACACACATATACACACATATAGATAGATAGATAGACAGACACACACATGCACGCACGCACACACACACAACATTAATAGGCACTGAAACGGTTTTCTTTGTTAGAAATAATCATGCTAAAAAGAACTTAGAAGGTTTTCTTCTAAAAATGTCAGTCTTTTAATGAGGATTTTTTTTCAATTATGATAATGATATCACGACAGTATCATTGACATTTTTGACTAACTCTCCCAAAAAATATTAAAATTAATTTTAATTCAGCAATTATGTATGCAAGTCATTGTATGTAAACATTTGAATGCATTTTTGAATAAATGAATGTATGACAGCTTTATATCACTGGCCTGTTATCATGTCGATATACAGTATGTGTATATACACTATTACCATTCAGAAGTTTGGCTTCACAATGATTTTTCCCCCTTTTGGGGGGAAATTTATATTTTAATTCAACAAGGATGCAACTGATAACGATTATTAAATTGATCAAAAGTGACAGTAAAGACAACGGTACAAGAGATCTCTGTTTCAAATAAATGCTGTTCATCAACCTTCCTGTTTATCAAAGAATCCTGAAAAAAGACACTATATTGTGGTTTCCTGATTTGATATATAAAATGTGTGTGTGATAGAATGCATGCGTGTTAAGAGGAGCTGAGGTTGGTCTGTTGAGCTCCCTCTGCTGTCTCCGACAGCACACACCGTCACACATTCTGCTGCTGTCAGATCTCCAGCATAAACCACATGCTGAGAGAGGATGGAACGTTTGGATCTGATGATTAAAAACAAAGACGAATTGACCGCACTGAAGTTGATGAGTTAATTATTTCACCATGTCGGACCTCTTGAGCCTTTTATCATATTCTAAGCGACTCACAGAAAAGACCAATCACAAATGAGGTATTTCATATCTCCAATGATTTCACTTAGAAACAAATTAGATGAGGTGAAGTTCTCAAGTTTGAGAAGACATCTCAGCAATGTCTCAAACAGTGCTCAGATGTGCAGAGTATTAAAACATATATAATATGAGCCACATTCATTTTATACTATATCAGACCATGTCTTATTTCATCTTATAAGAATTTTACGAGTCTAAACAACCTCTAAACAATTTAACTGTTTTGACATCATGGACACACAATTTGAGAATTTTTCAAAAATAGGTTGTTTATTTAAATTATTCAAATTAATGAGGAATCCTTTGTTGAATGTCACATTTTTTTTTCTTACACGCTGATATTTTGGGAGAAAAACAACAGTCGCTGAGGTTGTGCTTAATGACGCAAACGGCATGAACCCCTCAGAACTGTCTGCTGCTGCTAAAAGCGTCTACGTCTACCCCTGCCAGATGAAGACATACAGCCTTAACACCCTGATTCCAAAATCTGGCACTCAGCGTAATCTCTAATCTGGAGATTTATCCCCCATATCTGTAAATGGAGCGATCTGCGAGAATTAGGAAATGATAATAAAAATAAATTCAGCTAAAATGTGTCACCAAGGTGCCCAGCAAGACATAACTGAAAATGATGATCTCATTTTTGTCTCATTTTCAGCACACCTCACGCACCTCTTGGAAGCTCAAGGACGCATTAGGCTTCGGCGTCCCAGCCAGAGATGCTAAAAAAGGAGCCAAATGCATATCCACACAAGCAGGAAGTGAGGAGGTTACCTGCGTGTTTGTCAACAAGAGCAAAACAAATATGTTTTTTCAAAACTCGCCCTGAAACGCACTAGTCAGAGGCAATCCAATTTGTGTTCAATTAATGGGAAACGTTAAAAAAAGGAGAACGCACAACAAAAGCAAGCACAACAAAAAGTACTTCCATGTAGAATCAATAAATGCCCCCCCCCCCCCTTCCCTACATAAATTTTGAACAAGACAGATCTGAATCTTGCATGATGAAGACATTATGTGTCATAATAATTAGGAGCACAGACAAAAGAACAACTAATCAGCATGCAAATGTATGCGGGCTCCAGTGTTTCAGATGAGGCAGATTTTCTACCTTTTTTTTTCTTTTTCTTTTTCTTTTTTTCCCTCTCAATTCATCTTCATTGCTAATCATTTGAGGGCTGCCAAATGTTCACTGACACTAATGTATTACAGGTCAAGAGAGGCAGGTCTTCACCTATTACCCCCAAAACAATGTGCTTCCATCCTGCTCCCACTTCAGCTTTTGCAGCAATTACTGCCAGATGCAATCACGAGCCTTGAATAGGAGCAACTGGGGCTTGTTTGTGGCTTGGATTCATTAAAAAGGAGGGCGAAGAAAGGAATAAATTACTTAATTGTAACAGGGAAAAAAATGCCAGCCAAGAGATGGGCAGTATATGGCCTAGTGCGTGAATAGGAGGCTAGTGCACTCCTGGAATGGAATTGTGGGATAGCTAAGTATGGCCCATACACAAGATTTTGGGTGTCCTCCAAAACAGATGGCTCCACATACCATCCGCTCTTGTCTTTGTCAGACGGCTGGCCGCTTTTGTTCGTCAGGGCTTTGATGCGAAGTTCACAAAGGAGACTTTTGGAGAAACACAGACAAACAGAAGACTTTGCTATATTCCTGTTGTGGGTTTTGAATTTTAAAATCAATCTGGATTTGTGCTCTTCTACACGGCTGGGAGACGGTTGAAGAGGGACGTGTAGTTTGTGTACCACCTGAGAAAGTAATGACACCGAGATGCTCGAATTTCGAGCTGTAATTGGAAAGTTCATGGCCCAGCCCACTTAGGAGGGAGGGGTCAGGGCGGTGGCATGGGGTCCATCTCACTCATTCATGAGCCATGAGATCACGTGTGGCCCCACAGCTTGCAGGTCCACCCACTTCAAAAAAGATACATGGTGGATTTGCGTTCATTGTTAAGGTCCGTAATGAATACATTTGGTGATTGTGCGTTATGAACCCGGTGCGTTGGTAACACTGCAATATAATCGAAAAGCCTCCATAGCAACCTAATGACATTTTATATTACATTTGTAGTTTAAAGAGATAGTTTGTGAATGGTGACTTCAATTTTGATATTTTTCTTTCTCAAGGGTTATGACATCTTCTCCCAAGACTTGCTATGTAATTTACAAGTCATTTAGATTAATTTCATGCTGTTTGTGAGGTGTAATATTCAGATTCTCTTGGCAAATTGGTAGCAAATTTATGTGAATTTAGTACAGTCTCATTGGTTTGTTTTTGTATGACCTGCTCATGCCCCATTGTTGGTTTTTCTATGAATCAGGCTGTATCAATTCGTACGAAATTGCACCTGAGAACGAGTTGGCTTGAAAGCACCCAGTGATGCCAGATTTAATGTCAACAATTTGTTTACTTGTGCTTTTTAACCAATTGTGACATACCTAATTTAAATATGCATTGCTTTGAGGGGAAATTTTGACTTAAATAATGGTCTTTTCCTCACAAAGATTTATTATATTGCTTCAAAAGAATTAAAGGTCTTTTGAAGCCATATAATAAGTTTGTGTCTTATGTTATTTTGGACCTTGACAGTGCATGTTCACCTTTCAATTTACTTGTATTGTATGGAAATAGCAGTATGACCAATGTGCCCAACGTCTGATTTTGTGTTGTACATATGAAATGATACAATTTTGGAAAGACATGAGTGTGAGGGTGAATTTTCATTCTGGGTGAATTCACTTTTTAAGATAAACCCAAAGTTAGATCGCATAACATGATTACTAAAGAGGTTCATGCAAATGACAGGTATCTGAAAAGGATAAAACAGTCTTGTAAAGTAGACGATAAGTTTCTATCAAATAACCCTTCACAGCTCCGAGCGAATAATGTCTTGGATTCGTAGATGAAGCCCTGGAGTATGAACACTGTGTGAAGGATAATCAATTCAATCTATTAAGATCTCCGTCTGAAAATGAAAGCGCATAAACAGCACTCGAATCCCATAATGATGGGCGAGGATGTGAGAAAGCTCTTGGAAAGGGAATAATGGGTATAACAACAGAGTGCTCCACACAAGAAAGGAAATGAGGGGGTATTATAAAATCAACAGAGAGCAGCTCACTAAGATGGGCGGCCCTGTGTACACAAAGTACCTGCATATGTGAAGTATGCGTGCATCCACAGTACTTGTCTGCTCATTGTTGCCAGTTTTTTTCTTGTCAGACTCATTTTCTCCACAGCGTCTCCTTGAACAACCCCACCCACCACCACCACCTACCCCCTCCGGTACCCAGAACCACTTGTCCGCCACTCCTGGTAAACAGAGGACGGCACTTAGATAAGCAAATGATGGGGATACTGGAGAATGGGACTGTCTTATGGGGAAGCTTTCAGAGCGTTCTGTCTGGGGAGGGAGGAGAGCTTCAGACAATGAGAGAATGGGGAATGGGGGGGGAGGCCAGGGGATGCTGGAAGACGCAAGGAGAACCAGCACAGAAAAACAGAGGGAGGGATGGGATGCGCTTGGGAAGATGCTCTTGGCCTGGCTCCTTAATGGTTCCTCCTATAGTGGCAGTCATTCAAGGGCTTCCATCACTCATTTACATTTGTGAGCCGTGTCACTCACACCTTCAGGCCTTTGTGCCGCTCCACACTGTGAGAGTGTCCGACACCAGAGCTGTTAGAGCTTTCAGGATCGCTCTAAGTGCACAATGATGCTGAAGATGAAGTTGTCGGAGCTGCACAGTGGTGCTTCAGAAGGGACATTGTTGTAAATATAGAAACAGATTTCTTTTAAGGTGCGAATAATTCCACCTATAATGGCGTTCAAACAGGACAGTGCCGTTTCCAATGCTCAGTTTTTGCTCTTCATAGCATGGAACGTCTTTCCCAAAGGAACCATTAAAAAATGGAAACGGGAAAAAATACTGGAACGTATCAATAAGATGAAGAACAAAGAGACGAAAAATCTTGGAGCCTCCTTATCTTGGCAACCACTCAGCTTCAGATCAGACAAAGGAACCAAGACCATCCAGACCCACATGTGCTTTGAATACAACATAGCCGTCCGCATATTCTTTGTGCTTCCTGTCTGTTTATACGCAGACGCACAATGCATGGCTTTCTTGGCACGGTGGCACACGGGCTGGGGTCAGTGCAGACGTGACAGTGGAGAATCACACCTGATAGTCAGCCGCAGATATGCCCTTTGAGACCAATTATTTTCTAGCTGTAAGTAATTTTCAAGCGATGGGGCTTCCGTTTATGCGGAGAGCCGAAGGATTATCAGTTGCGAGCAAAGTCTGGGGGGACTCGGCAAGCGTGTACCTCGTTGCGTGGCGTACTCTTGAATCATGCAGCAGTCGTTGGTAGACTGGTTTAGGGAGGGGGATACTGACCTTCTGGAGTCAGGTGACGCCTCAGGCAGGGTCTTAGGGAAACCATGCCACTGTGCCAAGATGTTCAGTGCTGTTCGGTCTGCTCTATTATCAATGAGCAATGTGCATTGATACCTGTCATAGGACTGAGACAATGATCATTAATGCATTTGCATTTGGTATGGAAAGAAAGGTTATTGTTAGACCACCATAGGGCTTGTGGCCTTTTTTTGTTGATGCTTTCTAATTTTGTCCAGTGGTATGAAGTGCATTAATATGAGAAGAAGAGGGTTAGAAGGGGGATCTGCAAAATAGATCTACTTTTAAATATATAAAGAACTAGTTCTTTATTTATTTAGCCACGTTTTATTGATTATTTGTGTTCCCTATGAAGAATTGTTTTCGTAATATTCAACTAGGCTGGTTTGGCATCAGCAGTCGGTACTGCTGCAGCTACTTCATTTGTCTTGACGACCTCTTTTTCCTATAAAAATCACCCTGCTTATATTCAAGAATTTCAATAGAAGACGTTTCTGAGGATGGATGAAGAAAAAAACTTTAGCTCTCTGCCGCACAAATCACAAGGGCACGGCTTTTTAATTGAATGTTTTTCCTTTTTCAATATTTTCCTTTTTTTTTGTCCTCAGTTTTCACCAATTATGTACAATTATATCGTCCTACCCCATGAGTTGCTGAACATCGCTTTCCAATTTACAGTTGAATGGAAGGAGAAACAACAGGCGCAGCAGAATGCTCAGTTACCCGAGCTGCACTTACGATGGAAGGAGCTTTTGTGATGGCCATCTTTTGAATTCGCAGTTGAGGTCATTAATTAATTTAGAACCTCACATCTATCACAAGAAGCAGAAAGAATGCAAATAATACAGCTTCCTAATGTGGACAGACAAAAGATACCAAGTAACTTCTTTAATTAAGCAAGTTCTATAAATATGCCCCTTAATTTTGTTTCTTTTCTGCTATTATCGTCTCTTGCAGATGCCATTACAGGTGTATGTAAAGGATAAAATGCCCTAGTCATTAAGAGAACACAATGGCAGTCTATATTAAAAAAAACAAAAAAACAAATTAATAATCACTAAAACAATGAGAATGTCCCGCTGTCTTTGTTGACCTTATATGCCTTTGACTGAAGAGGTAAGGGTTTTAAGCAAGCCATACTGCTATTCTTCTTCATAAAGCCATGGTAGTTATAAATGTAATCAAATATTTAATTTTAAACTACTGTCTCTATCAGAACTTCTAACACTTCTTTTGTGTCTGGTTTGTATATAGCAATATTACAAAAATCTGCATTGTTCCTGTCTATATAGCCTAATGAAACTAAATCAGCGATGCAGTAAATTCAATTAAAATTTAAAATTTAACATTTACTTACAAAGTGTTTCTATCTATATTAATAAATATTACAAGTTGTATTTTTCATATTAGTTAGTTCTGTTGTGTTGTTTGCTGTTTGTTAATATGTATTACATGTATCACATGAATGTGCTTCATAATTAGGGGATGATTCTACTGACTAAAAATATTATACATGTAATACACACCAGTTTTCAGTGTCACATGATCCTTTTGATATCATTCTAATATATGCTGAGTTGCTGTTCAGGAAGCATTTTGAAAACAGTTGTGCTGCTTAATATTTTTGTTTAGGATTCTTTATAGAGTAGAAAGGTTTTTTAAATCTTTTTTTGGTAAGATTAATAATGTCTTTACTGTAAATTTTGGTCAATTTAATGCATCCTTGGTGAATAAAAATGAAAATGACTTTCAAAGAAATAAAACTTTTTGAACTGTATCCCAAACTTTTGAATGGTAGTGTACAGTATGTAAATGTAAGTGACACAGTAAATAGCTTCTAATATGTCAAATATGTTTGAGGCAAAATTTCAAAGCTTTCGTCCAAATATTTTCTGAATAAATGAGCAAAAACTGTGAAAACCAATGAAAACAAAGACACTCTTTGACTGACAGCAAATGGAAATTGTCAGAACAAATGTCAGTTTGATATGGACTTTCATTGATTAGCAGCGCTATGAATATTAGAAAGACAATTCTATTTTTTATCATTATGTTGTATAACCCAAACTGAATGGAGGATTATACAGTCGTTAACTTCAGGTGAGACCCCAGCCACTCGTTAAGACCTGCTAGTCGATCATGTTGTCATAATCCAGGGCTTCACACCTTCATTAGTGACATTAGCAGTCAATGCAGGATAGCCTGCAGCGAGCTCTACAAGGTGAGACAGAGACGAGGGTCGCTAGAAGCCCCCCCACAGCTAATTACACTGCCTGCCCTCTCGCTGCAGGAGGGGCTAAAGATGAGGGGGAGGGGCAATATGTGACCATACCATCCATTGGTCGTCTTTAGAAGACCCTGTGAAATCAGCATTGAGGCTTTTAGTCCATATCTGTTAGCTTTGAGGTCATCGGTAAGATAGCACTTTTAACAAATATATATACACTCACCTAAAGGATTATTAGGAGCACCTGTTCAATTTCTCATTAATGCAATTATCTAATCAACCAATCACATGGCAGTTGCTTCAATGCATTTAGGGGTGTGGTCCTGGTCAAGGCAATCTCCTGAACTCCAAACTGAATGTCAGAATGGGAAAGAAAGGTGATTTAAGCAATTTTGAGCGTGGCATGGTTGTTGGTGCCAGACGGGCCGGTCTGAGTATTTCACAATCTGCTCAATTGCTGGGATTTTCACGCATAACCATTTCTAGGGTTTACAAAGAATGGTGTGAAAAGGGAAAAACATCCAGTATGCGGCAGTCCTGTGGGCGAAAATGCCTTGTTGATGCTAGAGGTCAGAGGAGAATGGGTCGACTGATTCAAGCTGATAGAAGAGCAACTTTGACTGAAATAACCACTCGTTACAACCGAGGTATGCAGCAAAGCATTTGTTTAGTCACAACACGCACAACCTTGAGGCGGATGGGCTACAAAGACCCCACCGGGTACCACTCATCTCCACTACAAATAGGAAAAAGAGGCTACAATTTGCACAAGCTCACCAAAATTGGACGGTTGAAGACTGGAAAAATGTTGCCTGGTCTGATGAGTCTCGATTTCTGTTGAGACATTCAGATGGTAGAGTCAGAATTTGGCGTAAACAGAATGAGAACATGGATCCATCATGCCTTGTTACCACTGTGCAGGCTGGTGGTGGTGGTGTAATGGTGTGGGGGATGTTTTCTTGGCACACTTTAGGCCCCTTGGTGCCAATTGGGCATCGTTTAAATGCCACGGCCTACCTGAGCATTGTTTCTGACCATGTCCATCCCTTTATGACCACCATGTACCCATCCTCTGATGGCTACTTCCAGCAGCATAATGCACCATGTCACAAAGCTCGAATCATTTCAAATTGGTTTCTTGAACATGACAATGAGTTCACTGTACTAAAATGGCCCCCACAGTCACCAGATCTCAACCCAATAGAGCATCTTTGGGATGTGGTGGAACGGGAGCTTCGTGCCCTAGATATGCATCCCACAAATCTCCATCAACTGCAAGATGCTATCCTATCAATATGGGCCAACATTTCTAAAGAATGCTTTCAGCACCTTGTTGAATCAATGCCACGTAGAATTAAGGCAGTTCTGAAGGCGAAAGGGGGTCAAACACAGTATTAGTATGGTGTTCCTAATAATCCTTTAGGTGAGTGTACATTTAAGGTTTACTCAGGGAAAATGAACCAAAAATATTGGTGACATCATTTTGCACTCATAGGTGTGTCCAATTTTACGTCCTAGCAAGTTAGCGTAATTTAGCCAGTCATATTCATTTAGCCAGTCATATTCATTGCTTTGATGCAAGGCTAAGAGCTATTGGTTTTTAAAAAACGGATAATACATTCTGCTCTGTTTTCCTGTTTCAGTAGGAAATACAGCAAAAAAAAATAAAAAATTGGCACTTGTGGAAGGATTAGATAAGGTTTTAACTATTCAGTTATTCTTATAATAATCTTTTGATTTCAGTATATTCTGTAGCAAAGTAATTTGCTTCAAAATTTCTTTCAGGAAGTGTGGATGCAAAGGCAGTCTATTAAGGTCAATGCTAGTGTTGGGTCCGAGTTCACCTTTTCGAGTCTGAGTCGAATCCAAATCCTTAACCAATTATGTTTGAGTGGGAGAACTTTTATTTATTAAGGTCATGTTGTCTAAATTTTATGTTGTTACTTTTTTATCTTTGATGTTTCATAAGACGTGGATTCAGCTGTAAAACAAGTTCAGAATGTCCATGTCAAGTTTGAGTTAAAGTCCACCCAAGTGCATTCAAGTTCATTCATAATTGACCCTGTTGCTACATCCAACAACTCATGACGCTCTCACAGCATGCATCATGTTCTCATGCAATGATAAATACATAGAAAAGGAAAGAGAAAACTGACAGCACACCAACAGACAAGACAGAGCAGGTTACTTCTGGTATGAAACAAAGTCTCAGCTTTCAAATTGTGTCACTTTTTAATAAATCCAAATAATAAAATACCGTTTTGTGGCTCTTTAATGAGACAGCTCGATGTAGCGCTTCAGTTCAAGTGGCATGTGAACCAATCATCTCTTCTTCTTTACTAGTTATATCACAAAATAAACATGAATGAACATCAGAAGGTATCTTGTTTCAACCATGGAAAGATGTCAATACACTGCATTTTTCAAGTTCATGTCCACCAACGTTAATCTACTCTCCTGTCTGGTTTGTTTGTTGGACAAAAATGGTATATTTGGCATTATGACTGGTCAGATTACTTGTCAGTCAAACTCCTGGCAAAGGGTCAGTTGAAGTCCGTGTCCAAGTACCCCATCTCTACTCAATGCACAAGCGTTTTACTTTAATACAGGTATATAATTACATGAGCTTGTACAAGTACTCTCATTTGTTTCATTTGGCACTTGTTTTGTTTTCAGAATCTTCATTGTGCCCTCTTTATTGTATAAAAGGAAAGGAGTAACAGGTCTCTCTATTGTGGAATCACACAAGAGAAGTTAAGTTATTGTGAGAGAATAAACAGAAAAATCAATAGCAACAAACCAGGCACTTACGAGCTGTCTGGACGAGATGTTGTTTTTTTTTTTTCTTCTGATTCACGGACATGAAGTGTCCCTATGCTCTACAACCACATTTCGCCGAAGGGGGCAATAGTGTTTATTGATTTTCTGTCTGTGCTGAAGTATGATCCGAACATGAGTAGACTGACCTCAGGTTGTTTTGTGAATGAAAAGGCGATAAACAGCAGGAACATGGGGGAAATACTGCTGTGTCATGTCGTCAGTAAGCACCCCTCGTCTATGATCAAATGGATTCTACACCATGTATACAATTGCTGTACTGTCACTTTTTTAAGTCTTTAAATATTTATTAAATAAAAAAATGTTTGGCCTACTTGCTCTAGTCCTTTCTGTGAGAAACATTATGAATATTTTATTTAATTATATAGTATATTCAAGGATATAGGCTACTGTGAATACATCAATATTACCACGAGTGATTATTTTACCCAAACAAAAGACGCCTGTTCTTACTGACAGCATGCTTCTCACTCTGATGGCAAAATATTGACTGTGATCTTTATCAAAGCGACACACATATTAATGAAAAAATAAAACATGACCATGGAACACAAAACCAAGTTCTTCTTTTTTTATAAGCCTCTATTATATCTGTAACAGAGCCTTTGTATTTCATAATGAGAGCTCCTTTTACCCGCCAGGGAGGAATACGTCCCATTTTGCCATCCCGCCAGACGAGATTACACGAATAATTGTTCTTTAGGTAGCACTCGACGTCGGGAATAAAACACACATATGTTTCCAAGTGTGAATGTTGACATTTGCATGGCGAGGAGCCACTCAGGGTCATTGTTTGGTAACAATATTTGAGTATGCCCTCAGGGGGTTTTTCTCTTTTGTGCCGAACCATTTTCCACGAAGGCCATTTGGCCACATAATGACACCTCCAATGCACTTTCTCCCTCTAATAACTTTTTTTTACACTTGAAGTCTCAACTACACCTCTTTTGTGTCTGAGAGCCTGTTAATTTTTTATGATAAAAAGCAAGTAAGGTTCACTAATGCTAGGATGAGTAGCATTTACTGTATTACATACCCCTTGTTGAACACAAGCCTAGTTGAGATATTAACACTGCGAGGTGTCAGTCACTCTAAAAATGAACTAATTCACAAAATTTAGCATCATCTGGTTTCCTCTGAAAGGATGCTCTGAGGAAATGTGTCTCTGGATAAGCAAGACCAGGGCTGGTTGTCAAACGTTTTTGCTCTAATGAAATTTTTAGGCCAGTTTATTTTTAAATAGCTGTACCAGATCTGTGTATTGAGAGTCAATAGCAGGGAATGTTGTCTCACGCTATGGTGTGCATTGTCACATTTGGGACCTGCCACTAAACATCCCATTTTTAACATTTTGGCAAAAAGTAAACAGTAAAATCAATTATTTAACACAAAACAGTTAGCCTAGTTATGAGAAAGAACTTAATACTTTTATTCAGCAAGGACACATTAAACTGATCAAAAGTGACTGAAAAAAACATTTAATGTGTTACAAATATCTCTATTTCAACCAAATTCGGTTCCTCTTCTGAACTTTCTTTTAATAAAACAATCTATTACAGTTTGAACAAAAATATTAAGCAGCACGACTGTTTAAAATATTCATTCATCAAATCAGCATATTAAAATAATTTCTGAAGAATCATGTAATACTGAAGACTGGAGTAAGGACTGCTGAAATTTCAGCTTTGCCATCACAGGAACAAATTACATTTTTAAACAGAAATCAGTTATTTTAAATTGTAATATTTCCCAGTATTATGGTTTCTGATCAAATAAATGCAACGGTTATGTACAAAAACCGTACTAGAGAGAAAGCAAGCATTTATGTAGTTCACAACTGTACCGTTATTGAGATAAACAGACAAGTTATTTGTTGCATAATTTATAGTTATTTTCTGGTGAATTGGGTGTGATTACCTGCAATAGCTTTGCTAATATTTATAAATATCTTGTCATTTGTTCTGTATCTTGTCATGTAGCTTATCTGTATATGCTAGAATAACCTCAGCCCTCACTATCCAGTGTGACAGGTGGTACAGGGTTCTAACTGCTCTCTGCAATGACCACACAATCAACTCTTTCTCTAATAGCTGGTAAGAGCATTGTCTGCTGTCCAGATCCAGATGCCACAGTCTCTGTAACATCGCAGACACATCCAGGTTCCAAAACTACTCGTTACACCGCATGCATTCAAACACATATACGTTTCTGCTTATTTTACAGCCCTCATTTCAGAAATGACTCACTCAGTGCCGATACCTCAGCGGTTTTTACTAAACTCTAAAATACACACAAAGGTGAATTTCATTGATGTGCTATTTTAAGCACTGAAAGTAAAATGCAGATCGGTTTCACTGAATCATCGCACACAACTGAAACTGGCAAACTACAAAACAATTTCAGCAACTGCAGAAAACAACCAAAAATGCAGCTTTTTAGCTCTTTGCATTCATATGCTGTTTTTTGAAAGCTGTCACCGAGCATCAACAGGAGGGGAATTGAAGAGAATAGAGCAAATAGTCAGACAAAGTGAACAATGGCAGCAATGAGGGCTCTTCAGAAATATGGCGAGAAAGAGTTGGCCGCAGTGGCGTGCGTGAGTGGACAGATGTGCTCTAATGTGTTTTGGCTGGAGATCAAGCGCATGGCTACACCCAGAGACGAGCTAAAACAAAGATAAAGATGTGGTAATTCTTCTGCAAGCATCATTCAGAGACACTAATAACTCCTGCTACAACAGGGTTATGAGAATATTTTGGACATGAAAGCACCACATGTGTTAGCGACATATTGTATGAGTGACTGGAGATTTTGAGGTTTTTATGTACTTGTCCCATTCTGTTGTTGAAGTGTGTGTTTGAGCTCATCCGACACTTTGTGAAATGATAGAGAGAATCCGATTTTTGGGGTTTTTTACTCACCTAACTTTTTTGTCCTTGAGCGAAAATAAAGAGTGAACTCTTCAACTGTCCAAAACAACAAGCACAGCAATGTGTTTGACAAAAGAACACAATTATTACAATTACAGTGTCTCTCTCATTAGCTCCAGTGTATTCCAATGTAATTGATGTTGTAGCTGACACATCAGACATGAATATCCTCTGCCTCCTTTTGTTTGGGAGTGGGGGGACTGATTTGCATTCTGTGTGCTTTTCGGGTGATGAAGACTTCACTCTATTAGTCCATTAGAGAGAAAGGGAGGGAGAGAGGGAGAGGGAAAGAGAAAGTAAGACCGAGAGAGAGAGCGAGAAAGAGAGGAGCACCGCAATCTGCAACTCGCCGCTTGTTTGAAACTCTGACCCCCTTAGAAATGCCACTTTGCTTCACACATTAGCTGCTTACAAAGAAAGAAAGCTAATGCATCATCTAATTGGGTGAGCCACTGCATCTGATTCCTCTCAATCAGAGTATTAGTTCGGTAATTACCCATCTGCCTCGGGTGGAAAATGGCAAGGCGAACACCAAGCTAATAACATGCTCAAGGGCTCTCCAGAGCTGACAAGATGAGGCTGATGTTGTGCGATGCAGTCTCAAACTATTTCAGCACCAGGGTGAAAACATTACCTAGACCCAGTTTGCCAACTTTCCCAAATTGAGTTTATTCAATTATTTACTTAAACACAGATTGTTCCATTTTTCTATTCTTTTTTTCTTTTCCGTCATTTTTTTCCTCACTGCTGTAAACCATGGCCATGCTCGTAAGTGTGCTCTGTTGAAAAAAAAGAACAGATTTTCAAGTGCTTTTAGGATGGAAGAGAGGAAACAGCGAAATTATCTAATATTCCGACATTTGGCACCTTGTTTTTGCATCTCCCTTTCTTTTTTTTGTGATGCCAAAAAGTGATTTAGGTGGTTAGTATCTTCTTTTTTTTTCAAATACAACAGAGGATAAAGAATAAGTCTGCAATAAATGTTTATCAAAGGATTGATCAATCATTGAATTAGTAAAGGTGCTCCAGCATTCTTCTCTGGTGTTCATGTTTTTGTGTTTGCATTTTAAAGTTCACCCAAAAATTTAAATTGAAATCATTTACTCACTCTCATGTTGTTCCAAACCTTTTTCTTCAGTGAAACACAAATGATGTTAGTCAGGATATTCACGCTGGTCTATTCCACATAATTAAAGTAAATGCTGACAAAAATGACAATAAAATTCTATATTAAAATCCCAGTTATATTTGAAGTCGTATGACAACTTTGCATGAGGAAAAGAAAAAATATATATATTTTGATTAACATTTAAATTAGAATATTAACTGACAGTCTTCCTCAAAGCTCTCACATCTAATTTGGAGGATTTGGAGGTGTATATTCTTAACTAAATATATTGGAATATATATTTAATAGATTTGATCAAATATATATTATGATGATCTGTTATATAATAGATTATTTCAAATAAATATTTCAATATAAAATCTTAAAGTGCATACTCAAATTCATCACATGTTTGCTTGGCGTTGATGTTAAACCTGTTGTGATACATTTTATACAACATACAAGAGCATGAATGAGACTTAAGAGCTTTTTTGAATAATTCAAATTACTTCAGATGACTTAGACTATATAGTGCACAAGTCATGTTTATTTTAGGGCTGTCAATCGATTAAAATATTTAATCGCGATTAATTGCAACTTAATCACACACATTTTTATTTGTTCTAAATATACCTTAAATTAATACTTTTCAAGTTTTTAATACTCTAATCAACATGTGCATGGACAAATATGGATGCTTTGTGCAAATGTATGTTTATTATTATTGAAACCATAGTCAACATAGAGCATGAAGACTAGACATGTTTCAGAGGTCATAGATGTTTTTCAAAGAACTTGCTATTAGACTCATGAAAAAAGAAATACCAGGTTCCCATTACTTCTCTTTCTTTGCACTGAGTAATTCACTTACACAACCCTGTTTACATTTTTGCAGGACAGGGCAGCTGTTCTTCTGAACATACAAAATGTACATATATTATTTATTATTACATTTGTTTCTCTGTGCCCACATACTGTATTTTGATGAAGCTAAATTCTCAATAAAACTGTTTTCATTGGTATATTTTACTGTTTCTGTTGTCAGACAACCGAATGAATATGAAATAGTGACTGAAAACGCATAACAAGCTCTCACCTCCAAGATGTTAATCTGCACAAAAAAATCTGAAGAAATCAAATACAAATAAAATAAGACAATAGCTGTGATTTCGGCTATACTTGCATGTCAAATTAGAGACAGAGAGAGAACATTTTTTTTTCATTATTATTTTATTATTATTTATTTATTTTTATTGTATAGTGTTATTAAAGCTTTGTCAATGTAAAGATTTCTTTCACCATGCCAATAAAGCTATTTGAATCTTAATAGTTAATAGTTGATTACTTAATAGTTTATTTATTTGTCGTTTTTGGAGTGGAGGTACCTGATCACCATTCACATTCATTGCATGGAAAAGAGTAGCATGAACATTCTTCAAAAGTTCTCATTTTGTGTTCCACTGAAGAAATAAAGCCATTCAAGTTTGGAACAACATGAGGTTGAGTACATGATGACAGAATTAAAGCATTATGAATTACCACTATCTGTTTTGAGGCAAATGCTAATTTAGTCTAATTTGTTGTATCACAGTAAAGAACAGCTTTAATTTAGCTAATGTAACCTGTGAAAACATGCTTACTCAAATCCCCCAAACACACCCCTACAACCCTAGTGGTCATCATAAAGGTGACAATGGCGTTAATCAAAATCAAAATCAGTCTCAGTATTAATTATTTTCAATTAACCGTCTGTCAGATGTGTAATTGATATAATAATAGATGATAAACATTATCATCATAAACAGGCTTTCTCTTTTTCAAGGTGGTTTATGTTTGATTGCACTAGAACAAGAGGATTCCGGTTGCATAACGTAAAGTCATAATTCACAAAGGTTTATTCTACTCTATGAATGCATGGACCGTAATTGTGTCTTTTAGATGGCTTGATGAGGGAACCATAGCATCCACTCATAGATAAAATGCAGTCCAAGTTGGCCAGCAGACGTCCTTGTAGATCAATATCCGCAAATTACTCAAACAAAGGCCAATAACAAGACCTTTTTGTTACTTCATACCATGCCTATGTCTTTCTGTTCTACTTGCCCATAATTAACAACAGTGAATTTCAAACGATTAGATCACTCAGATGTAATCTCTTATCGAGGGACACACAATGTCATTTAGTTGTCAATGATGATCTTATCTACTTCCCTCCCTCTTCAAAACAAGTATAGATTTTCTTAAGAATGTCCATGGGAGAGTGACGTGAAGGAGAAGAGAGGCTGCGCTGAGATCTGAATTAGGTCTCCGCAATGACTCTCATCACAGATTAATATAGAAAGTGATGAAGACACTTGGTTACAATATGTACAAAGTGCCCTCAGCTGTGATAGGAACATCATATGACGATTTCCTAGCCAAACCTTCACTTACACTTTATCTCTCACTGGAAATATTTACTCAATGTAATAATAATAATTGTGTAATTGTATGTAATTATAATGTAATCTTTTTCATAGCCTGTCTGACAAGTACTGTACACAGGAAACTACTGACTGATCTTATCAATTTAAATCTGTATCTTCAGTTTGTGTAAAATTTTGTATATTATAGGTGACGTAACAGTTTCACAACAAAACACTGGACCTTACTGAGTTTAATTTTATAAGAAACACACACACACACACGCTGTATTTATATACTGTATATTTTTTGTGTTCCACAGAAGAAAGTTATATAGCTTTGGAATGACATGAGGGTGCATAACTTTAAAGCAGATTTTAATCAATACCAAACAATTGATAGTTCCCACTGATTTTGATTCCATAACCCGCCGCCGCCCCTCATTCTTGCTCACCACAAGAAAGAAATCTATACAGGTTTAGAACAACTTGAGAATGAGTAAATTATACATTTTCATTTTTGGGTGAACTATCCCGTAATAGTGGACCCATTATGCCCCTTTTTATAAGTCTCAGGTATCCCCAGAATGTGTCTGTGAAGTTTCAGCTCAAACTACCCCTCATATAATTTATTATATCATTTTGACTATGCCTATTTTGAGTGTAAGCGGAGCTTCCCGCCCCTATTCCAGAATAGGGATGTGCCTTTTCAGCTCATACCACAGATACTCTGCCAAAACAAAACATCTACTTGGTTTTGATTATCATGTCTACGTGCTGAAGCCATGCGTAAAGCCATATCAGTTTAAAGTTCTGATAGACGGTTTTCTGAGCACACCCATCCAAAGCACACACACAGAAAGCGGCTGTAACATGACATGTGAGTACTAAACTAAATTCTCGTTCATGTCTTACTCTTACACATAAGTTACAAAAATACCTACCTGGTCTCATGGCATTTATGTACCTGGGTGCACTTTTTAGCGAGACACGAAATACGTACCAATAAGTACATATCATTGCAGTTTCCAAAAGAAATGAACACTAGAGGCAGAAAAGCTCCGACACCTTCACACAAATTTACGATTAAAAAAGTATAATTTTCACACAATTACTTGAAAAATATCATACTATGACTTCAAAACAATATTAATATACTGCAAGAGTTGAAAAAAGATGCTTTTGAACGTTAACATCGCACATATCCTGCTTCATATCTATAGATTTTCATAGATGGTAGGTTTGTACAGAGACACTTGAGAAGCGAGGAGCTCCGGTTCCAATCCTGTATAACTACGGTTCGACAAAGCAGTTCTGCATAATATAAGGACGTTCAAATGGCATGGTTGTGTCAACAAATATGTTTTTATATCAGTTTTGCATTTGTCAACACTATTGGGTAGGTATAAGGTTGGGTTTGGTTTAGAGCATATTTCCAACACAACAGAGCATTAACTTTTAGCGAAAGTCCCCGGATATTTTAATTCTGAACCGCCTCAACGTTCCTGAAGCAACGTAATAAAAACACAGCAACACATACCTATATCAACATAATAAAAACATGCCAGGGTTTACATATTGAACCCATGTTTTAGCGCCACTCAGTAGACATTTCTCTTTGAAACTGCGGTGAAACTTGCAGTAAGGTACGTAAAAACGGTGTCACACAAAAAGTGCACAGAGGTACATATTTTTATGAGACCAGGTTGAAAAATACAGTCGGTTATGTCTGTGATAGTAAACAGCTGGCAAAGAAATTGCATTTTTATATTAGATCTGTGTATTAAGTGACAGCAGCACGATATACATTACCTACACTGCTGTCTACGCTGTTAATATGACCTAAACAATAAAATAAAAACAGAAAATCACTCACGGCTCTGGACTGAATAACATCTATAGCTTTAATAAGAAGACATTTCTTACTTGAATGCCGCTTTTAAATGCTCTAGTGTGAAGATAAACATGACAGATTGTGTGCGGCTTACTAATACAGCTGTGTCTGTCAACAGCAGTGTTGTGCAAGTTACTTCCAAACTTGTTACTGTTATTTAAAAGTAATGCCTTACCTTACAATATTACTGTCTCAGAATTGTAATGCGTTACATGACTCCTGTATTACTTTTCAGTTAATTTCACCAAAATAACTACAGAAGTAGAACTTAACATTCTAAAATGACAAAATGTACTAGAGCCCTGCACTGGCCTCAAATTTAGGCCCTAGCCCGGCCCGGCCTGTGTCCGACAGCTTATCAGAATTAGAGCCCTGCACGGGCCTCAAATCTAGGCCCTAGCCCGGCCCTGGCCCGAGACACTCAGGCCCTAGCCCGGCCCACGTCTGACAGTTTATCAGAATTACCGTCCCAGTCTGACCCGAGCCCTTCTTTTTCCCCCCTTCTCCTAAAACAGTTTATACTACTGTTTCGGCTATTAAAATAGTTCAGTTTTGTGTGTAATGGCAAAATTATTATATTTCATTTAGTTTTTTTATTAAGTTAATTTAGAAAAACGTTTGGAGCATTTTTGTTCGTTAAATAGCCTATACGTTTTTGTTTTTTTAAAGTAACGACCAAGCGGCCAGCTAATCATAGCCTATGTTTGATCAATTTAGCCTTCTCGTATCATCACGACTTGCCTAAAATAAAATCTATAGATATACTAAAACAGTTCAAGTATATAACAATGTTTAAACGTTAAACCTGCGCTATAATAATAATGTGCGCTAGCCTATATCTGCTTGTGCGGAGAGTGGAAGCTAAAGCGCGCTCTGCAAGACATGGAGGCACCAGCGCAAACACTTGGATTGTTTTCAGTGGAAACAAATTAAAATAGCCTACGCATCATTTATTTTTATTTTTTTTATAAAGGTAAGAGTAATACATCATTCGGACCTGTAAAGGGTCTACTTGTATTTGTATGCACTCACAATAGCAACAAAAGGTAGTTCTTTTATAAAACAGAAAACAAACATGATGCTCTTTCTGCCGTCTTGAACAGAAGCGCTTCACAAAAATGAACCGAAGCTGAGCAAATACATGCCTCACAGACATGATACATATATCTATAGAAAGCTTTAAATGATCACTTAACGAAATAAAAAAAATTGAAAATAAAAACTCTTTTATTATAATCTTAATCATAATCAATAAAGATGCATTTCTCTCTAAAGGTGCGTCTAACGAGGAGACGGCGAGTCAGGATCAGCAACTTCATCCTTGCGACACAGACTCAGAAAACATTAGTTTATTAGTAAATAATTCAAATATCTTCTTACTATTTCCCGCAGACACATTCATGGTTATGTTTGCTGGGGTTTTGCGGCAAGCTTTAGCCTTTTGTGTGCATTTGAACGCAGAACTCTTCAGCTGCGCTGAAGTCACTTGAGCACGCTGCTGCTGCGGGACACTAAGCGGCACGGTCTCGTGTTGTTTCCACCAGTGCGGCAATTTTTTTCATCACTAATCGATGGATGTCTACAATATAAAAATAAGGAGAAACCCAAAACAGGCCTGAGGCCCGGCCCACGTCTGAACTATGACGTGGAAATTGGCCCGAAGCCTGGCCCTAGAGGCGTAAAAAAGTCGGGGCCTGTCGGGCCCGGGCCGAAATGCAGGGCTCTAATCAGAATTACCGACCCGAGCCTGTCTTACTTTTACTTTTATTTGTGTGCACTCACAATATCAACAAAACGTCGTGCTTTTATCTTGAACAGGAGCGCTTCAAAAATGAACCGAAAGACAGTGAATACCACACAGACATGATAAATATATCTATAGAAAGCTTTAAATTACTACTTAACGAAATAAATAAAAACAAAAACAAAAACTATTTAATATAATCGTTATCCGTGAAGATGCACTTCTCTAAAAGGCGTGTCTAATGAGGAGATGGCGAATCCTTACTATTTCCCCTGGACACATTCATGCTAATTACTTTTGCTGGGGCCTTTGCTTTATTGCGTGCATTTGAACGCAGAACTCTTCAGATGCTGCGGGACACTAAAAACCGTCGAGCCGCTCTTGACAGTCGCGGCAGCATGGACTCATGTTATTTCCAACAGTGCGGCAATTTTTTCATCAATAATTGATGGATGTCTAAAATATAAAGATAAGGAGAAGCCTAAAACAGGCTCGAGGGCCGGCCCGCGTCTGAACTATGACGTGAATATTGGCCCTAAGCCCTAGGGACATAAAAAAGTCAGATCTGACTTTAAATTCAATTTTAAAAAATAAATTAATTTTGGGCTAAAATTGTGTTGTAACGCAAGCGTTACTGAACATGTACCGAGTAAAATATTACTGAAAATTGAGTAGTAATGCCTTACACTACCGCTTTACAGCAAAATGTAATCCGTTACTGTAATACATTACTTTTGTAACGCGTTACTCCCAACACTGGTCAACAGTCATGGGCGGAGCCTGTGCAAAGTGATGTCACATTGTACTGATTCTGCAAACAGCTTGTTCTGAGACACTGCTTATGATTTATGGGGATTAAAATGGAGCGGGTGAATTTTTGTCATTATAGGGTGGTTGTAGGCATACACTGTCAAGACACATTTATGTTCAAACAACATATAAAAGTGTATTTTGCATAATAGGTTCCCTTTAAGTCCTACTTAATTGTAAAAAGCACACTAGATTTCAGCTAATTGCATTTAATATAAATGTAAACTATTCTTTAATTTTATTGCAAATAACAGTGTCCTAAGACTACATAAAATTACATGATATTAAGTGTATTTCCATAAAAAGTACCCTTTTTAAAGTATGATGTAAAAAGCATTTTTTTTTTTCTTCTTTCCCACAAGGGGTCCCTAAGTAAGACTCAAATGTCCAAATACTTTTTGAGGCTACTGTAGACTATCCTAAAGTGTTGCACCATGTGATGTACTGTAGAAATTAAGAGAGTGGCGATATATAAATCTCCCCTGACAGGCATTGGGACATCTTGCATCATTTAAGGTCAAAACGAATGCAAACGTTAGCAAGTGAACACCCTCCTTGAGCAGTGCCCTCTTTTGAGTACAGCTTCCTTTCTTTCTGTTTCTATCCTGTGGGGGAGGACAGTCTCTGGTTACATTATCTGTTAAAATACACACTAAATGCTAATATGTACAATAAGAGGGTGCTAAGGACCCTGGATAGACAGATAATCTGTTGTTGAAAGGCATCTTCGGCTATTTAGCATGTTTCAACTATGGGAGGTCTCGATGCATTATATTGTGTCAATCCGACTGATCTGCTGGTGGAAAAGAAGGTAGATACGGATTAGACAAATCTGAAATAATCTGCTGAAAGCTCAAAAGCTTGAGATGTCTAGAGTTTTTTGGTCATTTATTAATTTATAGGAGGTTGGCAGCACAAATAAAAGCTATAGACACTTGATGGACATCTGGGGTTGACAGAATGACGGTAGCACAGAAGAGTTAAGTTTTAGTGCTCTGTAAATAGACCAGATGATTTGACCTCTACAGGTCATGTTGATGACAGCTGTTTGGACCCGGTCATTGCCCTTGTTTACTCTGTCATGCCTGTGTCTACAGAACAGCTTCTTGGTTCAGGCACATAATCATTTGGGTGAATGGTGAAGAATTGTGTCACAGTTCAGAAATTTTACGGAAAATAAATTAGTCATAAAAACAAGAAGTGTTGCAGAAATGCTTGTGCGTTGAGTTAGATATCAGTGTCAAGGTAAGCATGAGATGTCAGATGTGCTCTTGCAGGCTAAGAAGCCTGTATGTGGCCTTCAAAATATGACCAGAAATCCGTAGCTAAAGACAAAGATTTCATTTTCAACAGCATTCCACTGAAAGTCGCCCTGAATGCTTGTCGGTTCTTTGACATTCGGAGACTTCTTCAATTCAAAAGAATCTTTTGCATACTTTGAATGTTATGATTTGGCAGGAAACATTAGCCAACAAGTTTGTTTACACTCTGAAGGACTGTGGGTAAACACTGACAATAAAAGAGAGCAATGAACAATTTATTTGAAAAATTTAAGACACAACATGATAATTACAATCTATGCAGGTAGATTATCATTATATAAATTAGGAATCGAAGATTTCAATCCATTCTGAATGTTTGGATATTGTATGCAAATGCCAGAAATAAATAAAAAAATAAAAATAAATAAAATAAAATAAATCTCCAAAATATCAGATAACAGAAAACATATAAGAATACTTCAGGCGGATTATTTATTTATTTGTTTGTTAGTTTATTTAGTAAAGCACACAAACTATGATGGAAAGCATTCTGTTTGGACCAATTTCCAAGTAAGTGGTGGTTTTGTTATTTTGAACACAGAATGGAAATGCTGATTTTGTTTGTGGATGATTTTGTTTTGTTTTGGTTTTGCATAAATTCACTACTTTGATGGAAATAGTTTATGAAGTTATTTCCAATAATATATGTAAAATAAAATGTATAAATGCTTCTACCTGTATATATAATATTATATAGAAGCTAGATAGATAGATAGATAGATAGATAGATAGATAGATAGATAGATAGATAGATAGATAGATAGATAGATAGATAGATAGATAGATAGATAGATAGATAGATAGATAGATAGATAGATAGATAGATAGATATAGAAAAAATCTTACAAAAAAAAAAAAAATTCCAAACTTTATAAATCCAAATTGAGTTGTGTTTTGAAGTTGCTTTAAGACAATCAAAACAATTCACTCAGAAGGACACAAGAACAATCAAAACTTGTAATTCCTACAAAGGAAAAGAGGAAATGCCAGCGTGGAATGTGAGAATACTTATGAGATTACAGTTTGGATTAGTAAATGACACTTGATTCACATAAGGATCTTATTCAAAGCCCTGGAGCTAAGCTGTCTGTTGCTTAAGATTTTCCAGCTAAAAGCCCCTTCGAGATGGCATATAATGAGACTTTTAATGTCATTAGGGGATTGCTAAGGACAGACAATTACTTGCAGAAAGCATTTGAAGCATTTGAATGGAAGAGAGCATGCTGGAGGCTGGGAGAGGATTCTCCTTAGAATGTCTTAGGGATGCTTACTGAAGAAGCCATTGTAATTAGTTCAAATGGTCACCAGGGAGAATTGAGGCTGAAGAGCTGCAACCCAAGGTCTTGGGAGAGAGAGGGAGAAGGGTAATAATTATGACAAAAGGCCCTTGCATGAATGTAAACAGTGCACTCTTTCATAATAAGCTTGATCAAATGGTTATTATTTTCATATTTGCAGACTTCATCCTTTTTAGTCCAAAACCCCCAACCTGCACAAAAGGCCAGCTCAGTGACCCGGACACAATTGAATTTGCTTTGTCACTCTATGTTATTGGTTTTACGTTCATTGATGCAAAATGGTCTAATTAAGACATTAGGTAAAAGAAGCATAACTTAATTAGGTAGACATGCAAATATTTCAAGACAGTGAATATAATTTGATCCTTAAGTAGTCTGTACTATTGTGGGTTAGACAAAATTTGCTTGCAAAATTGAAATATTCATTTTCAAGGACCCCAAGACACTTTAAGACTCTTAAGGGACACATTGTGTAGCTTGAAAAGGGTGCTTGTGCTATTTTTCTTTAAAATAATTATCATTTGGTTTGATGTTTTGATATCTAATGCAATGGCATTCACCAATTTTCAAGTGTGGATTAAATATTGACAATTTCTATGGCCAAAATAAAGTTTTTGTGTGAACATTGACAGGTTTTTAATTTAGCTTAAAATCCTTTTTTTCCCCCACAAGAAAAAAAATTGTCACACAGAAATCATCTTAATCGGAAGCTTTATAGCCATATTTAGGGAACAGGTAGTGTTGCAATTTTAAGTACATGCACTTATAATTAAGTACAACCTAAGTATGACTTGTTGCATTATGGATCAACTGTGTTACAAAGTATGCAAACAGAATTAAAAAGACATTTTACTTTATTATTTAATTATTTGTATTTATACAACAGTTCTTTCTGGTTCTCGAATCTGATTGGCTGAGAGTCTTTTCTATGCATGCAATATTCTAGTGATAACAGAACTCCAACTGTTTCATTTGTATCACTCTGCTTATTTCTCACAGTGAGTGTCATGGTGGATGTCATCCATTATAATTTTATAAATAATACAGTTTTTTGTGCCATGAAATGTAGTTTTAAGAGTTTTTAGGCAATAAAGTTTAGGCTTCAAATATGCAGTTATTTAATAAAGATAACTCTATTTGAAAATTTGCTCATGAAACCACCGAGAGCAGCCTGCGGCCTTGCTTGTGCCTGTGGCCGAATCATAGCCGTATCGCACTGCTAATCGTGTGATATTGCTCATTTAATTTAGAATTAAATTTTATTATTTAATATAAAGCAACACATATATGAGAGACATGACCAAGAATTCTGTTAATGGATTTTATTGCATGCGGATTGGCTCTGTAAGAATTTACGGACCCTAAATGTGTTCAGGACACTGGAACAACTTGCTAGAGTGACAGTGAGAGGGATCCCAACCTAAGCTCTGAGTGCAGGAAACCTCCCTGTGGTGAAACAAGGAACTCTCACTTTATTTCATGTTCTTCATGGATTGTAATGCAAGACTATGTTGGGAATGGAATACTAAATTATTTTATGTACTTGCCAAATACAGATTTGTAATCCAATTTTCTGTATCTGGAAGACTAAGAAAGGTTCAAATTCAGACTAAATAAATGTTATATGATTAATACATAAATTGTGAACTTCATTATTGTAGCTACAGCAGATGTTTTACTAGTCACAAATTTTTGGAAGGCGTTTAAAAAAATAAAAAATGTGACTTATTACCTGTGTTACCTGCTCGCGTGGATCCATCAGCCAATCATCATTACAGTCCCCTGGGAACTACATCAAGCTCATGTATTTTTCTAAAATCAACCAAACGGAGTATCAGTTGATGGAAGTCCTGCTCCGCAGAGTTTCTTCATTTTCTGCAGGATGGACAAGTTCGGTACATGCATACTACCCAGTGGACCTTTTGTTTTTGAGCAGCATGCCAATATACTTTACTGTAGCTTTATACTTAACCATAGCTTTACCGCATCTTCCTTCAGTTTAGTTCCAACTTTGCTCGAACACACCTGCTTGTAATTTTCAAGTGAACCCAAAGATTTTGATTCATTCATTCAGGTGTGTTTGATTAGAGCTGCAACAAAATTTAGCAGTTTAATTTTCATGAGCAGGACTGACACATCTTTCACATGATTTGTTCCATCAAATGCCTTGGCTTGGCTTGCCAGCAGCGTTACACTGCTTTACTGCCCCTATAAAAATGATTTACGAGGAAATTGAGATAATTAGAACCAAATTGAGGTGACAGAAGCTCTTACGGGGCATCTGGTTATTATGCTGGGAAAGAAATGAGTTTGTTAATTTGTAAAGGACAAGAGTAATTAAGGCGCTAGGACTGATGCAGTTACTTAACTGAAGTTAATGGGGGAGGGACCAAGTAAATGCAAAACCTCACGCCTCGCTCCTCTGCAGTGTAGATCAGAGATGATAGGGCACGACTGAGCATACGCTAAGTTGTTTTTGAACACTAAGGCATGACTAAGAACGTGACTATTGCCCCTAGTCATTTTCAGAAGGATCTTAGTATGACTAAAGGCTGTTATTACAATGTTTCTAAATTACTTGCTTCTGATTGGGCAATAGTGGTCCTATAGTTTGTGTAATGGCCATTAAACCGGATGTCAAAGAACATACCTAAACATTCACAGCAGTCTCCAGCTGTAATGAACATAGTACTATATTATGTCCTCAAAACATTTTACAATAGTGTATGATTTGTAAACTAAATAATTTTGATATTTGCATAACATAACCAGCTCCATATATATGGATTTTGTAATGTAAATATGCTTGTTTGCCCACCTGGTACAGCATTCACACAGGTCATGATAAAAGAGTTCAAAGACTTGTAGAAACATGCAAAAAAGGCATGGTTGCTGAAGGATATTGTTAAAATAGTCCATGTGACATCAGTTATTCAACCATAATTTTACAAAGTTATGAGAATACTTTTTGTGTGCAAAACAAAAACAAAAATTACAACTTTATTCAACGATTCTTCTCTTACACGTCACCCTAGTGCCATTTCATCACTACATCACCAATATTTCCCAATGAGTCTGGGTTGGTATATGGTAAGCATAAAACTTTTTAATGGATATTTGAAAATATATGAAGAGTTTATTTGCAAAAACAGGTAACTCCTTTTTTAACAATTTTCAAAAATCATGTTTTTTCATTGTGCATTCCAATTAATCTCAATCAAACTGCAGTTGGGTTATTTTGATTAGGTAAACAATAACTAAAAAATACAGCCAACTAACACAGTAAAACACAATAAAACATGATAACATAAGAAACATGTTTTTGAAAATTTTAAAAAGCGGAGTTATCTGTTTTTGCAAATAAACTCTTCATATAATGAAGATAAAATTTTGGATTTTCTGTCCATGTATATAAACATAAGTAGCCGTGTCAGGGTCTTAATTACCCTATTGTATTTTTTATTTTGATTGAATGACTGTACATTTTCCCTAATTTAACCAAATAACTTGCAATAATTTTTAACACACATTCAGATTGCTGGTAGGATACTTCAATGCAAAGCCGCTTTGATATACTTTTGATCTATCTGATCGTAATTAATGATAAATATGTGATGTGTTTTATGACTGAACCGAGTATCACAGTGCAGCTGTAATCCAGCATTGTACTTGATAGGCGAGAATAAAAGGGTCTCTTTATGAGGCAAAGAGTTGTTTATTTGTGTTGCAGATGCTTGTGGTGTCTCACAGGGAGTCTCAGTCTCCTACCCGATGGCCATGGCCTTTGTGGCTCTGACATCCCTCATATCTTTTATTTACTTGTTGTTCAGTGAAGACCTCCTTCAGGCGTTCACCGCCCTCAGGCTAGCTGCAGGCGATCAGCACAGACAGGTCATTACAGCTGGGGCTGTACCATCACTCCTGCGGCTCACACCTTCTCCTCCCCAGGCTGCTCCAGGAGCAGTCATTCACACCATAAGTAACAATGGTCTTGTTTAATAAGATGTATTATCCCACATTAAAACACATCTAGCCCATCAAAGAGAAATACAAGTACCACTTTTCCGCTGTAATCACGTTGGTGCTGGATCTGGAGCTCTGCCGGGATATCTGTGAAACTCTTTCAGACGTGACAGCCGTGTGATGACGTAACTGTTACTACAGGAAACAACCCAGCATAGCTGTCTTTGTTGACTAGTCCTGCTCCTTTATTTGAGAACATACTTCAACACTGAAAGTGTCTTTATTCTACTACATGCTGGCCTTGACATACCGCTAGGAAGTGGTATAAAAGTAGAAAAATACATAATTTTAATGATTAGTAATAAATTACATTAGAATTGTAGATAAAATCATTTTATTTCAGACAAGCAAAATAAAGTGGTCAGAGCAATGAAACAATAGATATAGGAGTATCTACAGTAAAAAAGCTAAGTATTTGTTAGCAAAATATATTAGATGTGTATTCAGACAAAACAAATATGGGTGCAGTAACAATATATTAAACAATAATTTAACAATATATAAATAATAATTATTATTATTACAATGTATTACATTTAAAATATATAATATGCGGTATATGTATGAACTGTATGTCTGTGTGTATGTTATCTTTATATTTTTAACAGAATTATTATTATTATTATGTAAGGCTTTTATATATTGCTTGAACCCAACTGTTTTTAAATTACCACCAACAAAGAGAGATGGCTTTAGCCCCAGAATAAGACTATAAAGTATACATCTGTTTTGACGTGAGCGATTAGTGTGTACATACATAGAGTGCACAAACACAGGTGCTCAAGAAAGTGTCCAGTGTTTACACTATTTCTGTTCAGAAGTTATGACCAATAATGTCTTTGTACTCATTTAAACTAGAGTATTTCTTAACCCTCTCACACCAGAATGGTTGTTGTTGCAATTTCCATTAGTTTGTTGGTCTGTCGCATCTGTTGCTTTTTTTCACTGTGAAACAATAATCTGGAGTGTGCTAGTGTACGCTTAAATAGCTTAATTTGGCAATGCAACCTAAAGCTAAGCAGCCAAACTCTGACCTTGCTGTACTTTAAGACATTGTGCCAGTCGTCTGGGACCAGCAGGATTTTCCAGACTGGAACCACCTTTTCTTCAATGGAAACATTCTTAACAGTTCTAGATTAAGCTTTGACTCCAAGATTGTGTCTATGGAAAGAGGTATAGGTGAGAAACTTGGTGTTAAGGATTGACCACTCCCTTCTATTTGTCCAACCCCTTCAGCTCAGTGTTGATCCATGATTTCTAGTTGATAGAGCGTGCACTACTACTTTTGGTGAAGCTCCTGTGCTTCACAGATTTCATGTGAAAATACTGGTTGGGTTGTGCTTAGTGAAGCCTGCAATTCCTTCGCAAGCAGCTGCATCCTTTCTTGAGATGTGGCTGCTGTTTCAGGGTGTGTGCTGTCAGGTCATTGACAATGAGGACAACACTCCCCTGTGATTAAAGAACAGCAGTTAGACTTGGAATGCAGCCAATGGTTCAGTCCAACTGCTGAAAACCATTTCCATGAGACATTTCTGTTATCCGTTTGCTTTAGCACTGTCGTGCCATCAGCTTAGCTCTATGCTATTACAGCAAACAAATAAATAATGGTTTCTTGTAGATTTTTTGTTGGATGATAAACACATTCACTCAGAACTCTATCCTTTCTTTATTTTTGTCACATGCAGCCCCTACAAGTCTCAAGTCTTAAACATTTACTGTCTCAGTAAGCGAGAGTGAAAAGTTTTGACCTTGATGACCAGGAGAAAATGAAAATGGCATTTTCCTACCTGAGCTTCTTCCTATTTTGTCAGAAAGAGTGATTCCGATCAGGGTAATGTGTGTGTACTGTTTAATGCTTTTAAAAATGCTTAAAGACAATCTACAAACTTTTCAGTGGCATGTGTCATAACATCATAAAAAAAAAAACCTCTATCAAAATGAATATTGTATGAAAGTCTTTGGAAGCTAAATTCTACAAAATTGCTAAAGACATGCATCTTTAGCCTTTAGTTTACCATGATTTGCTGTTTGTTACTGCTAGACATAAACAGCCAAGGGGGTCAAGATTTTTCTGGTTAGCATTGGTCAGTTAGCACCTGCTGGTAGATGCTGTAACTACACCTTAATGCTATTCTTGAACTTTGTATTCATCAAAGAATCCTGGGAAAAAATGTCAGTTTCCACAAAATTATTAAGTAGCACAAATGTATTTGAAATGTATAATAGGGGGAAAAAATCACTTTTATGTCTCCACTTCAATGTTCTATAAAGGCAAATAAGTATTTGACCCCTTCGCAAAACATGACTTAGTACTTGGTGGCAAAGCACTTGTTGGCAGTCACAATTCAGAAGTTTCCAGAAGTTTTTTTTTCCAAGTTGCCACTCCAGGACCTTATTGTGCTTCTTCTTGAGCCACTCCTTTGTTGCCTTGGCCGTGTGTTTTGAGTCATTGTCATGCTGGAATACTCATCCACAACCCATTTTTAATGCCCTGTCCCTGACGGTACATGGCCCCGTCCATCATCTCTTTGATGTGGAGAAGTTGTCCTGTCCCCTTAGCAGAAAAATACCCCCAAAGCATAATGTTTCCACCTCCATCTTTGACGGTGGGGATGGTGTTCTTGGGGTCTTAGACAGCATTCCTCCTCCTCCAAACACGGCTAGTTGAGCCAAAGAGCTCGATTTTTTGTCTCATCTGACCACAACACTTTCAGCCAGTTCTCCTCTGAATCATTGGCAAACTTTAGACGGGCCTATACATGTGCTTTCTTGAGCAGGGGGACCTTGCGGGCGCTGCAGGATTTCAGTCCTTCACAGTGTAGTGTGTTACCAATTGTTTTCTTGGTGACTATGGTCCCAGCTGCCTTGAGATCCCGTGTAGTTCTGGACTAATTCCTCACTGTTCTCATGATCACTGAAACTCCACGAGGTGAGATCTTGCATGGAGCCCCAGACTGAGGGAGATTGACAGTTATTTTGTGTTTCTTCCATTTGCGAATAATCGCACCTACTGTTGTCACCTTCTCACCAAGCTGCTTGGCGATGGTTTTGTAGCCCATTCCAGCCTTGTGTAGGTCTACAGTCTTGTCCCTGACATCCTTGGACAGCTCTTTGGTCTTGGCCATGGTGGAGAGTTTGGAATCTGATTGATTGATTGCTTCTTTGGACAGGTTGTCTTTTATACAGGTAACAAGCTGAAATTAGGAGCACTGCCTTTAAGAGAGTGCTCCTAATCTCAGCTCCTTGCCTGTATAAAAGGCACCTGGGAGCCAGAAATCTTCCTGATTGATAGGGGATCAAATACTTATTTGACCCATTAAAATGCAAATCAATTTATAACTTTTTTTAAAATGTGTTTTTCTCGATTTTTTGTTGTTGTTGTTATTCTGTCTCTCACTGTTCAAATAATTCTAACATTAACATTATAGACTGATAATTTCTTTGTCAGTAGGCAAATGTAGAAAATCTGCAGGCGATCAAATAATGTTTTTCCCACTGTATATATAATAATCAACAATGTTTATTATTCATACATTGTCAAAGTTGAGTTACGTACAGGCTTTTCCATAGAGAGCAAATAATTGGCTCATAGGATCTTATTTTACACACAGACCTCTGACACTCATCAAGAAACAAAAAGGTAAATCATAACTAGGACAAAGGCTCATGCTATCAGCACTAAGTGATTCATGCCAAGCCAATTATTTTAAGTGGAGACTTCATTAAGACATTAATTAAAGAGTGCCCTGATATGTCATGTTAGCTATTGAATGTTTTGTTAGAACTGAACGTTTTGCAGAATTATATTCTACAATTTAATTATTCCAGTCGGTGCACCACGTTATATAGTCAGGTCGCTCTTCAGGAAACAACTGCAAGTGGGCATTAGTTTATAATCATACAGTAACACTTAAGCCACAGTTATATGTGCTTTGTGCAGCATGTTGGGAGCTCAGGAGTGATTAGGAAGCTAAATAGTACACAATGAAGGCATTAGGTTTAGATTTATATATATTTGTATGAGGGAAAGTATTTGATTTAGATGCTGTAACTGGTTTCTTTACTTTTTAATTAAGTGGTATGATAAAATACAATTCTAGTTTGCACAATAATTATTAAAAAAATGACAAAATGATGTTCGAAGTCATTTTAAAGTCAAGCATATCACACCACAGAACAGTTTAAACTGAGTGTCCTTTTTATAGCTTTAAAGCTAACAGTTAGCATTTGACCTTGTAGGCCCTTTATGTAGTTTGTATTACCTGCATAAATTCAACACTATAATGGAAACACCTTTTACAATGAATACAGGACAGTAAAATTATACCTTTAATGGCCAAGTTGAAGCTCTAAAGATGTTGGATATTTAGGGAACAATTATAAATGAACAATAACATTTTTAAATTCATCATTTGGATAAGTGCCATCTTTTAATACAATTACCTCATATGCAATGTATATGTGCTACTATACTCTTGGGACATGAAAGAGAAGGCAACATTGCCATTTTTTGTTTAGTCATGTAAATGTAACGTTTTTCAATGCTCAAACAAATCTGAAGAAAAAAAGTAGGGATAGCCACCAAACACTGCTTCACTGAGTTCACTGTAGCTTGTAAAAATGAATTGAATTTAGTTGGTTTACAGTTAGCTAAATCCAAAAAATAGTTGGATAATTGTGCCTAAAACTATCTGAAGGTCAGTTTACTTCCCAACACAAATAGCCTGTCAAAGACTTTGTCAAACCTCAACTCCATCTGACCAGTCAGTTAACCTTTTCCTTCAAGAGTCATTCAACTCTGTAAAACTCTCCCTTAAAATCACCTCATACATCTGTGCTTTCCTTTAAACAATGTTCCTTAGACCACGTACAACCTTAGAATGTAAATAGACAAATAAGCGGCGTCCAATATCACAGGGTTTGTCAGCGCCCTAGTATAAATATGATGTACGATCCAAGCAATAGATGTGACCTTGTCAAAGGCAGCACCTAAAATGTTGATGAATGAAAGGAGAGGGGGATAAGGTAAAGTAGGCAGGTGATGGGAGGCTGACAGTGATGGAGAACGCTCTCAGAAAACGCTGCTGTTTGGGATGACAGGTTTTCGAGAGATCCCTCAGACGTAGGTTCCAGCGTGGAGCGGAGCGATCGGAGGCAGTTAGCGGGGAAGGAGCCAGATTCCTCCAACGGTCATTAAATGGGTGGGAGGCGGTCGAAGCGCAAGGTATCTATTAGGTATGTAAAGGCTGATAGGACGTTTCCAAGTCTGAAGATAGCTCTGATAGTTGGAAGCCACCCAACCTAAAGTTAATAACTAGTCATAGGATACTTTTATTTTACATACACTATGTCTATCACATAACTGTAACATAGTGCCATCTTTTCATGGTGTTGTCACATACATCAGGTGAAATCTGAGCTGACTTCTAACAAGTTCTCTCAAGAGATGTATTGGGGGGTTTCTATTACTATATTTCCCTCATAAGGCTTGCTATCTCACGCCAAGATGCAACCTCAAGCAAGGACTCTGGAAATATCCGTCACATGGAATGAGCAGTCTGGCATGCTCTGGAAATAAATCATTTAGCTTGTATAAACTATCAGCGGGTTGGGAAGTTTATGAACTTCGAGGTGCATTGGGTCATTAATCATAACTGAGGCTGAGGACTTAAGAGGAGAGATTCCCTCACCCACGCTAACCCTCTCTCTATAGCTCTTTCTTCTTCTTCTACTCCTCATCCTCCCTGTATTGTACATCCCACACTCCTTTGACAGCAGATTTTAAAAAATGATGTCAAAAGGTGATAATTCAGGGAGAGAATGGGGTTGGAATAGATGGATTAGCCTGGTATCTAAAGGTTGGATGTCAAACCCCAGCATTCTGCTTTTCTTTACCCTCTCTACACAAGTAATGGAGTGGTCAGAAGTAAATGAGGGTTAGTTTGAAAAGCTCTTACCCCATGGCAGACAACTTTCACTTCCTTTCCACTAGTTAAACAACTGAGCTATTAGAAACCAGAGTTGTGCCACTTATGATATGTTCGGTCATCAGTCATGGTGCAGTAAACAAAAGGGGTTCGTTTGAAACAGGTTTAGCAGGTTACTGTTGCTACTAGATACTGTGAAACCAAACACCAGTTATAGGACAGGTGAAAGTTGTCATATTGTAAATTTCAGTTAAATTTGACTGCTCTGGGATTTTTTTTTAATGTCATTTTAAATTTCTATCATTTTCTTAAAGATTAATTACTATGAAGTAGAAGGGCGTTTAGCTATCAACAATTAGCTAGATGCAAAGATTTGTATTGCGTTGTATCATTTAGACCAACCTTTAATACATTTTTGATTTTTGGGTTTACCAGTGATTATGTTATGATACTAAAACTGATTTTTGTATTCGTAGTTAACACTCTTATTTGTGTATTTATAATTTTTAAAACACTGAGTGGACAAATACAACATGTGATAAGCACATGTTGCTATGCAAATCTGTTCTGGGTGAGATCCTTAATTTTTCTTGGGAAAAAAAAACAATCCAAAATGGTTGCTATTTTTAGAGGGGTTTTGGGCTATTTTCAGGTGGCTAGGTTGGGTAAGCAACTGGCTGCTGAACTAAACTGGCAAAAAAACAGCTTGGCCAGGTCTGGAAACCAACTTAAACCAGTTAAAATCATCTTATATCCACATATCAGCTCAGAATGGTTTAATAAGGGACTTCAATAAATAGTCAGTGTTTGCAATCTTTAACATGTTTCTCTCAGATGCTAAAAGTTGTTTTGCAATATAAATGTTTGGCGCTGAGTTAGCACCTTAACAAGCGAGGCTAAACTGCTCTCAATATGTCTGGATATTCCTTTACCCAGGGTTAAATTGGCCCATAACCTAAAAGATGTTAACCCAGGTTTAAACGTGAAAGGTTTAAAAGATGTTAACCCAGGGTTAAAAGACTATTGGATGCATACAGTAAGCCTGTTTTATATGCATGTTAAATATTTATTAAAAATATTTGAATATTCCTAACATCGCATTCAGAGAAGTCAACACCTATGAGCTCATACCGAAACTTGAGAAAGACAATGGGGTCAGTGTTCACATAAAAAATCTTGATGTCGTTGGGACAATTGGAGCTTTAATTAAATATGCTCCCTAGTCCGGGTTCAAAGATCCCTGGCTCCTTGGTGAAGGCAGTCCATCTGTCCAGCAATCCCTCCAATTCCCACCTATCACCTTTAATTAGCGGTGGATACCAGTGCCTCTCGCTAGCTGATCCCATCGCACGCGCAGAGAAAAGTGAAAGAGTGAAGGAATCCATCTGTCTTCTGCCTATGGTGAAGAATCACAGATTAACACACTTCTGTCCATTGAATGCTGGGAATTCCTCTCCTCGGGTGTGAGCCAGAGGATCCGCAGCTATTTCGGCTATTAATAAATGTGGCGTGTGCATGCGCGTGTCTCTGTGTGTTTGTTTGGATAGTGTGACTGCCAACGCATGGCCTTGAGAGTAAGTCCTATCGTTAGAAAGCAGTGCCTTGAGAAATTGAGTTGAGAGCAGAAGAGTGTAAACTGCTCTTTGAGCCGTAATCCTTCTACACTGAGCCTGTGATCTCTAGTAATCACTCCTTCTGTTCGTGCTCATCTCACTTGATCATGATCTTCTAAACTTCCAAAAGACAGTAGGAAGAACAAACACGTGCACCTACACGACTCTACACACACGCTGTTGAGCTTTTGCTCTTGAAGAGAAATTCAGATAACGGTGCCTGATGAGGATGTTTTGAATCCGAATGCTTCAGCCTGATTACATTCAGTATGTTTGGCACTGATTGGTTTAAGCAATTAGCTATGATGTATTAGCAACCAAAGCTTGCAGGTTTCTGTGTACACTTTCAGCTCAACACCCACCAGAAGACCCCAAAGAATATTTAACTGATAATATAGCGATATGTATCCTTTTTATCTACATAACCTTTTCTTTTAAAAGGTGTAAAACAAATTTTTTTTTAGATAAATTCCCCTTTAAAATACGTGAGCACTGTGGCTGTCACAAAACATTGCCCTGTTTGTTTGAATATCCCAAACAAGCTTGACATAGCAACATGGCTTAACCAATAATGTGAGATTAGGCTGTAACACAGAGATAACATGTTAAAAGCGCATTTTAGTTCATATTCATGGTGTCCCAAAATAGCACAGTTAAGAACACTTAGTTGATCGTAAGTTTACCTTAAGTGCTAAAGAATAATTTTTAGTATATTAAGTACAAAATTGGTGCGTGACAATAGTGCACTTTAAGTACATTATGGAAGTGTACTTTTTTTTTTTTTTTTACCTGGGATAAATATCTTTAATTATGTCCTCTAGGGTAGTTATGTCCAAACTCATTTAATGTTTTAATCTCTTGCCGCTGCGTTTGAGGACTGAGTTTTTCTTTGCAGAGTAAGTAGAACTTTCCAGCTGAAAAGGTGCTGAAGTGGTTTTTGTGCAAATTTTCACAAGGACAGTACTAACAGTGTTGTATTCTTGAGACCCGTTTAGTAGCCTACCTGTGAAGACACCAAATCCCAGGCATGTTGTTAATAAGCAGGCTCTTTAGCAGCTTGTAAATGTGGAATGTCACATTCAAAATGGTCTTGTACATGAGTTTGAAACATTTCTCTCATTTCTCTCAATTTCTTTCAACTAACTCAAACCTTCTTTCAACTTTGTTCAATACATTGAAGGGTTCATTGTTCATTTGTATGTGTGCACTTTTCAGATAGTATAACATTTCTCCAAGGACAATGGTTCAAATTAAAAGTTAATCTACAAAGAATTTTCTTTGGTATGCTTAAAAGCCAGGAAGAAATCAGTTGCCTATATAAAAAAATCACTTATCCAGCAAGTCTGAATAAAGAAAAAGCCTTGTTTCTTTATGTGACATTGTATAATACCGTAATCTGGGGAGGTTTAAGAGAGGATTGTCAAGCATGGACAATCTCAAGGCTGTAAGTCCATCTCCAGAGACCTTGATGTGCCTATTTCCACCATATATGAGCCACAAAGTGATCGAATCCAGTCATACTGCTAACTTTTTTTTCTAGAGACATAATGACTAAATGGCTCAGCGAGAAAAATATAAAAGTACTAAAAAAACTGGCGAACTAGATGGATGGATGGAAGGAAAAACAGACCTGTTTCCAGAATGTTATCCAAGTTAATTCCTCTTCCTGTCATTCCTATTATAATTCAAATTCCTGTGAGGTATAACTATTTATAACTATTTAATTGAATTCTGAATTTTGCTAAAATCATGTTTACACAGACTGCTTAATGCCAGAGACAGTCTAAACGTATTTACGCAGAATCACAACTACTGTACATGATATATCACACTCTCTGATGTTGATTATCGATTCACATGCACAACGGTCAGAAAACAAGACTCGCTGACTGATAGGACAGATAACCAAAACAGTCATATCACTGTATCATCACATACATTTTACCTCTAAAACAAATGCTAGCTATTTTGATCAAAGACTGTGCTTGCTTCAAAATATTAAGTGCAGGACTACTTCTTTTATTGCCAAATGTAAAATTATGCTTTAAACTGAAAAACATATTATATGAACGGTTAAAAAAAGAGTTATGGAGACCAAACTATTTAAATAATTTGTTTTCGAGGGGGAAAAAAATTCAGTTAGTTACAGTCAACACATCAAATTGTGTTATTTCTATATTAATGATGCTAAGTATACAGTATCTAACAAATCTTCTGTGAACATGAAAGAAGTTTTATAAGAATGTTGTATGTTTCCTGGGGCCCTTTACTGAAGGTCATTAACATAGAGAATGCGTGGTGCGATCTTCAGATGCTGTTAAAATAGAATGCTGTAATGCTCTTAAAATAGAACAGAATTAGAAAACATTATGAGGTGGCTTTTGCAGCAGGAAAAAAGGCCCTCATGCCAGCTGAATGCAAAGCATGGGACAGACTATTCTTTTAGGCCCATCGTATATCACAGCAACTATCAAAGAAAGGTCACCCGTGTCTCGCACCTACAAAACACTCTTGCTTCTACAACTGAAGGGTAAAGAAGAGGCCTACTTGCTCAGGAAATTTCAAACCATTGTACCTAAAGAAGAAAGAAGCCTTTGAATGAATGCAGATTCCTTTCAAAGCAAAAGAAGGTGTCTTCAGATTTTTGTTCACGCCATCTTGTGTCCAACACAATTCCCTTTTCTTCAGCTACTCAAGTGTTCTATTGTAGGGAGCTCTCATTCGCTTATCATCAGAGTGCATACAGAAACTAACACCCAAAAGCGGACACACACATACGCGCACGCACATTCACACCTTGCAGAGCATCATTCAGATGCACTTCCCCAAAAAGTGAACGTCCAACACACACACACACACACACAGAGAGAGAGAGAGACACACACAAACTCATGGGCAAACATTTTCATGGCTGTCAGCAGGGACAAACATGTCGAGGGCTATAAAATTTACATATATGCTAAACACTTGAGTGGCAAATGCAATGTGCTAATACTGAGCTGATGAGATAAAGCAAAGGTGGAACTGACACAAGCCCCCTCTCAGCGCAAGTCAAAGTCAAACCCTCTCTCTCTCTCGGCTCCTCCACACGTTTGTCTGGCCGGATTAACGCTAGTGTATTTACACGGGCATCTCTCTCTCACTCTCCCCGTTTTCCTTTCTTTCTCTCGCCCTCTGTCTTTCTCCCTTGCTCCCGTTCCCTCCGAAACAGATGCAGCCATTGATTAATGGGCTGATGGTGGTTAAAAAGTCGAAAATGTCAGCGAGTATCTTCTCCAGCAGTGTCACTCTCCTCTGCAACAGAACAATGCTTCTAACTGAGGAGTGGGGCCACGTGCCAAGTATTCCTCACAATGGGAGGTCATGTGCCCGCTCCCCTACTGCAAGTAGGCAGATATGTATACATCTACATAAGGACAAACTTAGAGGTTGGGGGTTAGTTGATGGGAGGGAGTGCCGGTTGAGGGTTTGGGAGTGTGCTGTGGCTCGATACGGGCTAATAATAGGGCGTCACATGGGTACGTCAAGTCAGTTCGGACAAGTCCTTGCTGGCAGAGGTTAATCAAAGTGCTTAGAATTAAGGACCTTTTTTTCCCCACTGTTGCCCGCTAACGCTTCCAGTTCAGAACAAGGCTTAAAGGCAATGCACATGTGATGGGAATGACATCGACAATCTGAGGCCCGATGCCCCCGAAATAACCTTCAGATTTCAATACCATCGATCAGGGGGAGGAATGAGTGCCTTCTGCCCGCATTCTCCACCAGGACTAATTAAAGAATAGCCAGCTAATCGCGTGAACGGCGCGTACAGGCTAACACGTCAACCCCAACTTCCCTCTCCTGCCGCCCCAGAGCGATCAGAAAGAAGTTTGAGGTCGAAGTTAGTGCTGTTGTTTTTCTTTACCCACGCGGTGCACTCTGGGTGCAGGACAGCGCGATGAACCGAAGCCACCGCCGGCAGAAAGATTCGAATGATCTTTTTTAATTGCACATCGCATTAGTCTGCATGGCTTGAGAAAAGGGAGGCCATCGGATTGGGCGGGGTCGGGCAGTTTGAAAGATATTCGATTCAAAGTTGGAGACATCAAGTTGAGAAATGCGTTAACGCTCTTGATAACGTTGCTTTAGAAAAGCTATTTTTGTGTCGTTAGCATAAATGCTGCTCGTGTGCTCGTATATGTGGGTTAGTGTGCGTGTGTATGTGTGTGTGTCTGAGAATAGAAGTTTGAGCATTAGCGAGTTAAATGTGTGTGTCATTTGACCTTGGTCACTGCTAGAGAGGCCTAGTTTCTTGCCAAACTAATCAATAAGCCAAACAGGCAGAAGATGAGTATTTAGAGCATGGGAAGCTAAAGTCAAACACAGATAGGTTATCTACCCAGCCCAGAGCGCACTCCTGTGCAAATATTTTGCTAACAAATTTTTCATGGTAACTTGCTTATAAAACGATGTCACTCTCTTCCTCTTTATCCCCAACCTCTTCTCTCTCTCTCTCTTTGCCTTCCCCGTCTCTCATCATCCAGTGTGTATGGAAAGACTGCTGGAGCCACGTGGCTTAGTGGCCATGTATCACAATGTTACCACAGGTCAACAACTTGTCTCTAGGGATCAGTCAAACAGACAGAGGGAATTAGAGTCATGGAGCAGACATAAGCCTTTCATATTCATATGGAAAAACTGGGGGATCCGATGCAGGGACAGGGTTAATATGTTACTCTTCAAACCCTTTGATTTAGCGGACAAGGTTTGCGCCATTGTTTACCTGAAGTGCATCTGAAGTGCAGTAACCAAATTAAAATCTTTTACATGTTTAATCACACATTCATTAACATAATGTCGCACCTTTAACATAAATAAATAAGCCTGTATTTTGTTCTGTTTGTCCAAGTTTACTTTTAAATTCTGTATTGTTTTAAATTTATACCACATTTATCCAAAGAAAAATCAATATTATTATTACATTAATTAATATTTTTTATTTAATAATAAAATAAAATGTATTTATTTATTTGTATTTTTCCTCTCTTTTGGAAAAATTTGAATCAAAGACCAAATGTTTAGAAAATAAAACATCTGTTGCAACTTCTGTTTACTATTAACTCAGTAAACCAGTGTGAGAAACGGATTCACGATGGGTTTTCTTCACCTTTTTGTGACAAGTAGCACTAATATACAAAAAAAAACAAATATGGCAAAATAAAAAATATTTATTTATTTATTCAAAGGCTGGAATACACTACATGACGGAACAGAAAATCTGAACAGATTTTACAACACTAGGCATCATACATTTGCCAACTTTGTAAATGGTTACAGAGAAAAACTGGGCATCATAAACTAAACGACTGAGGATCACACACTACCAGACTTTCAAGTTGTTCCGAACACAAACTTCACGCAGAAACATGTGCCTCATTGCTAGGATGACAAATCAAAACAATACGTGTTCTAAAACCAGCTCAAAATATCAAACACGTCTGACATCATCTGACTGGATTGATTCGGATTAGTCCGAAGCTAAAAAAAAAATCAAAGACTGACCATCATTTCTCTGAAATCTCCAAGTGCCCAAAATCTGAAAACTGGCTATGAGTTTCAGCAAGCGTCGACTTGTCCCAGACTTCCAGAAATCTGGGCAAAAGTCATGTAGTGTATTCTGCCCTTAAGAAATATTTATGGCCAGTAAATATTGTAATCCACCTGCTATTGGAAGGTGTGACCAAAAGCTAATTTGGGATCCTGACTACATTCATTTATCCTCTTTGAGATTAAAATAGTGTTCTAAGAAAGTTTCCCCCCGCTGGGTCTGATTTTATGCCAGTGTTGTTTGAAGCATGATGCACATGTACGTGTGAGATGAACTGCTCAGAATATCATTGGCAACAAAGAAAACAGAGAGAAATACATTTCCAGTTGAGATGAACTGAGTTTTGTTTGCTCAGCTGATCCCGCACTACAAGCCAGTGTGCTGATATAAATAGAATCTGTCCCACTATTTACAATTATTTTAATAAAGTCTGTCATTATGTCTTTAATTGTAAGTCAAAGCTAAGATCATTGCTGATGGTAGACGAGAGCAAACAATGGTGTTTTGAAGACTACAGCAATTTCTCCTCTAAAATCTTGCCTCAGGCGAAAATGTTGTCTCCACAGCAGTTTTTAAGACGTCAAGAACACTGTTGTTGGAAAACAACTCCTTTTTGCGCTGTATAAACAAATTGTGACCTATTAATGTCTTGTTAGATTAAATAACTGTCATTCTGTCCTGGATAAAATCCTGTAGCCTATTAACAAAATGACTTTCACATCGCTTGGATGCTTCCTGTTTGTTTGCTTATTTTCATTTGTTTTGCCTTCTTGTCATTCTATTGGTTAACAGTGAACACGCGTTCTCAGAATATACAGTACAGAATGAATGTATCATGAATTTGTTTTTCTCTATTACCTCTCTCTCTCTTTTCGCAGTAAGATTTGTGGCAGTAAAGTATGTGATCCTCGGCAGGAATCATCTCCTCTAACATATGGGTGTCTCCTGGTCCAAAAGGCTTCTCTGTGGGCCAGGTGGGCATCTGCTCCTTAACATTCACACAGAGGAGACTGCTTTTGCCTTCAGCAAGATGGACACAACAAACGGTCATCTTTACTGAGACGTATTTTACATAAAGGAAATGAAACGGACCTTCGACTTTCGTCTGGGTTCATATTGTAAATATCCAAATCATCTAAATGATACAGAAAAGCTAAAAACAGGCATTTCTTAATGTATTAGTTCAGCAGCGTCTGTCAGAGAAATACAAGTCTGTAGGGCATTTGTTGTGTTATTTCTTTATCCCATAGATTCCTGTTGTAAGTGCATAACTGTAAAGGCTTTTACCCAAAGCGATTTACATTGCATTTGATGTACATATTTTATCAGTTCATATATTCCCCAGGAATTAAACCTACGATTCTTGTGTTGCAAACACCACCAACTGCTATTGTTTGAGCTACAGGAATGCCCTGAGTCAAATATTTGAGATTTTATTTATTTATTTATGTTCCGCAAGGATTTATTAAATTAATAAAAAATTACAGTAATGACTTTGGTAACACTTTATTTTAAGGTGTCAATGTTATACATGTTACATGTACTTATTATTATAATAACAATTAATCATACGTAATTACATGCAAGTAACCCTAAAACAAACCCTAATCCTAACCCTAACCATAGAAGTACATGTAGTTAATTCATAATACTCTGTGCTTAATTGTATAATTACACTGTAACAAGGACACCTTAAAATAACGTCTAACCATGACTTTTATGATTATACAAAAGATTTATTTTTGAAATAAATGCTGCTTTCTTTTTTTTATCAAAGAATCCTAAAAAAACAAACAAAAAAAAAACACTATATTACAGTTTCCACGCTTCATTAAGCAGTACAATAATTTTCAGATATGATAATAAGAAAGGTTTCTTGAGCACCAAATCAGCATATTAGTATGATTTCTCAAGTATCATGTAACACTGAAGACTGGATTAATGGCTGCTGAAAACTGATGGACTGCACGTTACTCAGCAAATACATTCCCTTCAACGATCCATTATTAAATTATTCCATGCTAAACAGCAGTGACACATTTTCACAGGAGAAGGGTGACGGATCTTGATGCATGTCTCTCACTTCATTAAGTTGTCTTGTGAGGGTTTCACTGTAATCCTACGGCAAGTGCTGCCAGAGTTTATTCAAGATGATGGCTGCCATATGTCTCAGCTTGTGTTTTGAGACTTCTTCCCTCAAGCTCCACATTCTCAAGAGCATTTTGCACCGATTAGTGGAGCTACTCTCTCTCTCACTCTCATTCTAGTTTTCTTCACACTATTAATCTCTTCTGTCTCCATCGGTCTATCTCTTGAGAGAGGGAACACCCAGACAGTTCACACAATGCATTTTGCTCAATTAATGTGCTTGATTTTACTGGAACCAAATTAAGGTGTGTGTTTTCTCTTTTTCATCTTATTTTCTCTCTTAAAATAGTTTAATCTAAAAATGAATCTGTCAATCAATTAAAACATTAATTATGTTACATGCCTGATATCAATAATAAACTGAATTAATCACAATTTATCACAGAATATCAACATACACTACACTTCAGTCTTAAAAATAAAGGTGCTTAAAAGGTTCTTCACAGCCATGCCATAGAAGAACCATTTTTGGTTCCACAAAGAACCGTTCAGTCAAAGGTTCTTTAAAGAACCATCTCTTTCTTACCTTTTTATAATATGAAGAACCTTCGGTCACACTTTATATTAGGTGGCCTTAACTACTATGTACTTACATCAAAAAATAAGTACATTGTACTTATTGTGGTCATATTGTATTGTAAAACACTTTTGCTGCTATTGAGGTGGGATAGGGGTAAGGTTAGGGACAGGTTTGGTGGTATGGGTAGGTTTAAAGGTGGGTTAAGGTGTAAGGGATAGGTCAACAGTGTAATTATAAAGGTAATTATAGAAATTAATTACAGATGTAACTACATATAGGTATTTTAAAAAATATAAGTACAATGTAAAAACATGCATGGACACAATAAGTGCATTGTATCAAATTATTAATTTAAATGTAAGTACATAGTAGTTAAGGCCACCTAATATAAAGTGGGACCGAACCTTCTTTCGCCACAAAGAACCTTTTGTGAAACAGAAAGGTTCTTCAGATGTTAAAGGCTCTTTATGGAACCATTTAGACAAAAAGGTTTTCTGGCACCGTGAAGCACCTTTATTTTTAAGGGCCTTCCACCATAATTTCATAAGTATTAAGGAGTGTTTATGTATCATTTGGGTAAGTATTTTGTAAGATAACTACTGTACAGTATCAAAGCCCACTTGCATTTTTGCTTACAAGCCATTTAACTTCTGTAATATGATATTTCAGAGTTCATTGGGGAAAAATGTAGGACAGGGATCGATTGGATTGAAAAAAAAGTGGCACATCCTTGTCCATGTGGAAACAATGCTGTGTTTATAAAGTCACAAACTGAAACACTACTTTTTAAGATTTCATTTGTACGTTTGTCAGGTTAGTGGCATCATTATTACCGTAAACCAATGATTAAAAATATTAAACCCAGTATATGGAAATAAAATGACAATGCATTTCATTTTGTCACAATAACGATTGGCATATCATGTATTTAATATGATATATGATTCTTTTTGTTTGTTTGTTTTTGTTTTATTAAATATACTGTTCAAATTTTTTTGTTGCTATTTATTTATTGTAAATGCATTTCTATCTTCTTATGCTCATGGTGAGTTTCTTATGCTCACCAAGGCTATCAAAAATACAGTAAAACAGCAATACTTTGAAATATTATTAGGTTAAAAATAACTGTTTTTGGTAACACTTTATTTTAAGGTGTCATAATCCCTTATTACCATACCATAATTACCTAATTAAGTACTTAGTAGTAACCGTTGTACTTACATGAAATAAAATGTACTTACCATACTAAGTTATGGAACAGCCTGTAATTACAGTTTGTAATTATGTAGATGTAATAGGCAGCTACTGTTACACATATGTAACAGACCGAGTCTGTTACACAGCTACTTGTACACTTAAGTACAATCTTGATACACTTTATTTTAAGTAGCTTATGCCTGTGTAATATTCTGTCATTTTAATGTAATTAGAAAGGTATTACATGCATTTAAGCTGTGTACTGGTGGGTTAAATCAAACTAAGTTGGAGCTGGATAAGGTGTACAGTATAGATACATATGATGTTCACTTAAGTACAATCTTGATACACTTTATTTTAAGTAGCTTATGTCTGTGTCCTTACATTTATAATTACGTTGTACAAAGTCTGCAACACATACTGTATGTAACAATCTTTTGGTTACATAAGTAGCTGTGTAACAGACTCGGTCTGTTACATATATGCAACAGTAGCTGCCTATTACATGTACATAATTATAAACTGTAAGTACAGGCTGTTCCATAACTTAGTTACATGGTAAGTACATTTTGTTTCATGTAAGTACAATGTCTACTAAGTACTTAACTAGGTAATTACTCTGTATTATGGACACCTTAAAATAAAGTGTTACCATGTTTTCTATTTTAATATATTTTAAAATGTAATTTATTCCTGTAATGGCAAAGCTGAATTTTCAGCTGTCATTAGCCCAGCCTCTAAATACTGATTTGGTGAACAGGAAACATTTCTTCCTATTATTAATGTTGAAAAAAGTTCAAAATAACTGGATTTGTTTGAAAAAGATTTTGAAACAGAGTTTGTGTAAAATGTATGGTTTTACTTATGTTAAATGCAAAGACCTTCTCATATTTGAGGGTGCATTGTGTGTGTGTGTGTGTGTGTGTGTGTGTGTGTCTTATCTTGCAGAGTCTGCTGAGCTATGAAGGAGGTGTTCCGGACTCTCTGCTCTCCTACAGGATGACAGCTGGTGATGAGCCGGCCTCTCCAATGAGGAAACCAGCGACATGCAAGAGGTGAAAAAGTCTCTGTTTCCTCCTCTCTCCTCTTCCTCCACGGCCAGCTCATCTTTTGAGAAGCATTTCTTTTCACAGTGTCTTGTACAGAAGGTCATTGGCGGAGGATGTTCTGGGACAAAAATGTCAAAGACATATTATTTTTTCTCCGTCCATCATCCTTACTGTTTTTTCTCTGTGAATTATCATGAGGATAATACGTATTTGGCCATTCTTTTGATAAGTAAGAGAGTGCTGCTAAAGTTTGTGAATACAAAGAGTACAAGGAAAAACATGACATATAGACACATGTGCATTATGCTAGCGTCCTCCGGGTTTATCTTAACCCGCTTATTATAATCACCATAGAATTACATCCACTTAGAAATGTTGCCGCTTTCAGGCAAACCCACCCTTGACTTTAGTCGTACGGTTCTTCATTGTGCTTCCGTTCGTAGTGTTTTCTTTTTGTAATTTCCCTCTTCATAGGATCAACGTTTTACACATTTCAGTCTGTGACCAAATGAATTAACACAAATTAAGGCGAAGCGTGCGAGCCTTCCTCTGTGTGCAAGTGCTGGAGGCAGATAGACACTTATCGTAAGCTCTTTACATTGCTGTATTAATTCCAGCCATTGAGGGGGAAAACAATTTGGAGGCGTTCTTGTCTACAGCAGACAAACTTGATGCAGAGGACCGCATTGATCAAAAGCCAGTTGGGTCGAGACAGCTGCAGTCATGTGGTTTTCCTGGCCAATGTTTTTTTTTTTTTCCCATTGTGAACCACGTTTGTGAAAGTGCTTTCTTGTCTGTGCTAAAAAGCAAAAGTGGAAAGAAAAGGGCTGAGTTTGCTGTGTCTCTCAGCGAGGCAGAGGGAGAGAGAGCGGGAGCGCGGATGGGGTCTCTACGGGCTCCGCTGGCTTCAGCTGAAGGTGGTGGGGATGTCACACGCGGGCATTGTGTCATGTAAACGTCTCTTCACTAATTAATTTCTCTCTGGGTTGCCGTGTGAAACGGCCCTGGTGTGATTCGACCCTGTGAGCTTGTGTTCATTGTCTGTACAGTGACAGGGAAAAGTGATGTTTTAAAGAGAATAGCGTGATATCCCTCTACAAGTAAGGGTCAATGACAAATAAAGATGTCCGAGGTGATGAAAGGAGGAATCATTTAAAAATCTAGTTCACAATGCAACTGCCAAGCTACGAATGTAATCTTAGCACATATGTTGGAGTCATGCAGTTATATATTTAAAAATAAAATGTATTTAATGATTTTAAAAATGTCAAGTGGTGTAACCATCATGGTATAAGTGATAAAATATTACACTTTGAATAAACATCATCATTATCAAATAAATAAATATAAAGTGTCAAATGAATTTAATTTGAATTTGAAGTTTTATCAAGATTACTCCAATTGACTTGAAGTAATCTTTCCTTGTCATAAAAAAGTATTTTTGGTGTGTTTTTTGTTTTTTACTAACTGTCCTTGACACTCAGTCATGAAAAACTACAGGGGTCTTCTCTGTAAGATCATTTCCTGTTTTTGTTTTTTTTTTACGTCACATGACAACAAAAATGGCTTCCTGCATGTTTGTTATTTGTTACAGCAAGGAATATGATTTATAAATATAAAATATACAGTTCATATTTAAATTATAATTTATTTTTACACAAACCAGCTTAACAGTTTATTTTTAACAAAATAAAATATTATGCTGAAGTTTTTTATACCAAAAATGTATAACCTTTTATCTTATTTTCTCCAGACACTGACACCACCTAGACATTTTTCAACTTTAAGCACTACAATCAATTCATTAATAATCAAATAAATAAATAAATAATCAAAGTATCATTACTTTTAAATCTAGAAATGTAGATTTCTAGAAATAAATGCATGTTACTGGCCTGTAGGCCTGTATAGCTCTCTCTCTCTCTCTCTCTTTCTCTCTCTCTCTCTCTCTCTCTCTCTCTGTCTCTCTCTCTCTCTCTCTCTCTGTTCCCCTCCCCCTGTCTGTTCTCATAAAATTCTCAGGTTGTTGACATACTTAAGACAGAAGCTCACTTTTCTTATGTTGGCAAACATGACCACCTGCCAAGTCGTATTCAATAGACAGACCTTAACCACAAACGATAATGCATGCAATATAGAGACAATAGATAAAGAAAAATTAATACAAAGGAGCTTTCTGTTCAAGCCCTGTTTTCTTTACAACTACCTCACTGGAAGACAGGGGATAGTCCATTAGGGACACGTTGATAAGACAATATTTACTCAGGAGGAACAAGTTCAAAGAGACCATGCTTTTTAACCCCGGTCTTGAAGCTGAGGACATTGAGACTGGCAGGTGTTTTTGCTGAGTTGTTCTGTGGCGATTCAAAAGATCCTTTTTTCCTCAGTGGCATTAGGAGCTTGACGTCTATGTGAACCACTACAGTTTGTATATTTGTCTTTATTTACTCAGCCTAGAGCATGAGTTATTGTGATGTTGATGGGATCTATCATATCATTCTTATTTCCAGGGCACAGTTTAGCTTTGTATTAAACAAATAAAGAGACAACAGTGAGGGTGTGACTAAGTCCAGGGCATGACGTGGAGGAAGAGTTCACTTAAAACTGAAAATTTGCTCATTATTTACTCACTGTCTTGTCGTGTTGTCATGTGGTCCACCCATATGCGGGGTTTTTTTTCTGCCCTAGTGGAACATTAAAAGACATTTTTCAATAATCTTTATGCAGATCTTTCCATGCAGCAACAGTTTATAGTGGCCATGTCTGTCAAATTCTAAAAAGGGCAAAGAAAACACATCAGTTACTGACCCTCATGTTGTTCCAAATCCATAAGAGTTTTGTTCATCTTTGAAACACAAGGATATTTTAATTGAAATTTAAGAGATTTCTGTCCAATGAGTTTTTTTATATATATCCACTCTAAAAAATGCTGCGTTAAATACAACCCAGTGCTGGGTAAATATTGGACAGAACACATGCTGAGTTGTTTTCAACCAACAGTTGGGTTAAATGTTTAACCCATCCTTCTGGGCAGTAACCCAACTGCTGGGTCTAAACAACCCAATCGCTGGGTTTGTCCATATTTTACGCAGTATTGGGCTGTATTTAACCCAGCATTTTTTAGAGTGTGGTTCAAAGACAACTGAAATTCATAATATAAAGATTTGGAATGACATAAAGGTGAGAAAATGACTATAATGTGTCTTCAGAAGACTTATAGTGTACATATCATGTGGACCACATTTATGTTTTTTGGGCCTCACACTTTTGTAGAAATGTACAGGTTTGGAACAACATGACTGTGCGTAAATAATATTCAAATGTTATATTTTACTGAACTCTTCCCTTAATCTGCATCAGAAAAACCAACGCAAATGCAATGATTCCAGTGTTTTTTATGGCCAACAGAAAATACAAACCAGATATGCCATCATAAATGAAGCATATCACAAATGTACAGTCCATAACCATAATGATCATCTGTCATCCTCCGCCACAGTGAGTCTCATGCGAAAGTTGTACATGCGCAGTGTCTTTATGGTGTGGTAATACACTAAAAGCTCCAAGGGCACGGCATCCCTGTGCAGATGTGCTCTTTCTTCCTCATTACCCATCAGTGCTCCAGCGGAGCCCTGATTCGGCCGGCCACAGCAGGCATGATATCACCCATCCTCCGCACGCGTGTGTGTATGTGTGTGTCTTATCCATGTTTGTCCCTGGAACCCTTCCAAAAGTGGCTTTGCCACCCCGCTAGCCAAATAAGCAGAAGAAAGTGCAGTGTTTTTCTGCCTGGACGAACCCGACCTTTGCTTTTTCTTGTGCAAGCGAGCAAGCAGGTGACCGCTACCCAAGTCGATCACCTCCTCCGGGTTTGCTCGTGTTTACCTTACTCCCAGCGCTGTCGTTCTCTTGCCTCTGGACTTTAGCATCCTGTCTCCCTGCCAAAGCCCGAGCGCTTCCAGGGTCTCTTCTCCCGGAATCAAAAAGCAGCTAAAGAGGTTAATGCACTCAAGTAAGGATGAACAACCAGCTGTTAACATTCTCATATTTAATACCTAACTCATCCAGAAGACATCAGCCACAGAGATGGAAGGGAGAGAGTCTGGAGCTTATGGCTATAAGAGTATAAGAGTATAAGATAAGATATAAGAGTATCTTGAGAATGACAATACCCTGAGATGAGCTGGACTTAAGCAGAGATAAAAGCAGATAATGGAGGGTCAATGTAGGATGATGGGTCAAGAGAGCATAACTGTCCTTTTTTTAATTTTGTTTCGGTTGATGCTGCTTCTTTCATATCAGATTAATAGCGATAACAAAAAACAGCTCAGCAAAAACAAAACCGGCCCTTAAAATGTCATCAAGTCTATAATCAAACTGAAGTTACCATGGCAGATCTCACGTCCTGTGTTTGTCCGAAAGATCTCCGCCACTACGTAAGAGATGCATCAATCCGGGCCAGATCTCCGAGCTGAGACGGAGATGGAATAGGGCTGTTTTTCTAGTAAAGCAGAGGTGGAAAACAACTCTTGGATGCAGCTGTGTGCCACTGTGCCACCTGCCCTTGACCCCCCCCCAAACCTGAATGGAAAAAAGGAGATTCTTTTTCCAACTTTCATGTGATTCCAAACAGGAAATTTTAGGAAGGAGGTAAGAGAGGTGGAAAAACAGTTGGCATGTAATTAGGTTTTATTAATTTCTTTTTTCCAGGTGGAGATTTATGACTTGATGGTGTTAGAGTCAGATAAAAATACTTGCTTTCTTGGCCGTGACTCTTTGTGCACATTTAATCATGCAAAAAAAGAAAAAAATGTATTGATAGAAAAGAATAATGTATAAATTGAATTGTGTATTTTTAAAATGCTAACTAAAGTCCTTGTATGGCTGCATATGAGGACAAAAAAAAAAACGTGCTTATTATTGAAAGAATAGCTGTAGAGATCCTCTCACATGCTTGTCATGATTTAGGGGGTGAACAGACATGACAGCTGAGACTAGAAGGAGAAAAAAAGCTCACACACGCAGATGCAGCCAGCACCATGCCTTTAGCCCATGACCGTCAGCTGTTTAGCAAATCTGTGATCCTAAGGGGAGTCCTCTCCATTATACATGCCGCACTAAAAAGGACACTTGGCCATTTTTTCCATCAAGACGTCCAGGTTATTGTTCTATGTTATGTTTCAAAATCTAGTAAGACCTATTTGAGCTCCAATTCTCTGAATGCGTAAACTAATCTCAAAGGTAGGAAGCTTAATTATGCCACCTCATTTTAGTTATTCTCTGGCAACATCCCATGTATCATTCATGGTGAAAGTAATCCCAGAATGCATTGCAATACATTGAGACAAGAGAAATGTTGATTATTAAAATGCTTATATCTCATTTAATACTTACAAGCTTTACAAAAATGGTTAAAAATAGCATTTTATAACATTCTGTCTGTACTATTTGATACTAATATGTACAATGTAGGCACTAGTCTTTAAGGTACTAATATGCACCCTTTTGGTACAGAAGTGAACCTTTTGAAAGGTTACTGCCCCAGTAACAGCTTTTTTGTTTTTAGAGTGTTACAGTGTTAGCTTAGCAACATGCTAACAGCAAACTCTATTGAAAATGAGTCGAGTTTAGTTGCTGCATAAGTTATGAGTAAAAATGCTGGCTTAGAAAGAAGCTCCCTAGTTTAGTAGTGCTCTAGGGTGTCGGTTACTTCTTGGTCTAACTGTCAACACCAATCCAGTGTGATAAAACATTTGCTCTCTCCCAACAATGCAACATAAACCAGTTCAAATTGACAGATACTCATATTTCATGACACTACTGCACTTTTCTTAACAGCTACAATGAAGATGCATACTAAACAAAAGAAATTATGCTAGAAGGATGTTATGGTATGCAGCAATTTTGTCAGCATTCATTTTAATGAGTGGCCATACAACCGTTTTGCAAAACATCATCCAGTGTTCAGTCTAATAAGGTCCTTGCTAGTGTCCCAATATGTGTTCACAATCTACTGATTCTACTGATTCATCATAGTGAACTAGGGAGTGGACTGAGACATTTTTTGGGACAGAGCTCATATTACTCTGTGTGGTTCTTAAGAAAAGGCCTGCTTGATCCATTGCGGTGGCCTTTGAATGTGTATACTCAGATGTTTTTAGGTACTTCAGAAGAGTCTTTGTTTGAACTAGGCTTGCAACCTAATAACTCTTATTGTGTAAAGGCAGATGCAGACGCTCACACACCCACACACACAAGGAACATTTGCCATTATGCACAATACACAGTCAGTTGAGAAGACGAAAAGAGCTGTATGCCTCTGATTCATACAGCACTGTTTAGTGATATTTATAGCCCATTTAGGGGTGTTTCCTCAGTTCAAACACTTTAAAAATACACTTATTATTTGCAAGGGTACAAATGGGAATACGTTTTACAGTCATGCCAAAAGTCACTTGTACAAAACAATTGTTAGTACCTTAAAGTACTACTTGTATTTTTCCCCAGAAGTCAAGTAATCCCCTATGACCATAAATATTTAATTTTTGCTTATTTTTTTACCTAATGAATTTTAAATAATCTTTGCATGTTCGCTTATTTTATTATCAATGTAATTTAACCTCTTTTGGTTACACTTTATTTTAAGGTGTCCTTGTTCAGTGTTTTTATTTATGCTATACAATCTCAGAAAAAAAAGCTGTCACTGGGATGGTATCCTTTCAAAAGGAACACCTTTTAGTTTTAAAGTACCTTAAAGGCACATATTTGAACCTAAAGTGTACAAATTAGTACCTAAATGGTATCTATTAGTGCATTTTAAAAAAATATACCATCCCTGTGACAGCTTTTGTACCTTTTTTTCTGAGATTGTAGGGTTAAGCTTAGGAATAGGGTTTGGTTAGGGTTAGTTACATGTAATTAGGCATAATTTACTGTTATAACAAGATTGTAGATGCAATCTGTGACAGTGAAACTGTAAAATAAAGTATATATATGTATACTATATATATCTTTATATATTTTTACAATTTACATTTTAAATATTTGTATTTAGTTAACTTAATACATCATTAACACTTCTTCCACGATCTCAACTTCTTGTTGATGAACGCTGTTTGGGAAACTCTTTTCAACTTTTTTTTTTTTTTTTTAAATAGAACCCTTTGACCTTAAAAACGTACTCTTTCCGTTTATTATAAGTTTTAAATCATCTTATTTTCACTTTAATTAAATGTCAGAGTGTAAAAACTCTTTTTACTGTTTACAGTTGTTATTATATTTTAATTACTATGTTTTATTTTTATATTTTACATAATTATTTGTATTATTTAGTTAATTTAATGCATCACTAGCACTAGTTTCCAAACGTTTATATGAAGTAAAATTCTTAGACTGTTTCTTTTAAAATAACTTATTTTCACTTTTTAAAAACTAAATTTCAGTTAATCTCTTTTGCTGTTGTAATTACTATATATTTATTTTTATTTTTACATTTTACATACATTTTTTGTATTTAGTTCATTTAATGCATCATTAGCACTTCTACGAACCCCCATTTGGGAAACCCTAGCAATGTTGTTGTTTTTACACTTTCCCTTAAAAAAAAAAAACTTTTTCAGTGGTCTCCCGTCTTTTATGCAAATCACTCTGGTATGGTTTAGGAATTGGAGGACCATAGAGGTCATTTCATTGGCTGACCTTTTCTACAGGGAATAAAACAACACTGAAAACAAGGCGTGTGCCAGGGGAGCGAGGTGAGGAGGTGGGCTTAGCGATCTCAGAGGTGTGATAGAAACTTTGGCAGCAAACTGAGCCAGGTGGACACTGTAAGGCCCCCAAGTCACCTAACAATTTTGTCACTCTTACACAGCTCAACACGCCCGCGGTATTGACCCAACGCCGTATGCGCCGGTGTCAGACAATAACAGCCTTCTGATCATGAAATTATGTGAGGGGACTGAAAAAAAGGATTGTACAACTAGTTCTAGTTCTCCACCCCTGTAATTGAAATCTACCTCTCGGCAAACAAAGAGAGGGCATTAGCAGTGTCCTCCCAGTGTTTAGAGGAGCCACTCAATATGTGCTGTTGGCAGAAGAATAGAATCGTTATATCACAACCTTCAGTATTCTTGGCCGTCAAACAAAAAGAGCCATGTGATTTTCTGAAGACATCCTCATGTGACTGTGAAAAAAGAGGACACTGTGCTGGACAATGACGGACACCGGCATCTCTTCCTCGTTCTGCCTCTCGCTTATGCCTCATTCTGTCGTCTTTTTTCCTCTTCTGCACGCCGAACAAAGGCGAGAGGCTTGGCTGAGACGATCTGTGCACAAAGCAGGAAACTTTGTGGTTCAGAAGCATGTCATATCACAAAAGACAGGGATCAGGAGGATGTGTTGCTAGGCGCCGTGATTGTGTCAGCACTGCTGGCCAGAACATTTCCTTACAGGTGAACTTTTAAATGGAGACTGACAGATATATGCTTCCTGCTATTTTACAGAACGGCGGAGCCCGAAGCAGCCCCCAAGATCCTTTGCATCACTCCTCGAGCCAATCATCTCTGTTTGAGGTATGTGACATAGCAACAGCCCTCCTGTAAAATCCGGGCCCATGGGACTGCTCTGTTTCTCTGTGTTTGGGCAGCTTGGCACGGTTCAAACAGGGTTCAGGAAAGTGCACGCTCGTGAGGGTACGCGAGATCTACAGGAACCCCTTCATGTGCTCAGTCTGTGTTGGAGACTCGACCTTGCAAATTAAGCATTGTAACGTTTTTCATCGCAGGCGTCCAGTGTCATTACAAACACACTTCCATTGTGACACGTAAAGTTGAAAGGGCATTGCCAAATATGGTAAATGACGTATATTCCTGTGTCTGTCAGCGTGTGTCCTTCTGCCAAAGTTTAATTTGACCCCGTTTGAAAACAACTAATTTCCTGTGGAATTCACATTAACTGTCCCGAATTAGGCCAGATGATCTTTGCAAAAAAGGTTTTCAAAAGGTGGACGAGGTGTGGAAGAGATATTTATGTCTTTGACGTATATCGCTGGAATCTGTTGCTCTTTAAGTACCACCTTGGAACTCGAGATAGAAATATTATTTTGGAGATATTTTTTCCATGTTTAAATATGTGTGTGTGTGTGTGTACAAGAAAGTATCAGTACTGTTAGTGTAAACATTAACAGATTTATATAAATACAGCTTTTTTTCATCTTCCTCTGAAGGTTATTATATTTTTTAAGTAAGGTAGTATAAAGTTAATAATTTTATACTACAAAGACACATTAAACTGATCAAAAGTGGCAGTAAAGACATTATAATGTTCTAGTTCTAGTTCTAGTTCTAGTAATGACATAAAAAGTAAAACAGTTATCTTAAATTGTTAAAATACTTCACAATATTACTTTTTACATAAATTCTCTGAATTGCGTGTGTGTGTGTGTAAACATTTAAACAAAGTCTATAAGACATATAGACTTTATTATTTAACTCAAATGTAAAAAAGTAAATAATTATTTCATTATTTAGTATATTAAACATTTACTAGAAATATACATAAATCTACATCTTGGATGGTCTGAGGGTGAGCACATTTTCAGCAAATTTTCATTTTTGGGTGAACTCAAATTTGGCTTTTATACCAAAATATATTTGGTCCCAAACTTCACTTCCATCTGAATTGATCAGTTTTCAGACTTCCTATAGATTAATAACCAATTATCACACAATTCATATATGTAATTCTTACTAAAGCACACATTTTTGTTAATATTTGAATTGCTAACCTATTATTTAAAGACTTTTAGGCAGTTATCCGGAGTGTTTAACATCAATGTTTCCATTACAAACAATTCCATTCAGTTCAAAGAAATAAAACGCAGTTTGTGTGAATAAATCTCACTATAACTGATTATCGATAACTCAAATGTAAAAAAAGTAAACAAAACACACAGAAATAAACAATTAGACAGTAAATAACTCATTTGCATTAGTATGATAAGTAACATACCCGCTTAAACAGAATCTGGTTTGTTAAACTCCAGTGTTCAGTAAATTAGTAGTTAGTGTTGATTATTTAGAGTGGTCTAAACCGACTATTAAAGCAGTGCACAGGAAATAACGTCAGCGTCATTTTCTAGTAGCACTTGATTCTTTTAGCTGTTTAAAGGGTTGTTCATCCAAAAATGAAAATTATATACACACACACACAAAATGGTTCTTGCATGCTTTTCTTTTCAGTGGTCAGAACCACTTCCAGCAGCTAAAAGGTTAAAAATACAGCAAGACTTTGCAAACTTGTTTGTCTGCAGTAGACTAAATGAAGTCTTGAAGTAATTCTTCCCAAAGTCAGGCTGTTGAAAGATAATGCAACGGGGGAAATCCATAACGGCTGCCCACGATTATGTATCCAGGATGTCCCATTCTGACTGACGGTGTCCTCACTGGCGGGACCCCCGAGGGGGGAGAGGGAGGTACAAGGAGGTGAAAGGACGTGCCAAGGTCAAATGTGTCTATACTCTTATTTTCTTCCTCTTTTGTGGGAGGAAAACACGTTCTAGCCAGATGGCCGAACGAACGAGAAAGAGAAAAAAGTCTGATTGTTACTTGTATCTTAAAGGTCCTAGGGGTTAAAGTTACTGGATAAATCAGTGGGAACATGAATGGCGTTGACAGGTGTTTACTGATTATGTTTTTTAAAAAAACAAGCCAGTTAACTGATGTGTAAAAGGTTTTTATACTGTCAGATTTTGTCTCGCCACCTTTTTTCTCTTTCTGTTCTATCAGCTCCACAAGAGCAGCCTGAAAAAAGCATCTATTCTGAGGCATTTGCCTCGACGTTAGTCAGACTATTGACGCTTTCCTGTTTGATGTCTCTCCTAGCAGTAACATCAAACAATCAACAAGCAAAACCTCTCTCAGCGATGACCGAGCGTAAGAAGTATTCGTTTAATTTTTCTGAGGCACTGAAGTGCTAAACGTGTTTAAAGAAACCTCCACAATGCGGCCTCCCAGGAGGTATTTGGAGGCTAAACGAGGTTAAAAGGAAGTTTTGTTGTCTCAGACAATGTTGCTATCTGTCTCAATACACGATTCCCCTTTCAGTTTGCATGTTCTGTTGCCTCCAAACAATTTTCCTTCCCCTTTCATTTTTTCCCGTCGCTCAGATCAGGCATAGACGGCTGTTATGTGGCAGTCAAACCAAGGAGCGCCGAGTGCAAAAGCGCCGTTCAGTAAAATAACCTTGCCAAAGGGTCTTTCCCCCCACCCCTCGTGCACAAAGCTGGCTCCATCTTTGTGTATTGAGTGAGTTAAATCAATGGCAAAATGTTGGCACTTTTCACAGGACAGTAACCAGGAAGCCCTCCCCCGCGCGATTGACACTTGAAACGTGTACGCGGACGGAGCCAGGGGCGCTGCTCCACGCTTGAAGTCTCTGCTGGGGATAACAACTGGTGACATCTGCAGAAGGGGCCGACAGAAAGGCAGTTGAAAGCCACGTTTGTTGCCTTGGCCGGCTCAGATCTTCCTGCTTTTATGAAGCCTCCACCCCCCCCTCCTCTGCTTTAATATTATGATTCAGCACCTGGCTCTTTTGAACCTTGCTTTAAAACTTCAAAAGAGGAGGGTGGCATTAAACAACATGAAATAGGTATGGAAGGGGGACGACGGTAGGGTGTTGGCAGTAAGGGCTGAGAGGGCACGGGGACGCCGGTCGGATGATTGAGGTAAAAGGAAGAAGGACGCTCCGGCGGCTTGATTTTGCTCTCTCATCATCTTAGCGGGTTATATTTCTTTCTTTTTTTTTTTTTTTGTGTGCGACCGCTTCTCTGCCATCTTTAGAGTTGTGTGCCATTACCGTTTTTGTAACATCAGATAGCGGTCGGGCATAATGAGGGTTTTGAATATGGGGCCGGTGGGCTAATGCATACACAGTTGTAAAGATAATAGAGACGAAACCGATAGGGGTGTGTCTGCCAAAAACAAGTACGGGATGGCACATTTGTATATGACTGAGGAAAATGGTAGAGGAAAAAATAATGGAATGACACGCTTTCGTCTCTCTGCCTCAGCCATATAATAACTGGTGGTGGTGTGTTTGTATCTGCTGTGCTTCTTAAACTGAGGACACTTTAATCTGCAAATTTCACACAAAATTTACAAATTCTGTCATCATTTACTCATGCTCGTGATATTTGAAACTTTTTTTGTGTGTTTCTTTAGTGGACCACAAAAGGAGAATGTTCATGCACACAATGTTCATGCTGCTCTTTTCCATACAATGAAAGTAAATGGATATCACAAATGTCAAGCAGGATTTTCAGTGAACTATGGCTTAAATTTTGATTATTTAAACATAGATATCACGATACACTGGTATTGGCAATACATTTAAAAAATAAAGTAATGATATCATGCCCATCTGGTGAACACTCCAGCATAGTAGAAGGTGGTTTTGCATCTGTCACAAAACAGAAAGAAAGAAGAAGAAAGTGAAGCAAATGAAAGCAAGACCCACACCTGAAAAAAAAAAAAAAAAAATTGTGTTTTCTAGTTCTTTTTGTGCGTTTCAAACAGTTATGGTTATTTTGAGTGAAAAAAATGGTCCCGCTTTATATTAAGTAGCCTTAACGACTATGTACTTACATCAAAAAAAAAGTACAGTGTACTTACTGCGTTCATATTGTATTGCAAAACACTTTTGCTGCTACTGAGGTGGGATACGGGTAAGGTTAGGAACGGGTTTGGTGGTATGGGTAGGTTTAAGGGTAGGTTAAGGTGTAAGGGATAGGTCAGCAGTGTAATGCAATTACAGAAAGTAATTACAGATGTAATTACATGCAGGTATTTTTAAAATATAAGTACAATGTAAATACGGGCAAAATATAAGTGCAATTAGGGCAGTCGTGGCCTAATGGATAGAGCCACAGCATTGACTGCCCACTGCTCCGGGTGTATGTTCACTACTGTGTGTACACTTGGATGGGTTAAATGCAGAGCACAAATTTCGAGTATGGGTCACCATACTTGGCCACACACCACTTAAGTGCATTGTACTAAATTATTAATTTAAATGTAAGTACATAGTGGTTAAGGCCACCTAATATAAAGTGGGACCAAAAAAATTTATAAATAAAAAATAAATAAAGTTGAATTTTATTTGTACCTGAAATCAGAATCAGAATCAGAAAGAGTTTTATTGCCAAGTGTGTTTGCACACACAAGGAATTTGTCTTGGTGTTAGGAGCTTCCAGTACAGAAAGTACAAACATAGTGCAGACAACATATAATTAAGGTGATAAAGAACACTAATAATGAAGAGAATAGACAATAATTAAGAATAACAATAGTAATAAAGAATAAAACTATACAGAAAAGAGACATGACCATAGACAGAACTGTGAATGTGCATGTGTCCTATGTACAGATGAAGGTTTGATGAGTTATTTACAGATGTACAGTACCGGGGTGTATTATGTGTTGTTCAGGTGGGATACGGCCTGGGGGAAAAAACTGTTCTTGTGTCTGGCTGTTCTGGTGCTCAGTGATCTGTAGTGCCGGCCAGACGGCAACAGTACAAAGAGAGAGTGAGCTGGGTGTGAGGGGTCCAGAGTGACTTTCTTAGCCCTTTTCCTCACTCTGGAGGTGTAAAGTTCTTGGAGGCTGGGCAGAGGGGCACCGATAATTCTCTCAGCAGTCCTAACTGTCCATTGTAGTCTTCTGATGTCTGTTTTGGTGCTGAACCAAACCAAACAGTTATAGAAGAACATAGGACAGACTCGATGATGGCAGAGTAGAACTGTTTCAGCAGCTCCTGAGGCAGGTTGAACTTCCTTAGCTGGCGGAGGAAATACAGCCTCTGCTGGGCCTTTTTCGCAATAGAGTCAATGTGATTGTCCCACTTCAGGTCCTGGGAGATGGTGGTTCCCAGGAATCTGAATGACTCCAGTGCAGTCACAGTGCTGTTCATGATGGTGAGTGGGGGGAGAGCAGGGGGGTTCCTCCTGAAGTCCACTATCATCTCCACAGTTTTGAGCGTGTTAAGCTCCAGGTTGTTAAATAGAGTGTACAATGCAAATTAACCATTTTTATTATGCTTTTAAGGTATTTTCCCCCTCCCTTTTTTGTCTTTTTTTAAAGCTTGGAATTCCCATTCTGCTAAATTTTTTATTTTCTGCTCCACAGAAAAATAACTCTTTAATGTTGTGTAAATTACATTTGGCAAATTAGGTCAATGGGTCTTTCTAGCGATAAATGCGGTTTTAAAAAGTTGTTTTAAACTGTCAGGAAAGTTTCTTTTTTCATCAGGTGTTCGTCTGATCACCTTATATGCACAGATGGAAAAATATATATGCTAGTTACCCTAGCTTAATAAAATCTAATATAGAGAAGACAAACTGTTTAGAGAGATTAAATTATTATTATTATTATTATTTTAATATCAACAGTAATTTTGTTTCAAAGAAGGATGAATCCACATATTCCACCAAAGTAAATGTCCTACATATTTTAACAGCGCTAGCACTGGGAAGTGACTGTAAAATTAATTAAAGGCACACATTATACCAGCCTCCTTTCAGCTGAACTGCACATTCTTTTGACGCCACTTACCCTTGATACTCACTTTAATAGGGATCTTTATTGTGGCAAGATCTGAAAAGTCAAAAGTAATTACTTCAGCTCAGCACCATTAAAGGAAACTCTTCCTTTCCGCCCGATCCGTGCACCTTGCTCTCAGACCTGCTGTAGCCATGACGCCCTGAGCTGACCATAAAGGCCCTGGGTAACTTTGAGTCAAGGACGCTTAATGGATGCTAAAGCACAAACAACGGAGCTCCAAGCATGCCAGATCAGACCTAACCTGGGGCACAGACATCAAAATGCAGGTTGGAGATTTGACATTCCTGCAGGCACTAAATGCCTCGCCAGTGATTTAAAAAAAAAAAAGAAAAAAAGAAAAGAAAAAAAGAAAGGAAAAGTCAATATCCCCCTCCTGTTTCTAAACGCTCACTATCTGATGAGCACGGGTAATGCAGATCTGATTCTGCTGTGACAAAAGGGCCGCGCTAAGGACAGCCTGAAATGTCTCTCTCGCTTTTTTCCATTTCCTCTTACTCACACACTCCCGCTTCGCATGTGTGTGTGTGTCTCTGTGTGTGTGCGCGCTCACACAAACGCTTGCCACTCTTTGAGCCCTTTGATAATAATAACGACAGTGGGAAAGATTATCACAGTTGGCCGCTCCTGAACTTCAAGGTTAAAGGAGCACTGCAATTGTGGCTTTGTGTTTACCAAAGAAAGGCTAATGACGAATTAATTAGCTATGGACTACGTCTGCTGTCTCCGCATCTATCTGAGGACCTTTCACATCCTCTAAGTGGAAGAATGCTTTCAGTCATAAAGAAACGTGAGGCACTTGTACTGTATGCAGTGTGCTTAATATAAACCCCCTTATGAATATACATTAAATGAATTAGCATGTCTTCTAATCAAATGCGCTATTTGCATTCTTACCTACTTTGAGGGTTAAAGACATAGAAATGTTATTTACTAGCTTTATTTTTCTCTCTGTAATAACTAATGGATTTTAATTTATCGTAAAGACTTAGGTTAGATAATAACAGGAAAACCTGCAAGTTGTAAGTCCTAACTCAATTTTGAATGTTTAAATGATGGTGGATCAAAGACCATTCACATATTTGTATTTAATACCCTGTTAATTAAAGATTTCATGAATCTAATTCATGTTTTAGAATAGTGTACAAGCTACAGCCCTTTTTCTGTCCTAGATTCACTTTTTGTGATTTTTCACTGCTTTATTTCTCAAGTCGTATTTTAGATATGATACACACATGGTCAGAATTGGTGCTAAATATTTTTTTGGTAAATATGGCCAAAAAAGGCTGTGGAAATAAACCTGCATTATGAATCCTTTTGATCTTTATTTTAAAAAAAATAATAATAATTGAACCAAAACAATTGAAAATGGGGGGAAATCTCATTATGAAATAATTGTTTTTCTCAAATACACGTTGGACACAATTATTGGTTCCCTTAGAAATTCTTATGAGTAAAATATCTGTGAAGTATATTCCCATTCATATTTACAATTTTGAGCACTCTAGAGTGATTATGAACATAAAATAATCCAGCCATGGCTTTCTGTTTCACAGGAATATAAATAGGAGGGAAAACAAAGGTCAAATTCCCTTAATCATCCATCACAATGAGAAAAAAACAAAGAATATATTTCTGATGTGCAGCAAAAGATAACTGAGCTTCACAAATTAGAAAGTGACTTTAAGAAAAGGCTAGAGAAGTGAAATTTCCCATTTCCACCATCAGGGCAATAATTAAGAATTTCCAATCAACAGAAAATGTTACGAAACTGCCTGGAAGAGGACGTGTGTCTATATCGTCCTAATGCTCCTAATCCTAAGGAGGAGAGTTTGAGTGGCTAAAGACTCTCCAAGGGCCACAGCTGGAGAACTGCAGAAAATAGTTGAGTCTCAGGGTCAAAAAACCTTACAAAATATATATCAAACCTACACCACATGATTTTTTAGGAGCGTTTCAAGAAGAAAAAAAAATCAAGAAAAGAAAATGCTCTCATGCAAAAACAATCTCCTGCATATTTAGTTGTCAGACACGACTGGAACTTCAAACGGGACTGCCTTCTATGGTCAGATGAAACTAAAAATGAGCTTTTTAGCAGCAAACACTCAAGATGGGTTTGTTGAACACTGGGATAAAAAGTACCCCATGTTTACAATGAAGTACATTGCTGTATTTTTGATGTTGTGGGCCTATATTTGCTGGAGGTCCTGGACATCTTGTTTAGACACATGGCATCATGGATCCTATCAAATACCAACAGATAAAAAATTTAAAATTGACTGACTCTGCTAGAAATCTTATAATGGGCCATGTTTGGATCTTCCAACTGGACAATATTCCAAAAACAAACCTTAAAAACAAAACCAAGCTTCTGCTATGGCCATTTCAGCTTCCTGACCTGAACCCTATAGAAAATGAGTGAGGTGAAGCACCAATATGGAGCTGGGAATCTGAAGGGTCTGGAGTGATTCTGGATGAAGGAATGGTCTCTGATCTCTTGTCAGGTGTTCTCTAACCTCATCAGGCATTATAGGAGAAAACTCAGAGCTGTTATTTTGGCAAATGGAGGTTTCAAAAAGTATTGAATAAAAGGGTATCGTTAATTATGTCCGATGTGTATTAAAGAAAAACATTTATTTCATAATGATACCCCCCCCCCCCCCCATTTTAAATTTTTATTCTCCCACGAAAGGTTCGATTTTTGTGATTTTTTTCTTTAAAAAAAAAAATCTAAATAATTAACCTTGCAGATTTATTTTCAAAGCCTTCTTTGATCATATTTACCATGGGTACCAACAATTCTGACCAGGTGTGTATCTGTCACATTATAAATGGCTTTTTTATTTGTCATTATTTATGTTTTCAACATGCAATTTTATTTAATTATTGACTTAGAATTTGCATTTGCAAAAAAATAAATAAATAAATAAATAAAAAATAAGGTTAAGGCACTTCACTTAATAGAAGTAAATGGGGCCAATCCGTAAATGTTAAAATACATGTTTCAATGTTGTTGTCACAAGACATAAACAGCATGCATGCCAACATGATTTTAGTCTGAAAAAAGTGCTTATTAACCTTTTCTGTGTAATTTTTTTTCTTAGTTGCCATGACGACGTAGTCTAAAACATCCATACAAAGAACGACTTCATAGCTCAAATAATAATAGAAGAATTAAGTGCTTTTATAAAATTATAAGCTTCACATTTCTAGTAAATCCTCCAAAATTGGAACTCATTTGCTTACACTGTAAGTGACTTGTTTTCATGACTTTCCATGACTTTGCCTTCTAAATTGATTTTTTTTTTTTATGTTACAATGTGGAGGTGGTCAGGACTAAAAAAGAGGAGATCTAAAACATAAGAAAAAGAGGCGGCAGGTGTTTCCCTGAACGGTTTCAGCTCTCCTTCAGTGGACTCGCAACTGGAAATCAGGAGTATAGGGACATGGGGTGGACAGTTTGATGGATAAATTACACAAGAAGTGCAACTTAAAACCTGCTGTAGCAGACTCATACTGTGCTCTTGCATGCTGGGATGAGGGCTAGAACAATCGCAAAGGCACAGTGAACAGGCCTCTCTCTCTCTCTCTCTGTCTGCTCAGCCATCGGCCACAGCTAACCTTCATTTACCTTTGCCTTGGGGGAATCTGGAACAATACTGCAAATTAGAGTTGAAAAAAGTTTGGGTAAAAATATCAGGATTCCTATGGTAAAAATTATGAGGAATCATCAAACCAATGGACCTTCTATTTCAATTGAACAAGTGATATTTTAGTATAACTGTGTTTAAATGAAGTTGATCTTGAGAATTAAAGGTCAGTAAGGTAAAACTTGTTGGAGAGGCTTATCAAAATCTTACACACATTCACCAGTTCACTATTAATGTGAAGCACTTTCTACATATTTTTTAATAAGCAATCTTATCTTAAAACAAAAACGGGAGAAAATGCGAGATGGTAAACAGGAATAAAGAAGTTATAATTAAAAGTTATGCTATTTAATTGAAATGTGTCGTTTCATCCTGCTCCTTTGAGACTGTCCTTGGAATCTTTTATTCTTAAAATAAGATGACACTCAAGCATGATACATATCAAAACAAAACAGAGATGCTTTTGAAAATGCCTTAAGCATATCCCCGTAAGTATTTGTATGGATGCATTTCTCAAGTGCCAGAAACACACAATGATGCTTTGTCTTGAAACCTTGAAGAGATTTTTCTAAGAAATCTTTTATGGTTTTGCATTATGTGGATTTTGAGCAATGTTGTGTCAGGATTTCTTCTGTTTAAAAAATATGTGTGTGTGTGTGTGTGTGTGTGTAAAATATGTGTGTGAGCAAATATGTGTGTGTGTGTGCGCACACAATTAGTATTAGTTTATAGTCTGAATTTAGTCTTGTGATCTTAAAAAACTTTTTTTTTTTTAAGTGTGTGTGTGTGTGTGTGTGTGTGTGCATGCATGCGTGTTTAGATTTAAAAAAAAAATTTATTCTATGTGATTTATAAGCTTGTTTCCTCATGTGGACCTACAAATTGTCCCCACAAGGTCAAATTTTACTGGTATTGCTATCCATGTGGGCACAATTGGTCCCCATAATGTGATAAATACCAGGTACACACAAGCACACACCTATATATGTGTGTGTGTGTGTGTGTGTGTGTATACACAAAGCACAAAAGAATTTCAAGCATTTAAGCATAAGCAAAAACTACAGTTTTATAAAGACAAGCTTTTAAAGATCATAAGCCTTTAAATAACAAAAAATATATATATATAATTTTGATGATTATCTGTTTATTTATCTCTCTCTCTCTATCTATCCATCCATCACAAAACTAGATGATTGTATTTTATATATTTTCTGACAGGAAAGTTTTCTCTCATTTCAGATATTTTAAAAGATAAACTTAAATAATATATCTGTGCTTTCTGGTGAAAGGTGTCATTATAACTGAGCTGTGTTGGTTATAGTTGCCCCAACATGTACTGTAATGAAAAGGGGTCACAGGGTCAAACTGATAGTGCTGCCCCTCTTGTATAAATATTTTACTCAATGTGAATCCCATCTTTCAGTGCTCAGGACATGCTGACTGAAGGTTTCTTCAGGGCGAGGCCACAGGTTGACGGACATGCACAAAAAACCGGGCCCACCAAACAAAGGCCATTCAAGTTGAGTGGAAGACAAGGCCGTCTACTTTGGTTTCTTCATGCACCGCCAGAAGTATTAAAACGGTTGAAAGCCTTCAGTGACAGAGTCTCTAAGCTGCTGATAATGTGAGACATTGTTCTCTTAATCATTGTGGAAAAGATGAGAGAGTGAGAAAGTCACCGTCAGGGTCAGGGCAAGCCTCACGAAGGAGCCGTATGAGGACCGTACAGTAACACGAAACAAGATTTCAAATAAAGATAATCAACAGTTTCAGTATGGTCCCTATTGTGCCGGGACACATCCTGTCTCGATCGTCAATAGAGGTGTCAAAATGCAAGACAATGCGCAAAAAGTGAAGGAGGGAAACAGTAGCTTCTTGTTATTGTGATGGCATGTAACATGAGCTCCTTAGAAGACTTCTTCTTTCATCTGAGCTACAGATCTTTTCTCATGCTGCCCTCCCTCCCACAAGGGGTCGAGAGATTCGGAGTTCACTAACAGAAGGAAGACCCTTCAGGTGTGCTGTTACAAAACGCACACATTCGCTCTGGTAATCATCTGTGACAAAATAGTTTTGGGTGTATTTTTAATTTACAAAATTATTATTTAATGGGTGTCTTTTACAATTATATTTAAGGATTACAGTAGGGTAAAAAAAACGCATTGTGGCAGAATCTAAATTTGATCAACCCACACAATCTAGAATTGAACAGTTGTCTCCTTTTTAGTTTTTGAAATGAAATTTGAATTGAACTGACCACACCTAACAGGAAGTTGAATTAGAATGACAGGAAGAGGAATTTATTAAATCAATTCATATAAATCAACACAGGGAATGCATCCTGGGAATTTAGTGGTTTTTCCATGCTGATCCCCAAAAGTTGATTCATTTTACATGGTCTAAATTTGTATAGGTACCATTTTAAAAGAAATTGTCAAGTCAACACTGAAAGTATTTTTTTAACAAACTTTGCTATGTTTAGAAATTACAATAATATTCATTTAAATTACATTTTAAATAATTGTAAATCCTTTCATTCAAATTGAGAAGTTTACATCATCATTACTTCTGTGATATATTTGTTTGTTTATTTATTTATTTTCATGGACAAAAATATCCATGTTTTCCATATAACAAACATGAGCTGTTTTTGGCTATGTGTTTATGTACCACAACAAAATCATTTGAATATTTAAATACATATTTTTGACATTATTTTATATACGGTGGTGGCCATAATTACTAGAACACAGTATATTTACCAGCTAAAAAATGGTTTTAAGTCAGTTATTTCCATCTTTTGCTGTAGTGTGTCAGTAGGAAATATTAGTTTTCAGTTCCAACCATTCATTTTTCCATTAATTGTAATAATCCAGTGAGAGTTTTGTTTGCACAAGGAGTCTGACAACAACCAGAGATCTGATCTGATCATCATCCAGTCTGTCTGGAATCACATGAAGAAAAAGAACAAACTGAGACAGACTCAATCCAGAAGAACTGTGGCAACATCACCCAGATGCTTCAAGAAACCTACCTGCAAAGCTACAGTACTGTTAAAAGTTTTAGGCTCTTGTGTAAAAATCTATCATAAATAGATTTTCTTTATCAACTCACTTCTTTGTGTTTAAAGCAGCTTTTGCCCTCGGTGCACTTGCTCATAGTTTTTCAGGAACCTTTGAAGGTAGGTTTCTTGAAGCATCTTGGAGACTTTGGCACAGTTCTTCTGGATTTAGTCTGTCTCAGTTTGTTCTGTTTCTTCATGTGATTCCAGACAGACTGGATGATGATCAGATCAGATCTCTGGTTGTTGTCAGACTCCTTGTGCAAACAAAAATCTCACTGGATTATTACAATTAATGGCAAAATTAATGTTTGGAACTGAAAACTGATATTTCATAATGACACACTATAGCAACAGATAGAAATTATATGATTATAATTGATAAATATTTAAAATGTGTTGGTCATGTTAGATTTCATTTCGGGTTAAACTATTGCCTATTGCCAAAGTATTGCAGGTCACAATTGCCATTGGTGACATCTCAAAAAAAAAAAAAAAAAAAAGAATAAATAAATAAATAAAATAAAAAAGTAGAATAAAATTAATAAAAATAAAAAGGTACATAACACTCTTATTTTCATTTTAAGTGTTTTTTTTAGTTTGTTGTGTAAAATTATAACTCTGTCATTTATTTCTTTAGTTAATGTCTTGCAAAAGCAAGACTGCTCCTGATTTTTAACATCTATGTAAATCTAAACGCAAATTATAGCTGAATATTCTAGATGTTTGTCCATCGCCATAGTAATACACGTCTTTAGAGACAGCATCCACTAGCGTGAATGAAAGGAGGGCAGTATTTGTGAGGGGAATATATTTTAGAGAAGTTATTATCTCAAAGCCTCACTGGCTGAGGTGAGGAAAGCTTTCAGTGTAATTTGCTCTTTCCGCTAGCCAGTTAATGTACCTGCTCTGTGGACGGAGAACTGCAGTATATAATTACCACTGCATGCACTCTGCTTACTAGCGTGCCAATTATTCTCACCAGTTAGTCTAGTTCATCTAATCATGTTTTTTGTTGTTGTTGTTGTTTTTATTTTTTTCAAACGATCTGGGGGGGAAAATCCGTTTTTACTCCACCAGCATTTTCATCCTACATCTGTGTGATTCACGATGTGCGCCAGTGAAAAGTATTCTATACGTATCGCTGCTGTCTAAATGTTAGCGCTGATGCTAAGCGCGTTTTTCATTGCTCAAGGCCACCTGTTTGATGGAAAAAAGAGTGGCTTGTTTCTTCCTAGTTGCCCACTTAATTGTTAATTTTACATCTGTGGCACCAACAGCTAGATATTAAAATCTTAGCTACATTTGAGAAGCCAAAAAAGAGAATGCGGGCTACGATCAGATGTTGTAACAGACGGAGAATGTGCGCACGCTAATTTGTCGGGGTCTCTTTTGCCCGGAGCGCTCTATCACTTAGCATCAAGCTGTTCTTCTCTTGTTGGAAAAGAACGGGTTAAAAATAAATAAGCATGTCGCAGTATGTCACAACAAACAGATGAAAGGGAGAAAAAAAAACGCTAACGCAAGACGCAAATTTGGCTCAAGAGCTGTTCAGGGGTCTCCCTCTTGGTCTGAGCATTCTTGCGCTAATTTGTGTGAGGGGAGTGTAATCATGACAAACATTTCTATCATTACCAGGTAATACGAGTTAATCGTTTGGTTTACACTCTCCGGCTGACATACCATTAGAGACTGTGCAGACACTGTAACTAGAGCATTAATAAATTCAAAATGTGCCTATTAGGATGACAGCTTTGGAGGTGCAAAGGAATAACAGTTATCACTTGGCAGAGGCTGATCTCGCCCCATCTGCTGAGACTTTGCATATATTTTCAGCTTCCTGAGCAATGATTAGGGCTGTCAGAACCTCTTTAACCTTCTAACTGCTGGTCCCAACTGGCCCTAATTAGAGATTAATGATTTCTAAAGACACAGTCTGTGATGGAAACTGCCTCTGCTGTTTATGTACAAATTAAGCACCAATTACTTTGAGCATCAGTGCCACTATTGACGTGCGGCTGAAATATCAGATGCGGAAAAGGCCAATTGCGAGACTACGAATGAAACTGCTTCCGTTGGTTTCGCGGGATGAGTTGGTGCCGGCTAAGTACCTTCGGAGACCAATCCGGCCGGAAGAGACGCCCACACCGCTCCTCTTGGTCAAGAGCCCAGATTGTCCCAAAAAGCGACCAAACTGAGTCGGCGTTTCCCAAGGCCCTTTACCGACGGTCACAATGCTGGAAGACACGCCCACATTCCTCATGATTTCCTCTCGGTCAAGAGTCCAAATTCTTCTGTAACCGACCAAATCGGGCCGGCGTTTCACAGGGACCTTTTCCAACGGTCACAAAAGTCATGAAATCAAGCTACGCGCAACTATTTGATCTTGTTCTCAGATTGCCGTCCAAAGGCGCTCTCGAACAATCAACCAAGGTGCTTCTTTCATCTCCCTTCTCTCTCTGAGTGCTCTCCACTCGTCAGGATCGAGTAAACAACACTAGTATTGAAAATCACTGCAAAGGATGTGATTAATCTTTCATCAAAATCTCTCTTTTATTCTGCTTTATGATATGCAATGTCTGTCATTCCTTCATTGAGGGAATGTGGAATATCTATAAAATATTTAGAGTGCATTTGCTTCCTTTTTGTGTGTGTTGGGGCTGAAATGTTGGCTGAGCTGTTCGCTCGACTCTTTGAGGCCATCTGGAGAGCCGGCTCACGTGGGAGAAATCCAGCGAGGCTCTCTCTTGCGAGCCGCCCAGCCTGCCCAGATGATGGTAACCCCAGAGATTCGGTGTCGCGCTGCACTGTGGGATCAGACAGCTCGCGGGGATGCCGAGAGAAACAAAGAGCCCCCAGCTCTTGCCAGATCAATCCGACGACATCAAAGAGGCTGACAACTACACAGCGTCTATCAAAAGTGCACCACTCCGCCTGGCTCGCAGGTTTGCTTTTTTCGGGCGGCCCTAGTTTAGCGTTTCAACTCCAGCCTCACCCCTGTGAGGATACGCCGTGTAATTTTGCGCGCATCTGTATTGGTGTGTGTGAGCAGATGCGGGTGTGAAAGCGTGTTAACGTGTAATAACTTCATTACGTGGGGTCCTGGGGTCGCTGGGAGAATTGACATGACTGGCTTGGGTGAAAGAGATCTCGTGCACGCTGTATGACAGCTGGGCTGGTGGATCAGGCCACTACTTCCTGTTGTGTGATCATTACGCACAATTTTGCACAGTGTGACTGCGGCTGCATCGCTCTATGTGGACTCTTTTTAAGGTCATGATGAATTGACCCTCAGTTCGGTTTGCAGACCCCAACACCCTTTTAATTTCTCACCAAACATGTTGAACACTTACGAGAACTCGTTACACTGCAAAAAGTGATTTTCTTACTCAGGATTTTTGCCTTGTTTTCCAGTACAGGTATCTGTAAATAACGATGAATTTATTTAAGAAGCTAAAAGTCTTGTATGTTAAAAAAAAACATTTCAAACTTAAGTGAGTTTAAGCTTAAAACAACAACAACAACAACACAAATGTCTGCCAATGGGGTAAGAAAAGTAAACCTAATTCCTTAAGTAATTTCCAGTCATAAATTGTGGTAAAACAGAGTCAGTTTAGTTTTGATTAGGTCATGTAAACTTATTTAAAAACGCTGAAAGGAAATAAGAGGTTACTTTTGACATTTATTATTTTAAACATGCTTCATTGAGGTCTTTGGGACTCCAAAATAAAAACTTGTAAAAATGTTGAAAATGACACTTTGAAAATAAACAATGCGTCTGGTTCAGAAGCTTGAGTGATTTAATGTCAGATTGGCAGTTGTTGTTTTTTTTTTCTCGTTTTAATAATAAACCTAATATCAAAAGAAAGACTCAACATCTTATGTCATTTTGCTTCTCAAGTTACTTGATTTAAGGAAGTTCAGATTTTTGTAGTGAAAAACGACACAAAAATACTAAATAAGATTTTTTGTTTGTTTTTTTGCAGTGTATGAACAAGATTTCAAGTTAATTACACTGACAATTTTATAAGGGATGAAGAAACAAAATTAAAAATATAAATAATTAAATTATTATGTAATTAGGTTATTTAAATATGTTTTGTAATTTATTTGAATTTGTGAATTATTTATTTGAATTTTTTAGTTTCTTTAATGGTTTTTCCCCCAGGGTAACATTGATTCCAAACAGAAATGGTTATAAAGTTAGGAAAGGGACCAGTCATAAATTGTGGTAAAACAGAGTCAGTGATTAGGTCAGAGAAACTTACTAAAAAGGCCTGAAAGGAAATAAGAGGTTAATTTCGACATTACTATTACACTGTAAAAAAATTTTTAAAGGTTTTTGGGACCCCAAATAAAAACCAATAAAATGTTGAATCTCTTTAGTGGTTTAATGCCTTACCACCACTACAATGAAAATTGTAAACTAACCTGAATTTTAGCAGTCACTGTAATGGTCCTGACTGAACAGGCCACATGCATGCTTTGGAAGGCAGCAAAATCAGAGTAAGACCAATCTACTCTCTTCTCTCCATGCTGATCTGCTCTTGTCAGGAGGTGTTGGCCCAAACCTCCTTAACTTGGCATGGCCTGGGAAGTCTCATGAACACACACTCCCACACACAAGACAAAGAGGTCTGATGGTCTGCCAGCACGCGGGCACTTTTGTCATGTGTGCTCATGTGTGACGGGGTGAGATCACCCAAACCACATGCACCTGAGTCCCTTTTCTCCACTATTTATTCACACTAATCTCTTCACTTTGGAGGAGAGAGAGGACATCAGTCCTCACTGTAAAAATGAGGTGTTCGGCGAATGACTGCAACAATTTGCTGACTTTATACAGTTGAATATATTCAATTATTAAATAAAAAGTCAGATTGCTCCGACTTAAAGTCTGCCATCTTTGTAATTACCTGAATAACCGTAAATCGAGTATAGAAGATTCCTGAAGTTGTATCAACTTGCAAAGAGTTCTGTCTCAAATTAAACCAGACAGCTGAACTCATGAACAAATCATTCAAGGTCATTTTTGTGAACTGTATCAACCAATTTATTGAAGCGATCCAATTTAATTAAGAACTAAAAGATTTGTTCATGAATCACTATTTCACTCTCGTCAATGAGACATTGGTGTAAAGATTTTCAGCAAATAATACAGCATGAAAGTTAGAAATTTTCACTTTGGAGCAATCTATTTATTCAAATTGTTTGATATTGTCTACTCTTTTTTTTAACAGGAAATCATTTCTGATCAAAATAGACAAACACGAACTGAACCACTTTTTTCAATACAAGTTAAATAATATATTTTGGACTCCATTACAAGTTAAAATTATTACAAATTAAATAAAAATAAGCATATGCAGTAATCCAATTCATATGTTATGTTTTTTACTTCGACTTAAGTTTTCAGTTATTTGACTTGTTTTTTTCGCATTTGCTAAGTATCATTTTTACAGTGCTCTGTAAACACCTCTTTATGATCTAAATAGTTCTTGAAGGGATAGTTCACCCAAAAATGAAAGTTCTGTCATTAATTACTCACCCTCATGTTGTTCCAAACCCGTAAGACCTCCGTTCATCTTCGGAACACAAATTCAGATATTTTTGATGGAATCTGAGAGCTCTCTGACTCTCCCATAGACAGCAAGGATCCTGACACGAACAAGGTCCAGATACATAGCAAGGACATTGTTAAAATAATCCATGTGACATCAGGGCCCGTATTCATGAAATGAATGGTAAGTGCTAAGAGTTACTCCTAGTAACACAATTCTAAGAAAATTCTTAGAAATGTGGGTGTTTCCTCTTAAAATTAAAGAAAAGATCCTAGTAAAGAAAAAAGTCATTTAGAAAGCATCTTAACCCTGAAAAGAGGTCTTAAGGTCCAAAATTGTTAGGAGTACGGACGAGGACTTTTAAGGGGCTTAAGAGTTTCTTTAGCAGTAGAGAAAATGGACGAAACATGAAGAGGGAGAAGAAATGTGTTTTCCTCCTTTTCCTCACTCAGAGTTGCTCTCATATTGGTTCTGAATCACTTTTAAGCTAAGACTACTAGTTAGGCATTTTTAAGCTAAATTAATAGCTCTCTAAAAGGATTCTTAGAATCTTTAGGAATACAGGCCCAGGGGTTCAACAGTAATTTTACGAAGCTACGAGAATACTTTTTGTGTGCAAAAGAAAAAAAATAATGACTTTATTCAACAATTTGTCTCCTCCGCATCACCCTGGTGCCATTTTGGAGAGTATCCACTGAACATAAACAGTGTATGCTCTTCTGTGTCAGCTGTGCCATGCGGATACATTTTCTATGTTGTTTGCGCTTTGATCTGAAAGAAAACAACATATCTGCGTGGTGCAGCTGACACAGAACAGCATACGCTCAGTGGATACTCTCCAAAATAGCGCTAGGGTGACGCGGAGGAGATAAGTCTTTTTTTTCTATTGCGCACAAAAAGTATTCTCATAGCTTCGTAAAATTATGGTTGAACCCCTGATGTCACATGGATTATTTTACCGATGTCCTTGCTCCGTTTCTGGACCTTGATCGTGTAAGGACCCTTGCTGTCTATGGGAGGGTCAGAGAGCTCACGGGATGCATCGAAAATATCTTAATTTGTGTTCTGAAGATGGACAGAGGTCTTACGGGTTTGGAACGACATGTGGTTAAGTAATTAATGACACAATTTTAATTTTTCGGTGAACTAACCCTTTAAACAATGATTTTGTTACTTTTCAATTAACAATTTATTATGTTTTATGTTTTATTTTTTATATTTTTTCCTGAAATACTTTTTGTCTATACAATGAAAGTATAGGTTTTTGTACAAAATATTTTTTTTAAATTGTGTTCCACAGAAAATCAACGTCAAAAGTCATCACATCAAAATCAAAAGATGAGTAAATGATGCCAGAATTTTCACTTTTAAGTGAACTATCCTTTAAATTCAAATTTCAAACAAAAACATACAATAAAACATCTACTAAAGTGATTTTTCTTTAGATAAGGTAGACATGGATCTGTTTGGTAACAAACGCACATTAGCACTTTTTTCGGTGTTTAATGGAGAGTTGGACTGTAACCGTGACATTCTTCATTATTTTGAAATCAATGCATTTTCAAAAGCCCACATCAGTTAGTTTTAAACTACAGTTTTTCATCACAGAATACTGGATAAGCACTTTAATAGAGGTTATTATTTTTTCCCGAAGACCCTCAAGTGCAGAATATTTTGAGATTCACCCCATGAAGAATAAAACACTAACTTAATTGCAGTCAACAAGTCCTGAGTGGCCTTGGCAAGACCACAGCATGCTCACTCCTTTTTGAATTATTATTCCTTACGTCTTTGTTGCAAGGTAAATGTGAAATGTTTTTTGCTCATAGTGGGGAAAAGTGACCTTCATAATCTAAGGCCATTTATGGTAATTAGATTATGTTTTCAGGCAGGGTTCATATGTATGCATAAAGCAATGGAGGCTTGAACAATGATGGTAAAGTACTGCACATAAGGAGCAGACCCTTAACAGACTTCTCTAAATTAAGACTAAAAGCACAAGTGCCCTCTCTCCACATCTTTGTAATAAGACTTTTTAAAAGCAGCTCAAACTGTGTTTTTTTATTTTTTGTCTCTAATGGATTTTTTTATTTCTCTCAAACATGCATAATAATTAAGTTCTTCCTTATTAATTATAGATGCGGTTTTCTTTCATGTGATTTTTCCATCTGAGCTCAAAGCCTGTCCATAATGGCAATGCTTTGTGTCAATGACATGCAAGGTTTTCCTGTTATTTGCACAAAGCTGCTTTGGGTCTTCCGAAAGCTTTTCTTAAAGAACGGTTTCTGATAAAGTTGGGGTATTAAACCTTTGGCCAACTGGCAATTAACATCATTGTTTCTGTGTATTTCAGTCCATTTTGCTGGTTTCTTTCAGAACTGCCATTATTGGTCGAACTTCCCTGAAATGTTCTGTGCAGGGTTTTTTCATCATCCTGCCGGTGACTCACACACACACACACACACACACCGCAGAGCATTTCCTCAGGTCTGGGTTCATCTGTAGACCATTGCTAATGGCTGCTGACAGGTCAAGGTTGGGTCAGAGGGTAATGTTTGTTGGATTTACTTTTGCCTCACGCTCTTTGTGCTTTGTGTTAAAAGGTGAAATAAATAACAGGTGTAAAATGCAAGCATGTTATTCTGAAAACTTTCTAAATATACATATTTATATATACATATATATATACATTTGTCATTTGTTTACATTTATTTTGATCAAAAAATACAATAAAAAGAGTAACACTGAAATATTGTTACAATTTAATTTAACTCTTTTCTATTCAATATATTTGAAAATATATTTTCTTTCAAATACATTCTTTCTTTAAAATGTATTCCTGTGATGGCAAAGCTAAATTTTCTGCATCATTACTCTAGTCTTCAGTGTCACCGAATCCACCAGAAATCATTATAATATGCTGTTTTGCTGTTAAATTATTATTAGCTATTATTGGTGCTCCATTACTAATAATGGTTATTATTATTAATGTTGAATACAATTTATGCCACTCAGTATTTTTGTGGAAACAATGAAACATTTTTTTCCAGGATTCTTTGATGAATAGAAAGTTCATAAGAACAGCATTTCGAATATATATATAAATATATATATATATATAGTAACTTTCTATCTTTACTGTCACTTTTGATCAATTTAATGTATTCTTGCTAAATAAAATGATTTAAAAAAATGATATACTACCAATCTTACTATTACGTATACAAAAACTGTTTTCAACATTGATAATGATTAAAATGTTTATTAAGCATGAAATCATAGTAGGATTACATTTTTTTAAATACATTAACAAAGAACATTTTCAAAAATGCAACAATATATAACAATATTGCTTGTTAAAGATAGATAGATAGATAGATAGATAGATAGATAGATAGATAGATAGATAGATAGATAGATAGATAGATAGATAGATAGATAGATAGATAGATAGATAGATAGATAGATAGATAGATAGATAGATAGATAGATAGATAGATAGATAGATAGATAGATAGATAAACATAATATATATTGACATGCTTTAACTTGGGGAAAGAAATCAGTAATTTATTGAGTACCACATTCTTAACCTGTACTGTCAAATCAGAAAAAAAGAAAGTTGAGCAGTGTCTCTAGTGGCTGCCGTACTGACTTTAGCCTTCACTGGCAGTCCTGTATGTGAGAATCCTTGGCACAGAAGGCCATCCCAGATCCTTACTCAAGAAGCAGATGCTAACTTACTCCTAACATATGCCCAGGAGTAAGAGGAGCCACTGTGGAGAATATTAAAGCCATGACCCTCGTACCCAGCCACGGCGGAAGATTTAGAGTAGAAAAGGCCTTTTACTTTCTAATGAACGCTCTGAACGCCAAGCTCCTTCTCAGAGAAACAAGAACAGATGGCCATGAGACAGATTCCGAGAGAGACAGAAATAAGGATTTCAGCAATGTTTGTATCTAAGCAGGCTTAAGGTCTGACGATAGTGTTTACCGTATTCACACTATAATACCGCATGCAATCTCAAATCTTCTGACAGCTTATGCATTTATTCTCTGATCTCGGGTCATTCTGTTGTTTTTCTGAAACTTTGAACCAATGTTGGGGAGTAACTAACTAAAAGTAGTGGTTAAGTAAACTTTACTTGTAACAAGCTACAAGTAGTAATTTAGCATATTGAAACAATTTCATCACATTTGTGTCAAAACACATTTCAGCACACATTGCAGCTTTACAGTTGAATGAACTGAGGTAATAGCAGAACATGCTCGCCTTTCTTTTGTATGTCTCTGTCTCATATGAATCATTGAGATGTTAGTGATTGAGATTTTAGTGAATTTACTGAACCAATTAAATGTAACTGTAGTATCCATTTCAATAACGTTACAGAACAAAATAATTTGTTGTCAAATGCTGCTGTTCATCACAACGTTTTCTAGTTTTCAAATGTTGACTGTATATAGGCTATACATATACTGTGTGTCTAATATATATATATATATATATATATATATATATATATATATACATATTATACTAAAACGCCAGTGAGAAGGCCCTGGGAGACTGTCCTGGGAAAGTTTCACAAGCGACAAGCCTAGATCCTTAAGCACCCACTAGCCTGTGCTGAAGGGGCTTTTTCATTGTTTTACTGTATTATCTATAAATTGAATAATGCCTTAATCTGGGGATCCGATGAAAGGGATTTTGCCACAACATACAGCCGTGATCAAGTTCACAGTGCAAGGGGAGGGAGGGGAAGATTACTCGTCTCATAAGGGGTGGCCCTGTGTAATGTAGGCTATATTTTAACATCACAGTCCCTGGGCAGTCATGCAAGAAATGAACAGCTTATAAAAAAATGCATACAAGTTGCAAATTGTGACAGATGTCTTGAAGATTGAGGACCCCCCAAACACACACAGAAATTCCCCCACCCTCCCGTCCCACTGGGAGAGGACATTACAGTCATCCTTGACCTTTTAAGCACAAATCATGCGACATCCATAAAATGTGCATTTATATCTACTTCCCTGAGTTGTATACTTATAATCCAAAACTTCTTTATTTTGCGTATTTGTTTACAAAAATCATGTATTGTTTGTCAACGACTTGTTTGTGTCCCGTTCTATCAATTCAGTATAAACTAGCTCTCACACACAGTCTATTATTAAAGTATGCAAAGCATTTAATTAACATTTACTGTTATTATACTGATTGTCTTAAGGACTTAGTTGTTTTGAATTGTATCTTGATGAGGACAGTGCTTTAAGACAATGCTAACATATTTATATGATATGTAAATGAGGCTTGGAGATTATGGATAAAGTTTTTAATTAGACTGATCTGCAATAACGGAATAAACAAATACTGTTGAAGAGGGTGTTTACTTTACAATGAGATCCAAAGCACACTACATTTTAAGAAAGTATTTAGGAAATTAAAAACTGGCTTATGAATCAAATAATTCTAGCACTAAATTCTGATTGGGTGAGCTGTGTTGTATAAATAATCATAAATACAGACCTGTTACTGCTAAGTATTATCATATTAATATATTAATGTAATATAGTTATTAATTGTAAATTATAATATATATTAATTATTTTAAGAATATGCTAACAATTTTTATCATTTATATATATATATATATATATACATATATATATATATATATATATATATTAATGATAAAAATAATTATTTAAAAATTAAAATAATTATTATAATTTAAATATAATTTTATAATTTTTAAAACTATTTTATTGCTGTAATGCAAGATCTTTCATCATTTAGTTCTTTATAGTAGATGTAAATGCATGTCAAGACAACAAAACCATGTGTTCTGTGTGTATTAGCACCTCATGTTCCACTATATTAATTTCCCATTTTGTATATATTAAGATATTAAATCAACTGCCATAACACAATTCCAATGTGTCTGAAAATATTTCCTACTTCCTGTAGGCCCGTCTCCTATTAACTCTAATGATGTGGGATTATGGAATTAAGTCTCCATGTTGCACACACTCCCCCCAGTCCCTCAGTAAATACTGTAAGCCCATTCCTGCTCCACAAAAAAAAAAAAAAAAAAAAAGTGAAAGCCCACCGTCTGCTCTTAAGCTGCACACACAGAAGGGTCGTGATCCAATCCAGAGCCAGGGAGAGTATGAGAGAAGAAAGAGGTCTGAGCATTTTTAATCCTTGTCCTTTTCATTTCTCCTACCCATGGGATTGGAGTGATTTTATTTAAACTGTCGGCTTGAGCCAAGGGATTGAAAATCAGGATTTGAGTGATTATCGTTTTATGAAAAAAAAAAAAAAAAAAAAAAACATTATGCATGTATATTGTGAGGCACTGGTGTGTACAGACATCCAGGCATGATGGGAGATGGGATATCTCTATTGTCCAGGAGATTGTGAAAGTGCATTTTATACATAGTTATACATATATATAGTTTAATTATACATATATATATATATATATATATATATATATATATATATATATATATATATATATATATATATATATATATATATATATATATATATATAAGGGTCTATGACTGTGGCAAATTACCTGCTTGACCCTTAAATTGTATTTATTATGTCCTTTCAGAAACCAAAACTGAGAAATGGGGATAATATAGCACTTTCAGTTCAGTCTGCTGTGAGAGATTAGTCCGTGATGGAAGTGAAGTGCTCACTGCCTTCGAAACACGTAACAATACTCCATCGCAGTGCTTTCTTTGTTCTGTCAAATAATTTCAGTACGTTTGTGTGTCACTTTAACAAACCATATTTCTCCTTTAGACAATAGATACGATACAAAAAAGGAAGCAATCCAGCTAATTCTCAGAAATGGCCACTGGTCTCTTCCTCCCACTGTGGACTCTTGCTGGATGGCTGAAACTCCTCAGTTATTCCATCTATTTTAACAAGAATGGGTTTAAAGGTGAAGAATCAAGTATTTGTTTTAATGAGTTAGCCATGACTAATGGTTGGAAAAGATACTCTAAACCACTCCAACCGTTCAATCTCACATGAAACAAGGCAACTGTTTGAAACAAAAAGGACATCTGGTAAGTGTAGTTCACATACATTAAGAGGACCATTGTGCAGGCTTTTTTAGGCCTTTTAAAACTAATTGACACTTTTTGGCACAGTCCATTTACTTTGCTGAGAAGCAACATTTTGGCTCTGCTCAAGAGATCCTTTGCATCCTTGACACAGATTTTACAGAATTCAGAAAACAGAGAAAAATATTATTATGTTAAATCATATTTGGACATATCTTACCCGGGGCACACTTGACTTTACATTAGGAAAATAAAGGTGGAAAATTATTCAGTATGAATGCCAAATTCATTATAAATACTGTCAATAAAGTTTTGATTTATGCATTTTTATTTTGGTGAATTAACATTTTAGGCAAAAAAAACAGACATCATAAACTTTAATATGTTGAACATAATTTATTGATTAAAATAATACACACTTATTTAACATTTTTTACAGTCACATTTGTGACCCTGGACCACAAAACCAGTCTTCAGGGTCAATTTTTTCTGAAAATGAGATTTATGCATAATCCGAAAGCTGAATGGATAAGCTTTCCATTGATGTATGGTTTGTTAGGATAGGACAATATTTGTCCGAGATACACCTATTTGAATATCTGAAATCAAATCAAAATATTGAGAAAATCTCCTTAAAAATTGTCCAAATGAAGTTCTTAACAATGCATATTACTAATCAAAAATTAAGTTTACAAAATATCTTCATGGAACATGATCTTTACTTAATACCCTAATGATTTTTGGTATAAAAGAAAAATCTATAATTTTGACCCATACAATGTATTTTTGCTTATTGCTACAAATATACCCCAGCGACTTAAGACTGGTTTTGTGGTCCAGGGTCACATTTAATCAGAACAGAAGAGAATTCCCAATGCATTGTTTTCTGAAAGAAGCAACAATTTGCATGCAATATGAGACTAAAATAAAGTTGAAAATACATTATGTAAGGCATGTTTGTTGTTTCATTTAGATGCATTATGTGAGGCATATGCACTGAGCCTCCCTGGTGTCATTTAATGAATCTGATGTGACAGATGTTTACTTATTATATCAAAACATGACTATTAAAACTAGCTTGTGCTTAACCACACAAATATGTATCGTGAAATTTGCTGTCAGGTCACCCAAATATAGAAAAATTATCTGTTGAGTTATAAAACATTCTGTGGTCAGTGAGTACAGAATATGAGATGAAGACTAAAAAAAAATTTGAAAAAATAAATATCGCCACATTCATTAGTTCTTTAAACCCTTTATTTTCTCATGACATAACATTTTATGGCCTGTTGACAATTATAGGAAGACACATGGTTCTTCCTCAGTGTTTACTGCCCAACACTTCCCCATAATAAGATGAACAAAAAGGTTATCACTACACAATCTATCGGTTCTTTTCTTAAACCACCACTCGAAATTACCTCATCATCCAAAATAAACTACATGTCATCCCCATTATACATGACTGACTGAACCCAAAGAAGCTAGTGTCTGTTTGAGTAAGCTAGCCCATTATGCCACACATGCATAATCCCCTTTAACATCCTTCCTGTCCTCTCTTCATTCCACTTGCATCCTCTCTTAAACAGAGTCTTAAAACAAAGTATGAAACAAAAACAGGCTCTCCTTAGTCAAACAGCCATCGATTCTTTGGTGCATTTCAGCTGACATCCTCATAGAGGCCAAACCAATGAAGTGGGTCAAGATATCGGGCACTTCTGTGTCTTTGTGAGCTGAAAGGGAACGCTGATGCCAAGTCATTTGGAGTGGGGTGATTGTGGCAGATGGGCCAATGCTCCAAAATGATTCCTCTTCTCTCTGTTCTATTTTATGAGATATGATCACCAGGGATTATGGCTTGTCACAACTTCATACATAAGTGACTGTTCTCAACCCATAGTTAAGGATCAAGGGAAAATCTCCTCTTTGGGGATAATGTGAAATCATTCTCACTCTCACAAAAGTTTGATCTACCCAGTGCTAAAGATTTTTTTTTCCTTGTGTCCTACAGCTGGGATCAGTTTTTCTGTAGCAGGCATTTTCCCAATTAGATGCTGTGAAGGTTCTGTGAGCTTTGTTAAAAAAAATTATATCAATGATTCTTTCAGGACTTCTGACAAAGGAATATTTGAAATAAAAACTAATTTTTAAAAAAAAAGAAATAACATAACTCTGTGTCTTAGATGTTGGCCTATATTACATAATAATAATAAACAAACATTTATAAAACAGGCATATTACTATCAAACTTGTAATCTTTAACTACACAAAGCCATATGAACAACCTTTCAGAAACTCTAATAATTTTAATGCACAGCAATACAGTAAGTTGTAAGCAAATTAGTTTGATTTTAAAAAAGAGAGAGAGTGAACTGAAAAGAATTTGACTCATAAGAGTCATTAAATCAAGAACCACACTTTTGTTTATGATTTGCTCCAAAAACAACTCTAAAGAGTCATTCGTTCAAAAATCTCAGGATTGGTTGCATTCACAATTGTACTCGTATGTTTTTGTTTTTATTAAAAAGAGTCAGTTCATTAGAGTAACTTGAATCATACTTCACATGTAGCGCTTTGTTTTTGATTCACTAATCGAACTGATTTATAAGAGTAATTTGTTCGGAAATGAAACTACATGTCTCTTGTGTTTCCCACTGTAGATTTGTTGGCTCTGTTACAGCGCCATTATTGAGAAGACAATTAAAAAAGAACAAAAACATAAATATTACAAGAACCTCTGTCAGAGTATTTTAGTTCATTGTTCCTATATGCGCGAAAATCGTTAATGGACGTCAATCGTTGCAGAGTTTTTCTTAAAAACTCAAGCCCTTTTACCTTATAACAAAAGATATCACTTGGGTTTTTAGATGTGATTTTAAATCAAAACATTAAAGTGTTCTGGCTCATGGAACTTTTTAAAGTTAAAAAACGCTTGCGGTGACTTTTGACTTTCATCCATCAAAAAACTTGAGATGATTTGTGACGCCTCTTTACGCACAGAATAAGGCATCAGAGCATACTGTAGTAATTAAGGAAACGTCACGTATTTTCCGTTCCAAAAACACAAGACTTGCCTGCAGCCAAAATGAGTCCCCAGGTACCAGTGCTGCTCCAGACAAAGCACCGCAAAATTAGACAGTGAGAGGCCCATCTTTCTGTTAAATGACCACTTCCCCTATTTAGCTCTTCAGACAGGAAGTACTCACTAAGAGAGAGAAAAACGCTCTTCCTCAAAATGGCTTAAATGGACAGACCCGTTTGAAGACAGCGTTTAGACACGTGCTCACACGCTCAGACGAACGGAAGTGACCTCTCCAGGCTCTGACACACAATATGCAGGATGTTATGGTTTACTTTACGCTTCACGGTGGTGTACGGACAAGGTGCGCACTGCCCTTCACTCATGCGCTGCCATGATTTATAACAGAAATGACCACTTTTTCCCTTTAGGAAGTCTTTGAGAGCTTTAACGAAGGATGCAGCTTTATGGTTTGGGGGTCTCATTTTATACCTGGGCAAAATTCACGTCTGCAAGCCCATAAATCAGGTGTACGGAAATGGAAGGGGAAGGAAATTTGTTAAGATCAAGTAGTTAAGCTTCAGATAAAAGGATTAAAGGCGATTAGTGAAACAATCAGTCATGAGCAATTCAAAACATGTCAAAATACAGTATATTCAGAACAAATTAGCTGGCAAATCATCCTCGCTGCTGCAACAATGCAGCCTTTCATGCTTGTAAGGTGGCAGCAGACAGAGTAAGACATGAAAGAGAGGAGGACATGGGTACACACACCTGTTGTTTGTTTTTCTCCAGAAGGAGCAGGTTGAGAAAGTCGATTGGCTCCTTGGAGAGGCTGAGCTCATGGATAATGCATTACACTCAGATGATGTGTGTCATATGGTCAAACATTGGTAATGAGCAGAACAACACATCACCTTAACATAAGGAACAACACACGCTTAGTTTCTCTTCCCCCTCTCTCTCGCTATCATCCATTATCACCACTCGCTGAAAGACACTGATTTACCAACTGTGCCTTTTTTAAAACAATCAAGTGTATATGATATTGTCATTATAGAATGCTGTCACTGTACAATATTCCAATCAAATAAAAGAAGCAAAACTTTTGTACTGAAGAGGTCCTCAAAGTTGTTCAGAAGGCAGACCACTTTAGTAAAAATTGTGAAACACGCTAAACTGAACTGCCAAAATAGAAATGGTGTAAAAAAAACTTTTTGGTGCAGGAATTTTCAATGTATACCAGCCAGATGTCCCGCTTTCTGCACATGCCCACATCACTGTTCAACAAAAGACTACATAGTTTTTTCCTGTTTCACTGATGTTTTGAACTAATACAGCTTTGAAGAACTGCACTGTCATTTATTATTTTACATCTATGACGCAGGCCATATTACAAACTATAATAACACGTATTTATATTTCGTGTGGCAGCTCCGAGCAGACCTCTATGCATTTTTCCAAATGTCAGTGTCACATTGTAATTATGGAAGCAAATCTTCTGGGAGAATAATTATAAGCATCCCGTACACTGTTTTTTTTTCTGTTTTTCATTTCAGTGCCAAAATAAAAGCTTGTAAACAAACCGCAATGCACCACGAGAGGTCGAGCAGTTTGAGTGCATTGCCATTCACCTGTACTGCTAAGGTAAATCAAGCATGGGGCATTTCAAAGACTAATTGCCAGGTACATCTCAGCAGAAAGAAGTGTTTATGGGTAATCATCAGCAGGTGGGGTGCTTAATATGGTGGATGGGTGGCCAAAAAACCTCTCCGTTTTACCAAGCCATGGAAAATGACCCAAATAAATGCAGCACGGTCTGAGCAAAACTTGGAAACCTTGCATTTGAATGAATCCCTAATTTTTGACTAGTAGACATTTCAAAGGCATCTGATACTGATCTATAATTTTAATCACAAATGTATTTATTTTGATGCCAGATCAACGTTTGATTTGTCCAAATTCCAGCAGGATGCCATTATCCAACTATCGCAAAGAAACACCAATGCATATTTAGCATATACTATGAATACAAATAAGATGGGCCTAGACATAGCCTTTTTTCTATTCATTTAACTCTAACAACAATAATCCTATACTTTTCTAACCCATCACCAAATGGATACAAATCCCCTTTTCTGCAAACTAAATGCAGACATTGTTGCTCACAGCCGTGACCTGATGTGGCTCCACCCCTAATCAAATAGATTACCACTTGAGTCAATTTAAACAGTGTATTATTTGATCCAGAGTCAGAAATAGACATATTAGTACTTGCATTAACATAATCAGGCATTAACCGTTGCATGTTCAGTACAGTAAGTAAAGTATCATGTCCTCCTTCAAGACAAATTTCATTCAGGTAGAGTGAGCATAAGCCTAATTAGTAATTATTTACTTATTTTCACTATATTATGCCAGCGTAATATCCTTGTTACCGTCCAAACAGCCTAAGGCTTTTTCTTACGTGCTTATCAGAAGAAAGAGGCAAAGTGTATTGTGATTTCAGTGAGGGAAGAATAAGGATAATCCTAATTGATTTTCATTAAGTGCGCTGCTGTAGAGCCCATGACTGGCCTACTTTCTGGACGTTGGAATTAATCCTTTATCCCCATTTTTATAGGAGAAAAAAAATCCTAAGGACTGTCTCAGTAGCGATTTATGTGTTCAGCAATTTGATCAAAAAAACACAGGGGATGAACACTAATTGTCTATTGTTTTTATGATTATTCATTCTCCGGATCTCTGTCATCCATTTTGCTATTGAAGTGTTCGTAGCACACAGAATAATATATCGTGACATCATTTGAACAGTCTCTCTGTGATGATGATGCTCATGTGAACAGTACTTCTTCAAATACAGTTACAAAAATGTAGCCACAAATAATTCTAAAGCATTGTTTAACCGGCAATCATTTCCTTTTCTTTCTTCTAATGTGGACAATACAGAAGTTTATGAATACAGTCGAATAAGCACTGAACCTGTGATCCTCTCTTATGAAATGCAGGCATAAATGAACATTTCCCCAAACAAATTCCCTGACAGTTTACCATATCATGGAGATCAACAGATCAGACTGTAAAAAAGATTTTTTTTCTCTTATGTTTTAAGCAAATTTGCTCTACAAACATCCATTAAATAGCAACAACGTGTTTATTTTAATTTTATTCAGATCCACAAGCACATGCATGAGCTGACAATTTCATCAAGGCTAACACCATGATGCAACAACCCTTTCAAAAAGTCCTCTCCCCTCAGTATTTTTTTTCGGGGCCATTTCCAGCATTCTAGGTCTATTTTTTTTCCTCTTCTTCTTCACAAAGTGGGAAACATGGAAATAAAACAACAAAAATAAGCCCCCCTGACAAACTGGACGAGTTCAGTGAAGTTGCAGGACTGGAGTGGAGAGGAAGCAGATAGGATTGTTTGCTGAAAAGGCTGCCTCAGTTCAGTGCACTGGTGTCTGAAGACCTCTATTCATTCTGAAGACCAGAGGGGCCGTGGCAGTCTGGGTAGGGTCCCGCAGGCACTGAGGCACGGGGCCAGGCCTGGTCCTCTCCACACTGCCAACTCGCCTCAAACCCTGACCTAACGGCCAGACGCGACAGGAGGGAGCAGGAGAGCGTCTCAGCGGCTACTCATTCATTCAAAAGCTTATCACAGGCAGGGCTCACGATTGTGTAATTACGTGTTAAGTTTAAGACCTCTGCAATGAATTTAGGGGGAAAAAACACAACAGAGAAATGAATAAATACATATGGACACTATGGAATAAGCAACCAGTTAAAATGTTGGATTGTTTTTGGAGGTTGCACAAATGAATAATTTTAAGTCTTCCTAAATTGTTTTGTGTGCCTTGAGACAAACAGAAAGAGGAGAATTTCGAAGTAATGTATTTAGCTGTAATTTCTAAAGCTAAGTATTTATGGACCCAAACAATCTGCAATTTAAACGTTATATTCCACTAGATCAGTAGATTTGTTTAATGCACATATTCAAAGTGCATATGGCTTTCTTTGCAATCTCATTTATTCTATCCATGCCTACAAAAATAGTAGGCATTTTTAATGTAAAAATGGCCAATTTAATAAAGATCTCTCTCTCTTTCAATCCTACTATCACTTTTTTAACTGAAGAAAGTGACCTTTAAACCTAGAGTGTGTTTGCATTAAGGCTTCAGTCTGTCCATGGCACGAAACAGCATTGATTGTTAGTGTTTACCAGTAAACAGTAGGTATAATCGTGTAGAATTAAGCTGGTATATCTGATAGCACAGCCTGGGGTTCATCAGTCCCATAAGAGTCCTGAACTTACTTCAGTCACATTAGAGGGAACACACTTTAAACACCTTACATGTTGTAAAGCCATTATATTCTGTTACCTCACATCTTGTCATCAGCCTGTTCTTTTGTTTTCTCTCCTTATTTTTCAGCGTGACGGTAATGGTTACATGTCGTAACATCATTTCCACGTCCCAATATATCTTATTCGATTCCCTGCTCCGACAGTCTTGTAAATGAATCCAGCATGTCACATTGTCACATCGAGAGCCTCCCATTTTCGCGGAGTACCAGGGGTCTCTTAAACACTGCCCACTCTTAGTGCCACATCCTTTTTCCTGAAGACCTCCAAGACCCCTTCAAGCATAAGAGCTTTTATCTAGCCTGCGCTAATGTGTAGAATAATAGCTACTCCCTGAATCTTGATGGCCCCTGGAAGCTGACTGAATTTGTGCACAACAGCATCTACAGTGCGATAATATTCCCCTTTTTATATCTATTCTTGTGTGCTGCCACCCCTAATCTAGTCTTATTACATCTCTCCCCTTCTATTCTCTTTGCCTCATATGGCCTTTCAATTTCAGCGTGATTAGTAAGGTGGAGGATATTATCTGTTCTGCTCAGAGACGTGATAGAATATTATGGAACAAGACTAATATTAAAATTATGCAGTGCTTCACAACTAGAGACAAAGAAACACATATTGCTGCCATATCAGCACACAGACTTTGAGGCAAAAGTCTTGCAAAATGTCCTGTAGAGTACATAAACTTACGCCAGTACTCAAGGATTTTGTTTGTTTGAGCTTTAAAGCACATTTGAGAGCAGTTTTTCTAGTGTGTCTCACGTTAGGGTTCAGGTAGCAGGTCATAGATCAGAATGAAAGGGCAACGTCAGTGTCCACACAGCATTAGATAGTGTTTATCTGTTGGCAGTCTATCCCACTGATCCTCTCTTTACCACTAGCCCCCAGGACATCTGTAATCCACAGAAGTGACATATGAAGCCCAGTTGATTTCTTTTTTCGCCTTGTTTGTTGATATTGCATCTGAATTGCTAATTTATTTGGGCTATCAACTTTGGTCCTTTGAATAAATGTATGCTCTAACTGCAGGATGGATTAAAGTTATACAAACCCTCTCTCAGTCAGTTATGCAAACCGCACCAGTTTACTATGAATAACTGAAGCATCTTGGAAACACCACAGCACAAATTTATCCTGAGCAAAACACAAAATAGAATAGAAATCTACTCTGTGTCAGCTGTGTTTCCGGATGGCCTTTAGACAACTACCCACAAAAGTGCCATGTTGCCACAAAAAAAAATAGAAGGATAGATTGAGCTGTTTATTAAAAAAAAACTGTTTCCACTGCAATTAAACAATTGAAAATACACCTCTTATAAAAAGAGATAAAAATACGTCAGAGTGGGGCTCAAATCATAAAATCTGGTTCAAAAGTAAATATCTGTCTACATTAATAATTACATAAACAAATAAAGCCTCAAATCTCACTCAGTTTTATTTTACTAAAATAATTAGGCCTACTGAAAGAATTACTAGCCTAACAAAAGTATGGTCCGAATTATGGGGGGGGGGGGGGGGGGGGGATGGGGGGGGGGTGTTCAGGAAGTGACAACAAAAGGTATTTTTTGTGCTTTTATATTTTTCAATAGCGTTTTAAACACCGTACAATTAACCACAACAATTTGATCACAAGTTAAGATTCGCTAAATGTAAACGTTCTAACTCGAGTAGTAACCATAGCAACAGCTGTTCATCGCTGTCAGTATCGGAGTGTACATCAACAAATTAAGTAGGCTACTGTTATCATTTATCGCGTTACTACATAACAAAATCGTTATTGTTTTGTTTAGAACATGGCTGTCCAAACTCGGTCCTGGAGGGCCGGTGTCCTACAGAGTTTAGCTCCAACTTGCCTCAACACACCTGCATGGAAGCTTCTAGTATGCCTACTAAGAGCTTGATTAGCTGCTTCAGGTGTGTTTAATTAGGTTTGAAGCTAAACTCTGCAGGACACCGGCCCTCCAGGGCCGAGTTTGGACACCCCTGGTTTAGAACATTTTAGAATACTTGGCGTTGCTCCTGAATATGCGCTAGGGGCGCCAAAAAACAATTCGGATTGTGCGAGACGAAATTCATCCGATCATTACTGACAGAATTTACCTTAAAAAAAATCTCACCCTCCTTAAAACCATTAAATAATTCGCACAGTGGAGAGATGCAGCCTGTACACCGAGTGAAGTCTAACTCTGTGTTCAGTGCAGTGTTGAAGCAGGAGAATGGATGCTGAAACCCAGACGCAGAAAGCAAATAAAGTTGCAATGCTCGGAATTTAACTCATGTCCTGCTCCAAATAGGCTACAAAAAAAAAATCTAAATTAAAATAAGTAATTTATATCGATGTCTTTAAGTACTTATTTTCTCCTAATATCTGTGGGCTGAGTGGGTAAAAAGAGGTCTGTGGAAGAGCAGGTGAGCACATTGTCTGAAACCGGTGTAGGCTAAAGATAAAGTTTCGTTCATTTTTTTTTTTTTTCCAGTCTCTTTGTAAATGTATTCTTATTGTCTTTCTAACTACAGTTTAATGCATGAATAGTCAAACTTAGCAATGGCATTGACAACTACTGAATTGTTGCGTAAAATGAAATCAACCACTTTCCGCACACATCTAACATTTATTATGATATTCGATATGACATTTAAGTGCTTAGTCTTTATCCCTCGCGAAATGCAAGCGAGTTCAAGACATCTAGTGACTGAGTGTCCAGCAGAAAGGTGACAGAGAGATCAGAGGTGGCCGTGTTAATAAACAGGTTTCCTCTACACCTAAGAGGCGTTTTCCTTCTCCAAACACTATTGCTTTAATGTTGGCATGTATTTTTCCACTAAGCTCGCACTCCGAGCGTGCCTTTGGGGAAAGATGCTAACAAAATAAGTTGGAACACCTGTTTTGGAAAAGAAATTCATTGCAGCTAAAATCCTGCCTTCCCAGTCGTTTATTCACTCACAATAACATTTGCTTGCGACATGGAAACTGAGTGAACAACACGCCTTTCCTTTTGTCCTCGTTCAAGGAAAAGAAAAGGGCTTGTTGCTGTGAGAGTGAATCCTGTTCTAAACTCGAAGGAAAGTTTTTTTTTTTTTTAAGTTATGAACAAAAATAAAAACACATAATCCAGTCAATGCTTGTACGTACTGAAGAAGGAAGACTGTCGGGCAAAAATACTCACCATCAGGTAAAAATCTCGAGGGATGCATGTTATTAAAAATAGGTAACATAGTAAAATCGTTAATATAGATAACATATGTGAATAATAATCGAAAATAATAATAATGCAAATAATAATTTGTATAATAATACAAAGTTTTGTTTTAAATGCATTTGCAGATGGCTTTTCTAACCCAAATTTGCTAAAGAATTTTGATCAACACGTACAGTAAATAATCTCATTAATAGGTCAAACAGCTGCGCTGCTGTCATTTGCTCTGACAGCCCAAGAATGCTTTGGAATGAATGAGACCACTGAAATGTGCTTTGGAGGATTTTTCAATAGCGGATTTTTTTAGGATACCACAATTAATTACGTCTTGTATCACATTAACTGCTTGATTTATTTTACATGTAGGCTGGCATAATATAATTTGTGTTGTATCAATAAAGATGTTTTAATCATTCCTCACGACACTGTGCAGGGTCACTTCACATTTCGTTCAAACGAGCTGTCACACAACAAAATGCAGTGGCTTTAAACCACAAAAAAGAAGAGGGGAAATCTTTACATTTACTGAGGAAAACCAGTAATGTGCTGCGTTCTAAATACACTTTTTAATTTCAACAAAGAGCAGGAACAGCGACTACAGAAAAGCAGGTTAAGGCTTTGAGAAATCTGCTTACATGCTGAAGCACCTGATAGGATGGTGAGAAATCAACATTTGATTGGCTAATGGCTCTCTAAATAATGTGTCCAAATAATCCTATGGTTTTTTCTTCCATAAAGCAGATCTTTATTTTAGCGTGTTAATTTAAATCTATGAGCAAGACAGCTGTACATGCAAGTTAATTGGTAGCCCAATGTTCACATGTTCTACACAGAAACAGTGTAAATTTTCTGTGCGTAAATCAAATTTAGGATAGACAATATATTTCTGTTCTCTTCTATTACAGATACTGTTTTACATCAGTCAAATGTTCATTAAGATAGGGACTGATTATAAAATGCTGGTTATTTATATATCCTTGCCTTGGTCATAAAAGCACACATGATTGATACATGCCTTATTTTACAATAAGAACTTCCCATGCGTTTTGGGGATAATCTAACGGTTTTGTCCTAATAGGAAGAAGTCTATTTAACAGTATTCAGATGACAATAAGAACATGTCAAAGATTCTTCATCTGTTGACTGTGGAGGCTAGGAGGTGGGATCTAAAGTAAGAGCAAGGTCTTAAGTAGAAAGAACCCCATAGCTAAAAGACAACCTTGGCAAGCGAAACTATTTTCACGAACCCAGGCACGCACGAGGTCGAGGCTGCGGTCACTTCTCGGGGCCTGCATACCACATACAATGAATGTTGTGAGTTGGGTCTTATTTTTAAACATGGTGATGAAATATACTATGCGCATTTATGAATTGCATGATATTATAATATAGAAATAATACGAGAGTAATTAGAAATATATATATATATATATCGTATTTAATTTTCTGGAAAAAAATTAAAGTTGCATTGCAAGTGCACTTAATAGCACACATTGATGCGATTTATATTTTAAATGCATCATGCTGAGCATGCATCTACACTGAAGGAGTGTATACATTTCAGTCAGCACAAACAGCGCTTGTATATAATGTAAAGAATAACTTTAACAAAATCCACACAGAGAACATATTTTTGAAAAAGTGCATATCCTTACAGATATCCCACAAAGGTCCCCGTATCATTCGTTTTTGCTCGAGCGGAGTCTTCAACTTCACTTGTTTTGTATTCCTCTAAATCCAGCGGACTGCTCTTATTGGTAGGTGCGAGCGTTACATCACAATGATTATGACGCGCCGTCTTCCTGCTTCCTTCAGCCGCGTCTTAAAGTGAATCTTGTTGGTGCGAGCGCGCGCTCTCAGCCTCCTCCTGGCCGCGTGCGCTGAGACATACAGTTTTCATGCAGAGAGAGGAGCGGCGCACAAGAGCTCTTTCGCTATCTCACTCTCTTCGCTCTTGCTTGTCCCGAGAAATTACAATATTCATCACAGGGCGAACAACCCTCTGTATTTTCTGTTACACTACCGCGAAGAAGCTCAATTCGCTCTCATCTTCAGAGTAAGTAACCTTGTCATTTGCGCTGGCGCTGAGTTTTGTTCTACTACTGATGACTTTTCGTGTGATGCGCTGTATCGCTTTATCCTTCACGCTCTTCGGTTGCTGTTAACTTTATCATAAACCCGTGTCATTTTGAAGGGACTGTATCATTACGTTTGCCTTAAAGTAAGTATAAATACGCTCTTGTGATATTGCTTGAAGACTTTAGAGAGGCGACGCGCGTTCAGTTCTGAACTTGCCGTTTATTCCTCGCAATAGGACAGTCCGTTTCGTGTGGTGTTAATGCCGTTTTTACATTTTCTGTATCTTTATTACTTCCGTTTGCGTTTTGTCAGTCGTCTGTTGTTTATGACAATAACAAATTACCGCGTCATTTACATAGATGCGCTCGCAGAATCTGGCAAAATTAAAGGTTTCGATAGAATAGGATTTCCAAACTCTTGTCATAGGAGAATCTTTTAAGTTTCACGAAGAGCTTATTATTCATTAGCTGTTTAGAAAGCCTGTTATAGCTACTGCTTTAAAGAGCCGAGAAACAACGACAGTGAAGTGGAGAACCTATAATGTAATATCAATAACTTTTTTGATCTTCCAAACTGCCGACTTCAAAATAATGGTTCTTGATAAAACGATAGCTATTTGCTGAAACCAAGGTGTTACCAAGAACCATTAATGAACCTTTATTTTTAGGAGCGTTAGCTTATACTGAGCCTCTGACTTTTACTGCCACTCCAGCTTGACGCGTTACTTCATCATCATCATCATCCTCGTTTTCTGACGTGAAAGCCAGCTACATCAAAGCTTTGCTTCAGTTTACGGGTACATTGAAATCGTATGTTTAGGAAAGAATTGCCGGCGAATATAAATCCGTAAAGTCTGTTTCAGATGTTTAGTGTCAAAATGAATGTCACGCACGTGGTTGTTTCTAAAATATTTTAGGTTTGAGGTGCAGCGTATTACCATATTCCTCTTAGGGCAGGATTTTCGATAAGGGCTCCGAGGAGAAAAATATAGCCTATAAAACATAATTTTCTTAAAATTTTATGACATTTATGACTAGAACTAATCTTGAACTTTCTAACTAAGGATATTTAAAACAATATATAAATGTTAATGTTTCTGGAAAAAAAATTACTAAAGGTGTTACTCAAATCTAGCCTTTTTAGGGGTCTCTAGGTTGGGTGGGGGATTCTTGGGTCTTTAAAGGTTCAAAACGGCGATATCCGAGAACTTGCTGGTGACTAAATGTTTTGGCTATTTAATACAGCAACCGAATCGTGTGCGTTAACATATATAGCCTGTACGTTTTGAATTGAAGTTGAACAGCTTGAAATTTTTGGAGAGAAGAGGTGCGCATTGGAAGCAATGGCCGTGTGAGGTGAAAGACGTTTAAAACGAACAGATTTTGTGGTCTTTTTTAGCTTGTCAGGTTTTGTGACAGCAAAAGCAGCATTTCCGATTTGTTTCATATTGTTAATGTAAACTTATGACTATGTTAATCGGTGCGTCTTGAAGCATGTTTTTTAAGTTATAGGCTCTTATATGGTGTATATCAGAATATTAGATATTTGTTGTAGATATTTGCAAGCGGATAGCCTATTTGTCATGGGCGTGCTGGTCAATATGAAGACACTATCACATTAAATTACTGGACTTTTTCTTTTCCTTATAACATTTTATTTGTATGTCTGGAGGAAGTAGTCGCGTTATTTAATACCTGCTTAGCAAAGCTGTGCACTTTATGCTCAGTGTGAGATGAAATACTCTAGTCTATTTAAAGTGCGTTACATTCATAACGAGCAAAGTTACATGTTTGCCTTTTTAATATGCACGGAGAACTCATACTTATTATCATCTAATATCAGCGCCATGCATAATGTTGGCCAAACTTAAATCATCGTCAACTTGTAAAACTAGCTGTTATTATACTATATTATCCACAAAAGGGGTTTGCTTTGAATTCATTTGATCAACCGTAAACCAATTGTTTTTGTAAACCCAGAATTTAATTAATGAGGTGTATTATAGCCTACTTGTTGTATTATGATTGTTTTAATTAGATGAGGGAACATATATGCCTGCTAATCTCCAAAAGATAATATTAAGGCCGCTAAGTGAGCATACCTCAAAACTTACCAAAGTGAACAAAGCCTGCAAGTTGGCTGTGTGAGCACAATAGTGGCAGGACGTCTGGCTAAACAGAGCAGAGTGATTTTTAACTGGTTCTTACATGAGAATTAGTTTTGGTGTGCAACTCTGCACAGATTTGGGTATGACTTCCATTTTTTTTTTTTTTTTTTTTTTGAATAGATTATTCAAATAATTTGAATGACAAGTTTGTAACTGATTCTTATTATACTTTTTGCGGTCAACTTCTTTGTCAATTTTTATTTAGTATACTATAGACTGACTTCAAATATTTTTAATACATTCTGTGTTGTTCTCTAGAACATTAGTCTATTTCAAATTGCATTAAGCATTGGCCACAAGAAACTTGGAGACATATAAAGAAAATTATTCATCAGTCCTTTCTTTTTGGCTAGGTTCCCAGGGTTCTCGAGCTGTGCCCAGCTGACAGGCTTTCAAAGATGGCACAATAACAGTTCCAGTGATGCCTGACCATGACAGCACATCCCTCTTAAGCAGACAAACCAAGAGACGAAGAGTTGACATAGGAGTGAAGAGGACTGTTGGGCAAGCATCTGTGGTTTTCGCCCGAGCAAAAGCAACCTTTCTTAGTGCCATGAATCCCCACGGTTCCGAGCAGGATATTGAGTGTTCTGTGGTGCAGCACGCAGACGGCGAGAAGTCCAACGTGCTTCGCAAGCTGTTGAAGAGGGCAAACTCTTATGAAGACGCTATGATGCCCTTTCCGGGGGCAACCATCATCTCCCAGCTTCTGAAAAACAATTTGACCAAAAATGGAGGCAGTGAGCCTAATTTCCAGGGAAGTGGCCTCTCGAGCACCGGTTCAGAGATCCAGCAGGAGGATGCTTGCAGCAATTCCTCACGGGGCAGCCCTCAGGAGTGCCTTTCACCATTCAACAGGCCCTCCATGACCCAATTTGAAATGGAGAGGCTAACAGATGAGCATCTTAGGGCCAAACGAGCCCGGGTGGAGAACATCATCCGTGGGATGAGCCATTCTCCCAGCGTCACGCTCCGTGTAGGTGATAATGAGCGCGAGGGGGCAGCCCAGCCCCCAAGTCCTCGTGAGAACTACCGGGAAAACAAGCGCAAGCAGAAACTGCCACAGCAGCAGCAACAGAGTTTCCAGCAACTTGTCTCTGCGCGCAAAGAGCAGAAACACGAAGAACGCAGGCAACTGAAACTGCAGCTGGAGGACATGCAGAAGCAGCTCCGGCAACTGCAAGAGAAGTTCTACCAGATTTACGACAGCACTGACTCTGAGAACGATGAAGATGGAAACATCTCTGAAGATAGCATGCGTTCTGACAGAATGGACAATCGTGCCCGTGACTCTGTCCCAGATCGCTCCGACAATGAGATGTCTGATGTGGATCCGGGGCACTTCCTGGATCGAGCATGCGCACTTATTCGGGAGCAGACCATGGCGACAGATGGGGACAAACCCAAGCGTGATGGCTCACGAGGAAAGAACCAGGGACCAAACTCCATGCATGCAGAGGGCAAACAGCTAGCAGAGACACTAAAACAAGAGCTCAATACAGCAATGTCCCAAGTAGTGGACACCGTGGTGAAGGTCTTTGCGAAGCCTCCACGCCCAGTTCCTCAGGTTTTCCCACCCCTGCAGATGCCCCCTGATCGTTTCACAGTCAATGGAGAAAACCCAAACTTCCATACTGCCAACCAGCGCTTGCAATGTTTTGGTGATGTCATCATTCCTAATCCCCTGGACACTTTTTCTAGCATGCAGGTGCCCAACTCGAATGACCAAACGGAGGCCCTGCCTTTGGTAGTGAGAAAGAACTCCTCAGATCAGACTGGGTCTCTTCCCACACCTGGGGCTCACCACCATCACTCCCTGCACCCCTCACCCTTATCTTCCACAATGGGCTTTAGTCCTCCCTCTTTCCGCCATCCTTTCCCCCTTCCTCTAATGGGCTACCCTTTCCAGAGCCCCTTAGGTGCCCCAACAGGGCCTTACCCAGGAAAGGATAGGTCTTCTCCCGAGTCTCTGGATCTGTCCAGAGAGACCACCAGCCTACGGACCAAGATGTCGTCCAACCACCTCAGCCACCATCGTTCCATCTCACCAACACACCCAGGGAATGAAGGCTTGTCCTTGTCCCTCATCAAATCAGAATGCGGAGACCTTCAGGACATGTCTGACATCTCTCCATATTCAGGAAGTACAATATCCTTTCCAAAAAAAAAAGCATTTTATGATTATTGTGTTTTTATTTGTTTAGATAAAAAAAATTGATACAGCTCTGATGAGAGTGCTGATTAAATACCATATGAATGACAGACAGATCTTGAAAGACGTAAACTTAATTTCAATGAATCTCCATTAACTGGCACATTCGCAATCAGTGTTCCTCTAGTAGCCCAAAGATTAAAAAGAGCTCAGTGGATGGAGGCTTTTAAGTGTGCGTTATATGGAGAAGTGCTGAAAGGCCCCGCCGTGGCTAAGATACCTCCCATCTTCTCTGTTCTCACACTATCACAGGGAGACTCACAATAAAACCCTCTCTTTCATCACAGCGCATGCAAGACTTTGTACATAAATGCTCAAAGCAAATCATATTTCAAAGCCAGGAAGTAAAAGGACAAGTGGGATCCTTTGCTTAGAGGCCCTAGAAAGTTGTGTTAGAAGGATGGTAAAAGATCTCTGTCAGTGGAGGAGCGCTTCATTTAGTAGGATTTGTGCTCAGCTGGTGTCAACAGCAACAAGGGTAAAATGTCCCTACTGTTGAGCTTCGTAATTTTAAAAATTAATTCTCCCTTTTATTTCCTTTTATTTTACATTATATGCGAGTTCAAGAAAACAACAAAGCCCATTTCTTATGAACACCACCAGCTTGCTTTAGGTAAAGGTACACTGATAGCTGTTGCCTGGCAGTAGGTCTTTCTTTTTATCCTGTTTCTCTGGTGTGAACAGGTGTTTGCAGGTAGCTGCGTTTCTTTCATCCCTTTCCCTCTTTTTAACCTTTTGCCAAATGGCTACTAGATCTTTGATAAGCTTTGAATCAAGTCAAAATGAACAAAACCAAATCTTCAATATAAAGTATTAAACAGTAATTTTTGAATCTGAAGATTAAATATTAAATGATTTTGTTATTAAATAAATGATTACATTATTTATTACAATTAACTGGCAAAATAGTTCATCCTAACGACGCAAAGAGAATTCACCAAGTAAGCACTCTTCAGCTCAGAGAGAGTCTATTATTACTGTAAGTATACTTGCACACCTGCACAGTTGGGACCTGAACAACAACTTCTCAATATTTGCAAAATAGGGTGTTTAATCAAATATGAATTTCTATTCAAATTCTAGAAGAAACAAGCAGCCAATTATCTTCAGCCATGGGCAGCATGATCTTCCTTGTCACGTGCTCTCTTTGCATCTCAAGAAAAATAGCCTTGTTCAGTTTCCCCCATCATTTGCATATAGAGAGACCGAACAGCTCTGGCACAGGGCTGTTGTAAGAATGGGGTGGGGGTGGGCGGCAGGTGAAGCCAGTTTGCATGTCTAATATAGTAGACGAGGACAGAGGTTCATGGTTGCACTTGTTCCATGCTCAAGTGCTGAGGCAGCTATTGCACGTAGATTCAGGTTTCATCAATTAAAGCGAAGCAGAAAAACGTGCGCTATGAAGACATCACTCAGATCACTTTTCAAACTCGCTTGCCAAAGTGGTTTAATAAAAGACCTTCTCAATTTCAAAATCACTTTGCTGGTGGAATGACACAATTCGAGTCCGTTCTAATTTATATATTTTTATGTCAGAAGATTGTCAAGTGATTCACAAAAGTGTTTTTTTTTCAGCCGACAATCTGAAAACGCTTCCTATTCTAAGTAAGAGCTAAAGTCTCTGCTGTAGTACATTTGTTGCTCTAATCTTTCATATTGCTGAACAGATGTCTAGCATTAATTTATGGATTTAGCATCCCTATGTTCTTTTTCCCTCCTTTCTCTCCTTACACCTGGCTGTTGGATCACGTTTCACTAGTTATTGTCTCCCTTACATGCAACATGCTTAATACAAAACCAGACCTAAAAAAGCCTGATGATGCAGTGCATCTACGGTGGCGTTGTTTATGTAGTATCTCATTTGGCTATAAACCACAGCTGCCCCATTTTTCTCCTCCCCTGAAATACTTCATATTCATGTTTGCATTATGTCCTTCATTCATGTTGACTATGGGCCGGCTTGTCTTACACTGAGTGGGCCAGTGTTTACTCGATCTATTTTGTCATTTCACATATTTACGTATCCTAGAAACAGCTGTATTTTTCTTGGAAGCCAGGTCTACTTGTAGGAAATGTGCGTTAGTTGAGTCAATCCCCGTCGAGTCATCCTCAACACATTGTTCCCAAGATCTGTCACTGTTTGTTTTATTTAAAAGTAAATGTCTTGAATGTTAATGGCACTAAGTAATAAGATACCTGGGATTTATGAATGTTGTTAACAGAGCAGAGGAAGTGCAGAATAAACTGATATAATCATCGCTCTGTAAATACTGCGTAGAGATGGAACAGTAGCAACTGCGAACGCGTCCTAACTGCTTTCAATGTGCGACGCCCATTAGATTAAAGAGCATCTTAATGTGATTAATCTCTCTCTCGGAAAAAAGAAAACTATGAAGGTGTTTATCAGCCCTCTCGTTCCAGACTCCAACACGGCCTATTATTCGCTCCATTTCATGAAGAAGCACTTTTCAGAAGTGGCCCCGCTGCTTGGGCTTTTCCCTTCTCTTGGTTTTTAAATGAGCCTTTAGGTCCTTGAAAAATCTGACTTGTTGTGAAAAAGACATCTTAACTCTCTCTCTCCCTCCCTCTCTGTCATTCACTGCTGTTATTTGCTGTATGCATTATGACAGATGGTAGGAAAGAGAGTAATGCTCTTTTGGTCTTCCCTATCAGCCTAATGGAGGTCACCTAGGGTTCTCCTCCTCTCTTGGCAGAAGGAACACGTCAATCTACATACACACCATTATTAAAGAGGCTCACTGTTGGAAATTGCACAGACAGTAAATTTTTAGTGTTCCTTACATGTAGATGCATTTATTGTTGTTCTTGTAACTTGCGACTGCTCCAGTGCTTATCGTTTTACATAACACACAGTGAGGTACCGTATTCGATGCGAGCTGCCATGACGGTGCCATGCTTTATAGTGAAGGGGGGGCGAGTGCTGGGTGAGCCTCTTAATTGACCTTGTGGGGGCCCATTGATTTAGCCCCACATGCATCTTCATTTTTGATAAATTATAAAGCCGTTAATTTGCAGAGGAAATGGCTGGGCCAGTCTGGAGCGCAGATGTGGCTAAAGCCGGCCTAACTGGCAGAGCGGGGGCCGTGCCAGGAGGCTCAGGGTGGAGGGTTGGGGGTTGGGGCTAATTGTAATGGGTAGATGGCTCTGGTTAGCCACGGTCTCTCCTGGGACCCCCTCAGCTGCCCTCTGTTTACCAATCTAGAGGGCAGTGCCACCTCCAGATAAATAGCGCTTTTATTGGGATAAGCAGACGTTTATTGACTTGCAATGCTACATTGACTGGGACTCTGTAGGTGTTAAAATGAAGTAGTCAGAATACGAGAATAATTAGGGATAGTTTGCAATGGTGTAATTATTAGCTTTTTGATAAATACATGAAAGATTTAATGTTGGCTTATATTATGTTTATATATAGTTTTATATATTTATTTAATATTAAGCCATCGTCAAGAAATACAATTGTGGTTTACTACTGGTGAATGTCTAAAATAATTCTATTTTAAAAAATTTCCTTGACCTTCGAATTTCAAATCCAAGAGGGGCTTTCTCCGAACCATCTAAAGAAGGCCAAGCTGATGTTCTTCTACACACGCTACCCCAGCTCCAACATGCTGAAGATGTTCTTCTCAGACGTGAAGGTGAGTTCACTGTTGACTGTTAACTATGTCGTGTGAAGTAGCGCTGTCCCACTAGTCCAGATGGGTCCTAAACAGACGGCCGGCTCCCCTACCCCTCCAACCCCCAATTAAAATAACTGGCCTTAATCTCCGAGAGGAGAACAACATGGCATAGCACAAGTCCCACTTTCCCTTTTACTCACTTACGCTTTCATTTTAAACACTGATCGTGAGATTAAATTTTTTACCTTTTTTTAGGGGGGGTCACACCACTACAGACAACTAGTCTCTGTTTCTGCTAACTTGTCGGGACGATAATTTCCGAGAGTTCCCATCCCCGACTGATCTGTGGAAGTGGGAGGCAGAGGGTGATAAGAGCTGAGAAAATTAGAGGTTCGGCAAAAACGAACAAACGAAAGCGGGAGGGGAAGGGGAGGAGGAGGGAGACAACAAACAAAATGGAGCACAACAACACAAACAAAACAATGGCAGCGATTGTCTTTTATTTACAACTTAATTTGTTGTTGATGCGTCATACAGGGAGCATACGGAGGAGAAATAATGTGACAGATTCAGGCCACATTATTTAAATGAGGAGAGCAGGGTCCTCTCACTCCCAGCTGCCCCTGTGCCGGGTCCAGGGTGACCACCTCATCCTCACACACATGCTTCTGTTGCATCCATCTAAATCTGCCAGCAGCTTAATACTCATGAGAACGTACTGCCATTCACCGCTCGCTGTTAGCATTTATGCTTTGATAGGGAATGATATAATATCTAGAAAATAATATGAATGTAATATTTGAGAAAGCTGATTTGTTGACAGACAGTCCTTTGTAAATTTGTAACCTAAGAACTTCTTCTAATTTTGTACCTTAATTTTCAGCCACAAAAGAGAAAGTTAATCAAAGCCTTAAATTAAAGACGGCCCAATTATAATTCCCCTTTAGACAAGGCGGTGAAATTCTGTACACATTAAATTAACATTTTGCAAAACAAGGTCAGTGTCCTGGGAGAGATGGTTTTTCAGGGCTGCTTAAGCAGACGGGAACAATGGGTGGCATGTGTTTGTTGGATCAACTAGTATGTATGTAAGGGAATTAAGCATAAATTACTGACTAATTACGGCTGTATAAGCCCACAAAAGTTACAGGAATTAGTGATTAAAGACGTTTAGGCACCATAATGATGGGATCTAAATAGGAAATAATGACTGTGGGAAATAGGTTGATTTGACAACTGTTTTACCTAAATTGTCTGTAATCGGATGAAAAAAAAAAAAACCTTCTGCCTTTATAGAGCAACTATTTAATGGCCTAATTAAGCAAAAATGTAGAATTAACGCTCTCTTTTTGAAAAGTACTGTAAATGTTTAATAAAATACAAATTATTAAAATTTGTTATTAAATAATATTTATAATTTATTTATAATTTAATCAAATACAAATTATTACATTAAAAAATAGCAAAAAATACATCTTACATTAATAGTGAATTGTATATTTGTAATAAGCTTAAGACAAAAAACATAAATGAAAAAAATTGAAAAACATACCTTTTTACTTAAATGTTTTTAATGCTATATACACACACACACAGAGTCAGTGCTGTACAGTCTGCTGTTACAGTACATGTACTAAGGCTAAAAGTGTGAGTCAAAGAGAATTTGACTTTAACCATGATGGTGATGATAGATTGTAACTCAGTCAGGAAGAGGAAGCTGCTTCTTACAGGTAGTGCGGCAGCGAGCAAGAACATTTCCTACTTATGACTTCACAGTGAGCCAGTGGTCATAAAGAGATTAATACAGCCTCCCTTCACAGGAAAGCTACAGGAAACTGTGACAATCCACTGATTTTAGCTCTTATGTAATGGATAATACTTTTGTCTCTCCTCAATATCTCTTTTTCACAGTTGTTCCTTGAATTGTTATCTGTTATCATATTTGTCACACAGAGTATTATAGGGCACACTCACTATGCTTGTGATGGGTCATTATCCTAATGTGATTTACTGCCAAACTACCATGTTCATCCTTTACACCTCGCTCGCCCCCCGTATTTCTTCCCAATTTAATCAACATAAATGTCATATGGCATATTCACATCATGGAGAGGTGGTCCACTGGGCTGGTTACAGTAGCCTTTGAGGGCTAAATAAGTGAGGGACAAAGGTTAAGAGGAGTATTAGCAGGAAGTTTGTGTGACACTGATTATGAGCAGTCAAAGCAAGTATGAGCGGGGGTTATGTCACCCCGAAAGGGTCGAGGCGTATATGTTTCAGCAGGACAGCTCCAGTAAGGTCAACCGTAGGTCAGGGGAATTATTTTAGCTGCTCAGACTTTGTCACCAGGCTGCCTGACTGCCTTTAAACATACAGCATACCATGTACCATTAACAGCAGAATATCAAGTAACCTACTGGGGCACTTAGCTTACTTCCCCCTTTAGAGCTCAACTTTTCCCAGATTCACAATCTAAGTGCATGCTGTGTGTGAGGGGGGAGACTTAAAATGCACAGACCCCCGTATAAGTAGCGTCCCCACCAGGCGTGTGTGAAAGCCTGTATTGTCCATAGCTAACAGAGGAAACGTGCGGAGTGACAGGTCAAGTCTTCCCCCGGTGTCTTGGAAAGAGCGGATCTCTGTCACCAGAGGAATAATCTTTCACAGGCCCGTGAGCAAGAGTGTGTGAAACGCTCTCGCTCCCGTACGCTGTTCTCTGAGTCAACTGCTGCCCGGACACATCACAGGCATCAGGCTGATTTGTTTTATGAATCTTTTGAGCGTGATCATTGAATATATAAGGTTTTTTGTGGGGGTAGAGAATAACAGGATGAGGTGTCCCATGGGAAGCATCGAGTTTGGTGTTCTTAGAACAGCACTGGAAATGATAGAATAATAGATTTTATTTTTTTTAAATGAAACTAGTGTGTTTGTGCGGGTGCAGATTTTTACATATACATACAGAAGCATCTTGCTGGTTCATCTTGCTGATCAAAGCATGTGCAAGTGGATTGTGATTGCAACTAAAAAAAGTAAATAAATCCTAAATAAAATCCTAATAAAGTTGCGCAGTTACTATAGTTAAAAATGACATGCTCAAGTCAAAATTCCTTCTAGACACCTTCATCAAAAAAAGTGACGTTCATTAGTCATCATGCTTGGATTATTTAAAATAAATATTTTATATTTTCATAAAATATTGTAAATATATAAAATTATTTTTTAGAAAAATATTTATAAAAGTAAATATTATAGCTAATATTATTTGACATTTTAATTTATAAAAAAGTATATTTTTTACAATTCAGTATCAAAACAATGTATTTGTTTATAATAATAATAATCTAATAATTAATAATAATTTAATTAATTCAAATTTATATGTATGCCACTTTCATAATACGTTTCATAATATTTTTTATGAAATACCAATGAAAGTCCTCACTCACGTGGTGCTCTAAACAAAATTATTATTATTATTATTTATTTATTTATTTATTTATTCATTTATGACTGTACATTTCATAATACATTTCATAATACATGCTTGTTTCAAAGTAGCTTCACAAAAAATGCATGTTGAAATGTACAGTCATAAATGAATAAATAAATAAATAATAATAATAATAATTTTGTTTAGAGCACCACGTGAGTGAGGACTTTCATTGGTGCTCCTAAAAAAATATAGGTGCATAAAATTATACCATGTCAACACTTTAAAAACTTTTTTAAAAGTTACTTGTAAAATTTAAGAGCTCGACTCAGAATGGAAAAAAAACTTATTGTTCAAAACAACCCGTCTCACTTTCTCTCCCACAATCCCATAGAGACAAATGAGTGTTTGCAAGTGTTTTTTGTGCTACGACGTATCATTTAGTGTTTCGTTCCATGGGGTGGCTGAGAGCTGAGAGAGCTAGACTGGTGATTTTTGTTTGACAAGCAGATGACATGATCCTTAATTGCTGAGTTGTCACGTTCCAGCAACGCGGCTCCATTGTCCCCCGAATCTCTGGTATTTCTATTCGGCAACAATGCTTTTTAAATCTCCCTTTATACAGCGCTGCCAAACGATGTCATGCGGACTTACTTTTCTGCGCTATCCATTATGTCATCCACTAGCCATTCTAGAAAAAAAATCCCCCCCTCTCTCGCCTTTTATCCGTCTCTTCTGCAAGGCCCACTCATATGAGACAATGTCTTATGACAATAGAAGAGCCTAATCTCCATGTCAAAGCAATTTTCATTCCCCAGTGAGCAGTCTGCTATCATTTTGTAATGTTTTGTTTCTTATTCTAAAAGAATTAAGGGGGTGGTGGGGGGCTGGAGTAAGTCGTCATGGGGGCCGGGGGTCCTTATCTCAGTGTCTGGAAATTTGGACAGTGCATTTCGCTCTGCAGATAAAGCGGAAAAAAGAAGCCCCTCGAGTTCAGTAGATCCTAATAGGTTTAACGTCTATTGAAACGGGGGTAAGCGAGAGATCAGATAGCCTTGCTTCTTTGGTTGTTCTTTTTTTCGCCTTTCTTTCTTTCTTTTCAACCCCTGTTCTTGCTCGCTGTTAGGCTGAAAGAAGGCAGAGGCGACAAACAGGCCAAATGGGTAATTCCTGGATAGGTTAAGTACATGTTTGAACTTCTGCAGACTGATGCCTCGGGATGATGACTTAATCATTTTCTGCTGAATTATGGGAGAAGAACTCTCACGGTGGCACGGTAATTATGTTCTTGACTGGCCTTTTGGGGAAACCTATCAGCCCGTCGTGGCTTCTGACTCTTTCTCCGACTCAGATTCCCTGCTATGATTTCTCGTACGCGTCAATATCTTAAATTTGCAAGCATGGAGACAAGTTTCTACACGGTAATTACATCTACCCTCGGAAAACATGGCCTCCCTCCCCCCTCTTTGTTCCTTGTCCTTCCTCTTTTTTTTTTCTCCTCATGCTCGATCTCTCTCTCCTCAGCTGTCATCTAAACAGAGGCCTGCATGTTCTCATGGCCACAGATAGATAAGTGCTCGCTGTTGATTTTTGATTAATGCTCTTTGAGGGTATGGAAGGGGAGGCAAAGGCAATGAAGGCTTGATGAACATCCATAATGACAAAAGGCAGGAGGCTGCATGTCAGAGCAGCCAACAGAAAGCCCGCTGGATTTATAGCTTTTAAGTTGGCTACATTCAACTCAGCTGTCCTGTACATTCACACTCTTGGCAGCCGTAGCTTTCGTGCACACACATGAACATAGACGTAGCTGCGCACACACAGAAAGGACCAAAGGCTGTCGCACAGGTCATTTGCTGAGGTCATGGGGCAAGTACACAGGGCACACAGAGTACTGTGTATTTACTGGTCTAGGTCTAGGCGCTCCAAATATAGCTCCCACAACAGCGTACGAAGGCCAGCTTTGAGCTGCCGAGCTGAACTATTCAACTACTTGTTGCAAGGTTTTTATGTCATTTAGATTTCTTCACTTAATCATTTACTTCACTCGATTATTAATGTGGGAAAAAAAACCTGAGGCATGTCAGAATTAACTCGGCTACTTGATATGTAAATTTGCCATTACTGCATTACGGGCTATTGACACAATTATAATTTCATCTACTCAACCCCGAACTGTTTGCATTTGCGCACAACAGCAAATATCCGCACCGACCGTGTAAGCCTTGTTGGAGGGAAAAAAACACCCCCTGACCAATCTGTCTCGGCTACGGGTTTGTTTGCTTACCCATCATCCTCAAGGACAATGTGAAGTAAACACGTTTGTAGAAACAAATGTCTTATCTGTTGTCCTGACATTTAAGGGTCTCACTGGCTAACCAGATTAGAGGTTAGTCACACCTGATTTTATTAGTTTTCAGTAAAAACAGATTGAAATTGTGGGAACCTTTTGGTATAAGTTTTTCCTGAAGAAAAGAAAAATTTAATAATAACAGATTATATATTCTTTAATTTAATTGTATTTTTCCATAACTTTTTAGTGTGCTTTTTATAAAAACCAATAAAACAAGTGAGACTAACATTAAATCTGGTAAACCAGTGGGTCCCTTAAATGTATTACCTGAAGGAAATTGTTGCTTTTTTATTCTTGTGATATTTTTCATTTAAATAGCTTGAGTATGAGTGTAAGGAAAATGCATATTATCAACAATTATCAAAATCCTTTTTTTTCTTATTAATAAATAAATAATTTATATCTACTGATGAGCACAAAGGCACTATGTAAATATCAAATGCATTTCTCTGTGCTGAACCTACAGCAACAAAAATGACAACAAGTGTTTCTCTTTTTTTCCTCCCACTCTCTCTCTCTCTCAAAGTTCAACCGCTGCATCACATCTCAGCTGATCAAGTGGTTCAGCAACTTCCGTGAGTTCTACTACATCCAGATGGAGAAATTCGCTCGGCAGGCCATCAACGACGGCGTGACAGGGGTAGAAGAGCTGAGCGTGAGCCGGGACTGCGAGCTTTACCGGGCTCTTAACATGCACTACAACAAGGCCAACGATTTTGAGGTGAGCCCTCGTCCGTTACCTCTGTTTCACACTACTGCATTCACCTTATCAGGCCACACTGTATTATGATGTGAAATTCACAGTGATGCATAAGGTATTACTTTGAATCCTTTCCATTAATGTTAGCACAGTTCAAAGCTTTAAAATTAATACAGCTAAATGATCTCTTTATATGATTAGACAATGAATGGCAAGCTGTTCATCCCATAAACCCCACCCCCACACTCCCCCTGCTCGCCGTACTCCTGGGGTAAAGTGAACAAGAATTTTTTTTTTCTCTCTTTTTTTTGGCCGAAACACAGTCATGCATCTGTCTGTTTGATGAGGCAAACAGGGAGCGATGCTTCAGGCCCAAGTGTCCTTGTCAAATACAATTTGCAGAGCTCACATTTACCGCTCAGCTCACTATCAATATCTGCCCACTGGGACTCTGGTCATTCAAACACTATTCTTACAACATCATCATCATTTAGCTGACTATTAGCAAAAATCTGCCCCCGTCCCCCTCCCCTCCCCTCGCTTTCATTTAGATCAGGTCAAAGCCAAGGTTTATTGTGATTGCAGGTACAGAGAACACACGTGCCACACCTTTCGTGACCAGGAAGATATTTAGGGACACGATCCCTATTTTCATATATAAATGCAAAATTTGCATGGCTGTGGAAGAAAGTGCAGGGCACCATGAATAAGACTGTTGTTGGTAGAGAAGTCGAACCGAGGGAGAGATTGTTTTGCATATCAAGAGCCACAAAGGCTGTACAGGTGTACAAGCAGGACGGCCTGAAAGACTTTCCCAAATGCTCATTTTCCATGCAAGGAAAACTCGATCTTTAATGCAAATTTCAGCGCCCTAGTCTGTTCCTTTTTTCCTACCGGCCCGACTCGCCTCACGTCGCGTCTCTTCTAGCGTGCGACGACATCCCACAGCAAGTCTGTGCCGCAGAGAGAGGTCACACAACCTTTAGCGGTGCAAAGGGACACTTCATGCTGAGGCTTTTTTGTACTAAATTTTCTCTTCTCCACCTGTCAGACTGCGAGGCATGAAACTGGAACCCTCGCCGATTCAGCAAGTCGCTCTTTCTGCCAAATTTAGCATCATCAAAGTTCCACCTTGCTAGCTCCTCCTGAATGAATATACCCTCTGTTGTGCTGATCGTTTGATGTTAATCTAGTCTGTCAATGTGCACCAGTAATGTGCTTCCTCCTCCTTTGAGACTTTCTTTTTTGTAGTTGGGCCCTGTCATTTCTCTCTCCCTCTCTTTCATTGCACTTCCTTTCGCTGCCTTGTGTCTTTTATCCTCTTCGAATGTACTCACCCCTCACTTTCCCATTACAAACTTTTTAATGACATAATTGTCACATTCCTCATGGTGGAATGAGCAAAGGCCATAATTAAAGGAGCTTCATTAATTACCTTCAATGCACTTGGTGTGTTTTGCTCACCAAGCTTGCTGTTTTCTTTCAAGTTGTTTATCCTTCATTCGGCTCCTCCTCTATCGCGCTGTCTCGAAACGCCATCGTTTCTCTCCTAATTACTGCTCTGTTTGTCTTAGCTGGACAATGGCACAAATGAACACAATCAAGGACATTTGCATAGACACAGCTTATGATGTCGGGACCCTGAAAGGCTCCAAAAAAAAACAAAAAAAAAACAAGAGAAACCCCCTTTCTCATCTTTTCTCCCAAACAGAGCCGCCAGCAATGTGGTAAGTGTTATCTCTTCGCTGAAGGGGTTTCTCTATGTACAAAGCAGATATGATCAAGCCTAACAGGCCTGCTTAACTGTTGTCTGTGAACATCATTTGTTTATCCTGCGTAGCTAAATGAACACATTAGAATGATATTTTATTAAAAGGGTTGTTCACATGAACATGAAAATTTGGTCACTATTTTCTCTCTCCATATCTTTGCAAACTTGTATACTGTTACTTTTTCCCCATGGAACCCAAATAGAGCAACTACAATTCATTCGTAGGATACAAAAAAAGGCAACATTAAGGTTGTCCATATGGCTTGTCTGATATATTCATAGTCTTCTGAAGTCTCATGATAGCTTTGTGTGGGGAAAAAAAATGAATTTACGGTGCTATTCATGAAAAATCTTAACATTTGCAATTATTAAATCTTAAATTTAAAAAATGAAAATTGTCAGTGCTTAATAATTTAACTCCTCATTTAAAGCTATTTATTGTATGGCTACTAAAGACATGGACTATTACACCAAAACTCGTCTGGACCACTTTATGGTGTTTTTAAAGCTGAACTGATCTTACATGGAAAAGAGCTGCATAAACATTCTACAAAACTTCTTTTTTTGTGGTTCACTAAAAAACAAACAGCATAGGGGTTTGGAAAAACAGGAGTGTGAAAAATATTTGGTGAACAAATCCTTTAAAATTCAAAGAAAAGTTACAGAGCATTTAATCGTTCAAAGTGAACACCTGTTAAATATTGCAGCACAGTTATGCATTGTTAGCCAAAGTGGCGTTTCCTAGCCCTGTAATTGTGGCATCTGGTTCTCAGGAGCCGTCTTCACACTTACTGTATCACATCACAGGCACCATTGAAGAGTTCTAAGAGGGGTGGGGTCCACGGGCTCCACTGGGATAAGGAGACATTTTTATGACAGCTCTGGGAAGGTCTCATCTTTCGGCCACAAAATAGTTCAAGGCTCTTCTGTCAAAACCCCCTGAGTGTCCTCCCCCCCAACTTGCCCCAGACCCGCCTTGTCTTCAGTCCTTGTACCCTCCTCCCACGAACCGGCTGAGGAGAGCATAGAGGAGGCTTAGTCTCTCGCTCTCTTTCTTTGGTCCCTGTGATCTCTGAGCCTTTTTGAAAAAGTGTTGGTGGCCATATCCACAGCACACTCACACAGACCTCCTTTGACTTCAAGAGTTCTCGTCTTGGTATCTTCAGGCTATCAGGTGTCTGTGGCTGTTATCACACTGAGTGAATGAAACTTCGAGACTTTGTTTGTTTCTCACTCACATATGTGTTTTGTTTATGTGGTGAAATTTCAAGGTTAAAAAGATACCGTTATAGTTGAGGGAATACTTAAAGGTGAAGTGTGCAATTTCTGCGCCGCTAGCGTCAACAAATGGAACTGCAAAATTAATGGCTTTAATTAACAAACTCTCTCCTCGCCTGCCATTGGTCGGTCAAACTGATTGTCCCCATCCACAACACATGCTATTGGTTGATCCAACGTTGCTGTTGTCGGGCTGTGCAAACAAACAGAACCAGTGTTTATACTTTTAGAAAAAAAATTAAATTCTAAGGCTTACTTAAAATTTCATATTAAGGTAGAATATTATATTAAAAATTCCACACTTAACATTACAATATCCACAAGTAAAGCACATAATGTAAATGATGCAATATAAGATGTTGTGACCAGCAACACTCTCCCCCTCGAAAAAGATCAATCATCCAACATCCAACACGTCCCCCTCTTCTCCAGGTTTCTCTTCCCTTTTGTTTCTTCTCTCCTCTCCTCTTGTCCATGCCTGGTGTGACCTACCCCAAAGGCCTTCATTATTAATTGTCCTTTGGAGACAGGGAAAAGTTCAAAGACTGTGCGGATGGTCCCTTTACTGCGACCGTCTATTGTCTAACATTCATCTCCCTTTACCCTTGTTCCAGGAGTGTATTATCTCCCCTGCCTCATGAGAAAAGAAGGTTATCAATAAGAGCGTAGAGAGCTGCCATCGTGACTGCCAGGAGGTCCTGGCCTCCCAAGTCCACACACAGCTCCCCCACAGAGGGCTAGTTTACTGTTGTTTATCTTTGAGCTGCTAGCTTGTGCCACGCTACACTAGCACATCTTAGGATCGGGCTCTGGTTTCACTTCTTCCTCTCTGACCTCACACTGACCTGCAGTGTGATCTGCCAGCTCACCTCACGCTCCCATTATAACGACACTCAAAGCTACAGAGGGTGCTATAAGATAGTGGTGGATGTTTAAAGGACACATTATGGATGGTTTAACTTGACCTTACAGTTTTAACCCCTTAACATCATTTTTTTCTGGGGAAAAGCAAAAAAAGTGTTTAGCATTTCATGTTTTTTTCTCTACAGGCCACTAGCATCAACATACTAAAGGACTGTTTTCATCACAGAGCCACTGTGTTTACGCTTTTAGAGGAAATCAACTTACAAATGGCTTACTTATGGTTATCCCTGCAACTTAAAAAAACAATTAACCTCACACATGCACATATAATGCTATTTAATGTTCAAATTAAATTAGTAATACTTCAGTTATATGCGTTTATCATGTATGCCCTGATTTGAAAGCACAGATAACCATGTCCAACAATAGATTAAAATTCTTGTGACATTTAACCTGCATCCAATATGCAGCAAAAGTATATAAAATATCTGCTTGAATGAAACTGAAGACAAAGTCGGACTTGATGCCCCATTGTGTGGCAGGCGCACATGCAGCTGGGATGGCACCCCTCACAATAAGTGTTCTGTGGTAAACCCTTAGCCCGTCATGTGATATCAAGAGTCACTGTGGTCAGATGATGCAGACTATTGTCTTCAAGGGCTCTTGGGTCACAATCATCTTCCTCTGTCTAATTAGATCATACTGTCTGATGGACTGACACTTACAATTACAGGATAAAAACTACTCTTTTTACAAATAAAAGATAATTTGAAAACATGTATTACTAATAATACAAATAGGATATAAAAATACTTCTATGCTTTAATATCAAGTACAATTGGTTAAGCGGTATGCTGCTAACAAGCTCTTATGCTCAGTGTTGAATCAATTCATCACTGGAAAGCTGACAGATAGGAGACTATAATGCATTTCCTCTTTTTTCACTACCGCTTTGCTATAAATGCCACGCTAGGCAGCTCCCCGTCACACTGTACGTCCCCAGCCAAACGTAATAGAGCTCTATGAAAACAAACACCCATCATATTAGCTTAGTTATTACCATGTTTCACGTCAGAGGACCTCCTGTAATCTAGTTATAGGACGACACTTGGGTTCTGTTCCCATTGCGGTCGCTGATAGAATAAGCCTCACACTCTTTATGTCTTTATTGAATGCACTTTAGGCAATATTTTAAAATTAGACTGGCAGATAGTGTGTTTAACAATATTCGGGTTTGACAAAAATATTTTTTTCTTTCACCTGCCATTTAAGGGAATATCCGTTCCCGTATCTCTGTTGATGAGATCACTCGCAGGGGCTGTGTGATTTCTTCTCATGCGGCTCTTGTGGGAACTGAACTTCCTCAGCGTGTTGGTTAATCATTAGTGGAGGTGACTTGGAGAACGCTACAGTACTGCACATTACATCCAATGGCCTTGACTGTACTTACCAAGGGACAGCTTAAGCGCTGCCATCAAATCTGCATTAAAGACTTATCTTTTGTTCGTTACTAGCACAAATAGCAACATCAACAAGGAGATTTAATTTAATAATTCATAATGGAAGGTGCAATGAAAACACACCTACTTTATACTGCTTCGCTTACCAAACACAAAGAGTTTTTTCAGCCTAACTGTCTGGTGATGGCAGTTTAGAGGGACTTAAAGCCAAACTGCTGTAGGCACTCTATATTGTATATTACTCAGAGAAACAGAGACAGAAATTAGATAAGAGTGTGTGATGCTTTCAGGCAATGTTTTTTTTCCAGACAAAATGACTTATTAATGGTCACTAAGTTGCACAGAGGGACCAAGCCCTGCAGTCTTTAGCACCAGCCAAAGAAAACTACTACACACACACACACACACACACACACACACACACACACACGCACATACAGAATAAATCATAGATGTAGTACATACTGTTCAAGTTTAATTCTTCCCCTCATGCAGTAAATCTAATATGAGTGTTTGATTTAACTAAGAATGTATTGACTGCATATCAAACCTGCTCAAGAACATCTTTTACACTACAAAAAATATTTTAGTATCTGTATCTTGTTTTCCAGTAAAAATATGAAAATAGTTTAAAATAGTTACTTTTTGTCTTGTTTTATGCATAAACCTCAAAACATTTAGTTGGATTTATGCTTAAAAGTTGGGATACACAATTTATTGTTACCATATTGATTATTGGCTCAAATTCTACATTTCTTTTATTGGTTTTAGATTATGTTGGATATTTAACTGTAGATGTTCATTTCCAGTACTTTTACATTTTTATTACCTTTGCCACCATCTAACACTTAAAGTTAATCTTTAAAACACAAATAATTTATTTAAAATGTTAAATGTTAACTTTAACAAATTTCACAATGATTATATATTTTTTCAAATTGTACATTAGAAAGTTTTATTTTTAATTTATTTAGGCAAAACAGTAAAGATTTTATTAACCACCATTTATTGGTCATCAGCCATAGAAATAATTATAGGCTTATCGATAACAGCCGCAATTTTACTATCAGTCAGAAACAAAATGATGTTATTTCAATATATGTTCTCTAAAAACAAGTCTTATATAAACTTTGCTTCAAATAACTTTTGTTGTTCAGACATTTTCTTTACTGGAAATCAAGACAAAAACTGATTAAGAGAAAGATTTTTGCAGTATATAAAATACTGTCAAGTGAGGGGTTTTTTTTCGGATTAAGAACATGGGATGAACTTGACCGTGTCCCACCAACAAACATCACATGCTTCCTGCCCTAAAGTGTGACATTGTGGTGCTGAATATCCACTTCCTTTAATTGCCTCTCAGCGTTAAGTGCTGCCTGCCATGGGCTGGAATTCTGTTGTCATGAAGGGACCTGTGACAGAACATAAACAGGGCGTTAAGTAGCTTCTAAAGGGCCTGCAAGCTCGCTGGAACTCCTTCCTCCTACAGATAAGTTCCTGAAGTGGCACAAACTGAGAAACACCTGCCGGTGCCAGTGCCAGTCTTTATGGCTCCCTACAAATAGCTTTTGATGGAAAGTTCTTCCATGGACTAGACAGGCCTTCTTTTTTTCCGCCCAGACTCCTTCCATGTTCTCCCCTGTCACCTTGTGTGCAGTCTGCTCAGTGACACCACTGGTGATTATGTCATTATTTTGCTCCAGGGGGTTCAAACACATCTGTAGCACTCGTGCACAGCTTTCTCCAAACACTGGCACATCTCCCACCCAACTGCCCTGTCTCTGTCTCCCTCCCTCTTCTCTTCATTAGTCTCGGTGCCAGATCCTTTCTTCAGCCAGACAAGAAAGACCCAACTCCAAGCTGCCTTTCTCCTCCTCCTGCCTGCTCCAGTCCTTAGGCCATTCTGTCCTCCCTCTACCCCCTCCTTCTCCTCCAGATGTCCCTCTTTCTCTCTTTCCCTCCCTCAAACACTCTCTTCTTTCATGGGGTTCAACTGCAATTTGAGACAAATGACTTCATAACCTTTAGCCCAAGCAGGTTTGAACCCAGACCCTCCTCTAGGTCAGGGACCTAATGCCCCTGAATTTGAAGTGCACATGTCATTGTGGCATTGTTTGCTTTAGTAAATGCAATGATATAGAAGGGTGAAAGGACATCGTGCTCATATGGCGAATCAGATTTGGCATAATAAACAGTCTTCATTAAAGGAATAGTTCAACAAAAATTATACATTTACTAGTCCCTTTTCAATGAAATCGCAATGCATTCAAGCTGCAAAAAGATATCATAAAAGTGTGAATACAATGCATCTGACAATTCTGTGTGACAAACAGAATAAATTATAAGCCATTGTTCACAGAATAACCATTCTGTAATATGGAGAACCAGACCAGTGCGATTTGAACTGAATCAACTTTACATTGAAAAGATCTGTCCCGAAAGATTTCTTTGTGGTACTTTTTTTTTACTTAAAGTGTTCTCCTTTTGTGTTTCAACAAGAAAAAAGCGAGTAAATAATGGCAGTTTTTTTTTTGTTTTGTTTTTTGGCTGAGCAATTCTTTTTATAATGCTTGTTTCGTATTCTGTGAGAAAAAAACTAACCAGGGAATGACCTTATTTAAAGGTGAGCGCAAATATATCCACTCACGCACACACTCACTATGTGCCAGCGTGCCTTGAGAAATGGGCATATGGTGCTTGCTCAAAGTTTTCTTAAGTATGAAAAATAGTTTTCATCAAGGCCAATGCAGAATCAGCAGCAGTACGCGTATGTTTGTACAGCATTTGCAGTGAGAACCTAGGCCTGCTTCAAGGTTGTCGGGACAGTTTGTGGAGCTCAGTTGCATCACAGTGGGTTTTGAAACAATCTTTATCAGAGAGGGAAACATGCAATCTGTTTGCCTGATTGACACTCCAGCCAAGAGTTTATCAAACTGCAAGGTTTTGCTTTCTATGTGCTATTGATTAGCTGGAGCCGAATGTCCAGCGTTCAGTGTAACGTTTCGCATTCAACGGGATGTTGTTCTTTTGAAGTTCAATCTAGCTCCCGGACAAGCAGTGATAGAGAGAAACTGAGAGCGAGTGGGTGGGAGGCGAGTGGGGTGGACTCTTATGCTTTCAGCCCCCTGGCCTTGAGACTTGTTTGCTCTCTGTCAATCCATTATCTCCTTAAAAAAAACTCCTGAAATAGTCTGAAGTATTTAGATGTTATATTTATTGAGATATGTACCAGTAGTGAAAGGGAAGTGTTCACTTCTCAGATTAAAGTTTGAGATAGGGAAATGATGGTTACGATGAAGCATGTTAAGAGGAGAACAACTGCACACTCACTTAAACATGTTTATTAACCAACGTTTCGGCTAGGAGCCTTTTTCAAGGTATAATTTCACAAACATGGAGACCAGTATAAGTAACAAAGATAATTATACACAGCTGATGAAGAAGTATGAACTGAGAGCGACAGGCAGTCCTTGGAATAGAAATTAGTGAAAAAAAGAGTTATTTACATAGTTTTATTATTATTATGATTATTATTTGTGCTGCATGATCATTAGATTATATATTGACTTAATTTCATTAATAATAATGCTGCATCATTAGCAATGAATGTAAATGTTTTTAGACTTGTGAGACTTGTTTCAACAATCTCTGAGAAATCTTACTGGCCAGCAGGTGAATTTATCACCTTTGACTGGACGGCTTGGCTTGAGCAAATACAAGCAGTGAGATACACCAGCTCCAAACAGAGGCAATATCAAACAGGAGCCGCAAAGAAATGGAAAGTAGACTCTTCCCCTTTAATGATTAACTCTGGTGAGGAAACCAGGACTTTCTTCCCAAGAAGAAACTCTTAGCAGGGACAGAGAGTGGACCTGGGCTTTCAGTTCCCCATGCTGTGGCATTTTGAGATACAGAAGTTTCACAGACCGTGTCTTCATCTGCGGTTCTCATCTATGACATTTCCCACACACGCATTCGCTCAGCCCTCCTCGCCCTCCCCACGCAGTCCTTGATTTGTATGGCAGTTATCAGGAGGTAAGTTTCTCCTCAATCAATATTTACCCAACAAACAGAGTCGATTCGGGGGCAGTTTGTATAGAGGGCCCAAGTGCACACGCAGTGGGGTGAATGAATGCTGGTTGAAGTACCGGGGCTGCTGATCAGGACTGCTGTACATGCCCCCCCCCCCTTCACCTCTTGTCTTGTGTTTCTCAGTGGAGGGGCGATATAATATCCCTCTTTTCATAAGACGGTCTCTGTGTCCTCTCATCCTTGGCAACAGCAGCGCTGAGGATGCAGTGCTGCCAGAAAGCTGATCAAGCTGAGGGGCAGGAACCAGTGGCTAGCTAGTCTTATTTGTAATGATACTCAAATAATAAAATCACGCAAAAGTGATTTTTCAATACAAATTGAGCTTAATTAACTGAATTTGTGGCATTTGTCCCTCAAATGTTATGATGAGGCCGTTATAAGAGAAGTGAATGTTCGGACAAATTTTTGGAGGATATAAGCTAGTAATTTTACAAAAAATATTTATGTTAAATCTTGTGCATTTGTCACTTGTATAATTGTCAGTTTAGGCTTTTAGAGTATATGACACTGCTTTGACAAGGCAATGAAGTTGTAAAGTTGCATATAACTTTACACATAAATGGTTTCCAGGCCATTTTCTCACACTTAAATTTTATTAACACTTATATTGATTACATTTTATGGCTATATCGTTAAAACTATGAGTATGTTCATGTTTGCATTGGCCCCATTCACTTCCACTTCTGTAACCCAGATTTCTGCATTAAGTCAACTTTATTTTTTATGGCATCAACATTATGCCACAAACGCTGTCATTTTGAACCCTGGACCCAGAATATTCCTTTAACTGATAATGTTGTTTCAGGGATATTAGTTTATTAATATGACGTATTACCACGTATAGCAAAGAAAATCGGAAGTTGGATCTGCTGGAAGTAATTGAGTAATCACTTACGCTTTTCACACTTTCACATCATCTACAGCCAAGAAGCGAAACACAGCATGACAGCGTGCACAAAACACGGCAGCCACCGTCACACGTAGTGTTTTCTTTATTAGTATTAATTTTCTCCGAGGGCTCTGTGGGCCATTTAAACCGTGCCCGACGTATTTTTCCTCTCAACTTGACTGAATCAGGAGTCCTAAAGAGGGCATATGAAATATTGATGTGGAATTGTCTGCCGTGCAATTCAGCTGTGTTTACCGCACAGCAGAGCGGCCTTAGAGGCTTAGCCTACACAATAGCCGTAACAAAAGAACAACAGCTGATCCGTGTGAGGCGAGGAGGTGACAAAACAGTTAAAGCATGCTGCTGGCTATGGGCAAGCAGTCAGCAGATGCAGACAAAAGGGTTTGTGACAAGAATAACTCTCCCTCTCCCTCTCTCTCTCTTTTCCTCTGTCTCTCTTTTCCTCTGTCTCTCTCTCTCTCTCTCTCTCTCTCTCTCTCTCTCTTTCCAAGGCAAGCAGTCAAGAGGATCCAAAATACCAATACCCTTTTCTCCTTGACATTGTCTTCTTCCCTAGTCAGCATTTTACTGCCCTTTTATGGTAAAAAAAATGAGTTGGAGAAATTCCTCACAGGAATATTCTTAGCAATGCAGCACTCCTGGGCTTTACCCTACGTTAGCGTCAGTGGCTACGCAAAGGAATCAGATTTTATGTGAACATATCTCTCTCACAAATAGGATAAAGACAAATCTATTAGCTATAAAATCTTCACATTAGCACAAAACAGGTGCACACACCTGCTTCATACGATGGTGTCTCAGATATTTTAAAGGGGATCAATGAAAGCCCTGCCTTTCAATTAAAAGAGCCAATCAAGTTTAGGACTTGCATGCGCATTAAATAAAAAAGTAGCTTAAAGAAACTGAGAGATGATTAAACTAATCAGTTAATCATTTTTTGAACCAGTTCACTAAAGTGAATCATCCAAATGAACCAACTTGCTCAAATGAATCAGACTGCCAAGAAATAGTTCCATGAACTGCGTAATGACTTAGAATTAATTAATATTTTTTTAACCGGTTCACTAAAATTGAATCATCCAATTGAACCAAATCACTGAAATGATTCAGACTTCATTATGCAATTCAAGAGAGACATTTTGTCAAGCTACACCACAACTTGTTGAAAACTCTAGCTTTTTTCTGTAAAATATATGCCATTATGCAACTAATTAACTGTAGGAATTGCATGTACATCAAATAATATGTAGCTTTTTAATAGAATTAAGCTTTTTATTGTTGAATCTAAATATTTTATTGGAACGCAGTCTTGACAAATAGATTTGAAAAATTCGGTCATATAGCTAGCCGAAGACATTATCAAGATGGCTGCCAACCAGACTGACTTGCCTTTAAGGGACTATGGTAGCATCCAAAAGAGATAGACTCCCTTCTGAGACCACACAAATTTGAGAAAGGCACCTTTATCACTTTTTTCTTTCTTCCTGTGTGCAATTATCCTGTTGTTTTTTCCAGAAAGCTGCTGGCCATTGTCTGAGGGGGTGGAAGACTTATAAAAGTGTGAAAAAAAATAGGGGAGAGGGTATGTTGTGAGTTGGGGTGTTGGGGAGGTTGGATATCTATAACCTTTGTAATCCCCCCCCCCCACCTCTCTTCTCTTTTTCTTTCTCACCCCCTCCATTCCATGTGACATTCATTCATCAGCCAAGTGCGTTTGGCAAGCCCTTCGCCTATGAGCGCTGTCCCAGTGACCACTAACCTTGGTATGTCCTGACACTCGTGATGAGTATCTGCAGGACACAGAAGGCAAGCAGGCTGCTATGTCAGGCCTTTATTGTGTACTGCCGAGGCTGGGGACAGTCAGCATAATCAAACAAATGACCCCTGAAGGCTGTGCCCCTCGGGGAGGGAGAAGTAGAAGGAGACAGAGCTCTGGCCAAAAGCACTTGGGCAGGATTTTTTTTATCTCCTCTTCTCTTCCCCCTCCCTTCCTATGATCTTGCCCCAGGAGAAAGAGAGGAGGAGGGGAGAAATTACTGTACGGCACTGTACAAAAATGTCACCCGTTTGAGACGGACAGAGTTCAGGCACAGCAGTGTTGCAGAGATACTTTGAAACAGTTGTAAGCTAATTGTAATTTAAAGCAGTCAAGATGTCTGTGAGAAAACATAGCAAGTTACACTACAAGGTGGAAAAGTATATTGATATATTTAAATAATGTAATTTATTGATTATATATATATATATATATATATATATATATATATATATTAGTGCTGTCAAACGATTAATGGTGATTAATCGCATCCAAAATAAAAGTTTTTGTTTACATAATATATGTGTGTGTACTGTGTATATTTATTATGTATATATAAATATACACACATGAATGTATATATTTAAGAAAAATATGTTACGTTTATATATTAAATATATTTATATATGATATAAATTATATGAATACAAATATATAAATGTAAATACATGTAAATATTTTCAAAATATATGCCATGTGTGTGTATTTATATATACATAATAAATATACACAATAAACACATATATTATGTAAACAAAAACTTTTTGAATTTTGTTTTGGATGCGATTAATCGCGGTTAATCGTTTGACAGCACTGATATATATATATATATATATATATATATATATATATATATATATATATATATGATTTATTATTGAAAACTTTAATACACATAAATTTACACTAAACAAATAACAAATACAACTAAACAACAGCCTATATTATCTATATTATCTAAAATGAGGGTGAGTAATTTATGACAGCATTTTCATTTTAGGGTAACCTATCCCTTTAATAATTTTAACCAGTTCATTAAATCATTTGCCAGAAGGAATCAATTCACTAAAATGAGTCAGACTTCCCAATGCTATCTGAGAGAAATAGTTCCATGAAGAAAACTGAGTGATGATTGAAATTAACCAAAAAATAATTTTAACGAGTTTTTAAGTGAATCATCCAAATGAACCAACTGAATCAGACTTCCCAATGCTATTCAAGAGAGGGCTACTTGTTGAAAGCACTAGCTTGTTACTGGAAAAGCTATGATATTTTGTCACACAATTCAGGTAGCAACGTCGCTACTTTTAGCTGTTTACTCCCTAACACCGGAACACATCATAAAAGGGAGGTAGGCTAGGGCACGTTACAGCATATAAACCCAATCAAGCCATCAACTACACTCCGGTGAATCATACCATCTAGTTTAACTGCCATTATAAGTTCAGTATTTATAGCCATGCTATAATTTAATACTGCATCACAACCAAAAGTCAAGCACTTATGATTGTGGCGGCAGAGTGAAACATCTTCCACACCGGTCAAGGCCTTTCAGACAAGGGTATGCCTTTGATGACAGTATATTTAACACACTTAATGGAAAAAAGGGAGCTGGGATGGTGTGGGTCGCATGGATGAGATTCTTTGTCCAGACAACTGCTCACCTGGCAGGGCCTTTGAGGAGCAGTCAGAGTCTGATTGATAGTACTGATGCCAAACTAAGCGCTGATCCCGATCCACGGGGGAGGGCTGCATTGATAAAACCAACTATAGGACTGCAACTTTGACCTTGCAGTGGAGGATGAATATTAGATGGTGTCATGAGCTTTGTTGCCAATACATTGATTCGGGATGGTTGGAGGAAAAACTGCTCTGGATCTTTCTACACACTCAAAAGCTTCTTAAATAGATAAATCAACCAAAAATAAAGAGTGGAACACAAAATAAGATATTTTGAACTGTCCATTCAATAAAAGTCAATGGGGTCCAAAACAACGAAATGAAGGTAAATAAATGTCCGAATGTTTTGGGTGAATTATCCATTTAAGCATTCCTAATGCATCCCTCAAATGCTAGGGCTTTTTCTGTGGCCTGTAGTAACACTTTTAATATGACAGCATTATGTTTTTGCAACCTTTGTGTCTGTTTCTGTGAGCCTGCATGCCTGCTTCCCCATCTGTGTTCGAGCGTGTGGGTGTTTGTGAGTGTGTGTGGCAGTAAGCACCATGTCTGGGAAGTGTCTTGTCTAGCTGTAGGGGAGGTGACTTAGTTCTTTGCCTGGCTAATCATCTCTATAGTGTTAGCGGAGAGGGACTGTCACTGGTGCTAAAGAGATCACAGGGCCAGTCTACAGTACGCCCCCGGTCTTGGCCCTCTCTCACGAACAACAACCTCACGCCAGAAAGGATGTGTTCTGGTTGTAGAGAACAAACTCCTCAGTAGCTCCCTACACGGTACCTGATTGCAGGAAAACACTGCAGTTAGAGGTCCAGACCTTGTCCAAGAGCACCGAGTTCAAGGATAACTTTCCTTGAATTCCTCCGCCTGAGATAGAGGCTACAACTTTGGTTTGAAATTTGTTGCAAAGCAATACGTGTTCGCTACAGAATCTAGTTTCACTGAAACTTGATAAGAAGCAAAGCAGAATTTAGTATTTTATGGACTGCTGTCAGTGGAAGAATCTTCTCCTTCCCCTTCTAGAAGTGGAAGCAAATTGAGACAAAAAGACATTTTATGAGACATTGTTAACAATCTTGTGTCAAATAAAGGGAAGTCAACAAATTATGTTTCGCTCCCTCTAGGAAGTAGACTGTAAAAGAGGAACAGCTCAGGTAATGTTTAACCCAATAAGTTCCTCTTGGTTACAACCTCACAAATTCTGCCACGTTCAAAACATTGACTGTAAGGTGTTGTTATGTGATGGTTTGACCTGTTTCGATGAAAAAAAACAAAAAACGTCTTGTTGCTTTTTTCACTGTAGCCATTCAAAAGCAATCAAGTACTTTCACGTCCCCTCATGGTGCAGTCAGACAAAAAAAGGAAAGACAGTTGATATAAAAGATTTAAAAGACTAAACACACGGGTATTTAAGTCAGCACCGCCAGAATGTTTTCAGAAACTAAAACAAAGAGGAATTAGTGTAATGACGATATTTGGGGCCGTTCTTTATGTCCTCTCAGATTTGGCAGCCCAAAACTCCTCTTTGCATTTTCTTCCCGAAGAGTCTCAGTACAGAATCGTATTTTCTTGTTCCTATTTACTTGTATCTTTTTCTTTTCTTTTCTTAATCAGAGACTTGGGATTGAAACCTAATATGTTTATTAATGTCATTGTCTCCTTGTGTATCAGCAGGTTCCGGAGCGATTCCTGGAAGTGGCACAGATCACGTTACGGGAGTTTTTCAATGCCATTGTGGCAGGCAAAGATGTTGATCCTTCCTGGAAGAAGGCCATTTACAAGGTCATCTGCAAGCTGGACAGTGAGGTCCCAGAGATTTTCAAATCTCCCAATTGTCTGCAGGAGCTTCTGCATGAGTAGTGATTTGAATTGCTTACCAAGTATCATCCCTTCTTTTCCCGAATCTTTACAAAGTAAGAGGTAGCATTTTTAAGTCCCGGCTACTTTTGAATGACTTGGCTGTTCATTTTTTTTTGTGTTTCTTTTTGGGAAAGTCTATAAAATTCTTGATTGTTTTGACTGTATTCAATCCTTACAACCTTTTTCCTTGCCTTTAAAACGGGCGTTACTATGTTTACCACATGGTGGTTAACAAATGGAACTGACACCCTGATTTTCTCTCTTTTATTGGTCATTTTTTGTTGAGGGCTTTGTTTTATCCCCGGATGTTTGCAATGTGTGATGGTTTTACTATTGCTGAAGAAGACTTGCATTTGTAGCTTGTATAGATGTAATTATTATTTATGATTAATATAATTATTACCATTAATGTTATTAATGCTTGCTGCAAAAAAGGAAGAAAGGAAAAAAAGACAAAAAAATGACATGTGGTATTCTTGCTTCTCATGGCAATGCTACAGAAAATAAATTATTCTTTGGACAAAAAAAATAATAATAATAAAGAGGGGTATACATTTTCTATGTGGGAAATTCATATATATAATATATATATATATATATATATATATTTGATGTTATTCTTGAAAGAAACAGCATTAACTGTTTTTTGGTTTAGCCATGCTTCTATGTTGGCTAGGGTCCAATGTTCTTGTGTTTTGTGTCCACATTGATAGCACTGGCTCTAGGGAGGGAGGCCTGCTCATAGGTTTTTTTCTTTTTTTTTCTTCACAGAGCAGCCTCTCCTGTAACTAAGCAACATGGCCATTTCATACTGGGGCAAGCCAGTTCGGCACAAAAAAAATGGACGCCTTCCCACTGAGAAACCATTCTTGCTCATAAAAAGCACACTGTCACAACTGCTCATATAAACACACACACACAGACCACTCTCATACAAACACGGTAATTCACAAACACAAACACGTGCTGTACGGCATCGAGACAAGGAATTGTTGTTGTTGATTTTCTCCACCTGCTAGCTGGGAACACCTCTATAATTGAACCGTAAATTTGGTAGATTATCTCAAGTTTGGTTTACACAGGCTGAAAAGAATTATTTGAACATTTGCGAAAGTAAAACTGTTTTTTCTTTTTTTTCTTTTCTTTCTACGTACTGGATTGTACATAGTTTATTTGTTAGAAATGTACAGATTTGCTTAATATTCACAATCATCTGATTATGCTATGGCAGTGTACAGTTTATCAGTAGTGAAACTTCATGTTAGTGAAAGACTTTGTTTGAGTTCAATTGTACATTTTTATGAATCGTATGAAGTTCTTTGAATTGAATTTTAGAAGCTAAGCCTGCTAAGAGATCCACGCAAATGTAACCAATTACAACGATTAGAGGGGAAAAAGCACAGTTTCTTATCAAAACAGTGTCCACAAAAGAAAAGAGGGCCTTCAGACTCTTTGTGCATCCCTTCCTAGTTCATAAATAAGAGTCGGCAGTAGAGGGCAAGGGCTGGACATGTGATCTGCTCTGGAAGCCTGTGCCGTTTGCATTGGGCAAATCCAGCTGATGAATTGAAACGCAGGCCGGCAATTATTGTCAGCACAATGCCTTAAAAAACCTGCTGACTTCTAGATTAATGGGCACAAAAGAGCATGAGGTGCTGTCATTCTGTCGCCAGGGCTGGCATCATCCACAGCCCCCGGACAACACACAAAACGCCAAGCTATTCACTATGCATTGTAAAGAGAAGGAAAAACAAACCCAAAACAAAGTTAGGAGATGTTTGGCCCTGTTCTATTCTCAAGTCTCTTGTAAGGCTGTGCTGACATACATTCTTCTTTACATGCATTGTGATAAATAAATGATTCTTTCAAATCGTAAGGAATTCTGTTATCACTATTAATTCATTTAAAGGTGATGCTTTGCAACTAAAAGTGAAGGTTGTGTCAATTTGCGCATAAAGTGGTGCTTAGTCGAATTCAGCTGTTCATATTCAGCTATACAAACAGGCATTGTGTGTTTTACACACTTAATGAATCTGATAATTGCCTGTGCCTAATGTTAATTACACCAGCGAATTATTTCTCTTTTTTATATTTGTATAAAGCATAAAATGTAACAGAAATGATACAATTTGACTACTAATCCTAAAAAAAATATTGAACAAAATAGCACAAATTGAAACTGAGGGGTATATTTTCTTTGTTTTGAAACAAAATGCCCTCAGTAATAGGTTCTGGGTAATGAACTACATGCAAAGTCCAGGAAAACACATTTTTACAGCCCATTTGAAGAAGAACAAGCATGACGCTTAGTTCCACATGAATCTGCTGTACTTTAAGCCATTTAACGTAGCACAGAGGCAATACGTGTGCATAAGTGTGTGTGCGTGCTTACCTGTGCATGTGCGTGTTTGCAGGGAGTGTGTGATATACACGCATGGTAGTACGTTAGTTTTAGTTCCCATAAGGACTTCTGTTTATTTTCTTTTATCTATTGTTTCTATTTTTGAACTTTTATTTGTATTTATCACTGTACTGCATCTTTAAGACAAACCAGAGGGAGGTTATGTTCAACATCTCAACTCTTTTTTTTTTCTTGCTATTGTACTGTAAGTGTTATGATGTTTTAAATGTTTCGAGTGGCTCTCAGTTGACTATTTTCTCCCCTTCATCTCACCACCTCTTCAGGTTTGCACGTCAAAGGTGTTCTCGATCGGTCTGCATTAATTTGATATTGAAATGAGATGGATCTGTTTGCGTGGTTACACAGGGTCATTTGATGCTTTGTGTGGAAAATCCTAAATGTAGCCGTGTACATTTCGCACTCCATTAAGGACTCTCTATAGAAGAAGAAAAAAACTCTCTGAATAACCTTGATTCAAAGTTTCATCTCACTTGTGATACACATTTGTGCATTTACATTTGACATAAGAATTTTTTATTTGTTTTCATGCATTGGAAAAAAAAAAAAAACTGTCATGTAGTGATCTGTACAAATCAATTGCCAAACTCAGTTTGGGACTGTTTTTTATTACAAAGAAAAATGTTACAAAGAGAAAAGGAAGAAAGAAACTTTGTATATGACTATATTTCTGGGAAGGGGAACAATTATTTGTACTGAATGCAATGTGTTGTACAAGACTCTTGACTCTTTGTAGATTTGATGCTGTATTTATGAGGTGTGTGCTCCCTGAAGGGTTTTAAACATGATTTCACTGGCTTTGACATGTATGTAAATACAAACCGAAAATGAGAAAACACTGCCTTTCTATGATTTAGCAATATGATGTAAATAGCATTGTTATGCTTTTTTTGTATGAAAGAAATCTTTGATTCTAGTATGGTAATTCCAGCTGAAACTGTTACAATTTTCTTTGATACGTTTTGAAGGATACACATACATTGTTAACGGGATAGCATTGTGGATTTTGTTGTCAATTTGTCATGCAGAAGTTTCATAATTTATTGGTTTAATTTATCATAATTTATTTGGTGATGGTGTACAATTTTTGGGATTTCAGGGGATGTATTGTAATATTATTTGGTAGACAGAGACAATATAAACACCCTCTTAAGCTCCTTAACTCTGTAGAGACATAAAGAGACACTTATGTCCAGGTAGCCATTGTAATTTCAGACACTGTAGTCATAAGAGACGCTTGGAAAAAAAAAAAAAAAAAAAGGAAAGAAAAAAGAAAAAAAAAACCATGTACAACAAAACTTTTCTTCTATCTTGTTTGGAAGGTGAAAAAATTGTGTGTTTTGAAGTTTTTATTTCTAATCACTTAATCAGACTTTTACCTTTGCTTTATACCACCTACACAATACAGTAGTCAAAGTGCCTCGTGTGCCTTCCATCTCCTCGGAACTGAATGTATGTGCAGTATATATGCAAGCTTGTGCAAAATAAAAACTAAGTCCTAGATCAGGTGTTTCCTTTTGCCATTTGTCATCATTTAGATCAGCATGTTAATCAGAGAAAAACCATGGAGATTGGCTGTGATGCCAGAAGAACTGATAGGATGTGAACGTGGAGATACTCTTATAGCCCTGTTTTGGGCTTAAAGTAATATTTTGGGTTCAGGTTTGTTGAATACCACAAAAATTCATTTAAAAAAAAAAAAAAAAAAATCTGGGTTACAATAGAAGTAAATAATGTTAAAATAGTCCAGTACAGCCAATTATACAATACTGTTTCAAAAGTGCAGCCAAGAGACTTTAACAGTGGGGGAAAAAACTCTTTTCTGTGTTGTTGTAGCCTATTAATTTTTTGCATAACACTTAAAACTCTATAAGGACTGCAAAAATCCAGAGAGCGACTTTACTGCTTAAATAAAACTTAAAGTTTTAACAGAATGATTACTGTAAGGTATTTCATAAAATGTACATTTCTGCTTTTAAAAAACATTTTTTTACTTCAATTATACGTGTCTTGCTGAGAAAACAAAGGTCTTTTTTAGATAATCAACATTATGCTTAGAAATGTTTCCTATTTAAATCTAATTCCCAATGAGGGCCTGTTATTTCACCAGTCTTTGATTTAATAGACCCACTGGTGGTTCACTTCATCAAATATCACGGTAGACGTTTCTTGATGAAGTTGTCTTTGTCAAAACACCAGAATAGTGTCATTTCAGCCAGATTAATATGAACAATCTGAAACGGAGATAAAAAAATAAATGCTTCAAACACACATCAACATTCAATCTTAATTGCAAAGAAAGAGGGCGGAAAAAGGTGCGCGTGGGGAGAAAAGTGCAGCGCTCGCGCTATTGTGGCTCGTGCGGCATTGTGGAGGGAAGCGGGGTGGCCGCTGCTGTAATTTATAGTCTGATACAAAGAGGCACTTTAGCGGGCCCGGACCGCTCCAGCGGCTCCACTGAACAGGAGGTGGGGTCAGCCTCCCCCCCACTGTCACCCTCCGCGCCATAATGACGAGCAGAGCCGCTCACCGCTCCCCTTCTGTTTGATTTCATCATCACGCCTTTGAAAAGCACATCTTAACAGCACAACAATAAAACAGCTGTGTTTGTGTTGGCCCATTCATTGTTGAAAATTTTACCACCATCCCCTCTTCTCTCCCCTCCCTAAAGAGATAACACGAGAATAATGTCGCTACCGTGATGCTCTCTCAGAAAAGAGAATGGAAAGATCGCTGTTATTAATTGGTTGTTATTAAGGCGGAGGGGGGATCAAGGTTTTGTTCGATATTCTGGCAAGCCTGTCCATGAGGTAGAATGAATTTTAATCGCTATGTTGTAAGCGTGTGTTATTTTTTCATGAAACATTGGAAAGAATGAAAGGCTTTTCTCTAGTTTAAACATCCTGAAGCTCATGTAGCTAGGCGGCGCACCGGCTGACCTCTGTCAGATTGGGGCATTTTGTTTTGGTTATGTAAAACTAGCACTAACAGGCGTGTGTGACCTTCCCTTTATCAAGAAGACAATGACCTCATGATTCCTTCTGGCTTTACATGCAACTTCAGATGCAGCTGCATCGGTTTGGATCCAGAGCTCATGGCTGAATCCAAAAGACACGGACAGACGCGATCAAAAGCACCAGGCTATCTTCTTCTGGGTTCTTTTTCGGTCTTTTCGTGAACCTCTGGGGCTTCCCGCCTCAGCTCGGAGCCGACAGGCTCCTTGCAGTTGGGCTGAAGCAGCATCCTTGCATTACACGAACAGTCTGCTTCATAATCAAATACCATCTGTCGCTACATCTGAACCCATTTTTAACATCTGTGCTTATGGTCTTAACAAAGCTTAAAAAACCAATTCACAACTTTCACAGCTCACCGAGCTGGATGTGTATATTTACTACCTTTAATACATCTTTTTGCTACTTTTACGAGGGCTCTGCTCTCTCCCAGCTGGGGGGCTGTTAGGAGGGCTGCTGGTGGGATGATTCTGCCTTGCTCAAGTACCAACTGGCCTGCCACGAGCAGCCAAGTGCAGAGCACCGCCGCACACCGGGTCACAGAGGAAAAGGAGCGAGACGGAGGGAGGGAAAACAAGGCGAAATGTGCCCCGATGAGAGAATGAACACCTTTTGCCAAAACAAGTTTTGTCCATTTGCCCCTCCGAAGAGGAGGCTTGGAGTTGATCACGCTTGAAGCCCTATTACTGGAAATGGCACTGCAGGCCGAATGGCAACCAAGGGGAGAATCAGGAGCGTGGAGCAGAAGTGTGTTCGGGGTAAATGGGTAAGTGAAAGGTCCCTCCGAGGACGAGCGGTCTGTCACCTCGCACATGCCGAGGAATCTGCCGAGTGTCTTCTACAACTTCGAACCCATTCGCCGCCAGATGTTACCGGTGAGGGTTCCAGAAAACATGATGGTATGTTCGGTAAAGCCAAAAGTAGATGTTAGGCCGATGTTTTCTATTCGCTACGCCTCATATTTGCTTGAGCTCGAGCAATCTCTCTATTCAGTTTGTGCTCTTATATCATAATGAACCCTTAAAGGATTAGTTCACTTTTAAAAACACTTTTGCTGATAATTTACTCACCCCCATGTCATCCAAGATGTCCATGTCTTTCTTTCTTCAGTCGAAAAGAAATTAAGGTTTTTGATGAAAACATTTCTCCATATAATGGACTTCAGTGGGACCCAAACGGTTCAAGGTCCAAATGACAGTTTCAGTGCAGCTTCAAAGGGCTTTAAACGATACCAGACGATGAATAAGGGTCTTATCTAGCGAAACGATCGGTCATTTCAAAAATAAATTAAAAAGTTTAAGTTTTATAAGCACAAATGCTCGCCTTGCTCTGTTCTGTGATGCGCGTTCGTGACGTCACGTAATACGCAATGACGTTGAAAAGGTCACGGTTGACTTAGGCGGAAGTACCGAGTCAGTAGGGTTTTTAATATTAAAACTCCCAGGATACGCACACGAAATGGGCATTTTAAACGATAAACTGACACAAAGACATTTGAATATGTGTATATGGTCCTCCTTCCGCACATTTGTAAACACTGACTCGGTATTTCCGCCTAAGTCAACCGTGACCTTTTCAACGTAATTGCGTATTACGTGACATCATGAACGCGCATCACAGAACAGAGCAAGGCGAGCATTTGTGCTTATAAAACGTAAACTTTTTAATTTATTTTTTAAATGACCGATCGTTTCGCTAGATAAGACCCTTATTCATCGTCTGGTATCGTTTAAAGCCCTTTGAAGCTGCACTGAAACTGTCATTTGGACCTTGAACCGTTTGGGTCCCAATGAAGTCCATTATATGGAGAAATGTTTTCATCAAAAACCTTAATTTCTTTTCGACTGATGAAAGAAAGACATGGACATCTTGGATGACATGGGGGTGAGTAAATTATCAGCAAAGGTTTTTTTAAAAGTGAACTAATCCTTTAAATGAGATTATATGAAACAAAATGACATTAAAAAGATGTGCTAAAATGCCAATGGTTTTTCAATTTTGTTCTCCAAGTTCTTAAAAAATAGACTATTTCTCTTCATGTTGGTTTCATATGGTTTTTTGAACTTTCAGGGTAATGACTTTATAAAAATGTCATGCGGTGTAACCATCAAGTGAAAAATATTTATTTTTTTAATTTTCCTTGCACCTTGTCAACATACACAGAATCATTATTTTCAAAGCTTTAAAATATTTTTTAAAGGTAAAAGTAAGTTTTTGGGAAGTTGCCCCAAATGACATTTTGACAACTTGAACTAGCCTTTTTTGTCATTAAAAAGGTAAAAAGGGAAAAAAAAAAAATTTAAAGGCTTTATGCCCAGGACACAGTCACGTGGTACTGAATGTACAGCAGGAGTCCTATTTGCAACCTATAAACATTTATAAATTCCTATATAAACTATATTCTCACAATGAACGCATGAATGAATAAACTAACGAACGAACGAATGAATGAATGGCTCACTGTGAGAAATACTGGAGTGCAAACAGAGTGATCCAAATGATAAACAGTTCCTGTCGTGATATTGGTAGAATATAAATGACATTTAATTCAGAAATTAAAAACATGCTCATCATGAAAGAGGTGCATTCAAGTCATTTTATGCACTGTTGAATAAACTAATAGATATGGAAAAAAAATATCATAATATCATTCACCCATATAACAGAATCTGATTCAAATGTTGTTCGGTATCATTTAATGTTACTTAATTTAATTACATAAATGAAGGAAAAAACACCTTTTTCTCCCTCTCTGCCCCTTATAGAAATGTTTCAGATAACTTAGTGACACCTGGTGGCAGATTCATTACCATGATCTCTGCTAATAGTGTCAGTTCCCACTCTTCCAATGTTGGGGGAGGACAGACCACAAGCCCGTCATTAATTAAGAGCCACATAAGATCATTAAAAAGTCAATAGGGCCTTTCAAGTCTGTGAGCGTTTTCAGCATGCCAACTCAAAGCCGGACCTTTTAAATCAGAGAGGCAGAATAGCCACAAGCATTTCACTTTCAACTGGCTTCTGTTTCACTTCCAAGTCCTCCTCCATTAGCATTTCCAGAGTTTTCTTATGCAAAGACCATCTCATATTTGATAATGTGCCTCAGTGGTATTCTCTAAGGGTGACTCTCTTTTCTTGATACGTATGATGTGTATGAGAGTGCATAGCCTTGGAGTCTGCCACAACTACTTGTCTGTGTTGTGTATTTGAGCAAAGACCTTCTGATGTGAAGACTTCTGGACAAACTATAGCTTTATTTAGCATTTTGTATCATGTGCTTTGAAACCAACGTGATTTACTTTGCGTTAAAATTCTAAGTATGTTCAAATGTAATGTTAAAGTGCTCACAGAGAAAAAGGCTTGCTTAAAGACAATGCATCAGCATTTGAGGCCTCTTCAGTATAGAAGTCTGTTTCCGCCTTAAAATAAAAAATGAAAAGGTAATTGAGCACTAACATTAAAAATAAGCAATATATTGTAAGATTAAAAATAAAATTTGCAATTCACAAGTGGGGATGCCTTGATATTATAATTGTAGCTGATACTGAAATGCTGATAACTACTTTCATATTAGGGCCAATATTACTAATACTATTTATTCCACATAAATTAAAACTAAAACACTAAAGTCAAAACTAAAGTGAATTTACACATTGCAACATATAATGTACAGTATGACAAATGGATATAATCATTTTTGAGATTTATTAAATTATTAGTGTTTTTGAAGATTAACTTCATTTAGTAATCTAGAAATGAGCATGTATAATTAAAAATCCAATACTGACCAATACCCATAAATAAAATCTCTAATATCCAACAATAATCAATTGAATGATGTATCATGCATTTCTTGTTGCTCAATACCATTACAACGGCAAAACAACTCTGATGTGGCAATTCATTTACGCAAAACCTAAACCTTAAAATTTTAACACTACTACACTGTTCAAATATTGTTATGAGATGTTAGGACACAACCTTTAAAAGTTGAGGGACAACTGTGTAGCATTTGAAGAGCCATCAACTCTCATTCCTCCTAATTGTCATGCCAGGCATTATGTTTCTCAGACAATGGATAAGAAAGACACAGGTGAGCTCTGAAGATGAGGAATGGCATGCTTGCAATGTGCCTAAGAAGTGTGTGCTTTATTTTCAACTTTTACAAGTTAGTTCTGGCCCTCCTAAGGAAAAACCTTGCCCTCCTCGTGTCAAGGCAAGGCATGCCTTAGAAGGAGATATCCTCTTGACAGAGCAGGCCTCTCATTCCTAACACACTCTATGGTACTCTTTTAACGCTTGGGTTACAGCCCCCTTAATCTGAGCTTCTCATGAGTGATACATTGATATGGTTGATATTTATACATGTTAGACAACCACAGGTCGAAACTCACAGTGGGCAGTGCTACCTTACAACATATTTCACATTATTGCACCAAAATTGAGGTTAGAAGATAGGAAAAACATTGTTCAGGGCTCCACACAAAAAAAGAGACAAGGGAGCCACTGGTTCCTATACTTATAAAATATCACAGTAATGGTTTCTGATTAATTTCGAATCACATACAACATGAAAATGACTCAGTGGTTCAGTGAGGAAGTCAGCAGTGAACTCAGGACTTTTCACTCATTAAATAGAAATGGTTCCTAAGAGTCATTTGTTCACAAATCAGACATCATGGCTCGTGCTGTGTTCGATGATGCATGAAAGAAACAATGGTACATGTAATACCATTGCTCTGCAAAAATTTTTGAGCCAAATCCAGTCGTTTCAATAAGAATCCGGGCTATCTGAAACTTTGTGTGAGGGCAAGACATGAGGTTCAAGTTTTTCATGTGAATTTGCAGCATTGACCAACAGAATGCTGCTTGGTTTGAAAGTGACTTTTGTTTGAGCGGTTCTTTGTGGATCTTTTTCACTGGTGAAATTTTGCTGATATTTCACTAATGTGACCCCACCTTAACAACATTATATCTGATGAATCCGCACACAAGTCTTCCTTTAAATTATTGTCCCAAATTTGAATTTTTGTGACATATTTGGGACAATTTAATTTGCACTCTGGAGCTATTTCTCTGCAATGTGAAGTATTGCCAAATAGTTCTAGTGGGTGGTCTCTCATGTAGCGAACATACTGTGATTAGATCCCCTAATTATATTTTCTAGGGGTGTTTCTGAAGATTAGCATATTGTGATATTATCATTGAAAAGACTGGGAGGCCCAGGGGGGCTGTAATATTGTAACACACACTCATGCTCCAGTCAACCCCAATAATTCTACATCAACTGGGAATTTACATACTGAAGATTAAATGATCATAAAGTATTAATGTGGGGAAATTTCATTAGGGTCCACGATAGTCAGATTAAATCTACTTGGAGAGTAACTAGATATTCAATATCAATTCCGACAAGGTTGTTGTATAGTAAATCCATTTTGTTTGCTTTCCCTCCTGAAACCAAGGCTAATTCATTTCAATTTAAAGAAGTCTATACAGACAAAACTCAGTTTATTATGAAACGGTGTAGTTTGTGGGATACAGACTATGCTGAGATGTCTAGAGATTATCTATGAAACCGCTGGCATCATGGTACTCTGAACCCACGCCTCTGACTTTGCCAATCTCCATCTGCATTAGAAATGCCACAATCAAATCTATGTGAAATCTTCTTACGAGTAAGCTAAAAAAGATTAATATCTTTTTAACCTTGCAGGTTATTACTTACCTTACAGAGGAGGGATTATTTCAAACCTGTCTTCTTCCCAGGAACTATTTCTGAGTATGATTATTTTCTATTGTAAGCAGGATAGGGTGACCAAAGAGAGCTGGACTTGACATAACAAGGTCTCCTGTCTTTAATTATACTGTGACCTACAACCCTCTTTGTAAGGTTCTGAACCTGTTTATCAAGAAGGTCTTAAAGGGATAATTCACTCAAAAAAATTCCTGACCCATATTTTCAATGTAATAAAAGTGAACGAGGACTCTCAAGCTAATAATAAATAAAATGAGGGCCAAACTAAAATTCAGTACAAAATACAGACTCTTCACTTTGATTTGTGAGTGAATCTTTGGTTCAATGCAGTGAATTTTTCTTTCAGTTGATTCAATTCACAGAACTAACTAAAGTCCCGTTCACACCAAGAACGATAACTATAAGTATAAAGATAACGATATTAGTGTCCACACCAGCGAACGATATCGTCTGTTTGTTCTAAGCGCACACGCGTCTGCCACTTTAAATTCTCCAGCTTGTGATAGTAGGATGGATTCTGATTGGGTGTCAATGTTTTTATCGTTCATCAGCTGGAAAAAATTGTTCTGAAAGTGATTCCAACAATATTGTTTTTCTGTGCCTTTATCGTTATAGTTGTGGTGTGGACTCTGCTATTCTTTAATATTGAGAATGATTTTTTTTTAACCATATCTTTATCGTTATCTTTATAGTTATCGTCTTTGGTGTGAATGGGCCTTTACAGTTTGTTTATTTATTTATTTTTTTTGTCACACAAAGAAATCGTATGGCTTCAGAATTCCCTGGAACATTGTGCGACTTGCATGGATCACTTTTCATGATATTTTTATGATTTTTTTGAAGTTTGACAACCCCAGTCCTCATTCACTTTCATTAGACAAGGAAGAAGCGACCAGAATATCCTTCAAATATTGACCTTTTGTGTTCAATGGAAGAGAGTCAGTCAGTCATACAAGTTTGGAAGAACAGTAAATGATGACAGTATTTCCATTTTTGGGTGAACTATCCCTTTAAGGAACCCCAACATTGGATAAAGCTTGGATCTAACCTCTGAAATATGGTTTCCCAGCATCATTATTTTTCCAGTTTAATGGCATCGCTGCTTGTGACAGGGCGTAATAGAACGTAGCCGCCAAAGAAACTACAAACTTAACTCCTTTTCCAGCTCACATGTCACCGCGCTTGACAAAAGGTCTTTGAGGTGGCCGACATCAACTATCTACGCTCTTTGTAACCTTTGTTTGTGGGATAAATGTGTGAAGGCTGAGGTGCCATAAGACAAGGGATGACAAGCTGGACAGCTGCAGCCTGCAAACTCTAATCTTTAAGCTGCCTGGCTCTCTCAGTCCAATTGTTGCGGGCATGGCCAAGGAATTTCATTTATCATGAAATAGACACCCCTCCAAGAACTCTCCTCCTCTGTACCTCGCTATAAATAACCTCCTTTTTCCTGCAGTAGAAAAACGGCACGTAACATATCAGAGACACAGCATTCCAGGTATAAAATAAAAGGGGGGGGAGAAAACTATGGGTGGGTGTCAAAGGACTAATTGGCCAGAAGGGATCGCAATAATCTTGACTATCTTTCGACCTGCTTGTTGGCTCCCGAATGACATTTGAGAATCGAAGAGTGGCGGTACCAGTGATGGACACGCCATCTGTCTTTGTTTAATCTTATTTTAGAGGATCACTGGAGGTAATAATTGTATAAACAGAGACGATCCCAGTAATACGCTAATGCTTGGGGTGAACCGGGACTCCTTGGATCAAAGTACGCTCAGGAGAAAGGATCAGCGGGGGTGAGGGCATTGGACGTAAATGTTATCTTTGAGAAGAGACTCACTAAGGCATCTGTGGCTTGCGTTCCTCGACAACTGTTGCCAAGCTAGTTAAGAGACAATGCAGATCAAGCCCAGGTATCCGACAGCTGTTAGCCAACAATAAATGGAAGAAGAGAGGCAGCCATGGAAGAAGTTACAGCATAGAGCATTTAGTCAGCCCCCTTTGCAGTTGTCATTTTGGCTTTGGCTATGTCCATCAAAGTCCAATTTAGGATAGCTATTGAGGGAGATGGACAATGCGGTTCTTTTTTTTCCTCCTTGCTTCTTGGGATGCCAGGAAGATGGTGCCGCTCAAACACACGGGCACACGAGCTCACACACACCATAAATAAGACAATGACACATTGTTCCCTTGAAACCATGAATGTCTGGGCTATGAGAAGGTCAGCCGAAGGAGAGCTCTTGTTGTGGAGGCATAAGCAACATGGAAAGAACACAAGAGCATGCCAACTGGCACTACGGCAAAGCACATTTTCAATCACTATCAGTGTGTTGACATGACGTGATACGTCCGCAAGAATCCGCTAGGAAGTCAGAAAGGTGCCACACGTCTCCTTTGTGAATAAAACTTCTCTAGCTATTCAAGAAGCTTTTTTTTCTATCTGAGTAATCTGATCATTATACCGTTAGGTTCCCTCGTCTTACATATTCTTGGCATCCTTACACATATCAATTATTAATGTTCTCCATTCGCCTTTCTCAAGTAGCTCTTATCAGAATATTGTCTAGACCCATAACAAAGCAGTTTAATACTTTCCACTGTAGTTGTGGATGAGGTAAAGAGGTACAATATAAGAAACTCAATGACCGGATTAGGAGACTTCAGCATCCACATATTGTGAAACATATTGCTTTTGAATTTTCTATGATCTTCTTATCTTATGAATCCAAGATTGAAGCACTAATCTAACCCAAGATTAGGCTCAGCTTGTACCAATGGTTTTCATCCACAGTGACCCCAATAGTATTAGGATACTTAAGAAAATATATTTTAATATAAAAATGTTGCTCTGGTTTCAAATACTTTATACTTTTTTAAAGAAATAACAAATTTATTCACTAAGGATGCATTAAAATCATCAAAAGTGACAGTAAAGACATTCATAATGTTGCAAAAGATTTCCATTTCGAATTAATATCTGGTAATAACAAGAAATGTGTCTTGAGCATCAAATCTAATGATTTCTAAATTCTGAAGTATCATGTAACACTGTAAAATGGACAAATTACATTTTCAAAATGACTGTATTTTTTTATCAAATTCAGCCTTGGTAAACATAAGAGAGAATCTTCTTTAATAAACATCAAAAAGATCTTAGCAACTTGTAATTTTGAATGGTAGACTATACAACATATCAGTATTTCTTATATAAGTAAAATTGTATGTTAACACAATGGAACATGTCCACTGTAAGTGCAATCAATCAATCAATTAATTAAAAATTGTAATAAAATAAAAAGACTGAAAAATTGGGCTACTATTATAATGTTTGCTAATGTCACTCAATTGTAAGTGAAGTTAATCGTCACTAAAATCCCTGTTTGGGGCCATTCCATATCTCTTTTCCAGATACCACAGCACAGTTTGTATCATTTTGCTCTGAGTTTTAAGTAAGCATGCCTGAATATTATGTGTTTGGACTCACATAACCCCTGAACAGCAACTGTTCCTTGTCAAATCATCTATTTTTGGGACCACTATGCAAAAGCGCTATTAGCTATACTCATGCCACAAACTTATACAGATGCAATTAAATTTTTGATGAACAGTATGAGGTTACACAACCTTCTCTTATGAACATCACCTATCCTAGGAGGACTTGAAGGGATTTCATCATGTAACAGCAATAAACTAAATGCAATCTAACCCAGACGCAATGAAGACATTTGGTAAATGTAAAATGTTCTGACGAGGATGCTTCGGTCTTTGTGTTTAATCCACAAAGAAGCCTCTCCCCCCCTCTCCTCAGACAATCTCATCCTTTTCATTCAATCAAAAGATAAGCACACAAGAACATGGTCAATTCATCAAATCTGTACTCTTGGACCAGTTCAATAATATTAGGTCCTTCTACTCCATGATGGGATGATTTTTGGAACAAGCCAAATGCTTATAAAAGCAAGTACAACAAAGCCTGCTTAAGTCTATTCTTCACGTCAACTGTGAGACATTCAGAAGACAATACGTGCCAGAAAAATCTGCAGAAAATGCTTAACAGAGAAACTTGCAACAACAAGAAAATTTTGTGCTAAGACAAAAATATAGCAACTTAATCGTTAAAAATAATTTATTTCCAATGTTGATCTTGTTAAACAAGAAATGTCCTCATCCATATGAAACAGGTCATATGAACATCTGTAAATGGTCATAAAACAGCATCTGTTTAGCACACATAATGGCTCGCATTTAAATGTCCAGATGTCCCGTTTTACCCATATTAATAAAATGATTGTGGTGGAGGAATTAAAGAAAACTGCCCTCATCAGCTCAGTAGAGTGTGGGCTTGTAGAAGCACAGCAGGGCTTACATTAATTCAAACGTTTGTCTTAAATTTTCTTATATGAGATCAGAAAAGAATATGAGCACCTACCCTTAGTTAAAACCGATTTCATACATGTGCATCAGCTTTAATGCTTTATGACATTTATACTAAAAATGGTCATTTCAATGTCCAGTATATAAAGTCAGCCTACATAAATTAGAATTTTTAAATCCCTTAGTTTTTAGTTGAATGCTAACATCAATGCAGGGCTATTAAAACTAAACCCATAAAACTAATGTTGTTGGTTTTTTAGGTAAAATAAAATAAACTTAAAAAAATTAAAAATAAACTTATTTTACTTCAGCTAGTTGCCTAGGCACCATTTCATTTAGTTTATCTTGATGTACTAAAAGAACTCAAACTAAAACTTAAATAGAAATTAATATAAACAATAAAGACATATTTTTTAAAATTTAATACATTTAAAAATAATAATAATAATAAAAAAGGACAAACGCTTACAGCAAAATAACTTAAAACTTTAGCTAAAATTAAAATGAAAAAGAGAAAATATAAAACTACTTTATATTACAATTATTATTATTATTTATATGAATATTATATCATATTAATAAAAACTAATAGTATCTCGATAATACTATAATAACACTGCATGGATGACAGGTACTCACATTATCACTAGCAGCTACCAGAAGATTTTACTTTAGTGACAACTGCAACAAAAGTTATGAAATAAAAATAGTTAATACTAATTGTTAATAATAATGATTGTTTGAAAATTGTTACTCGATATTTTAAATCTTTAAAATATATCATGAACATTACTTCATTAAAGTATAGTTGAAGACTGTTATTGAATTATATATTGATATTTATTTTTTAATAAAAGGATTTAATCCATTTTAAATAATTATAATGTCTAAACTATATCCTATAAACTATATATAGTACCAATATATTATTATTTTAATATTAATTGATAATATTATAATATAGTGCTAAAGCAGTGGTATTAATTACTTTGCAGCATAATCATATTTGAAATACAGCTGATCGTTATACAGGTGAGATGTTAATATACAGCAAGTTAATATATTAAGTGTTACAATTACCCCATACTGTAAATGGGGTGATTGTAAAATTCTTACTATTATTAAGTCAAATGAAATAAATAGTTTGACAATTAAATAAAGTATACATTTAAAATACCCTAAAAAAACTTTTTATATGATGTGCAGCACCTTTTCAAAACTCATATATGCAAAATGTAGAAATGTCACAGGTGTAAAGGTGCTAACTGTATCACACTAATTTTGTCACTCAAAGCATTTTGCACCTGTTTTGAGGGAATCAGGCAGTTGAGTTCAAAGCTCCACAGTGAAAACAGAGATCAGCGTGGTGATACGATGCTACAGACTTGGCACTCAATCTAAGCAGCCACCAATAACAGCACAGGCCTACAACTGCGGGGAATTTTCTTAAAGCACTTTATTGGCCAACAATCGCACATTACTCATGTCTGCAACAGCTGCTGGTAGAATTCTGTGAAACTAAGATGTGCCCTAAAGGACCTGTGGAAGAAGAGTGTGTGAAACAAAGACAGGAATTTGTTCAATGTGTGTGAAAGCACTGTATATTATTACACAATGAGATGTAAGTGTACCTGAACATCATACACGGTTGGGGGGTTAAAAAGGAAAATTCCAGACAATAAAAGATAAATAAATTTTTGCATTCAGGGTCCAAACTAAATGAGCTTGGAGTGTAGCGTTAACCCCTACGTGTTTGTTATGGGGAGATTTAAGGGTTCAGACTGCTCTCTGTCATCTGCACAGATTGAAGCATTTTATCATATCTGAGTCTCCTTGAGAACTAAATCTACTTATATATTTTTTTTTTCATTCCTTATTTTCTTTAATTCAAAATGACAATCCGGACTATCTAATCCATCTTCCTTTTATTAGAAAAAAAATATTATTATTATTCCCATAGGCTCTGCCCTTGCTAATATCAAAAGTGATTTAGTATTTAGGACATGACGACTAGGGGAATGCCAAACAGAGGGGGGTTTATGTCCCAAGAAACATTGTATCACACATTAATCAAGAAAAGAAATATAAATGATAGCATTATTCACAAATTGATAGGTGTATTCTTCTTTGATGGCATTATAAAGGGTTGTGTCTTTAGATTAGAACTACTAAGAAAAAACATTTTGATTGGGCAGCAGGGTTGGATAAATCCTTTAGGTGCATGTTTGTGTCAGATCCATGGATTTATCTGAAAGGTGATTTTATAACATTTTAATACAGAGAAGAATGGGGCAGAGAGGGAATTTCGTGAGTCATTTCTTAATCTTTGATCCTTCCCCTGTGTCTGCTTCATGAGTTGAAACTAAGGCATTGTGGAGTCCCACAGAATTCCCCTGTCAAATTTCACAGTGAAATACAACACAAAAATAATATTTGATAATGGAAATGTTCTTATTATAAACTGTTATATGAAAAGGAAAAAGAAAGCCTTTGCATGCTGTTTAAATAGTTTGAATGTCTAAAAGTATTCCCTTAAAAGAACACAAAATAACAAGCAAAAATAAATAAATTGGCCAAGAAAATGAAAAAGTCTGAGGATACAAGCACTGGGCACATTCATAGTCTGTAATGTTGCCATATCCAAACCATATAAAAATATATACTGATCCAGGAGCCAAAAGCTACTGCTTTTATTACAGAAAGACGAACAATTGTGATGAATTATTCAACTCTTCTACCTCACTGATCATAACTTAACACAAAGAGCTGTTCTGTAACTTTGCCAATCGGACTAATTGATGATTTGCATGTGAATGCTAGCCTTATATTTACCACCCTTTAATGTAGGATCAGCTAGAACCATTTAAAAATGAAAAGCTCAAACATCTTTGTTTTTAGGGTTTCTTTTTTATAAAAATCCCCAATTGATGCAGCGGTTAGTTTTTGTTTGTCATTCATGTATTGACCATTTGGCTCCTTTTCCTCATTATTATTGGAATAATTTCTCGACATGCAATTCTTTGCCAAAATATATATGGAAAACAACATTTGCGTTCACAATAGCAACTCCTCTGCCTTAAAAGACAAATCCTTTCAGGCTTTAATTTTCCTCTGATGTGGGAAACATAATTCTGATTTAATAATTCTTAAGTACAATATCCAGGACATGAGAAAACAACAATCCCAGTGGGACCAGAGTATTGGAGCAATAAATTGTCATCTGGTTGAGTGTAACTCGCTTTTACCAGCAGATGGAGGTATTGGAGAGCATGTTTCGGCATGTAGAAGTGCAATATATGGTCAGCAGATGGAAGCAGACATCAAAGAGCCACCAAGTGTATTATGAACAACTGTGGGGAAAACAGCATTCTTCTGCCTTTTTGTCTATCTGTCTCTCTGTCTGTCTATACTGTAAGGAAATAAGAAAGTGAAAATGAATTTCTAAGGCCTCTAATTTATTAACATCATGAAGACTGCGGCAAAAATGATTGTTGTACACAATCTACTACATGCTTTCTGCCTTCTGACTGATAGCTCATACTCTTTTAGCAAGTAAAATCCTTTTAGAATAAAATATCCACCTTGAGGTTGTGTCGCTTTGTTGTGAAATATTCCAAAAAAATGTAATAAAGTAAACATAAGAATAATTTTTATATTGCTATTATTGATATTTAAAGATGAACATTTACTGTACTGAAGCAACTTTGGTTTACTTGATTAGTAATTTCTTTAAAAATTGTGTTCAAATGTATGCATCAAATATTACAGGCTTTTGATGTACATTTGTTTGTATATTAATCAGCATTGTATTGCATTGCATTATGTTTTGTCACCCACAATAGAAACTAGAGCTTTGATCATAAAGCTAAACATTTAGATATCATCTTAGTACTATAAGGTAAATTATATATGGTGTACTGTTGTAGTTTGTTTTCACAGGTGTGAGCACTATAATTTAAGTAGGCCTATATGGGCCATAAAAGCATTATGTACTGTATATCAAATATGCCTATGATACAAAACATATGCAAACTGTTATACTGTTTTTCTGTTAGCCAATATTATACGGTTCAATTAACTGTTCTATTAAAATATATCAGACTATTATTTTATATGTCAGACATTACTGGGTATGGTTTGTATTTATATGAAAAATAAGAGAGCACCAGTGTCTTTTCAAAAGCCAGCTGAATGTATGAAAAAAAATCGCATCAGGGTCAAATATGTTTACATGTGTTTCACATCAACACTCACGGGCTGCGTCCAACTAATATTGTTTTCAAAGGCTGTGTTTGGAGGTAGAAAGGCATCAAGGCGCATCCCAATTCATTTCCATAACATCAAACTAAAAGATTAATTAATCTGTTCGGATTAGCAGGACTCACTGCCTAGATGTCCCACAATCCTGTGCGCTTATAATTATGATTAATTTTCTTCATTTATTTTCATGCCAGTGCCACACATTACTGCATTAATAAAAAATAATCAATACACACTGACAAAAAAATAAATAAAAATTAATTAAATGCATAGTAATAATAATGATACGGTGCGAGAATAATTAATAAAATAGATGTATATAAATATTACGACTTCTGTGTAAAAGCAAATGAAAATGGAGGAAAAGCAAACTTTCATATACGTAAATTTCTAAACATTTCTAAATGTTTGTTGCTTAAAGGTTTCCAACTAAATATGCCGTAGTTATGAATTAGTACATGAATTACATAAATGTGACCCTGGACCTTACGTCGCTTAAAGTATATTTGTAAGAATAGCCAAAAATATATTTTATGGGTCAAAACTATGGATTTTTTTTATGCCAAAAACTATTAGGATATTAAGTAAAGATCATGTTCCCTGAAGATATTTTGTCAATTTCCTACCGTAAATATACCAAAACTTAATTTTTTGATTGCTAAGGACTTCATTTGTACAACTTTAAATAATTTTCTCAATATTTGGATTTATTGTTATTTTATTTATTTATTTTTTTGCACCCTCAGATTCCAGATTTTCAAATAGGCCTAGTTGTCTCTCTGCCAATTATATTGTCCTATCCTAACAAACCATACATCAATGGAAAGCTTATTTATTCAGCCTATTTATTATTTTAAATCTCACAGATAGATCCTTATGACTGGTTTTGTGGTCCAGGGTCACAAATGTGTCCCATGGCATTAGACTGCCTTTGCTTTCTGGCGCAAGGCGTTGTGATTTTTTGGAGAAATTTTAGATCTATTTTACAATCAATCACCATTCCTCACTTCCGCCTGATGAGCACGCGATGGCGCCATGAGGCCAAATAACGAGGTTGCAGGTGGACTCTGGCTCGCGGACGGGCTTTAGGACCGCTGGGCGTGTGTGGCTCCGCCGTAAGCCGCGTCTCTGCTGAGCAGCTCGTTGTTCAGAGTCGTTTCGCCGAGCATGTGGTGTGGCAGTGGCGTTACTACACTTGCCGCAGTCACTGACTAAACCGACTGAGACCGAGACTCCGCTTTCTGACGAGCGCAAGGAAGTGTGACACGCGAGCAGCAGGTCAAGAGCGATGAAAACCGAGGGAATTGAGGGCACCGAAAGGTTTCTGAGCCCCGGTAAAGGCCGGGGACTTAAAGCCACAAAACATTTCAAAGTTGGTGATCTAGTGTTCGCCTGTCCGGCGTTTGCTTACGTGCTGACCGTGAACGAGAGAGGCGGACACTGCGAATGCTGCTTTACCAGGTCAGCGCTCCTTATAAGTCCACGTCTGACACTTCGTATCTTTCTGCACGAGACTAGAACCTCATGTCGTGTTGTTTACGGGTGTTTCATTTGACAGTGCAAGTACGCAAAGCAGCATAGTAATATTTATTAACTTTAATAATAGTTCACAATCAAATTTGTTTTGATAATGACAAGTTTGACAGGCAGATAATCTGCATTCACTTCGGGGCTGATTCCTCTTAAAGATGGCTGGCACATGCTTTTCTGTTTGCACTGCTGTTTAGATGCTGCTGGGTCATGAAGGGTGACCCACTTTGTATACACATCCAACATGGCCAGTGAGTGCTCTGGAGGAATGTTCAGTGCAATCTTTATGTCCAGGCAGACAGTCAGTAAATGTTTACTGGAGACTTGTGTGATGGGTCTATACTAGTTAAATTCTTAAGATGCATTGACAGTATATCTCTTCTGTAAGCAAATGTCAGTTCAGACTGTATACATTATTATTTTATGCATTTAAATTAAAGCTTTTGGTTTTATTGATGCATATAATTACAGCATAACGATTTGAGGTACAACAGAGTTACTTCGAGTTTAGAATCAGTGGATTTGTCAATTATGATTTGTACAGCTTTCGTATTGTTACACTGGAGAAAACCTGACTTTATTCTATGGAACAAGTAAGGAGATGTAAAATTTAGCATGAAAAAAAAATCAGCCATTTATATTTTTGAATGAATGATGTAGTTTTTATTTTGAACAGTTCAACCATGCATCTTTTCAAATGTTGTAACTTGATTTCAAAATAATCTAAGTTGATTTTCTGGTGATGTAAGTGGGACTTCTCCAATCATTTAGTCTGCTTAAACTCTGACTACATGTCAAAATCCAGTCAACAACTGATGCAAAGAACCAAATTCCCACTTTACTTTTTTTTTTATTAAATAATCTGTTAGACTCTGATCTGGTGCTACTTCCAGTTCATTGCGACTTCAAAAGCATAGCACGCTTAAAAATGAAATTTCTGTCATCATTCATTCACATTCATGTCGTTCTAGATCCATGTCTAAGACTGATTCATCTTCAAAACACAAATTAAGATACTTTTAATTAACTTCTTTTCCTCCATTGAAAGTCCATACTACCAAAACATTGATGCTTCGAGATGTTCATAAAAATATTCATATGAATTAGGTAATTTAATCCAAGCGTATAAGGCATAGTTTAGCTAAAATGAATATTTTGCAACCATTTACTCACCCTCTAAAAACTTACTTTCTTCTGTGGCACATAAAAGAAGATATTTTGAGATATTTGTGTTATTTGTCAGTGGGCACCAAAACGGGTTACAGACATTCTTCAAAATATCACCTTTTGTGTTCAGCAGAAGAAAGTCATACAGGTTTGAAACAATATCAGGGTGAATGATGATGATGATGACGGAATTTTTGAGTGAACTTTTAAGGAGAATGACAAACTCCACTTTTTATTGTATGGACAAAAGATGCAATAAAAGTGAAAGGTGACTTTGGCTGTCATTCTAACAGCTCCTTTTGTGTTCCACAGAATAATAAAAGTGCTATGTGTTTTGAAAGACGTAAGGGTAAATAAATGATGACAGAAATACATTTTTGGGTGAACCGTCCCTTCAACAATAGTGGCATGCTGAAGGGTGAATTGAGAATCATCTGACCAGTTAAACTATTTGTTATTTCATTCACAGGAGAGAAGGGCTGTCGAAGTGTGGAAAATGTAAACAGGCCTATTATTGCAATGTAGAGTGTCAGGTAAGTCTGTTTGTGATCTTAATGGGTTGATGAAGGAAATGAAATCATAGTCTCTGTGTGAATTTGCTCCATTGACTTTTAAAAAATAGTTCACTCAAAAATGAAAATTCTGTCATTATTTACTTCTTCATATACTGTGGAACACAAAAAGAGATGTTTTTTTTTAAAGAATATTCAAGCCAGACAGTGCATAGTGACCAGGCTGTAAAGCTCACAAAAAGGAATAAAAAAAAACTAGCTTTGCAACATCTGCTATGAATGCTGTGTAGTGATATAGTGTGAACTGGTCAAAGCTGTTATTATGTCATAGAATGTAATGCTGGGATGCTGTATTGACCAATCAGAAGCCACAGCCATAATGATCTGTTCTATAAAGTTAATTTTGCTCTGTCAGCATATATCAGAGCTTTTTTCCCCTATGCTTAGTACTTACACTACAGTGCTCTAATTGCGAGGATGGTCCCACTGGAGCAACGATAGCTGAAGTGCTTTGCCTGTGTATGAGTCAGAGTAGTACAGTCTCAGGATGAACTCCATAGATAATGGACTCTCTTCACCTGGATTCAGACCTGCAACCTTTGTGTTAGCAGCTCAAAATCAGCTGGACCTCCACCACTCTTTGCTGCATATTTTAGACCAATTTTGATCCATCAATTCTCCAAAGCAATCATCCTGTGTAGGGTCACGGGTAGCTGAACAGTTTTGATATACATGTACTAATTTGCGTCGATGGTAAATACTAGTTGATATGGTTTGATTTAGACAACATAGTCTGCAAGAGTGGCAATAATGGCAGTTTAAGTTTAAAGGAAAACGTACTACCATTCAAAAGTTTGGGGTCAGTCTGATTTTTTTTTTTAATTCAGAGAGGATGCATTAAATTCATTTATAAATAATCGGCATATTAGAATGATTTCTGAGGGATTATGTGATGTTGTGGGATAATGGATGCTGAAAATTTTGCTCTGCTATTAAAGGAATATGTTGTTTAAAATATATTGACAAAGAAAACATTAATTTCAAATTGTAGTAATATTACTGTTGTTACTTTTTTAAATTATAACATTTAAGAGACTTTTGAATGGTAATGCATCTCCCATCAATGCAATAATTCTCATATTGATTTTTTTCCTTTCTGAAAGGCTTTAAAATATTTATTTTATCTCATAAACGTTGTATAAGACCGCACAGTTGACTCATTTCCTCATTCATGAGTTCCTCTAGGATGAGCAACAGGGAAAGTGGTCTATGGAGACCACAGCCAGAGTGGCAGCTCTGTAATTGATCTTTGCTGGTGAGCGCCAAGCAGAGTCGAAAATCCAGCACTGAAAATAAAAGATCATCAATAATCCATTTGCACTCTACCACAAGGCCCTTCTGTCTCGTCCCTGCTGTTTTTGTGCGTTGTACAAGTTGTGGCATTAGAATCAGCCCATCCATCGTCCTACGGCTGTTTGGTGTTTCTGTTCAGGCTTGTCCCTTTATATGTCCTTGTTTTTCTGTCTGAACTGTGTTGCATAGTTACATAGATGAGCATTATATGTTAAAGAAATGTCATCCAAAAATGAAAATTTGCTGAAAATTTACTCCCCATTAGGCTTCCAAGATGTATGCAGGTTTGTTTGTTCATTGGAAGAGATTTGGAGAAATGTAGCATTGCATCATTTGCTCACCAATGCATCCTCTGCTGTTAATGGGTGCCGCCAAATTTGAGTCCAAACAGCTGATTAAAAGATACAATAATTCACAATGTAATTCACACGATGTCTTGTGAAGCGAATAACTTTGAGATGAACAAATCCATTATTAAAACATTTGAATTTTAATCCGTTACTGAGCTATATAGTCCACTATCAATAATATTGCTTTCTCCAGTGAAAAAGTTGTCTCGGCTGAATCAGGAGAGAAATATCCACAGATCGAGCACTGTTTACGAGCAAAAACAATTCAAAACTGTGGATTTTGATGTGAGAGGACAACAGCAGATGGACTGTGTCTCGGGCTTTAAAGCAGTGGTCTCAAACTCAATTCCTGGAGGGCCACAGCTCTGCAGAGTTTAGCTCCAACCAGCTCCAAATCATAACTGCTTAGACGTTTCTAGTAATCCTGAAGACCTTGATTAGCTGGATCAGTTGTGTTTGATTAGGGTTGGAGCTAAACTGTGCAGAGCTGTGGCCCTCCAGGAACTGAGTTTGAGACCAATGCCTTAAAGGAATAGTTCACCCAAAAATGAAAATGAATTAATTAATTACTCACCCTCATGTCATTCCAATCCTGTAAGACCTTCATTTATCTTCAGAATACAAATTAAAAGGGTTAAATTGTGTTCCGAGGACGGACAAAGCTTTTACAGGTTTGGAACAACATTGGGGGAAGTGATTAATGACAAAATTTTCATTTTGGGGTGGAGTATCCCTTTAAGATACTTTTAATTAAATCCTAGAGCTTTTTGACCCTGCATAAACATCAACGTGATCAAGGCCCAGAAAAATAGAAAGGACCTCGATAAAGTAGTTCAAGTGGTTCAACAGTAATATTATGAAGCTATGAGAATGCTTTTTGTGTGCAAAGCAAACAAAAATAATGACTTTATGCTTTATCAACTTAACCCGGATGCACTGCGCCTTGCTTAAAAGCAGATCTTCGTAAACATCTCTGAAGATTTCAAAAGAGAGGAAGACTTTGGAAGAGAAGAAATTGTAAAGTTGTTATTTTTGTTTTCTTTGCACACAAAGTATTCTCATAGCTTCAAAGAATTAGGTTTGAACCACTGATGTCACATGGGCTATTTTAACAATGTCCTTACTACCTTACTGGGCCTTGAACGTGTCTGTTGCTGTCTATGCAGAATCAAAAAGCTCTTGGATTTCATCAAAAATATCTTACTTTGTTTTTCAAAGAATGAACGAAGCTCTTACGGGTTTGGAACAACATGAGGGCGAGTAATAAATGACGTAATTTTTATTTTTGGGTGAACTATCCCTTTAAATTGATAGGCTGGATATTCCTTTGTTATTGTCAGGTTCTCCAAGGAGGAAATGTAAAGCATATTTATTTTGTCATCCCAACTATTATGCACCACGGTTTGCGTAAATGACTTCCAGGAAGTCTCACCCCAAAATCACACCATTGATTTTGACGTCTGACCAAAGTGTTCAAATAAACAGAGAAATGTTTTGATGGCACCACACTGTTTACACTCCTTAGAAAGGAAGCTACAAATGGTTGTCATTAGCAAAGGAAGAGTATTTTATTGCAGAAAAACTACACCCTTTTGTCCACTTAAATATAAAAAGCAAAAGTCAAAAAAGAACAGCAAACCAATATAGTTTAAGCACTGATCATGGAGCAAGTCTGCGTAGCCTGTTTATTTTAAGGGACTTGGTTGTTGCTCTATTCCTAAATTGAGCTGGAAGTCGTTCTGGCCGCGCTGTTGCTATGACAATCCTTCTTGAATGCATTAGGGATCAGTTTCTGTTTGCTCGCCAGAACACAGGTTTTAGTTTATTCGTTGCCCAGTAGCCTGTGAGGCAGCCTGAGACTAATTCAGAGTCTTATCTCTCAGGAATTCTCGTATTCGCCTTGAGGTTCCATTCAATTTGAAAGCATGACTCCTCAAACGGAAGCGAGCCGACATCTGATCTGTTGTATCAAAAGCATATCATTTCAAAAAGAAGAGCTGTGACCCTTCATACTGGGTTTTACTGAGCTCTGAGTGTGTTATGTTGTTCGTCGGAGTATGTGTTATGATCTGCCGATGCAATGTAAAATAAATATCACATAATACCTTAGTGTAGGCACCCATTCTCACTATTAACTAGTTGCTTATTAGCATGCTTATTATCAACATATTCACTGTTTATTAGTACTCATAAAGGACATATTCTGCATGAATATATTCTACATCCCTAATCCTACCCAATACCTAAACTTAACAGCTACCAAAAGTCGTAGTTAATGGTTTGTTAATAGCGAGAATTGGACCTTAAAATAAAGTGTGACCAAATATGCTATATTTGTGTGAAAATAAACATGTCCTTGTCCTTCCCTCAGAGAGGAGACTGGCCCATGCACAAGCTGGAGTGCTCAGCCATGTGCGCTTATGGAGAAAACTGGTGTCCATCAGAAACAGTGCGACTGGTCGCCAGAATAATTCTGAAACAGGTGAGGACGGGATACGTTTTTGGCATGACAGTAGAACTCTGTATTTATAATTAAATAGTTCACCCAAAAAATTAAAATTCTGAACTCAAAATAACACTTTTTTTTTTTTTTTTATATATATATACTGTTTTTTGCCCATACAATGACAGTCAGTGGGGTCCAACATTTAATTTTTGGGTGATCTGTCCCTTCAACACAAAGTGCCACACTGTATGACACATTCAGACACACTCAGATTGTAATATTATTACTTTGGTTGCATGAATGCCAAATGCTCTAGCAGTGTTGTTTTAGCATTCCTTATATACTATTAAAGTATTAATTATCATTTTAATTTTAGTTCAAGCTTTAGGAAATTTGTTGTGCTTTTGTAATTTTTTGCTTTACTTCAGTTAATGAAAACAATATTAATAGCTTTTGGTAACTTTTCATACACATGTACTAAACGCTATTATTACACTTATGATATATTGCAGACTAACACGCTGTCCCTAGTTGGACGTTTACAGTGAATTGACTAATTAAGGTAGTAATTCTATTTGAGTCTCTGCTAGAACTATACTGCCTGTTAGAACTTGGCTGTGTAACTGTGTTGAGGAGGCAGCTCTCCAGCTGGTCTGCTGTAATAATGTCTATAGCTACAGCCACTCTACTCATGAGTACTTCAGTTCACAGAGTAAGAGAGGTCTAGTGCAGTCACAATTTTCACTTGCCAATTACATAAGTCATTTTGCGGTGCCGCTTCTGTAGTTTAGAATAGTTTTAAGTCAGCAATGTCTTCAGATCCTGCAGCTTTACATGAAAAACAGTGATATTGATTATTTTCTCTGAATGTATTGAAAAAAATCATATCTGTTATAAGAGGTCAGAGAAGAGGCAGCTTGCTCAAAAACAAATCACTGAGGAATATAATCACCACGTATATGATTTGTACTATTACACATTTTCTATTTTAATATATTTTAAAAGGTCATTCATTTCTGTGATGGAATAGCTGTATTTTCAGCAGCTTTACTCTAGACTTCAGCGTCACATGATCCTTCAGAAATCATTGTGTTTCTTGAGCACCACATCAGCATATTACAATGTATTTATAATGTGGTAAACACTTGTACTGCTTAATATTTTTTGGATACCATGACTCATTTTTCAGGATTCATTGATGAATAGAAAGTTCAAAAGAACGGCGTTTATTTGCAATAGCAGTCTTTTGTAAAATTATAAATGTTTGTGTCACTTTTGAGCAATATATGATGGACATTGTTTTAGAAATTAATAAAAAAAAAAAAAAGTCTTCATTCATTCATAAATTAGCTCCTCCATCCGATGGGCTTTTTATTCATGCATTGAACACTCACACACAGTATTGTGGGAGATCATAGGCAGCGAAAACGGCACACATCTCTTCACTTGTCTTCAAAATCCAGCCTGATCAAGGAATTTCAGACAACAGGATGTTAACCAAACATTGGATTTAGATGTGGCATGTTGCCCTCCCATCTCCATATGTTGCCTATGAAGGCAGCATTTATCGGGGTTTCAGACACAGGCAGAAGGAGTATGAAGAAACTCAGATCTTCCGGCTGTACATGTTACATTGCGCAGATGATTAACCTTCACAGGTGTGAAAAGACTGATTGGTTTTCTTTTTTTTTTTAAAGGTCGCCAGTAGTAATATTTAGTCTTTTTTTAAGAATCAGTACAATCCAGTGTGCAGCTGATGATTTAGTCTAAGTTTAGATTTAGCTTGTTCAGTGCTGCTCTGGCACATATGGTGCTACCATGTGTTTTTCATGGATGTCTTTTTTCCTGAATGCATCAGCCCCGGCAGCTCTCTCTGTGACTCAGTTAGCCGACACATGGCGCTTTGTGTCACACAGCAAGCACCGTTAGACAGTTGGCTGGAAAACTGTTGTCTTATCAAACACTGAAACAAGTATTTGTTTTGCATGTTTGACCGTTTGCAAGGGTCACATCAAATCTAACTTTTTAAAAACATTTTCTTGTTTTTCAGAAGTGCCAAACAGAAAGGACTCCTTCAGAAAGAGTGTTGACTCTTAGAGAATTAGAAGCACGTGAGTGTCTAGTTGTTCTCTGAGTGAGCCAAACATTATCTTTATACAGTTTTAAAAATGCAAAGGCTTTTGCTTAAATGAGGATTTGAAGTCGAAGTCAGTAAAGCCAGTGACTTTCCACCCCTGTTTAATGACCCTTACCAGCTGCTCTGTTGGCTGTCTCAGATATATGACGCCTGGAGTAGGACTTCAAGCCTTAGTCTGTGTCTCAAATTGTAACTAGTGGAGCCACAAAAAAAAGTCAGACATTGTGTGGTTTGATGTAAAGAGAGCCGTTTCTGCTGTTGCCCTGAAAATTCAATTATATGTTATTATACTATCCAGGTTGTGGCATAATATGGATAATGTAAGACTGGAGTCTTTTGGAATATGAAATGTGAATTGCCTTTTCTGTGCATGTTTGTCAGATCTGGACAAACTAGATGATGAGAAGAATGAGATGAATGATACAGACATTGCTGCACTACACCACTTTTACTCCCGACATCTCGATTTTCCTGATAATGCAGCACTTACAGAACTCTTCGCTCAGGTAAAGCTACCTGATTTTCATTTCTGTATAACTTTGGAACTTTTTTACTAAATTAATATAGAGAAATTATCATTTTATTTGATATGATTTCATGGATATGCACCAATTGAAACAATGCATTAAATCGTGGAATAAACAGAAGTATTTGAAAATGACTCGCTTTTTTGCTACTGAATAAAAAGCCAAATTAAAATAATCACATTGCATCAAAAATCATACAGATTAAGTCTTTTATATATGAAATTAAGTTTTATATTGTATTCATTATTTAAGTTATGAATGCATAGCTTTTAAAATAAAATAAAAAAAATTCCCCCAAAATGTTTTTCCAAAATGTCACCCAAAAATAAAAATGATCATTTAGTCAACCTGTATGACTTGCTTGCTTCTATGGGACTTAAGAAAATTATATTTGTTTTCAGTGCCAGTGCTAATTAAACAATATCTTCTTTTATATTCCACAGAAGAAAACAGTCACACAGGTTAGGGAAAGTAATTGATGACAGAATTCTCAATTTTGGGTAAACTTTGAAAGTAATAGACTCTGTCATTCTCCTCTGTATGGGAAAAAGATGTGATCAAAGTGAACAGTGACTTTGACTGTCATTCAGTCTAGCATTTCATTTTATGTTCCATGGAAGAATGAAAGTATTAAGCGTTTTGAAAAATCAAGCATAAAATATTTTTCACTCCAATCCATATACTCCATTCGTGAAAAGTTCCAAGTCTGTGTGTCCATGGCATTAATGTGATGAAGGTTTCAGGCAAATGCATGATGATTCCTTCCTTTCTACACCATAGGTGAACTGTAATGGTTTCACCATTGAAGATGAGGAGCTGTCTCATTTGGGTTCTGCTGTATTTCCAGAGTAAGGTTCATAGAAATCAAAACCATTGCCATGATCTCAATATGTTAAATACTTAAGAGTAATTTAATGTTTTTATTGTTGTTGTTTGTGGTAGCGTTGCTCTGATGAACCACAGCTGTAGCCCGAATGTGATTGTGACGTATAAAGGTACAGTGGCCGAGGTGAGAGCCGTGCAGGACATCAGCCCTGAAGAAGAGGTGAGACAAGCCACACCATGAACATGAGTCAAATTAAAAAACATTGACTTTTTATTCATGAACATTGAAATAAGCATCACTCAAATTATATGTTCAATATAATGCTCAGTTTTTGCTGAAAAGCAACAGCTCTTCAGTCTTTACTTACTGGCCAGACCTAATATGATTTTCCATTGTGTTACATTCAAGAAGCCTTTGTTGTGTATAATTTAGCATTATAGCATGCATTGTCATTAAATTGTAATGTGAAATGTAAAATGCTTTGTAATATTTTCCTGAAAGTCAGTATTGAATTTCCTGACCTCTATAATCTTATAAGTATTGCATAATCATCTCATTGCTAATTTAATTGTGGTATATTGTGTGACAGTCCTCTTTGTTTGTCTTGAATAGATCTTCAACAGTTATATTGACCTCCTGTATCCAACAGAGGATCGAATTGAACGGTTAAGAGATTCTTACTTCTTCACATGTGACTGTAAAGAATGCACCTCTAAATCAAAGGTGAGTGTCAGTTTAACCCTGTAATAAACAGGTTTTCAGAACCCCGTCTGATGTAGAAAGGCATAGGAAATCGTGATTTTCAGTTTGTTGCACATTATTTTTTGTATGTGTGTGTTTGTGCATTTTAGAGCATGGACAAATGTGTAGTAATGGTTTAAATAAAAATTCATATTAATTAAAGAACTCAAGTTGATATGAGTGGAATAACAGCTTCTTATTTTATTTTTAGGACAATGCCAAAATGGAGATCCGACAGAAGCTTAGCACACCTCCAGAGGAAGAGGAAATCAAACAGATGGTGATGTATGCCAGAAATGTCATTGAGGAGTTCAGGAGAGCGAAGCACTACAAAAATATCCTTCATTGGCTTTTTCTCTTTTGGATTCTGGGGTGGGTGGGTGTTTGTAAATGTTTATAGTTCTGTGCTATTGCACAATATTTTGAATCTGGGACAATCCAGAGGCAGTGGGATATTTTTAGTCTCTGCTTGACTAAGCCGTGCTAGCCTTTGGGATATATTGTCACAAAACATACACTAGTGTTTTTTTTTTTTGTTTTTTTTACAATTCACAATTGCTTGTGAAGTCTGGGAAAAGGTAGACAGAAGCAGATCAATAGTGCTTAATCTTTGTAACCCCAAGCTCCCACTTTGTCAAAGACAATACACAGTACTAGTCAAAAATGTGGGGTCAATTTTTTTTTTTTCTGGTGAAAGATATCCATACTTTATTTAGCAAACATGCATTAAATTGATCACATTCTTCACAGACTACACTGATAATAAGAAGTCATGTTCCTTGAACACTAAATCAGCATATTAGAATGATTTCTGAGGGATCGTGTGACACTGAAGACTGGCGTGAAAATTCAGCGTTGCCAGGAATTAATTTTTACAATATATTAAAACAGAAAACGTATTTTAAATATTTCACAATATTACTTTTTTACTGTATTTTCGATCCAATAAGTGCATAAGAGACTTCAAAAATATAAAAGAAAAAATGTATATCTAATATCTTGTATATATCCCAAAGTGAAGGTTTTGTGGAAGTTCCTTAACTGCTAAGTACCCCCCAGTGAACTGCTGGAAATCTGTGAACTAAGCCTAGAGAAAATGGGTTCCATCTTTGCCGAAACCAATGTGTACATGTTGCACATGATGTATCAGGCAATGGGAGTCTGTCTCTATATGCAGGATTGGGATGGAGCAATGAAATATGGAGAGAAAATTATCCAGCCCTACAGGTAATGCTGGGTCCGAAGCATTTCCTTTCTAAATGTCTTAATTTTTTTCTATTTTACAAGTTGAATAATAATGAACTCATTGTGTGTCCACTTTATTAATAATATTCACTGCACATATCTTTCTAGTGTGCACTATCCACCTTACTCACTGAATGTGGCTTCTATGTACCTGAAACTTGGAAGATTGTACCTAGGACTTGAGAAGAGGACACAAGGAGTTAAAGCTTTAAAGAAGGTAAGACTAGCAGTGCTAATGTAATAATAATGCAGTATTAGATGTGGGTGTCCCTTTTAAAATCCAAAATGGAAAATATTAATTGCTGTAGATATTTTTAGATACATTCAGGCTTTACAAATTGTTGTGGATGAATTTGTCACAGGCTCTTGCAATCATGGACGTTGCCCACGGTAAAGACCACCCATACATCGCTGAGATTAAGAAGGAAATAGAAGAGCAGAAATAACGGGAAGACATGGAGGAATATGCATCAAACGCTGGCATGTGTCTTATACCTCTCCTGGGAATGTTAAAACAAAGTGATGTCAAAATTGTCTGTTCATCTGAGATGTCATTTAAATGACTTTTTGGTTTGTAAATAGATGGCCTGAGTCTGAAATATTGCTTGTATTGTCTGCACTTTGAACAAATGTGCTGCACTGTTTTCTGTGAAGAAGGGCTAAGAATTAAGAATCGTATCAATATATGCCGGGTTTTTAACCAATATTTTGCCCTCTCATGTAGCAACGATATACAAATGTAAATCATTTATATATTCTCAATAAGGCGAGAAGACTCTGATCACTGATTCTGTTTTACTTGCGTGTTTGCATGGATATTGTTTTGCGCTGATCAAAATATATCATGGATACTGTTAAGATATTGGACTTCCAATCAATCAGAGCATTTCATAGTGTTACTTTCATTATTGCTTATTTGTTTGTTAAATGTTTGTTTTGTTTAGTATTGTGAAATTTTGACAGGTAGCATGGGCAAAAAAAAAAAGGAAATTAAAAAAATATGCAGACTGCCACATGCAAAATTTTCATGTGACACTAAAGTAATAAATCCCTTAAGACAAAAACTGATTTCTTTGATTGCCATTTATTTACGACCATATATATGTGTATTAAATTAACACATTTATCTTTGTATCACTAAATGCATCCAGCGACTTGAAATCATCATCATCTGCTATTGTTTTTGTCATAAGTCTCTACATAAGCTGTGTCGCATCCCTGGCTGTAACCATGGTGATGAAATCCATATATGGCTCTCATACCATCTGCTGTGACCCAGAGCACGTGTTTGGCAGAGCCCTATGGAAGCGGTATGGTGCCATTCATCTTCCCGCAGATCACTGCATTCGGGACTGAAGTGTAACCATTCAGAAGTGCATAACAGCAAGGGATTAAAAACCATTGCACATAATCAGAAATCATATGTTGTGCATTTATTACGATCACCAGTGTGCACAAAGCCAGCAATAATACAGACAAGAACGATGCTTAAAATAGTCTTTTAATAAATAGGATTGTTAAAGAAAGAGGATGAATTCCTTTGAAGCGATTATTTGTCTTCAGATGTGTGTGTGTGTTATTTTCTGCATCTCGTCAGTTGTCTGCATGTTTCGACGAGAGCTATATAACTCAACCACCCGATTAGTCATTCATTTCAGGGCCGAAATAATTATTTTGAAAACAATGGGTGGAGTTACATTCGAATGGATAGGAGTGGCCAATCAGAGCCCGATATGTTCTTACGTCATTTGACAAACGTGCCAATAACGACGCTGCATTCAGTCAACAACGATGTTGAGCTCTTTTTGAATTTTCTACTCTAGTAACTGAAGAAGAACCTTAGGGTAACCGCGAGGAGTTCTTAATTTAGTTCTGGTAAGATTAACTTTATGTATGTTTTTGTAGAATGTAGTATATTATTGTTGAGAGTGGGATATGTCTATAGTCTGTCGTTATAAATTGATTTGATTGATGTGTTAAAACCAACAGCGTGATGGTTTCGTATTGTGTCATAATAACCGTCTCGTGTTTATTTCTAAATCAAATAAATTTCTTTATAATCTCTCACAACTGTGCCTCTACTTTTTTTAATTTATGGTAACGAAAGCAAACTCTTTTCATCCTAAAGGTCCTCTTTGCAAATTTCACACATATGAGTACAAAACAATTACAATAACGTTAGCTACATGTCCTGATGATATCTAAGTTATAAGGTTATTTTTTCTGTTCAAAGTTATTGTTACAATACATTTATGTACTAGTGAACTCTTGTGACATGTAAGCTCTGTCACATAAATAAATAAATGTATTAATTCCTTATTTTAAGTAGCTTCTGTTAGTAGCTTACGTAACTAAATTACTATAGCATAGATGCATAAAATGCGAAATATGATTATTTTGTGACCCCAGTAAGTTGTCAAAATCATAAGGTTTTTTTTTTTTTGTCAGACTGTGGTGATATTTTAATCGATTGTGCTAAAAATCAGTTTGAAATCATCCTGTATTCTCCATTCATTTACTGCACCGAATGCTATATTTGCCAATATTAATAATAATTTTTGTATCTGATAGTGTACCATATTAGGTGAATGAAAGACACACTTTATAAGAAAATTGAAGAAACATTAAATTGTATCAATTGTATTGAAATTTTAAATAATTTTAATTGTGTATATTATTGTATTGTATATATTATTTTGTTTCAGTTTTATATAGTCTGTTTAATGTTGTGCATATATGATTCAATAATGCTGCTTGAATGGGGGTTTGCAGAACAAATGTCTACCTTATTGCATTTTTTCAGAGCATGCCAGTGTGTCTTTGAGCAACACAGCATCTTAAGTAAGTATGAGCTGGGCTGTAGAAGAGTGGAAGGATGGCCTTCCTGCAAAGGTCTTACAAAAGATCCAAGAGATTGAAGGGCAACTTGACAAGTTAAAGAAGGAAAGACAGCAGAAACAGTTTCAGCTTGATTCCCTTGAAGCTACTTTACAAAAACAGAAGCAAAAGGTCAGTTACCTGAGAAACAATGGAGTAGATTTCCTCTTTAGCATCTTAATGAATGCAGTTAAATTTAATGTGTGTATTATATTTGCCTACAGATGGACAGTGAGAAAAGTGAAGCTTCTGCCCTTAAGAGGGAAAATCAGTCTTTAGTCGAATCTTGTGAAAGTCTGGAAAAGACTAAACAGAAACTTACACATGACATTCAAACAAAGGAGCAACAGGTGAATTATCTGGAGGGTCAACTCAACATGTGCAAGAAGCAGATTGATAGACTAGAACAAGAGGTCAAAAAGTAAGTGGACAGTGTTTAATAATTGTTGTGCCTAAGCTGTCAATATAATATAATGATTGTTTTTTTATGTATAAGTAAATAATTGAATAACCTTCGAATATTGGAACATATTGTAAACAATAAGACTCATCTTGTCTTAATTTCACCTTTTTCATTCAGGTACAAGCATGAATTGGAACGGTCCCAAACTTCACATGCTTCAGATATCCAGCAGTTTAGTACACCACAGAAAACTTTTGCAACCCCTGCGACACCTAATCATTGGCAACAGGGTAAGATATGAGTTAAAAAAAAAAAAATGCAGTTCAGAATCGATGCAACACACTGTATCACTGTAGTAACTGCATTTTCAGATTCAAAAATAAGTGACCTACAGGAAAAGTACAATCGAGAGGTTGAGGAGCGGAAAAGGTTGGAAGCTGAAATCAAAGTCATGCATGTAAAAGTAAGTAAAATACATATTTTTTGTTTGTTGCTAGTTATTATATTAATTTACTGAATAGTAAAAATGCATCTCTTTTTTTTAACACTTGAAGCTTCTGAACCAGTCTGCAGTGAGCCATAAAGACATTGCAAGACAGCAGGCAGGGTCCTCAATTTTCCCTTGGCAGCAAGACCAAACACACAGTCATCAGTCTCTGACTGTGATGGAGACCCCCTCTAGGAGAAGAAACGGACCCTCTGGGATGTCATGGTCTTACGATGACACACCAATTAAGTCCCACCAGCAGTTCACATCAGGCACTCAAAGTGACACAGCTGGATCACAGCAGATGGAACAGCTTAAGAATATAAATCAAGGTTGGTCTGACCTTACAGATTGATTTATTTTTATTATGCACATGAAAATGTGCTTTTGAGTATAGCTCTACAGTGATCATCTTCATATGCCTTAAGGTAACACATTCTCTTTCCTTCTTTTTTTTTCTTTTCTTATGCTGCTCAGATCTAAGGTCAAAAGTTTCTGAGTTAGAACTCCGTCTTCAGGCTCAAGAGAAGGAAATGAAGAATCAAACCAATAAATTCAGTGAAATTCAAAGTCAATTCGAAATGGCCAAGAAAGATCTGGCAGAAAAGGACAAACTCTTCAGCAAGTCCAGAGATGAACTCACAAAGGCTACAGGACAGTATGAGCAGTCAGTTTCTAAGGTATATGTCAGCTTAATGCATTTATATTTTGTTAATTTATCTTTTAAGCTATCTCTTGTTAAGTTGTTATATACAGTGGCCCCAGAAAAGTACTCGGGGACCTAAAACACTTAAAATATACAAATGTCTTTGTATTATATTAAAAAATATTAAAAGCACACTTTCAGGAAAATCGTTGCACAAAACTATTTTGCTTCAAAAGTGTGGTTGGTTATTACAAATAATTGCCACTTGGCTTGATGTTTTCAAATTGATTATATTTTATGTATAATGTATCAAGATATTCAAACGTTAGGTGTCCAGTTTTAGATGCCACTGTATGTATTTTATATGTTGTGTGTTGCGCAGTCTTTTGGTTGAACAATAGGGTAAATTGTGAATATAGTAGTTCATCTTTGGTTGGTTTGGCTCCTCAGTGTTCATCTCTTGAGATGAAGCTGAAGCAGGTAACAGAGGAGATGAACTGTCAGAGACATAATGCTGAAAGCGTGCATAGATCTTTGGAGCAGAAAATCAAGGACCAGGAGAGAGAGAGTCAAAAGGTCTTGTCTTACTGTCAAATATAATTCATTTAACATGTTTTATATTTCTGAATGTTGGATGAGTTAAAACTAAAAAATCTTTGTCCTCTCACTCATTTCAGGAACTTGCACAACTTCAAAGCTCCCATCAAGCTCTTGATCAGCAATTTAACCAGGTGAAAAATAAAATGAGTATGGAGATCCAGCAAGCCAAAAAAGAGTACAATGTTTTGCAGTCAGATATGGATAAGGTAATTTGAAAATTAATCTATGAATAATGTTGTAGCCATGTTATGAATAGCATGTTTCTGCTCATTATATTTTCTCTCTTAGTTTCTTTTTGAATTACTTAACCCAAACATGCATAATCACAACAAAATGTCACTGGTTTCAAAGGTAACTGCTCTAAAGAATCGACTGGAGAAAGATTTGGAGGAGCTGAAACAGAAACTTCTCAGGTCTGAACAGGCATCGCAGGCCAGTCAAGTGAAGGAGACAGAATTAAAGAAGAAATTTGATGTAAGTTGCCTGGGTATCTGTTATATAAGATAAGGTATTAGTTTGCTTGTTTTCGTTTAATAATAACAGATTTTACTTTTATAGAGTATGCAGAGCATGCCAGCATTTCAATGTGTTGTTTCTTCTCGTCCTAGGAGATGCAGAGAGAGAAGAATTCTCTCAGTTGTCAGTTAGATCAAGGAATGAAAAGAGTCAAACAACTTGAAGAGGAAAAACAAAATACTGAGCTAAACCTTGCCAAAAGCCGTACAATGGTGGATGATTTAAAAGGTATGTTTTAAAATTTTATTAAAAATGTATCAATTAAATGTATTACAAATATTTAAAAAAGAATCTAAAGAAATACTTCATCTTATCATTTTTACTTGCTACTTTCAGTTAAGACACAAACCCAGTGTGAAGAACTGACTGAGCTTCGCAAAAAATTGGACCGTCAAGGTGTATCATCTGCTCAAGAATTGGAAAATGCCAAGAAAACTCTGGCTGAAACAGAAGCAAAGAATATGAAGACTCAGACTGAGTTCCAAAAACTAGTTCATGAAGTTGAGCTCAAAACTAATAAGATTTGTGCTATGGAGAAAGAAAATGAAGACCTCAAAATGACCTCAAACTCCTGTCAGAAACAAGTTGCTGAGATGAAGAAAGAGTATGAGGCTCTTCTGCTGTGGAAAACCGAAAAGGAACAGTTGATTAATAACACTGAATCCAACCGTGAAGAAATGCTGAGTAAAATTGCAGATCTGGAGAATGATAAAGCCAAACTCAATGATGCTCATGATAGTCTCCAGAAAAGGCTGCAGGATTTAGAAAATGGGAAGATTTGTCTATCTGGTCAGATTGATTCACTCAAAGGTGAACTGCTTGTAAAATGTGTGGAGCTGGAGGAAAAAGGTAGAGTATATGAGGAGCTTCAACAGCAGTTACATGAGACCCATCAAAAACATAATAAGGAAATTGACAATTTGAGGCAACAAATCACTCTGATGCAGGAGCAGGTGAGTGAGCTTGAAGCTAAACTGCATCAAGAAACAAGTAAGGTGGAAGAATTGGAGAAGGCCCATGGTCAACTCCTTGCTGAATATGAAAGTGCTTGCGACCTGGCTAAATCAAAGGACTCTATTATTGAAATGAACAGAACTGAGGTTGAGCATCTTCAGGAAACCTTTGCCTTGCGAGAGCAGGAGCTAGAGAAATTAAAAGAGGAGAAAGACATGTTAGCTAAAGAATGTGAAGACCGCCTTGTACAAAACAAAGAGCTGGAACAAGAAAAACTGCATGTGGAAACATCCCTGCAGGAGGTACTTGAGAAGATTGCCCTTTTGGAATCAGACCTAAAGTGTCAAAAAGATTTAAATGCAGATATCCAAGGAAAGTATGGTGATATTTCTAAAGTCAGAGAAGATCTAGCAGAGAAAGTGTCTTTAGTGGAAAAGAGGGAAAAAGATCTTATTCTTGAAGTTGAATCTCTGCTTCAAAAGAATAAGTCATTCTGTTCTCTTGAAGAGCAGTTTAATTGTCTTGTTTCTGAGGCAGAAGAAACCAGAAGTTCCCTGGAAAAACTAAAGGAACTACAAGTTCAGACCACAACTGATTTGGAAAATCAGAAGACAATAGCTGAGAATCTTGAAAAAGATATAGAAGAAGAAAGAAGGAAGGCATCAAGCTTTGAGCATGATAATACACTACTCAAAGTGAAACAACAAGAGGTCGAAAATAAAGCTAATGATCTAGCAGAGAAGTACGAAAGCCTCCAGAAATTCCATGATGTTGTTTGCCAAGAGAAAGAAAATCTTCTTAAACAGGTTTCTGAAATGACAGGAGCACTTGCTGAAAAAGATGCAATGGCAGAAAAGATTGTGTTAATGCAAACTGAGCTTGAAGCCTCCAATTATTTGTCCACTACACTAAAGAATTCACTAGAAAGTCTTCAAAAACAGTTTGACTCATCTGCAGAGCTGAATTTAAGTCTGGAAAAAAATTTGCAAGACATATCTGAAGAAAAAGTGTTCTTAGAGGCAAGTATCAAGAAGCTCACTGAAAGACACAACAAGGAATCTGAAGCTCATGTCTCTGAAATTGAAACTCATATTAAAAAACAAAAGAGTTTAGAGGAGCACATCAGTGTACTTGGGGCAGAATTACAGAGCAAAAGTCTAGAGGCCAGAAATGCTTCAGAGAAACTAGAGGCTGCTCTTGAAAAGGTAAACTTGAAGCAAGATCTTGACTTATATAAGGATCGACTCAGGGAGGTCACTGATTCTCATCAGAAACTTGCAACGGAACTTGAAGACTTAAAACAAAGTGCATCTCCACAGGAGATAGAAAGTCTCAAAGCTGCTTTGGCAGATTTAAAAAGCCAAGAAGCTGCAAAATCCTGTGAGATTGAAACTTTGAAAAGAAAACTTCAGGAGGCTCAATCTGAGCAAGCTAAAGCATTAGAGGCACTGAACGAAAAAAACATTAACATGAGCAAAATCGAAGTACAGCTTGAAATGTTGCAGATGGATCTTGAAGATAATGAAACCTGCATTAATTCACTTGATGCACAAGTAGAGGCACTGCAAGGTAATATCAGTGTTCTTGAAACAAAGTTAGGTGAGAGTGAGGAACAGAGGTCCATCCTACAAGCAGAGCTCGAGTCCATCAAAGAAGACTATGCAAAAAGCGCACTTGAAGTGTCACAGCTATCTGCATGTTTGGAGGAAACTCAGAAAGAACAACAATCCAGTTCTGCATTATTCACTGAGTTGGTGTCTTTACGTGCAACCCATGAAACACTTAAAGTTTCCCTAGAGGAAGAGAATTGTAAGCAGGCAAACCTTGAAGCAATGTACAACAATCTTATGGAACAAAAGCTTAAGTTGGAATCCGATTTTCAGGAATTAAAAGCAGATGCCCAAAATTCCCGTAAGAAAATAGATAAATTAAAGCAGTCAATTGATTCTCTGGTATCTCAGATTGCAGGACAGCAAATTTATATAGAACAACTTCAATCTGAGAAGATTCTTGCAGCAAACTCTGATGCAGACACACTGAAAAAAGAGCAAACTGCAGATGAGAATGACCAAGATATTTGCGAAATGCCATTTGCTAACACATCTATTTTGCCCTTTGAAGAAGATATTGTCCTGGGTATTTCATCACCTGGAGAGCATCTTCATTCACAAGAAGAGGCCCAAACGTCATTGTCATCAGATGAGGATGGCCAACACATACCGCTGAAAGAGCAAATGCAAAATAATTGCAGGGAGCTTGAGGAGATGTCTCATGTTCTTAAGGAGACTATCAGAACCATGGAGGAGCAAACAGGAATTAAAATAGAACAACTCAAATTACAGCATGCCAAAGAGCTCCAGAGGATGGAAGAGCAAATACTCAGTATCAGAAATGAGTTAGAGGCCAAACTAAAAGAAGAAAAGCAACACACAGAGATCTTGTCCTCACAACTGGAGGCAACCATGCAACAACTGCAGGAATTGGACCTTGCATCATCCTCCTTGCTGGCTACTGAACCCTCCCAGGTAACCTTTGTATTTCACAACATAATGTCAGATTATCTCTGTTTTTAATTCAGAGTTTATGAACAACATCAGTTAAACAGCTTACTTAAAGGTGTATTTTACTTGAAGTAAATTGATCATGACTGACTGATCTGCACATTTTTACAATGGCACCAATACGAAATAAATTAGAAAATGACAGATTGCACCTTTAAATAGCTGCATTTTGAAAATGTACCTTGGTAAAATATAGGTTTAAAGCACTGCTTATATCAAGATCTATTTTATTTAATTTCTCTTCATTTGTATTGTTTTTTTTCCCCATCTTGATCAGGAAATGGAAAAAATGACACATGAAGCACAAGAGAACATACTGCATCAACCGGAACAGCCAGACCCCACTCCAGATATTAGCCCAGAAAGTAAAGCATCACTTGTGGAACTTGAAAAACTTAAGGAAACTCTAACAAAGCGAGAAGTGGAGCTTGTTCATTTGCAGTCCCAGTTTGAAGTCTTGGAATCTGAAATGGCAGTTAGAAAAGATTTGTGCTTGGACTTGGAGGGCAAAATTTGTGAAATTGAAATAGAAAAGATAAACGGCATAGACAAGTTGACGTCCATCACTCAAGAAAACAAGAAACTGAACAACCACATTGAAGAGTTGACAGAAGAGATTGATTCACTTAGACTACAGTTGCAGACCTCCAAATGCCAGCTCTCAGATGTTATGGAGATGATGGAAAGCTTAGAGATGGCAAAAGGTGAGTGGAATGAGAAGTTTTTCCAGACTAAGAGTGAACTAAAAAGAGTGCATTCGGAGAAGGCTAATTTAGAGAAGCACATCCTGTCCATGGAGGCTGACATAGAAGAGATACAAGAACAGAAGCAGAGGCACGCAGCAGAGCTTGAAGCAGCTAGGAGGACAAATTGCAGCCTTGAACAACAACTTAATATAACTATGGCAGAAGGTGGGCGACTTAAAGAAGAGCTTATTTTGTGTGCTGATGAAAGGGAAAGTGAAAATCTCTCCTTAATGAAGTGGAAAGAAAAGGCTGAGCTTTTGGAGAAGAGAGAAAACGATACACGAGAACTTATAAAAGAGCTAGAAGAGGACATTAGGATTGGGAAAAGAAAAAATGAGGAGACGGCTAACCAAATTGATGTTCTGCTGAAAGAAAAAGAGCAACTCATTCAACAGTCTCAAAACCTTGAGAATACAGTGGCTCTACTGAATGAAGACAAAAAAAATCTGATAAGTCAATTGAATGGCTTAAAGAGCAATGAGAATTTTGCTTCAAGAGAGTCTGAAAACATGTCTTCCAAAATCCATTCACTTGAGCATGAGAATATCAGGCTGTCCCAGTCACTTGAATCGTCCCTTTTGGAGAAAGGTGAAATAGCCTCTAGGTTGATCTCTACTCAGGAGGAGGTAGCTCAGATGAGACAAGGCATTGAAAAACTGAAGGTACGAATTGAATCTGATGAACGGAAAAAGAACCACATGAGTCAGCTGCTCCAAGCTGCCCAGAGGAAGGCAGATGTTCTTCAGGACAACATTGAAAAGCTTGAGAGAGAGAAAGAACTTTCTGACCAGAATCTAGAGGACACCATTCTTCAAGCAGAGACTGCCAAAGCCGAGCTTGAGGAAGTACAGGCTGAAACGCAAGAGCTTACCAAGAAAATTGAAGAGATGGTCAGTGAGCTAAAAGATCTCAAGGAGGAGAAGTATAAACTTGACCAAGAACTTCAACAAAAGAACAACATAATTGTTGAATTGCAGTTGTCCAATCAAGCAGCTACTGAAAAGCTTAAATCTGTGGAAGAGGCAACAGTGAACCAACAACAAATAATTGAGGACTTCCATTTAAATGTTGATGCCATGAAGGAGGAACTTCAACTCTGTCGAACAGAAGTAGAATCGAAAGAACAGAAAGCACAGGATTTGACCAATCGGTTGCTGTCTTTGCAATCAGAAAACAACAAGTTTTCCCAGAGAGTCCATGAATATGAAAGGTGTCAAGCAGAGCTTTGTTCATCCAACCAGTTGCTCTTGAAAGACATAGAAAACAAGCAGCAGGAGTTTAGCAAAGAAAACGCACAACTTCAGTCTCAAATTGCTGAGCTGCAGTCACTATCTTCAATTCAAGAAGAGCGAGATGAACTGAAAAAGGACAAGGTTGAGTTGCAGTCTACTATTGCACAGTTGGAGGAGATGACACAGATGCAGTCTACCAAGATAGAGGTATTGCAGACAAGTGTAACTACTCTGGAGAATAATATCCAGCAGTTGGAGAGCCAACTTGATGCTATGAAGCTCATGAACTCAGAACTAACAGAAAAGGTATGTTTTTGTCATCTTTAGCTGTTCTTATTTTCTTTTTGTTCTTGTTTTTATTTCACACGCATTCATTTATTCATATTCCTTTTCAGTTAAATGCACTACATGAGAGCAATTTGCATCTCCAAACACAACATCAACAACAACTGTGTGAGGCAAGGGAAAGACTAAATGCTTTGGAGATTAATCAAAATATATTGACTTGTCAACTGCAGGAGTCTCAAAAACAAATCGAAACATACAAGGTATGAATTCTCCTTTACCTTATTTTATACTGGTTCCGTGAATGTTCAGTCTCTGCTTATACTCCATTTTATTGCACATTCCAGCTCAGCTTAGAAGCACTGACAACAGAAAAAGATGGCCTACAGAAAAATGTATCTGATATTCAGGAAAATCATGATGTTCAGATAAAGGAAAACAACAGGAGGCATGAGGAGAACCTGAAACACGTACAGCAGCAGGTGGGCAGATGTAACACTGCAACAATGGCAGCAACAATGTGTTTTTTTATAAGAGTAGGACTGTGCGTTATGGCAAAAGGTGTTATGGTAACAATGCACAATAATAAGAATTAAAACTTAAATTTTAAAAAATAGAAATAGAAAAGAGTTATCTTGAACTGTAAAAATTTCACAATATTATTTCTCATTTTACTGTATTTCTGATCAAGCTCTGTTTTTATCCACAGCATGAGATGGAGCTTAATAAACTGAAGGAAGAAATGATTGTGGTTGAAGAAAAGGCTGCACGGTATCTATCAGACCTCAACAGCTTCAAGTCTCAAAATGCAGATGTGGACTCTACCTTCAAGGAGTTACAAAACAAATTAGAGCTTTGTGAAAAAGAAAAGGTATTGTTTTTATTTTTTCCCCATTCGTTAATATATAATAAATATTTTTAAATTATGTTCGATATTTAATTTGTCAAATAATTAACCCAGTCATATTTATTGGTCTTGGTCCCTGTAGGCAGACTTAGACTCAAAGGTTGTGCGCTTGTCCAAAGAGAAGGACGGTGCTATGAGTAAGATCAATTTGTGGATGAAGTCATGCAAACAGCTGGAGAGTGAGAAGCAGGCACTTCAGGAAGAACTTCAGCAGCAGGGAAAACAGATAGCAGCACTGCAGGCCTCACAGAAACAAGGTATGAACAAAACTCACAAAAAGATAAGCACTTGGTCTAATATCGTATACTTAACTTGTATTGGACTGTTTGGACTGTGGCAAAAAATAATTAAAATGATTAAATGTATATGTACCTGGAAATACAGAGCATCTTTTTTGTTAACAGGTGATGCCGACAGTAGTGAAGCCCTTCGGGAAGAACTACAGGAGCTGAGGGAAGCTCTAGAGGAAAAGAGCCGTGAAGCGGATGAAAGCATGGACCGATACTGCAGTCTCATGGTCAAAGTTCACAAGCTGGAAGAGACCAATGAAAGCCTCAAGAACCAGCTCAAGCAGTTGAACACCCAGACAAAGACCCCCAAGACCAGGAGGTCCCTCAGGTCTGAGAAGACTGATCTGGAGAACAGTAAACCAGTGGAAGACAAAGCCAACGTGCCAGCAGGAAAGAGACCGAGAGCAGCAGATGACACTCCTAACAAAGCACAGGAAGCCCTGCACAGTATCACCAAGAGACTAAAAGCTGCGGCTGCCACACCTAAAGCCACACTAGATGTAGATGATGAGGATTTCAGACCAGAGGGTTTGCCTGAACTTGTTCAGAAAGGTGAGAGGTTATCGCAATTTGTCATTCCATGTACTCCACATCAAAGGTACATTCATATTCATATGAGTTGTTCTCAATAAAGCTTTCACAATGAATGGAATGTGTTCTTGATTGCTATTTTTACTCATCTACATCACTTTTTTCTGTACAGGTTTTGCAGATATTCCAGTTGGAGAGATGAGTCCATTCATCATTCGCAGAACCACAGAGCAGCGCTGCAGCCCTCGTCTGGCCGCCCGAATGACTGCGGCTCAGCAGAGCACAGTTTCAGCAGAGCATCCTGTGCAAATCTCCAAACAGACAGCAGAGGGCAGAACTTCAAACATAGTGAGTAGAACTGCCTCTGTCTATTTCCTGCAACCACAACCAACTACATCTCTGATATAAACCTTTCCTTGAAATAGGTCCAAAATAAGATTCAAATTGATGATGATAGTATTGATACCATTAATGTTTGTGTAGTATTAAAAACTGTATGAGTCTTCTAATGGCAATATTCCATTGTGCACAAGCAAATAGGAGGATCTAATATTGTAGTAATTTTGTGCTTTCATCATTTTTATGAGTTACTTTTGTATTTTTTTATATGTGTGTATATATATATATATATATATATATATATATATATATATATATATATATATATATAAATTATACTTTTTTATTATTAAGTTTTTTTTAAAGTGAATTATAATAAACATGGAAGTTTCACACATTGGCAAAATGTTCGATACTGGATTGGCAACTTACAAGTTTGGAAAAAAAATTGTCATAAAGCAGCCAACCGTATTAGCAGTACAGTAATACCAAATTGTAAGAGTAGACCAGAATAGTTACAGAGCTAGAAGTGTTTTAAATTATTATAAGAACAAAAAAAATCTAATAAAAAAACTCACTGTGTAGCTGAAAACATTTAGTCATTCTTTAACCACAGGAGGGCATCACAGACTCTCAGAAAAGGTTACTGCAGTCTGTAGTTAACTCATTTACCTCTCTTAAAGTTACTGACCATGAATGCATTTACAAATGAAACTCTGCATGACATTTCAGATTAGATGGAAAGAAGTTAAGTGCTCTGAAGCATTAAAGCTCTACTGTCAGCTTTTGACTTCCTTCAAATTTCTAATCATGTCACCTTACCCCAGGTCACCATTTCCTGGAGATTTTCCCAGTTAAGATTTCAAAGGGAGTCAAGACCACATGCTGTAGAGTAACTTTTATGTCCCAGATATACAATTCACCACCTTGAATACCTGATTCAGAATGTAGTTAAGCTTTTATGAAGGCTGAAGTTCTACGTTCCTGCTTCCATGTGTCAATTTAAAGGAGTACTCTGGGTTCAGTTCAAATTAAGCTTAATCTACTCAATCTACAGTACTTATGGCATAATATGTAGGTCCGTGCACTTTTGCGTCCATTCATTTTTTCATTTTTTAACCCAGACGAAAAACATGAAAAAAGCATGGTTATAGTATTTTTAACTGCTATGCTGAAAACCAAAATTGAAATTAGAACCGTACACACAAAATTCTTCACGAAAAGGTCAAATATTGATGACTTTTCAGATTTTTATGAATTTTTGTACTTTTAATAAACATTTTAAAAATGCACAAATTAATATAGAAAAATGTCGATTTTAACAGGTTTTCTTTGGCCAAATTTAGTAATGCTTCTCCCGCACGTTCAGTTGAGATCTAGAGTCTTTGGAACAATGGAAAATATTTTTTAAAATAGATACAGGCAGAATCCTGGGAACTTTATCGTCATGAAATTACATCACGGTATCGGAGAGGACATTGCATGGCATGTACCTTACATCGTGTTAGAGCACTACACACGGTTTAATATATGGGGTAAAAATAGAAATATATAAAGTTGTAATCTGATACAGGCAGGCCAGTTTCTGAATCACTGAGGGTGCTTCTGAAATCAGTGACAGTACTCTAGCCTTAATATACATGTTGACATATTTGTGCCCTGTTAATTAATGCTGCATTTATATACAGATGTTACTCCCGAAACATTGCAGCTTGCAGCTGTCACTGGTCCAACAGCATCATGAAAAACAAAACTTATTCAAATGCTGAATGGATTAGCCAAGAAAGCGTGCAAAGCGATCTGCGCGCCCTATAATAATTATAAAACTGTCATTCATTTCAGTTTATCGAGATTTTCACAAAAATCCGTTATAATCAATGAAGATCTACACCGCACAATGAATATCTTATTTACATCATGTTACACTTTGTTTGTTATAATGAGAGACTCCTGGGGCCTGTTTCATAAAACAAGTTTACCAAATAAACCAGGCTTATTTCAGTTAGTCTGACTTATTGTCAGCTGATTTGGTTCAAAATAACCATAACTTTTTCGTTTCATTCCCTCTAGCACTCCCGTAGAACTTGCCCAGCATACAGTTATTTGCAAAGAAATATGTAATGAGCATTTCATACATGTTTTTAGGCGTGAAAAATGAAGATCATAAAAATATTGAAGCTAAAGGTTTTCATAAAGCAGTTATGGTAGTAGCGCGAGAGGGCGCTAGTGTCTGTAGAGACGGTAGAAATTAAACTTAGCATTTAGCCTATATACGTTGTACATTAAAAAAACAAACTTCATATAATTTTTATGATTTTTTTAATGAAATTGGAATTTTGAATAATGAAAATCTGTTTGTGCCTGCTTATTCTGTTTGAACCATTAAAGAAGAAACCGCATTTTCCATATTTCATTTGTGGGTTAAAAAACGAAAAATGAATGGACGCAAAAGTACACGGACCTATGTATTACTACAAAAATTAATTTAGACTTGTCACTTATTTTGGTTTATACAAAAATAGAATATAGCAGCAAGAATATGAGTTACTGTGAGGTACTTGTAAGTGAATCTATTGGCTGTACTTTTGAAACATTGTATAAACATTTCTGTGTGTAGACCCTCAAAAAATTGGCCCTTAGTTCCATAGCAAGTGCTTCACCATAAGTTACAGTTGTTCTACAGTTGGCAGACATATTTAATGGATCATAAAAGCTGAAGTTCTTAATGAACAGCTAAGCTTCAAGTGAAACAGATGCGAGCCGTTGGCAGGGTGCATGGGGAGGATAAGCAAACCATTAGTCAGCTTGCAGCACAGCCAGTTTTCAATTACTATTCAGCACTGGTTCTTCTCCTCAAAGTACATGTAAAGTGTATGGATTTGGAGAGGAAAGATTGATTGATTGCAAGATCTTATATTTATACATTTGCACTTGTCCACATCTTGACACTTTCCCCAGAGAAGTGCACAGTACGAGTTGTTTTATACATTGATATTGCCTCTGGGCATTCTTGACAGCTCTACATTGCTCGCTCCTGACATCATGTTCATGTACGTTTAGGTCCAGGTGCCTAAGGCGATCCAGAGCAATGCGGCTGTATTATCTCCACTCACCAACAGTCCACGGGAAAACAGCTGTGAAAGCCCAGTGCCTGCTTTAGAGCAGGAAATTAGCAGGCGCTCTCACAGCTTCAAAAAGACCCTGGAGAAACAAGAACGGGTCAGTGCCTCTCCAAAACAAAACGACAACTGCCAAGTTCAGTGATTAGTGGGATGCCATGTAAATTTCCCCTTTCTTTTTTTTTTATATTATATTTTTAAGAACGTTTATGCACTGGCTTTTTAGCTTTGTAAATAATATAAGGCCAGCTGTATCATATGTATTTGGTTTCTGTTACATCTCTGATTTCTTATCTTTTTTACTGTTTCAAAACACAAAATGATTGTTTTATCCTTAACACAGAATAGCTGTATCATTTTATTGTATGTATTATATTGACCTGATTTCTTTTAACCTTTTGAGGTTTTTTTTTCTTTCTTCTTTTTAGAAACATTACAACTAATCACTCCGATTTACTGTGTGTCATTGCTTTTTCTTACTACTTTACTAAAGTTCACTCTGCCTTATAAATATGTTTGTTTGTGTACTTCTGTTCTCTATAAGTGGCCTTTTGAATTATTACTCACACAGAAGAATTGCAGCTTTATTTGTAAGGAATGATAAATTACAGCCTGAAAGCATTAAGCTGTGTAATATGTAGAGATTTATATGCAGACTGTCTAATACAGATGTCTTTTATTGGACACGTAACGAGCAGCGATCTAATTCTCAATCATTTCAAGTTCTGACTCGATACATTTCTGCCCAGGACTCTTCAATCAATACCTTTGCTTTTAAACTCAGTCTGAAAATTTCCCCTGAGGTTTGGTTATGGTCTAATTGAGAGGATTTGGGAAGAAAATCCAGGCTTGTTATACTGTCTGATGATACAATGCACAGTGAGTGTTTCATCATGACTGTTTTTCAGATTTGTTCCCTGAAATGTATCCTTTTTATTAATGCCAATCTATTTTACATTAACTAACATCAAAAGCTGCTTGTTGTTGAGTTTAGTTTAACTATAAAGTAGCTGTAGACAAATGTATAGTCATCTTCTCTTTACCTAATAATGCTATTTTTCCAGCATGATATGATCAGTGTTATTTTAGTATTTCATATATATATATATATCTGGGTTTCCGTTGTCCGGTAATTGCCGGACATTGGCCGGAAAAAAAATGAAATGTCCGACAAAATTAAATCTCTCCGGACAAATTGTCCGATTAAAATGGTCTAATAATCCCGCCCCACTAACACAATCTGAATTTGAGAATAAGCCTAAAATGTATAAAGCAACAATACACCGACCTTTGGCTATGTTATAAAGGAAAAGGCTCTACCGTTTGAAAGTTATTAAACAACATCGCATGCTGCATTTAAAATAAAGCGCACGCCTAACGGGCCGCTCACATATCGCGTCTTTTGCGCGCTCAAGTTCGTTATTTCAAATGGAGACGCACGGTATGCGCGCTCATAATGGAAGCGACGCGGTCGCGGTGCGACGCGCTCGTTTTTTCCAGGCGCGTCCGCGCCGCATCTAGATAAAAACATCTCAACTTTTCAGAATGCCGCAAGCGCACCGCAGGTCATGTGACAAGAACCAACCAATCAGCTTCCTCACCTGTTCCGTTACTTTGTAACCTCAGCAGCGTTTTTGAAGTATGGGGTGCACCCAAACACTGCGGCGTTTTTTACTTTTCTTAGTAAATAAATCTTGTAACAGAATTACAGCAAGTGTTTTTCGGTGTTGAAAATCCATTGCTGAAATTTCCTTGCTGTAACGGAGAGCGCAGCTGATGGTTGTTTAGCAACCAACGACAGACGCCTCCGGAGCGCAGCCGCCCGAGCGCTTTGGAAAAAAAGAGAAAGCGGCGCACCTAGCGTTTTCCACGCGTTTTTAGGCGCGATATGTGAATGGCCCCTGAGACGTCTATTTATAATAAGCGCAGCATTCTTTTGTAGGCCTATAATTCTAATATCGTTCTCACCTATTATATTATCTTATGCTCTTCAATAATATGCAGAACCAGCGATCAGAAGGATTATTTGCCATTTTACAAGCATTGAGTCTGCGGACACCGCTCCTCTTATCGATGCCATAAGCCTGCGACGTGATGCCCTCGCTGTCATGACAGAGCTCCGTGGCTATGGATGATTGCATTTCTCCACAGCCTGCGAAGTCCTCATATGTGATTTCAACGAAATGTATCCAGAGTGGACCAAGCTCGCCAAGATAGCCTGTGTAATCCCTGTCTCGAGTGTTCCTGCAGAGAGGGGGTTCTCGCTGCAGAATCGGATCAAGACGAAGCAGCGAAGTCGCCTTGCGGAGAACAAGGTTACGCGCCTTATGCGCATTGCAAGTTGTGGAGAGACTCTGGGAAGTTTTGATTTTAAGTCGGCAGCTGCACAATTCAGCACTGCAAAACAGCGTAAAAAGTAGCCTAAAATGACAGTGTTATAGGCCTAGTCATTTGTTTGTTCCAGTTAATTTGACAAGGAGTCATTTCACGGTGGCCAATTTAAATGTTACCAGTTAAATGAGACATATTGAGAGTGTATAATTAAGTTCGCTTGAGTAAAAACAATATTTTATGTGGGGAAGGGGGATTGGTTTGTTAAACTATGAATGTGAAACCATAGTAAAAACAATTGGCGTTGATTGATGCCAATCGGACGTTCATGTTTTTTTCCGTCTATTTGAAAGTTAGGCTAATAAATGTTGCATTCTATACGGCCTGATTATGTCATTTTTGAAGTTACATAGCCTGCCTCCAGTTTTCCTCAACTTGACTAATTAAGAGGCGATATTTGACCGGCACATCACCAAAATGTCCGGAAAACGAAACCTCTGCCGGTCACTTTGACCGGCACCATTTTTTTCTAGCGGAAACTCTGATATATATATATACACACACACACCCTATTATAGTATTAATATTTTGAATTATTTCTATATTTTAAGCTTTAATTTGAGTTTACATTTTATGTGCTTTTGTAAGTTATATAGTAGATTTTAAATTATGCAGTTTTTTTTCATGTTTATTTCAGTTTTAGTATAGTCATATTTGTTTTAGTTAGTTACCAAGGTGGTATTTCAATGTAAAAAAAAAAAAATAGTTTTAGTACTATTTTTAATAGTTTCAGTTAAGGCAACATCAGTGATGATGTATCTTTGTTGGAAATAAATGCATACTGCACATTTTTGTCTTGCAGTGCAAAGCAAGAACGTCCTCCAGTGCACTGAAGTATCTGCTGGTGTGTCAGTGTACAGTAATACATCATGTCATGTCACTTTTTTAATAATTTCAGCAAAATGATACCACATATAGGGCCTATAATACTCCACAGATGTCCTTATCACATAACGTGTGAATTATTGTATTGATCGCATGAGGGAAATTGTGGTGATTTACCAGTCAGATACTGTCAACACTGCACAGTACAGAATTCTACATTAATATATGTAGTAAATTGAAAATGAGAACACAAGTCATTTTTATTTATACATTTTAACTTGTGCTACCAAAATTGCATGTCTCTTCCATAACATCACATTATTATATTATATTGCACCTCTTGCAAGCTTACATTTATAACTATTGTTTTGAATTTGAGGTGCTGCCCTTTGGATTAGACCATAGTTCAATATATCAGGACAGACAGCTTTAATAGAAAATATGGTAAAATTTTATTTCGATAGTCCACTTTAGACATTCTACTAACAGTAAGTAACTTTGCAACTACATGTCAACTAGCAGTCATTAGAGTATTAGTAGACTGTCTGTTTAATATCTTCTAACACTTTATTTTTATGGGTTCACAACATACAATATACTAACTATCAGAAACTTTGCAAGTATACGTCAACTTATTCTACTAACCCTAAACCTACCCTAACAATCTACTCTGAGAGTTTGTAGACATGTAGTTGCAATTTAATGAGAATTAATTGACATGTAGCTAAAAAGTTACTTATAGTTAGTAGCATGTCTAAAGTGGACTATCGAAATAAAGTGTAACCGAAAATATAAATTTGACTGTCCACAGAGACATTTTTAGAATCAGAATATGGTGCCATATTAAATCCCCTTCCTTCTGGTCATGACTAGACTGTGTACATTACAAATATAACTTGATCTAATCAAAAACAATTCACATCTGCTGTACACTGATCAGACACAGCATTAAATCCACTGGCAGGTGCAGTGAATAACATTGATTCTATTGTTACAATGGCACATGTCAACGGTTGATATAATACGAAGAGATTAATATGCAGCAAAATTCTATCCACATTTACTGTTCTGTTTTTAAGTTTGAATTTTGGTGTTACCTATACTACTGGACATGTAATTGTAAAGGTGTGTGGTTAGGAGTAGCATATGTTGTATCTTTTCACTGATTTTGAACTATTTTGCATACTAAAAGCACATGAAAAGATTTTTGTTTTTAGATTTCCAAAATCATAATCATATTAAAATAGCAGGCTAATCCAGATTTTAAAAAGCATTCTGCAGCAATCCTGGTAATTGAAGAACATGATGCTTTAGTACTACTGAGGAAAATTCCATTACATGAATGACTGTGCTGACTCTGCTAAGAATGATACTGATCAAAGTCAAGGACTGTGAGGACAACATGTTAAATGAAACAGTTTACAATCCGTGACAAACTATATATGTGCTGTCTACTGGGGGAAGAAAAATGCATCCTATACTTTCATGTCAATAAGGTGTCAAAACTGTTAACTGTCTAAAGACTGATCAGATCACTGCTGAGCTGCCAGTATATAGAATGGCTAGATGACAAATCAATATACACTTTTTTTGTCCAATCTAATGAAAATGCATAATCTAAACATTACCTGTACAAAACAGCAGTGTTTGTGTAAAACACCTATGTACAATGGCATGTAAAGATCTTTATCCACCCTTGTACCACCAAAAGTAAACACTACAGAAGCAAACTTAAGACAGTTCTTCATAAGTAGAGTTTTACACTGTGATTTTTTGTTTCCCAGTTAGTTCCAGTCCTCAAATTTGATTGCCTGAGTATCGTTCCCAAAGTGCTGATATACAGTACAACAATCAACCACAACATTAACACCATTGACAGGTAAAGTCAATAACATTGATTATTATAACATTACAATGCCACTGGAGAAGGGGTGAGATATATTAAGCGAAGTGAACAGTCCATTTGTAAATTTCACGTGTTGAAAGTAAAAAGATCTGAGTGATTTTTCTCAAGGACCAAACAGTGATGGCTAGATGTCTGGGTCAGAGCATCTCCAAAAGTTTTGTGGGGTGTTCCTGGTATGCAGAAGTTACCAAACGTGCTGTAAGGAATGACATCCAGCTCACTGATGCATGTGAGGAGCAAAGGCTGTCTGGTCCAATAACACAGAAGAGTTACTGTAGCTCAGATTGCTGAAAAACCTAATGCTGGCCATGGTATAAAGCTTTCAGAACACAGAGTGCATCGAGGGGGATTGTGTATGGGGCTGCATAGGCACACCATTCAGAGTGCCCATGATGACCCCTGTACATTTCCTGCCAGTAGCCTACTGAGAATCGAACCTGCAGCCTTCTGCTAACAAGTCTGATCTCTAACCATTAGGCTACAACTGCCCCAAAATGCCCTTACCCGTTTGTATAAAAGCAATGTTGCACTTATGAGCATGATGTTGATTGACACAAATATAAATTTGAAATATACAAATGTGATAGCTTTAAAATTACATATTTAAGAAGATTTTAAATAAGATTTTAATTTTAAAACTATGAAAGTATAACAATCTTTCATGAGGAAAAGAAAAAAGGTTTCTTATTTTTATACTTTTTTCATATTGCTGTTACAGAAGAACTCTATAGACATTTCTTTCAGTAGGCTCACAGTGTAAGAAGTCCACAGTAGATTTACTTGTTTGCATTCACTTCACAGAAAGAGAATAAATAACCTCCCCTTTTCCCTTGCTGCAGCCTCTGTTTTGAGTTCTCATTGATATTTTATTTCGGCCTCTTATAATGCTCCCCTTCACCTCACTCTAAGTCAGCAAGATCTGGGGGGAAAAAACAATTTATGCTGAGCCAATACATCCATCCAAGCTATAAATAGAACACACCTCACCCTAGTAATGGGTCAGTGAAATATTCAATTAATCTAAACACTTGCAACCTCTAGCTCCCACCTGGGATTCCAGCCAGCCGCCTGGTTAAAGCAACACGCACATACACAGAAAAAAAAAAAGTTAACAATAAATAAAAGATTAAGTGTGAATGTCAGAGAGAAATTCAAGAAACAAAATAGAGAGAAGCCGTGCAAGTGAGATCTGAAGTGGATCAAAAACAAGGCGGTATAGATGCTTCAGAAGGTTTTCTCTGGAAGTAGCAGTCCTATCCTTGACTGTACTGGAATTCAAGTCATACAGAATGTGCTAACTCCTCATCCCATCCAATTCCCATCCTAACCTTCGACTTCAGAATTCCCCGGTGGAGCTGTAGATAAGCAGAAAGTGACATGCAACTGGAAGTTCCTGATAAGTCTCATCTCCTCAAGCTCAGGCAGAAATAGGTAAAGGTGACAGCCAATCAACATTCGTGTGAACGGAGATATTTCTTCCAATCTGTTCCTGCAAACAAACAAGAAGAAAACCTCTTGACCCAGTCTCTTTTTCTGTAACCATATCTTCCACTTCACATTCAAGGCTATCAGTGGTATTTTCTGGAGGTGTGTATGCCTCAACAGCCCTGAATTTCCTAGAGGGCTGTAATGGGCTTTATAGCCATTTTAATTCGCACTGGCAAAGTGAAGGAGGCTCTTAACCTCTATGAAACCTTCTAAATGGTTCTGTATGTAAGCACACTTATATTCCACAGTCATAGTGCTTTGCTAAAGCAGTACAAGGCAACTGGTAAGATCACAACTGCCATGTGAAATTCAACATTAGAAGCTAATTCAGTGTCATCTTGCCTGATGTTGTCAAGCAAAATACAGTCAGCCTTTTTTTTTTTCATGATTTTCAAAACAGAAAAGAAAAATGCCATGATAAACTTGGAAAGAGAGTCAACAAAATGGAAAGAGACTTCTCCTGAGATGTTTATACATTGCACATTCTTAATAGACTAATTAAATACTACTACTGAGAGTGTGAAAAGTGTTTTAATAGAGCTTATTTTCTAAAAGTCTTGGGGGGCCTAAAGCCATACATAAATTAAGGCGGAAAAAAAATAATTATTTTCGAAATTATTGAAGTATTTCACCTTTGTCACCATATCTTTTTCAAGGTAATGTGTTTTGACATGGAGATGAACTGAAAAAATGGTCCAAGTTGATGTTTGCTCATGAGAATGTTCCCATTGACCACACTGTATGGTGACCCTTCATGCAATGTCAGTGTTTTTCTATGGCATAGCATAAGCTCATTCACGTGCATGGCAAACACTAGCCAAATATTTTTTTACTCTGGGTCAAGGGGTTGCTGCTCAAAATGTTATGTAACATGGATTAGAACGCTATCTTGCTAAGATCAGAAAACTGGCCTCTATTTATATACTGTGAGCCCCTAAAAATAATAGGCACTGTTTACATTTCCAGTGCCGGTGGATGTTCTCCCTGTCAATCAGAGAGATGCACACTGAGTCAGCAGTTTGACATTTGACCCGAGTGTTTTTTCAAGTAATCAAGTGAAGTGAAGAGGGAAAGCCAATAAATGGACAGATGCTAGTAAAAAGCTTAAACCCAAATGTCCTGTGCGTAAACATTACATTTTTTTCATTCTGCAAGGTGAAACAGCAGGAAGTAAAGGCATAAAACTACTGATAGACCAACAGCCCATGCTGATCTAACAGGTTTAAATTGACATAAGGGTGATTAAATGAATCTTCATTAACGATTGAACTATTCCTTTAAGCCACATTAAATTAAAGCTGAAAAACTAAACGTGATTTAGACACATTCTTTCATGAATGAGGCACACTGAATTCAATATAAGAACATTTAATCATTCATAGCGAATCTAATTCGCTGATTAAAAAGCCATGATACAACTGTAAAAATGATTGAAGTGAAGAATATCACAAATTAATCATATTAATCATAAAAACAAATTAACAAGACAAATGTGTGTTGATTTGTGTTACTTTTTGGTCTGAAATCTTTTATTTTGATTCCTTCTTATAGACTTTCATCACTGTGCAAATAAACACAGCCACCTGGTTGTTGAATAAAATTTCGGAAAACATTTTTGACATTGAAAGTGTCTGTTTTTTGCCCAATGATGTCTGTTTTTTGCCCAATGACTCTCATTTGCTCCTTCTTGGATTGTTGTAACATTCATTTTGCCATAGATATTCAAAAAATAATGAAAATCCTGCAGAAGAGCCCAGGTCTCTTACATGGAAACTCTCTGATGTTACAAAAAAAAAAAAAAAAGATATGTGAAAAATAATATTACAGGAACCCCATTTGCAGTGCATTAAAAGGAAGGATGTGCTATAAATAGAAAATGTGTCCCTGTTACCCTGCACCTTCTGACCTGAAATATAGCTTAGTGGAAATGTTAAAGTTCTGGAGCAGGGCATTGCTCATTTCCATTATGTTTTTTTGTTTGGTTTTTTTCCTAAAAGCTATACCACAAACACAGTCCCTTTTTTCCCCACTTTTCAGTATCACACTCACAATCATGCTTTTGTTCTAAATAATCAACATAACTGTGACCTGCCAGCCATAAATAAGATATAACTAGGTAACTGCATCTAACTGTTATCATATCTACAGTATGAAGATATTGAAAATACATTATATGGTAACACAATAGTGTGTGATAATCATCACTAACTGCTGTCCTGTGGCTAGCCTACAGTCTCAATACAATTGTCAGCCCTCTGTCATGTGTGTCATGTGTTCCCGCCTCATGTTTCCTTAATTGGTTTGTTTCCTGTCTTTGTTTAATGTGATTATTAGTTCATTCTTGTCCAGCTGTGTTTGTCTCATTATCTGTGATTAACCTGTGTATTTATAGTCCTGTCTGTTCTGTTAGATTTTGTCTGGTCTACTCGTTACTGTTCCTGTCTGTGTCAGCCTTGCCTTGCCTTGCCTTGCATCATTTAAGACTGTATTTTGAGTTTACATCCACGTCTGCGTGTTCCTGTACCCTCGAGTGTGCACCATGACAACAATAGCATGGTTAACTTCTCTTTTTTTTTTTTACATCTTGGTTACTGGCTGTAAAAATTGATTTATGACCTGTTATTGTAGGTCAAATTCTACTTAAAGTATCTCTAATTAGAAGCATGGTATAGTAAACATCACTTCTCTGCAGGAGTCACAGCACTTCCTTTAGTTTAATGAGAGCTAGTGTATGTGCTGCTCAATAAACTAAGCTGACAGGAGTCAAATGTCACTGTTTATACACTTCTTACATACTATTACTAAATTATGGGTTCTTGAAGATGGTGACAAGCACTACACCTAAGACTCATTGCATGAGACCGCATGTAAATGCTAAATATAATCTTTTACAGTTGCCATTGTATTTGGAAAGTAGAATTATTTTTTTTCCAATAATAAAAATAAAATAAATTGACTACTTTCCCCAGACAGGGTGGGCCAATTTACCCCACTATTGGCTTCTATGAGTAATTTAAAAAAAAGTTGTACAAATGTTTCTATTTCCTACAATAACACATTGGCTGGCGTATCATCATCATGCACATGTTAAACTTTTATCTAAATATATTATAATTTAAAAGTAAGTGCACATTGTTTTTAAGAGCTGCATATCTTCCCCATTCTTTACCCTATAAGCTACATATCTATTCAGCAATGGTCATACTGCATGTTACCAAAATTGATCCCATAAATGTGATACTTGCAGCTGGTTCATTTTGTTGGATATGAAAGATATGTTCACAGCGCTGCAATTTTTTTAAATAAGATTCATGCCAATATTATGGCCTATGTTTTGTATGGTGATTCCAAAATCAAACTTGCAGAGAATAACAGCGGCCCATGAAGGAAGCTTGAATACTGTGAGCATGGAATGTGAGTGCACGTGTGCCTTTGATGCACTTCTGTCATTGCCCAAAGGACCCATAAATTTAGCCTCCTCAGTGAGAGAAAGTACCATTGCCAAGGTGAAATGACAATGGGAAAAAGGAAAGGGAAACAGAAGCTAGCATATATGGGAAATGATGGTGACTTTTTTTTTTTTTTTTCAACACAACTGTATATCATCTCTACAGTTTGTGAAGATAACGCAAGTAGTTATGAAAAGTTAAACTCTTTAAAACTAATATATCACATGTCTATATTACATGGATGCATACTGCAAACACTCTGTATGCAGTTATTGTCATTTGGTATTGACAACCCCCTCTGTTCATGTTGAAACAAATATATGAGGTAGAATATTTCTTCCCTTAAGCAACATTGTGCCTTTTCATTTTCATCTCAATAGGAGATGTATTAGGAATGCAGGACTTTAATACATTCACAGCTGGAACATTACACACACCAAAGCCATTATGGAAATTTTGTTGAAGTGATTGGATGGTTTGAACTAGAATGACACATAAGAAGAATATGTATTAGTCAATGCAAGTTGTATAAATATTTGAAATGCGCACAAAATCAGCCTTGAACAGTTTTCTACTGCTTTGTAACTGGTGACAAGTTGTACTCTAAAAGCAAGAGAAAATATCTCTCATATCTTAGGCTATATAGAATAGAGCTATTCAGTGTAGTTCTCAACCCTCTATGGCAGGGGTCACCAAGTTCAGTCCTGGAGGGCCGGTGTCCCAGCAGAGTTTAGCTCCAACCCTAATCAAAAACACCTGAAGCAGCTAATCAAGGTCTTACTAGGTATACTTAAAACTTCCAGGCAGGTGTGTTGAGGCAAGTTGGAGCTAAACTCTGCAGGACACCGGCCCTCCAGGATCAAGTTTGATGACCCCTGCTCTACGGGATATCGTCATTTATAAATGACGCTAATAAAATTGCATTTAAAATACAATATTAATGTTCAACCAACAAAATTGTATTAGCCATGGGCTTCACATTTTTGGTAACTAAGCAGTAAAGGAGACATTAGCACATGTTAGGTCACATGCTCTCAAGGCTCCAAGTTAAGCTCATTTTAGACTACAAAATACATACAAATTCAAGTTATAAAAAAATATAATTGTTCATTCAAATGTGTTTTCTAAAGTCATTTTTAATGCACTTTTATAAAAACAACAACTCAGAGACCAACAAATCTGAGCGTCATGCATAACTGACAAAGTCCTATTATGTGATGCATATGTGGTGTAGCTGGCACTATTGACCAGCATTGGCAGGCAGTATAATAGCCTTTATGAATGTGTTTTAGATTCATTTTTGGAAGATGATGAGATAAATCTGTACCTATTTCAGAAAGTATTGATTATAGTTATATGAGTGCATCAGAAAATCAGGTTGTAGTAATAAAACAAGTTGTTGAGGACCAAGGAGGATAGAAGCAATGAGGGTGAGGGCAGTGATGAAGAATAGGTTGTTGTGGAAGTCAGGCATTTGGGTACATTATTGTGTGCCAGTTTGAAAGATGTGATCCATACAACAACCAGAGGTCAGGAAAGATGCCTATGTCTATTGGCATTGCTATACTGACAGGCAGCGATGCTCCAAGGATGACTGCACAAGTCAACATCTACTTATGTGTGGGATACACTGAAAAAGAAGAGTCTTGTTGACTTTCACTTGTGCTACCATAATTGATTTGAAATTCCAAGATGAAACACAATGTTAAAGTTGTTTTAATGCTTTTGAAACACTAAGACATGGTTTTCAGGCAGTGAAATTGCATCCGAATTTGTGTCAAGTTTTAGAAATGTTCACGCACGAGTTCCAAATCAAATATAGCAGCACAAGAAAAAAACTGAATGTTCATAAAGATTTTTTATGTTTTTTGAAACAGTAAGACCTTTTAACTTTTTTAAGATAGTGAAAAAGCATTTGATTGTGTGTGAAGTTTCAGACAATTTGGCAAAAATAATTTACCCTAATGGGACAATGTCAGTTATAAATGACGGATCCCTAGAAAAAAGTTCAAAGGTTAGATGAAGAAAACTAATTTTGGAAAATGATTTTAATCCTAAATATATGTAAAATATAAAGTCGATTATTTTTGAAGTTGTAAATTCACAAAAGAGAATCATGAGCTCTGCGGTTATTATTTGGAGATCTTTTCACATTTTTTTCTATATAAATTGCAAGGAAGCCCCAAGCATGAATTTTGAAGCTTGGGTGTTTTTCAAAAAGGAAAGCTCTTAGAAAAATGTGAATGTCCTCTCTGCTCTCCCTGTTGAAAAAAACAGCAAATGCTGGTTAGGTAGGTTTTGAAGTATGGATGCTGGTTTGAGCTGGTTTATGCTGGTCATGTGCTGGTCCTAAAATGGTCCTGACCAGCTTAGGACCAGCACATGACCAGCTAAGGACCAGCATAAACCAGCAAATGACCAGCATTAACCAGCTCAAACCAGCATCCATGCTTCAAAATCTACCTAACCAGCATATGCTGTGTTTTTTTCAACAGGGCTATTCATGATACACTTGCATATAACGTTTTGGACAAGACCACTTTCTCTTTGTTGACGTATTTCATATTGAAACAAGCTGATGAGGCCATGTTGTGTGACCAGTGCGGTCCGATTCCCGAACAAATGACTCTTATGAGCCGGTTCTTTTTAATGAATCAAAAATACAGCGCGGTGTAGTCCGATTCTCAAAACACTTCCAAGAATCTGACCAATTTCTGAAATAATCAGACTTTTAGTTTTAGTTTCGTCATTTTTGCCTCGAAACGAAGCAACTGTTGCTTTGTCATGTTAGCCGAAAACTCATGAGACTGATTTGTAAGCGTCGATTGGTTGTTTGTTTGTTTAACTGTTTTTTTAGATCTGAATTTAACTTCGCAACAATCTGAGGGTCCCAAAAGTCGTTCAGAAGAATCGGAACCAGAATAGTTCATTTCCTCGCGATTCCATATTCCCATATTTCTGACTGACATGAGATGTGGCCTGCGGCAGTGGAGTGACGCGCATGAAATCGTGAAACCTGCCCACAGCTCGTGAACACAACACACGGAGAGCGCGAGCGCTTGTGAGCGTGGAGAAGGACAGTGAGCGCGCTCATGATGAGAACAGCCAGTCCAATTATCCGTGTGCCTCCCGTGGACACTCCCTTCTCACTTCAGTGCTTACTCAACCACGAAATCCAGCGCTGGATTCCAAGATACTGCTCGCGTGGAGATTTAAAACTGGACAGAGTCATGATCCTCCAGAAGAGAAGACGGAGGGATGCGAGTGCGTTTGGTGCCTGGATTAACATCCAGTTTTTGCTTGTGTGCTCCTGAGAAGAACGGAAAGACAAGAATCCAAGTGGTCTAGCACTCAGGACAGCTGATGAGGAGCAGCAGGAAGACTAGATCTGACAAAGTAGTAAGTGCCCAGTGTTTGTTTGCATAATTGAATTGTTTATCATGTGTTGCATAGTAAATTTGGCATGATACTTAACCCATTCGTGCCTTAGTTATGTTTGCGGGACATCAAAATATGATCATGCTTTAACTCTACTCGAAATGTAACCATAATTAGTAACCAATCAAAAGAATTAGTTATTTTTCTCCATAACGGGTGGTATTCTAAACAGTAGTAAAATCTTGATAATTATAGATATTTGTTCAAGACAAAGTTGCAAAAATCATTCTAGCCTAGATTCGATTTTAAAAGGTGTTTTCTAAAAATAAATAATAAAATGATAAATATTAATTAAGTAATAGCTGGTATTCAGTATCTTTGAAAGCAGATAAAGTAAAAGAGTGTTGCAATACACTTGCTGCAATGTTGATGGCTATTAGATTGCATTCTGCAGGGTCTGAACCTGTAACCTTTCAGTGACCAGCTTAGATAATGTATCACAGCGCCACACCACCCACACCACTTTGATATGTTTCCAGATTTGTAGGAGGAATATTGCTGGAATCACATCTATCAGTTTTGCAGTACAGTACAGCCTCTTCTGCTTACACTGGGACCCATCAAAAATAACAAATAAACTCTTTAATGCAATATAAAGGATTGTCTTACAAATATCACCTTTTAGATTCAATGTAAACAGTCAAAATATTATGCATATTGTTATACAGTTCTGTTATAAAATGGGAACAAAAATATTTAAAAACAAACCAAAGAGAAGTGATTTGAATAGATCTGCATGGGTTGAAATTTCTAAAATCCTCTGGAAAAGAATGAAAAAGTGGACATGCTCTGCTGGAGCCCCCTGGGGCTGCAATAACTAACAGATCATTAATAAGCATTGAGATCTGAATTATGCACAGAGGGAAAATCTGCAGCTCTAAATTAGTGCTAAAACTTGTGTTGCCTTGCATAACATGCCTTGCGTACACACACTGCACACTGGATACTAGCGAGGAGAACATTACGTCCACTATCACTGGTTTGCTAGAGAGACTTTTCACACTTGGCTGAAACGCTGCAGAAGTCTGTAGAGAAAGAAACAATTAAAATCCTCACAGATGAAAGGCCAGTTTCACTTCTTCTGGGATGTTCTTGTATAAAAATCCATCCTAAAGTAAATTGTGATTAGAAATAATCAGTCGAATGTTTGAACATATATCATAAACACAGTGGTCCCAGTGTACAAATTCAAAATAATGACAAGCTAAATCTAAGTCCATAATCTAAATCATATTCATCACTGTTTTAAAACCCTGCAGCTGTCTGTGCTTTTCATAGCTGCTATTATTTATTAATGCTCCATGTGAATGTGTTTTCGTTCATGTACAAACACACATGGAAAAATGATATTCTAAACAAAGCAGAACTCATTAAATTGAAATGGAAATAGTTATAGAATTACTAAAGCTTCATCATCAGTCATTTCATTAAAATTACAGCTGTCTTTTATAACCCATCTCTCTCTCTCTCTCTCTCTCTCTCTCTCTCACTCTCTCTTTTCTCGCTCTATCTTGCCCTCTTTCTCCCTTTGTTCGCCCCAGTGGCTGCACCTGATCTTTTAGATCCTAAATCAGCCACACACAACACCAAACCCCGGCTGTCGTTCTCCTCCAAGCCCATTGTATATAACTCGGTGGATGATTGTGATACCATAACCACCGTAATGAAGTGGAAAACAGTAGTGGCGATCTTCCTGCTGGTTGTTCTGTACCTGATCATCGGAGCCACAGTGTTCAAAGCCCTGGAACAGCCCCAGGAGATCTCACAGAAGTACCTCATTGTGCAAGAGAAAATTAACTTCCTTTCCAGGCATACCTGTGTCAACGTCTCTGAACTGGAGGACCTGGTCAAGGTACAAACTCCAATTATTTACCAGTGTGCTTGAAATTAGAATTCAAAGTATCTGTTTGTATAGTAAAAATAGCCTTCTGGATATTGATTCAAAGCATATAGCGGTTTTGTCTGCAGGATGTTGGGTGAATAGACTAATCTTTGCCAAAATCAATAATGACAGCTCGGAAGTTGGCAGAAACGGTCTGTAATCTCATTAATTGGAGCCAGAAAACACTAATTGAACATAAATTGTTCTGTGCATGTTGTTCTGTTTCTGAAGTATGATGCAGTCTTTTTTCTTAAAAATTCTAAGATTGTAATGCGGAAATCATACGTATTTCAGATCAATTTGATCTGTTTTGACTGTATTAATATAATATTCATAGGCTTAATACACTTTATTTTCTCTCCAAATTGGGGTTGCTGGCAGTCGGTTCTGTTATAATTTTCTTGTAAATCAGTTTTAGTGAGTTCACTTAACACAAGTTCACCTGTGGGGAAATTAAATATGCTCTTGACATTACATCACTAATTAGCTCCGTCTTCTGAAGTCTGTGGTATTTACCTTTGTGCAAGAAGTAGCTTGAATATAAAGTGACATTTTATAAGTGCAGAGTTTATTGTCTGCTGCAAAATGTACTACATTATTCTAGCAGCAATTTAAAGGTCTTGGATGATTGTGTGAGCTTGGTCTCCATCGACATGGACAAAAACACCAGAATGTGAATTAAAGGTCTTAAATGTGCAAAAAATAGTAAACACTTGGGATGGAAGTGCTGCCTTATTCATGTTTTTTTGTGACATGTACTGTAAATAAATAAGTTTAATAATAAATAATAAGTTCAAATTTAATTTGCAACTTGGTTGGAAACAGTTAGTTTGATGTTATATTTATATATAATATTTCTTTATATGATTTGCATACTTCTAGTGCAGTTGTAGTGTGTTGTGATGTGTTAAAGTCACATCCAATCCTATCCCTGCTGTTCTCTGACAGCCCATAATTCTACACCCCCCCCTCCCCACCCTGGCCCTTACATTAAATTACATCCCAACAGACTGCGTTCACCTACTTCCCATCTCTTGATTATTGGTGTTACGACGCTCACACACCTCTGAACAAATGTTCATTCCTGCCAAGTTGCTTTGCTGCCAGCAGCCCAAGTCCAGTGGTGATTGTGCCGACACTTGGAAGGTGTTCACAAACAGGAAATCCTCCCCACGGAATGAATGTCATATCTGCTATACAGCATGTAGGCCAGGAAAACCTGCACACTCATGTGCAGATGTTTTTGACAGTGTTTACATTTCTCATTCACTGCTTAGTGAAAGTGTGCACAGTGTTTTTTTTTTTTTTCTAATCTAGTGAGAATATGGCTGGAAAATGGACTAGGTCAGCATGGCCAACACCTCATATACCCACTACAGAAATAAAACAGATATAGATACTTAAAGGGCTTGAATGTGTTGCAGTAACCTAATGTTACATAAATGAAGAAATTAAAAATATTTCCTTTTTTGGCCTGTTTGTGCTTCAGCACCGTTTAATCACCCCAAGTAAAAAGTAATATATTTAAAATACATTTATTTCATGCTATGTATAGTTCAAATCTATTTACATATTTATTGACTCGTCGAGACTCATTGATATAAAAATTATAATTCAACTTTATTTGGAGTACTGCTTGTGCGCAATACACATTTCTTAATATTAAGCCTAAAATGTGTTTTAATGTCACTATTGATGAGGATTGTATGATCTTTGGTTAATATCGGTCTTTAAATGCAAGATATTAAAGTGTACCTGAAGTATACTTGCAATAGTTCCACTTTAGCACAATCAAATATACTTCAGTATATTTTTGGTTGGACTTCAGCACTACATCCGCACAATTAAAGTGTATTAAGCACAAAATTAGTTGTTCCAATTTTTCAGACTTTATACCAGTATACCAGTTTAGTATAGTAAAAGTACATTTGCAGTGTATTTTATTAAATACATAATTATGTAAGTGTATTCGTAGTACACCTAGCATTAAGGCATTAAATAAATGTTTGTTTTTCACTAGGGACCTTTTTGCAATATTGATGTTGCATACTGTGGTACATTGTTGACTGTTTTTATTGGATTACACGTTTTAATTTTAATTATTTAATAGCAGCTTTATAACTTCCAACTTCATATCTTTATTTTTGCAATGCAATTTGTTATTTGGATATTAATTCCAATTTTATTTTTTAATGTTTGCAGTGCCATTTTTGTTATCTGGACAATATTTTCATTATTGCAACTTTATTTTTCAATTTTGCAATGCTGTTTACCATTATTTTAACATCTGCTTATTACAACATTATTTTCAGTCTTTGCAGTGCCATTTATTTTATTTTACATTTGGACATTATCTCATAATTTTTTACTTTTGTCTATGCATTATCTTTGCAGTGCAGTTTTTCAGTTATCTGGACATTAGGTGTCATAATTGCAACTTTATTTTTTAATTTTGCAATGTAATGTTCAAATCCTTTTCAATGTTCCATAATTTGGTTACATATAACTGCAACTTCATTTTTAATCTTAACAGTGCATTTTTTTTAATTATTTGGACATTACATCTTATTGTTGCAAATTTACCATTGCATGTCATGCAATTTACCATTATTTGAACATTAATTTTATTGTAATTGCAACTTTATTTTTTATTTTCCATTATTTCAACATACATATTGTAATTGCAACTTTTTAAAATTTTTCAGTATCATTTTCTGTTATTTGGACATTATATCTCGCAATAGTGACAAGATGACCATATTACATTCTTGCCTCATGTACATGTACAACCCCAAGTCATGTGTAATAATTGAGAGAGAAAGAGTAGTGAGCTGTAAGTTAAGGACCATGGACAGCTCCACTTTTTCTCCTTCACTTAGTTTAGTTTCTAAAATATGCATACTTATGAAATGAGTACAGAACTACTACAGCAAAGCTTTCATCTTCCAGTTACTTTTTGAGTAATTTGAGTTTTCAAAGTTTTAACTTACCTAGAGGTAAAATGAAAAAAAAAAAGAGCCATGCATTCCCTAAATTTGGAATCAATCCCAGCTACTACTAAGTCACTTTAGGTCTTCAGGAACTACAATGATCAGAGAAGGAGGAATATCGATCTCAATTACACCATGATCCTTTCATTTTTTAAAAAGGCAGTCTGAAACACAAGAACTAAAAGAGGTATAATATTATCCCTGCTGCACAAACACAGGCGCACACATTCGATAAGGCAGCCATTTACTATAACAGATTTGACACTGAATGAAATTACAGATCAAATTCTGTCTTAACTCCCATCTGACCCATGTGTGACGTAAAATCCAGAGATGCTGTGGAAGACTGATAAAGAACAGATCCGTGTCTTTGTTTGAGGCTCTGAATGTAGGTAGTTAGAGCCAGTCATCCTGTTCATTCAGAGACATGCAGTCTGCTGTAGATTTAAACATGTTACACACACTCACAGCTGGGCTTGTACTGGAAATAGCATTGTTGAATATGATTCAGAATGGGTGAATGGAAAATATTGCTGTCGCTTTCTAAATAAACATGTCTTGTATTCATGTCATACTTTACCTGCCAAGCATTTGTCATTATTTGCTCACCTTCATGTCATTCTGTCCCTGCAATAGTTTCTTTCTTTTGTGAAACATGATGGGAGGTACTAAGCAGAACGTCTCCTTTTGTGTTTCACAAAGAAAGAAAATACGGAGTCGGTATAACATGGTGGGAGTAAACGATGACTTTTTATTTTTGCGCGATCTATTGCTTATGGTCTAATGTTTGGAGATTATTCCTGACCAGTTTTCTCATCCACAGCAAGTGGTGATTGCTATCCGGGCCGGGGTCAATCCCTCAGGTCACCCCTCCAATGAGAGCAGCATGTGGGATCTCAGCAGCTCCTTCTTCTTTGCAGGGACTGTCATCACCACTATAGGTGAGTAACAGCTACACTCATTATGAATTCTCTAAATGATTCTTTAATTGATTAGTGACATTTTGAACTTCATTATCACTTCATTAAGGTGACAAAAGCAACTTGGGGAAAGCTGCTTGGTGAAATAAATTTAACTTGGGGGACCTTGAAATTAAATTGAATTGGCCACACGGCTGCATAATAAAAAATATTTTCGATTATAGTTGCTGCAATAATTAATTGTGAAATTGATAAATTACATTTAGGAATGTCAGTCAGCTTGTTTTAGAAAGAAGTCTCTTATGCTCACTAACGTATTTATTTGGTCAAAAACACAATAAAAACAAAGCAACACTTTAGAATATGGAACACATATTCACTATTAACTATGACATTTCCCTCAATAAACTCCTAGTTTGCTTATTAATAGTTAGTAAGGTAGTTGTTAAGTTTAGGTATGGGGTACAATTAAGGGATCTAAAATATGGTCATGCAGAATAAGGCATTAATATGTGATTTCTAAGTACTAATAAACAGTCAATATGCTAGTAATATGAATGCTAATAAGCTAGTTAATAGCGAGAATAGGTCCTTAAAATAAAGTGTTACCAAAAACAGTAATGTTGTGAAATAATCTTAAAATTTAAATTAACAGGGTTTTTTCTATTTTAATATATTTTAAGATGTAATTTATTCCTGTGATGGAAAGTTGAATTTTCAGTCTTCAATGTCACATGATCCTTCAGAGATCACTTTAGTATACTGATTTGGTGCTCAAAAACATTTCTGATGATTATCAATGTTTCTTTGATGAATAAAAATGTTCAAAAGCACATAATTTATTTTGAAATAGAAATCTTTTGTAACATTCTAAATGCCTTTACTATCATTTTTTGTTAATCTTAATGCATTCTGACAAAAAAAAATAAAAATCTTTCTTTCTTTCTAAAAAAAAAAAAAAATCCATATGACTACTTCAGCAGAACACGAAAAAATAATAAAAAGTTTGGGTGAACTGCTTTAACAACCACAACCCGAATTCTGGAAATGTTGGTATGTTTTTTTTTTAAATTTTAATAAAATGAAAACTAAAAGAATTTCAAATCACATGACCCAATTTTTTATTCACAATAGAACATAGATAAAATAACAAATGTTGCATGATGACATACTGGATCAGATTCAATACGTAGTGGATGTTTTACGCGCATGCTCAGTATTTGATTTTAATGCGCAAAGTGGAAAACCTCATACTGGATCAGATCCAATACGTAGTGGATGTTTTACGCGCATGCTCAGTATTTGATTTTAATGCGCAAGTGATTTTTACGCGCATGCTCAGTATTTGATTTTAATGCGCAAAGTGGAAAACCTCATACTGGATCAGATCCAATACGTAGTGGATGTTTTACGCGCATGCTCAGTATTTGATTTTAATGCGCAAGTGATTTTTACGCGCATGCTCAGTATTTGATTTTAATGCGCAAAGTGGAAAACCTCATACTGGATCAGATCCAATACGTAGTGGATGTTTTACGCGCATGCTCAGTATTTGATTTTAATGCGCAAAGTGGGGCTATCATTACAGCTAGTATTAAATGTAAGTTAAACTGTAATTACGAGATATATAGGTGTGTTTAACAGGCTTACACATATGATAGAGTACTGTTATTTTAAACCAGTAGTGCAGGCTATTGAAACTTTTTTTACGCGAGATGGCGTAGTTTTGAATGAACGAGTTTATTTTTTACTAGTTTGATTCGTTTTGGAAATACAAATCTACTAATTACAATTTTGTTTGTTCTTTATGAAAAAATGGGTTCTATTGTCTTGTTTTTTCCATAATAGTCTTATAGTTCTGTCAATAATTCGTTCATAAATAAAATATTATTTTTCGTTCTCACTCTCTGTGCTATAGGCCTACGTGAGAGAATATAAAAGTTATAGGCCTACTAAAATATGCGAACATCATTTTTTGTACAGTATAAAAATAAAAAGAAGAAAAACAATCCTTTCAGCTGGGGTTCGGTTAGCCAATAGACCCGTTATCCCGGGTTATACCGGATTTTTACAGTCAATCCTATGTCCTACAAATAAATACACACGGGCGGGGACAAGGAAACAAAGATGACCATTTCTATTTTTTGTGTGTTATTCATATTATGCAAGTTGAATCCCTGGCCTCCCGTGCGCCCTCTAATGTCCGCGCTACAAGAGCGCCCTCAAGAGCCCGCTCCCTCTGAGCGCCCCACAGAGCCCGCTCCTCCGGTGAGACCCCTTATGGGGAACATTCCCAAAGAAATTTTGGGGGGGGGGGCTATATACTTGTAATCCTAGTAGCCATAGTGGCCTTGCTAGGGACATTTGTCAGGGCTCCATGATCGTTCCATGTAACCCCTGCATACTCAGTACGTATAGGACCGAAGTATGTAAGGAACCCACCAGAGAGCTTGAGTGCTTTGCAGTCAAGAGTTCTTCGTCAGGGTTGTTCCCACACATATAAGTCTTGCTCACAATGTCCTCTGCACCTAGCAATGAACGGGGTGGGAAGAGGCTCAAGAGAGGCTGTTTGGCGGGCGGTCCAGCCGTGGCGGGACTCGGCCCTCTCCTCTTCCTGCCCTGCAGATCAGGAAGACGCCGTAGGCGCAGGGTCCAACACTATCCTGGAGTGTCCAACACTATCTCAAGAAGTGTTGCATGGCTTGTGACGCCTTCTGTGCCTCCGTGAAGCGCTCAGCGTCCAAAGAGGCCGATGGGGGAAATCGGGGCATCAAGGAAGCGAGTGCTGAAGTGGTGCTGCATGGCTTGTACGGGTGGGCGGCTTTTGCCTTCCAGCCGATGGCAGTGGGTGGGCAGAGGTGCGCAGCCACTGACTCATCCAATGGAGGCATCTTGTCGTACCCTTTTTCTTCAGCGCCATCAAGTGTAGTGAGGGCGGATGAAGCGGAGGTACGGAAGCGGGCGGAGTAGGGGGCGCGCCATGATTTCGTCAGCTCGTCGTGAACTTCAGGGAAGCTGCGACAGCTAAGGAAATTCAGGGTCTCACCAGCAATCCTGAAAACTTTCTATTCAGGGACCATAGAAAGTGTATTGACTCAGTGCATCTCAGTGTGGTATGAAAACAGCTCAAAACAGGACTGCAAAGCACTACAGAGAGTTGTGCGCTTAGCTGAGCGCATCTCAGGGTCTGCTCTCCCCTCTCTGCAGAACATCTACCTCAAACGCTGAAAAGTAGAGCTGTCAAAATTATCAAGGACTCTAATCACCCTGGTAACCGACTATTCACTTTGCTTCCATCTGGTAAGCGCTTCCGTATGCGGGAGGGCGGAGTCAATAGCTGAGCCTGACAGCTCCTCGGCATCCGAAGCTGCCAATGACATGCAGTCATCGGCCAGCTCTTCGTCACTTCCCCCGAACGAGACCAGATCACTTGCGCTTGCAGAGGGACGCTGGTCAGGCCGGGAAAAAAAGATGGGAGAAACCTCTCTCTGTGGCGAGGGCGAGGCACGCGGGACCTGAGCCGGCGTGAGCTCGCTCTCAACCGGGCGCTGAGATCCTCTGCCCTGCTGTTTTTTCCTCATATGTCCCTGGGAGGAAGAAAACGGGAGGGCGTGTGGGGCGGAGTCGCTCTCTGAAAAGAAAGCGATCCGCGAGCGCAGAGAGGCGAGACTGATGTTCTCGCAGTGAGAACAGTCAGAGTCAACGAGCACGGCATCCGCGTGGGATTTCCACAAGCAGGAAACGCACTCGCTGTGGCCGTCATTGGCGTGCAGGGGAGCCCTGCACGAGCTGCAATAACGGCGAGGCATTTGAAACAATGCCCCAATTTGCTCTTTTAGAGAAGCGTGAGATATCGCCGGATGGCGGCAGCGAACGAGGCCCGGGCTTCTGCGGTGCTGAAGCGCAAGGAAAAGGCGGCGTCAGCTTGCAGGTGAGGTCGCTTGTTCAGCTGCGAGGCATGTTCGACGGCGAGCAGGCTTCCGGGATCAGCGAGGCAAAGTCGTCGTCGCTGAAGGAGAAGAAATCTGAGGATCCTATGGCGAAACAGCCGCTTATATAGCCAGATAGCCCTGCCCATTCTGGCGGGCTTCGTCGCCATAGGCTCGTGCAGCTCCGCTGCCAACCATTGGTTCGTTTTATACACACTGTACGAACCAATAGGTGTGCAGTTTCACTGCGTGATTGAATAAGACTTCAGTTCAAGAGAAAAAAGGCTTTTTCCTATAGTGTCTTTAACAAGACGCAGTACGAGTGGAGTATCGATAGGGAACTATGTTTTTAACAATTCTCAGAAATCATATTTCTTCATTGTGCATTCCAATTAATCTCAATCAAACTGCAGTTGGGTTATTTTATTAAAAAAACAGCTAATTAACACAACAAAACACAATAAAAACAAAACATAATTAAAAACATGATTTTTGAAAATTAAAAAAAAATGGAGGTATCTGTTTTTGCAAATAAACTCTTCATATCATGTTACAGCACTGATGTGGGCATCCTGGCGATTAACATAAAAAAAATAACCTTTGAAGTCGCCAGTAAAGACAAAAACATTGTGGATGAATTTTGACATTAAAGTTTTTACATTGTAATGTAATGTAGGTCATCGCGTATTGTAATGTAGATCAAAAACCTTTAATTGCTACATGTACTGTTAGACTTCACTTAGACTAAGTCGCTTTGGATAAAAGCGTCTGCAAAATGATTAAATGTAAATAAAAATATGAATTTATTCGAGACCTATACAGCGCATACGCGTAAAACATCCACTACGTATTGGATCTGATCCAGTACGTCATCGTGCTACAGGCTGCAGCGAGGACCTCTTGAAATTAATTATAGGTAGGACAGTGGAAATTTGGCAATTAGATGTTTTAGTAATGAAAATGATCTACATTAAAAAATTGTGAGCTCAAACTATTTTGAAGTTAATGTACTCAGCCTTTGCATTGTCTGAAAAAAGTCACACCAAGGCAAAAGGCAGTAACTTCCACATTATCACTATTTTGTCGCTGATCACCATTTACAAAATCGTTATAGTAACACCTATATAAAGTCTAGTTATCATGGGCTACATCATCTCATATAGGCTATTGCATATAATAATGTGACTGTATTAATTTTAGAATTACAGACACACTGCCCCCTTGTGGCACCAGCAGTGTGGTAATAAGCAGACTAAATGTTAAACATGTGAGTGGATACCATTTTGCAAGTTTTGCAACCAATTTATTTGCTATGCTCAGTTACGTAAAAGAATGCTAGACATAGCATTATTGCTTATATTGACTTGAATGAAATAGCCTAACCTAAAAGAACGACTTGTGGATTTATGTGAACGCCAGCAAGCAGGCTTGCTCAGAAATGCATGTGGATTAAACATCGACGACGTTCAGCGCCATGGAATGATTCTATCGGGTTACAAGAAAAGGTAGGATATGGATTTAATTGCGAACTATTAGGCCAGCCAAACCCGATCTCACGGCAATTCGTATATATTTTATGAGGTGGCTAATTCTGATTTTATGATTGATCACGCTACTTGCCACGGCATTCGAGTCCACACACACATCCAACTAGAAGTGACAGCCTGGTGAATAATTACAAACAGGAAACTTTTTAAAGGTTATTTACGATTATGTATTGCTGCCAAGGTGTCTAGTCCTTACAGTGCTTTGTTATATGGAGCTGTTTGGTAGATCGCGATCTAATTCGTTTGTCTACACATAAATTAAAATGTGGCAGACTTTAATGGACAGTAAAAAAAAAAGGCAGAACACCGTATAACTCCAAGCTGGCACCGTAACTTCATATTGACGCACGGGTAAACAAAGGCACAACGCCGTAACTCATTTTGAGCGTTCCAAACAAAGCGAAAGAGCCGTTACTGGTATTATATGGTGTTCTGTCTAGGTTTCTCTGGGGCTTTTTGAAGTTACGGTTGAGACGACTCATTATTTTCTCGGAAAAACAACGAAATTGACTCAAGATACTTATGTACATGATAAAGGATGTCTTCAATGTCCCAAAAATATCAATAACTAATTTTTGTCAAAAATTGAAGTTACGGTCTTTTGCCTTTGCACGGCAGTACAGGTCTCAAAACAGTTGGGACAGGGGCATGTTTACCATGGTTTAACAGCTCTTCTTTTCAAAACTCTTCTACTACGAAGCCATTCAGAGATGCTGGCTTTTGAACTGAATGCTGATAAGATCTGTAAGGTCTCCCTCCTCTTTAGCCCGGAAGACACGGCGTCTGTGATTTCCAACAAGAATGTCAAATTTGGACTGGTCTGACCATAGAACACTTTTCCACTTTCAGTGGAAACAGTCCATTTTAAATGAGCCTTGGCCCACAGGACACAACGGCGCTTCTGGACCATGTTCACATATGCCTTCCTGATAGAGCTTTAGTTGGCATCTGCAGATGGCACTGCAGATTGTGTTTACCGACAGTGGTTTCTGGAAGTATTCCTGGGCCCATTTAATAATGTCAATGACAGAATCATGCCAGTCTTCGGCCTTGTCCCTTACGCACAGAGATTTCTCCAGTTTCTCTGAATCTTTTGATGATATTATGCACTGTAGATGATGAGATTTGCAAAGTCTTTGCAATTTGATGTTGAGGAATCTTGTTTTAAAGTATTCCGCAATCTTTTTACGCACTTTCACAGTTTGGAGAGCCTCTGCCCATCTTTACTTCTGAGAGACACTGCCTCTCTTAGACATCCCTTTTATAGCTAATCTAATTTATAGCTAACTTTTTCAGCCCTTAATTGTTGCTCCCGTGCAACTTTTTTGAGACATGTAGCAGGCATCAAATTTGAAATTAGCTCATTTAGTGGATAAAAGTGTAAAATTTCTCAGTTTAAACATTTGTTATGTTCTCTATGTTCTATTGTGAGTAAAATATCGGCTCATGTGATTTGAAAGTCTTTTAGTTTTCATTTTATTCAAATTAAAAAATGTCCCAACATTTCCGGAATTCGGGTTGTAAAATGGGTTGTTTACATTTTAATATAAATTCTATCAATTGTAATAATTGCATTTAAAATATCAAAGGTAATAATCAACTGGGAATAATGTTTGTCATAATAGTGTTGCAGCTCTGACTTATTTATGGTCATGTAGTGTTATTTATCTACACACGCAACATATTATAGATTCATTTATCAGTAAATAATAAGCAGCAGCATTTTTCATTTTAACTTCATCACTAAGGATGTGTAGGAAATTGTGTTAACATTATTTAATAAGCTTGATTAATGAACCTTAACTAATCCGTTTGACAGCTTTGACCGTTCTTGAATACATGTGTACGACACCTTTGAAACCTGCTGGAATGGAGCCAAGTAGTGGATTAAAGAGCAAGCCCCCCTTCATCAATCCCCCAGTGTCCCTCTTAGGTTGTGAAGTATAAAGTGCAACTAATGAACCGAGTGGGTCCGATAGCTTGACCTTTTATATGCCGATGACAGAGGCCAAGGTCTTGGAGCTGCCTCCCATTGCATAAGATCTCCACGTTTCGTACAAATGTTCAAAAGTCTGGGGTCACTGAGATTTTTTTTGTTTACAGAAATTAATTATTTTATTCAGCAAGGATGCAATTAATTTATCACAATCGACAGTAAGTCTTACATTGTTACAGTCCTTTTGAACTTTCTATTCATCAAATAATCTTTAAAAAGCAAATGTTACGGTTTCCACGAAAATATTAAGAAGCACAGCTGTTTTTAACATTGATAATAATAAGAAATGTTTCTTGCACATCAAATCAGCACATTATAGTGATTTGTAAAGGACCACTAAAGTGACACTCAAGACTGGAATAATGACACGTTAAAACAGGTTGTTTTGAGTTATTTTATTTTCTCAATGTTGTTTGTATTATTTATTTTGCACGACTCAACTTCATCCATCATCTTTTATTTGTTCTTGTGTCACCCAGGGAAGTCGTTCAGAGGCTTGGCCTTCAGAGCTCTAACTGTTAATTTGTTCGGCAAATAATCCTTCTTTTTGTCACCTACATGATGGCAAAATGGCTTTTATTGTCATTTGAATGAAGACCTGTCAACTCCCCCTGTCCATCCCTATCAGCAAAGACGCACGCTCACACAAGTACACACACATTTGGGAGTGTCCTTATGCGGTCATCTGTTGGTGAGGGCATCGCATTCAGTAATATACAGGCATCAGCACATGAGTGCCGAGCATTTGCCCGTGTCGCAGCCCTCACAAGACACACTTATGTGCTCATTAAGATCATTCAGACACTGTTGTTACATCAGGTTTGCGGCAGTCATCCAGTAAGTGGTGCTGCTTCACTAATGAGAGTGGCATGACATTTTTTTTCTCCTTGTGTCAAACTGACTTGTTTTGTGCTCAAAGTCAGCACATCATGTTCATTTCTCACCAAATTGGACCGAGATATCTGGCAGTTTATCACTGAGAGCAGATATTGTCCTGCTTTTTTATCTCATAATTTCAGTAAATAAACACTTCCACTCTTTCCACATTTCAATATGTAGCACATTTTCAATTAACATGAAGATGTAGAAATGTTTCTTGAGCACTAAAGTAATTTCATATTGCAATGATTCTGTAGGGGGAAAAAATAAGCTTTTCCATCATTTAAAAATTTTTTTTTAATTATATTTCACAATTTAAACTCTGTCCAAAACAAAAAGACTGTTAATGACCCGTATGTGATCAACAAATGTAGGACCAACTGTTGTGTATTCAGCATAAACTTGAGTCGAGGGTTGAGGATGCTGACTCATGGTATGTTGACCACACATAGTCACACTGTTTGCTTGTATGCAGCTTCAGTGGTTAGCTTCTAATAAATACACAACTTAATAAATGAGACACATCGGTTAAGCAGGGAGATAGTCCACTTTTCTTTGAAGGTTATGTTTTAATAATTGATTTCTCTTACTGTGCAAGACACATAGGCATAAAAATATTAGATATGACACAATCACTGCTGGTTTATTTTTGGAAAACGTTAATCAGGCAGAGCAGCTATTTCATTTAAATCAATTGGAGGGGTGCAAAAACTTATTTGCAGACCAGATTTGTCCCACCAGCCTCCACTTTGGGTTCTTATCTAGAATCTCTCATGTATTATCAATTATTACATGTTGTTTGTTTCTATTTAAGGTCAGGAAATTAGATTTTATCTGAACAATGATGAGTTTGCTCAGTGTTGTTTGTATCAGGAGAAAATAGAAATACTGAAGCCATTAACACACGTTATAAATTTTTACTGTTGAGAAACGTGCATCCTTATAGTTAATCTGCCAGAACAAGTATGATATTTTTATCCAACCTTGAACATGTGGATATTTTTTTCCAAGAGATTATGTGTAAAGATATTACATTTATTCGTCTGTGCCAGGTGTAATTAAGGTTGTCTCACAGAGAGCCAATTTTTATGGCTCTTTCAAGGTTTTTTTATTTAATTAGATTTCAAAGAGGAAAGATTGCATGAGGACTGATTGAGCCCAGTTAATGAGCTTCAAGGAAAATGGAGACATAATTGGATGGAGGCTTTTGCAGAAATGCCCCCCACTGCTCACTTTCACTCAGAGTGGTTCTGTCCAGTGGCTTAGCTTTTTGCTCTTGTAATTGCTTAAATTACTGCTGTGGTACAACCACAACTTCTGGGATTCTCACCGTTTCTGACTCTCCCCTTGTAAAACTTTCTCACAAAACCATCAAGTCACCTTTATTTCTATAGCGCTTTATACAAGCGCAATCAGTTATGGAAACTCAACTATGGAGACAGACCAAATTCTGTTATAAAACAACTCTAAAAGAAAATAGGGTCATTATTTTACTCAAGTCAGTTCGGTGTTGGTTCAGTTCAGAGGCTGAAATTCATCCCAATTATGTTCCATTCATCACGTTCCTTTTAATGATCTGCTTTGCTCTTGTGCTATAGCTAAATTTAGGTGTTGAATAGACTTCACTGGGAGATTCTCCATGTAGGCAGGATAATACAGCCCTAATGCATGCTAAATAAAAAAAAAAAATTGAATGCACTAGGGGAGTATGATTTAAACATTTTTTGCTATTTGGCATAAAATGTGCTGAATCGTCTGTTTGACTTAACAAAATATCTTACAAGCTTTTGAAGCAATGAAATAATGTTTCAGAGAGCACAGTATTGCCAGTTTGTTTTGGCAGATTATACCCACACATTATGCCTGGGATCATTAGAGTCTTCCTGACAGAATGACTTCTGTTTCTGTTCAGGATTTGGAAACGTCTCTCCACACACAGAAGGAGGCAGGATCTTTTGCATTATCTACGCCCTGCTTGGGATCCCACTCTTCGGGTTCCTATTGGCTGGAGTGGGCGATCAGCTGGGAACCATATTTGGCAAAGGAATCGCCAAAGTGGAAAAGATGTTTGTGGTGAGTGTTTCATTCAATTGAGCTAAAATCATTGCTTACAGGATATTCATCATTAATGCATGTTATAATCTACAATTTTAATCCTTGTGCAACATTTTCATACATTTATATAAAATATCAGATATTTGTTGAAACAAGTTAAAACAATTGAGTAGAGCAGTTCTGTGAAATATTTATAAAAATGTAATGTGAATTTACCTCTGTGGCAAGTCAAAAGATTACATCTAAAACCAATATTAATATATTATTAATTTAGAAAAACAGACTCTGCACCTCAAGTCCCTTTAATCAGAAATGTACTATGTTGTCTTCACTCAATGAATATTATGCGGCTCTAAAATAATGGTTGTTTTGCAGAAAGGCTTGCTGACTGCTCTTAACCTTGTTCTGTGGTGCTGTCACATTTGATGATTCAGTGTAATCACTTAAGTGCCTCTGGCGGCCATCCTGTTTACACTCGTTGCACATACACACTTTTATTCTCTGCTGAGCTGTTGTGTTTTTTGCGCTGGAACAATTTGGAATGTTGACGTGTGCAATGAAGAGCGCAATACAGTATCTGTCGATGCAGTCAATGCAGATTAGTGAATTATTTATTGCTGGAGCACTCATTCTTTTGTATAACACATAGTAAACAATTTCTTGAAGGCTGGAAGAAAAATCCATCTCTTTTCAGGGCAAGTGTTTATTTCTCAAACTCTACTGAACCGAGTGCAGCTTTCTGTCCTGTGTTGACACATTTTCACATTTTATGGTCTTTAGTTATATTATGCGTGATCGTTTATGCTAATGGTTGGTTGCAGCATTTGTTTGGACAAAACTGTGTAGTGCAGCAGTTCTACGTTTTCTTTGTCCATTTTTATGATCCGTATTTTGGTCCTTTTTCTATTTTTGCACATTTTAAATGTTTATGTATGCTGGAGTACGCTACTATATAAGGTTTCTCAAAGTTAACACACAATGACTTAAGCCTATAAAACTCTTGCTTTGATTTCATATGGCTTTTAAACTAGTTATAAGCTAATACTTAAGCCAGGTGGATTAGTCATCCTCCAGTATATTTGGCCATTTTTGGCCAATTGGGCAATAACTGACTGCTTGATATAATTGTGAACATGCGTAAATATTGTGCAAAATAAATGTGAATTTATTTTTTATTGTTAATTTATTTCTATTAACTATGACTTTTGTCTCAATAAACTCCTAATTTGCTGCTTATTAATAGTTAATAAGATAGTTGGTAAATTTAGGTATTGGGTAGGATTAGGGATGTAGAATATGGTCATGCATATTGTGCTTTATAAGTACTAATAAACAGTCAATATGTTAATAGGCATGCTAATAGGCAACTAGTTAATCGTAAGAATTGGTCCCTATACTAAAGTGCTACCAGTAAAATCTTACTAACCCCATACTATTGAACAGTAATGTCCTTCTATTTTCTCTGTTTCTCATGTGTGACAGTGTAAACTAAATGTGAGATGTGGCATAAGCGTGAATGTTTTCAAACGGTGTCTGGTCGAGTATTGTGAACGTCTGTCAGCCGTGATTATAATGAGCTTAATTGTATTTCCACCCAGCATTCTCACCTGCCTTCTCTGTTTTCCCTCAGAAATGGAACGTGAGCCAAACTAAAATCCGTGTGACATCCACGGTCCTGTTCATCCTGTTTGGGTGCCTGCTGTTTGTGGCCCTCCCAGCCCTCATCTTCCAACACATTGAAGGCTGGAGCACTCTGGAGTCCATCTACTTTGTTGTCATCACTTTAACCACTATTGGATTTGGAGACTTTGTGGCAGGTGAATGAAGTCGCTACTTTGCTCCTTCAGTCTTCATTTCAAGGTCTTGCGTTTGTTTTTGAAAGCAAATAAATGCCCAGAAAAATAACTCAAGCTGAAGTAGTCAAGTTTAGTCATGAGGTCAGTGGGTTGATGTGGGTTCACTTATCTCATTCAGGAGGCTCTGAGATTGAGTATCTGGACTACTATAAGCCCATCGTGTGGTTCTGGATCCTGGTGGGTCTTGCCTACTTCGCTGCAGTTCTCAGTATGATTGGAGACTGGCTTCGAGTCATCTCTAAGAAGACCAAAGAGGAGGTATGTGCTTGCTGATATGCTTTAAGGCAGTGCCGGGTCGAGAACTGCACTTCTCTTCCACGGTTGAGCAAAAATCAGAATTTCAGAAATGGCTCCCTCTCAAATCATGAGTGTGAATTGAATTGGCCATGAACCACAGGATATTGAAATACAATATAAACTGCAAAAGGAATGTACTGGATTGCACTTCAAAGACATTTAACACAATCACACAACAGGGGAGTTTTATTTGTCCAGCATAACAAAATGGTTGTGTTGGGAACTACATAAAAGACAAAAAACTAAATCTAATCATTTGACATGTAGGCCTATTAAATGTTAAAACTGATGATATATTTACCCATTTTATCCTCAGAAATCACCCCCAAAAAATCTATTTATTTGCAGGTATGGTATCAATTTCAGCAAAATAGACAGCACTTGGTTATAAAAGAAATGAAGTGTTTTTTCCATGATAAATGAAAGTGACTGCTTTGTATATATTCAAATCTTAAAAACAGGGATTAATATATTTTATACAATATAATTTTATACTTTTATAAATGCTTTTATACTTTTAGAGATAATATACTAACTTAATACTTTATATATGTCAAGGATGCATTAAAAATCGATCAAAAGTGACATTATAATGTTATAAATGTTCTATTTTATAAAAGAAATAAATACTGTAAAGTTCTAATAATTAAAGAATCCTGAAAATAGGTATCAGTTTCCACAAAATATATTAAACAGCACAACTGGTTTCAAAATTAATATCTAATAAATGTAGTCTTGGTGAATCAATAATTTAATCAATCAATCAGTCAATCAATAAATTCAAATAAATTCTTAAATGTTGGTAGTGTCATTTTTAGTAATTTATTATGTAATTTTGAAACTATACTTACAGCACTTATCCTATTCATTTCTTTCATTTCATTTCCATTTTAATCTCTGATTTGAATTGCAATTTTGCATTTTGTCGGTAACCTAAATTCAAATTCAGGAATTAAATGTGGAAATTTAGGGCATTCTCAATTCAAACATAAATACTGACGCACCAACTTTTTCTGTACATATGAATGTTTGCCAAGAAGTTACCCCAATAAAATACTTAACTATTAATTTAATATGTATTGAGCTGCTAAACAATATAAAAGCATTTGACTTTTATTGGTTATTTTGGATTTCTATAAAATTTATGTGGCAACCCCATTGTATATGATTTATGAGGCCTGTATAAAATGTTCCAGGTCATGTCAGAGAGTTCATTATGTGTTATTGTGGCTTTGTTTGCTATGCAGTTCACAGTGTAAAGTTCCAGGGTGCCAGGAGCCAATCACTGCTCAGCGCTGTGTTTGGCTTTCATTTACTCCAGTGTATGAAGTGAATGGGCTTCAGCCTGGAGAATTATGTGCTTGGATTAGCTGGAACAGAAGATTTGCTCTGTCTGAAACGCGTAATGAGACATCTTCTCCAGACTTCTTGTGCTTTTTTGATTTGATCATAAAAGTGCAATTTTCTGACATTCTATTCTAGTATCACAAAAGTCATAATTAGCGTTATGTTTAAGAGTTGTGATTTGTCTCTTACAAGAACATGCAAGGAAAGTCTTTCACAAAAAGGAGATTGTAGGCCTCGGTATTATGAAGCGCTGTATGAAGAATCTGAACCTGAAAATGTCTCACACTGAAGTCCATTATCACATCTCACCAGAAATAGAGGAGAAGGAAGTGGAGTGCAGGATTTATGTGAATGAAAGGTCTGAATAACCCACTTTTGCTACCTGATTCTCATCCATAATACATCACCTTTCAGGGTCTCTTAAAGGTGCTGTGTAGTACATTCTCATATTTTCTTCTACATCAGGAATAAACTTCTCAAATTAGAACTTTTCAAGAGTCCTGTAGGGAGCCAACTTACCATCTATTGACCTCATTAGAGAGGAAACCAAAGGAGAGGAAACCAAATTTATGAGATTTTCTCATTAGTTTTACTCCTTTATTCATTTTTTCCTGTTTTGAGAGGCATTGTTTCATAGTCCATCCATGAAAGTTGTCTTGATATCACAGCTCATAGTGAACTATTTCTTCCTGAGTAAATTATAGTGGTAGTTATAATATATTTTATGAGGCTTCCTGGTAGTAGCACATCAGGACAATTTTAAGCACCCAGCTGAGAACATTAAAGAGATCATTTCTGTACATTTTAGAGGTTTGGTATGTAGGTATGAGCTTTACTGGGCCTAAAATTGGGGTGCATTTTCAGATATACAATTACACTGCACTGTACAAAAAATATATATATTCACTACTATTTAAATGTCTGAAAACACTCAGATGTTTTTGAAAAGAATTAACAATTTTATTCATCTAGGATGCTTTAAATTGATCCAAAATACTGTAAAAGACATATATAATGTTATTTCTAGGATTACAAATGCTGTATTTATTCAAACTCTCGGTTCAGAAAAAAAAGCATGCATTCAAGCAATTAGTTTATGAACGTATTCAGCTGGTTTCATCTCAGCGATTCCCAGAGTTCAGCACTTCCAAAATGTGTTTGGGCATTTTTAAAACAAAAATTTGTCTTGAAGGTGTACAGCGAATGCAAATGTACTAAATACTTCAGTGACTGAAAAACACACAGTACTGCTGTTTCCACACTTTATTAGGCAGAACATTCATTTTCAAGAATGATGATAATAATAATAAAGGCGTCTCGTACTAAATGAGCACATTAGAATGATTTCTTAAGGATTATATAACAGGTTTCCTTGTAGATTGTCTTGACTTGGCTTGACTAATGGCTGGAACCTCTGCCTTCACAGAAATCACAATATCTAGAAAATAGTAAACAGATGTTTAAATAGTAGTAATACTTCATATAATCACATATTTAATTTATTTGTATCTATCTATCCAACCATCCATCCATCTAAACAACTATATAACAGTTTACTATACATTACAATTGATACAAAATTTGGAAAGAATAAGCAAACATTATGACAGTTTACACAATATGCCAAACTATTGTATATGAACTTTGTGAACTTTAGTAAAAGCCAGAGGCAGTTTAAAAGGAATTTACACACTTAAGTTGCACATAAGTCCATTAATAGCTATGTATTGGGATGAGGGGGTCCTAAAAATCCATAGCATGTCTGCACATGGTGGATGAACTGTACAGTCTCATAACACTAGGCCTGAATTTCTTTCTAAAACACTCCCAGTAGCATTGAGCTAGAATCAGCCCACATGCTTCTCGTTCCCTCGAGCTGAAACATTTTCACAGAAAACAGGTTTTTGAAGTTCTGATTTGCACCTCTTAAATGCTTCTAAACACATGTGACACTCGACTGCGTTTGGTCCCACTGAACATTCTGTTCCAGGTGGGAGAGTTTCGCGCTCACGCCGCAGAATGGACAGCTAACGTGTCAGCGGAGTTCAAAGAGACGCGCCGCCGCCTGAGCGTGGAAATTTATGACAAGTTTCAGAGGGCAGCATACATCAAGCGCAAGCTGTCATCAGAGCTAGGCCAAAATCCAGGTCAGGACATGATGCCGTGCAAGAGGACCCTGTCTGTAAACTTCATGGATGAACTTGAGAAAGAAAGTTTCTCTACCTTGACCAGAAAAGGCAGCCTGTACCTAAACGGTCTAACTCCGGACTGCCCAGATCACGGCGAGATCTCCATCATTGAACATCTCAAATAAAGCTCAAGCTTCTTCTGCACATGCGAAAACAGGAAGATACATTTGTGTCTACAACTATGTTTGTTCACAAAGCTCTATCAGAAGCATTCATATCTTTCTTGGATGTATACTGGACTCAGTGAGCGGGTGAATTTTATGCCTTGTGCCAGTCAAATGAATCTGTCTATACATTTTGTAGGATAACAAAGTCTGTATTCTCGACAGCAGCTTTTGTTATCCAGTGAATCATATTTGTGCCTTAAAATCACCAGGAATAGACTTCCCAGAAGCTGCTATACTGAATGATACTGAGAAATCTATTGGGTTTTTTTTTAGAGAATGAACCACCAATCTTGTCCAAACACTGACAAACTTAATTGGTTTTTGGATGTGTATCCCAAACCCAGCATGTGTGAGCGTCTGTTCAAAAACCATTACAGGGTATCAGGCAAGAATGGCTGAGCGTTTATGATATTGACACAGCTGTGATTGGTGGTTCACCAATTTAGTTTATATCCTGCATTAGCACATGGATTTTTTTTTTCAAATCCAGTTGTGACCAAAAAGATGTGAAACAGTGTTGGAGCTGAAGCATCTCAGCTTGTTTCATTGCATAATTTTAGATGTGATAGCATGATTCTGTAAGCAAATGCAATTTTTCTGATAGAATTGGTCGTAATTGGATATATGACCAATACACAATCATTAATCTTTCATTGCCTGCTGATTAAAGAAAGTTGTGTGTTAATGCATAAATATATTTTTTTACATAAATCTTGTAACATTGTATGGCAGTTATACTTGCCTTAAAGTGATAGCTCAACCAAAAATGACTTTCTGGCATCATTAACTCACCATTATGTTTTTCTAAACCAGGGTTATTATAGTTAACTAAAACTGAAACTAAAAATAAAACCATTAAAGAGATAGTTCCCCAAAAATGAAAATTTGATGTTTATCTGCTTACCCCAAGGGCATCCAAGATGTAGGTGACTTTGTTTCTTTAGTAGAACACAAACAAATAGTTTTTACTCAAACTGTTGCAGTCTGTCAGTCATATAATGTCAGTCAATGGTACTCAAGGCTTTGAGAGAGAAAAAAAAACATACACAGACAAAACCAAATATCCATTTGAGAGATGACGGTAATGGTCAGTTTCTTCCACAAGACCGATTGTTTTGTGTCTTTAGACCTCAATGTATCGCTACGAGCCGTAGGGTTTAAATTGATTTTGTCTATGTATGTTTTTGTTTTCTCTCAAAGCCGTGAGTACCGTTGACTGACATTATATAACTGACAGACTGCAACGGTTTGAGTAAAAACTATTCGTTTGTGTTTTACTGAAGAAACAAAGTCACCTACATCTTGCATGCCCTTGGGGTAAGCAGATAAACAAAAATTTTCTTTTTGGCAGAACTATCCCTTTAAAAACACTGAAATAAAAAATAATGTCAACTGAGAAAAATATAATAAAAAATTAACTATTTGATAAGGCAGCATGTTGCTTTAATTTAGTTTAATTGCATTTACGAAAATAACTAAAACTGAAATAAAATGAATTTTAAAAATGAAAATTAGAGAACACATTCACTATTAACTAAGAGTTTTCCCTCAATAAACTCCTAATTTGCTGCTTATTTATAGGAAGGTAGTTGTTTGTAGCGGTTATGTTTAGGTATTGGTTAAGGGACCTAGAATATGGTCATTTAGAAAAGGCTTTATTATGTGCTTTATAAGTGCTAATAAACAGACAATATACTAGTAATATGCATGCTAATATGCAACTAGTTAATAGTTGAATAGTGTTCCCTAATCTGTTATCGAAACGACTAAAAATGACAAAAACACAATAAAATTGCTAAAACATTCAAATTAAAATGGAAAATATAAAAACGGGTTCAAAATATTAATAAATATCATTCTTTTGATCTGGACTTTTTTTTTCAGTGAATCGGTTTATGATTCATTCACAAATGTCTTATGGTATTATGGTGAATAAATGATGACAGAATTTGACTTTTAGGTTAAGTTTTTCTTTACATTCACATACTTTAAAGCCAAATGAACTGTCACTTGATGAATGTGGAAGCTGGTGAACAGGGGAATGGCCAAAGATAGGTGTGTTTTATCACTGCTTGAGAAAAAGCTATGACGTTGCAGACTGTTCAGTTACAATTTATTTTGTCACAAGCAATTTTTTGTCATATGTTTTTAATAATAGCATACATTTGCCATTAAGTGATCCTTTGAGGACTAAATGTACAGGAGGAATGACCATGAATGTTCTGTCAAATGCATGTAGGCTTTGTGTCAATGCTAAGTGGATAATAATCGAGCCCAGACAAATAGTCTGCATATTACAACCCACAGTAGACTGACGGAGAGGAAAAAAAATCATCAGGTGTATAAAACCTTTAAAACATTTTTTTATTGCAAAAGCTTTATTTTTGACACAGGCATGAACTGAAACGTTGCCTGTATCATCTCCTTGTAGTGTATTATTAGTTTATCAATAGTACAGCAAGTACGTTTGGAAAGATTTTCAACACCAGCTAAACATCCAATTCATTACACTTTTTCAATGTAGAAATGTGGTTTATTCAAACAAGATATATGCATTTCATTGTGATGATATTTTCTGGTTTAAGAACGCTGAGAAACTTGAGATTGTACCACATTTGATTTGTCAGCCAATTGTCAGAGAGACAACTGTAATAACAGTATGTCCATCTTGCCTTTGCTCTGTCTTCACCACTCAACGCTAACATTTCTTGAAAACTGCTAGAAGTCTTGCTTGTTAAGCTCGGATTGTTCTTGTTAAGCTATCACCTTTGTATTTTTTTTCAGCAGCATTTTTATGAGTGTTCCCTGAGCATTATTTGTGATGTTTCTACACAATTTTACATCTTGGTGCTTTGCCTTTAAATAAGCAGAATAAACAAAGAATATTCTTATTCTTTAGAAGATTGAAGGTGTTTTTCCTAATCAGTGTCTTATAAAATTGACACTTTTAGAAAATTATTTTGTTTCAAGCCTTTGTGGGAAACTGGGCTGGATCGGGTCCTTGTGGGAAAGAGCGATGTTACCGTAAACAAGCGCCACAAACTCACAGATCCCGCTCTCGGTCGCTGATACAGTCAGAAGCTGATGGTAAGTCTTGCCGTCATCAAGAGCCAATCAGGACTCTGCATTTCAAGCATGAGCAGATGTTATGTAAGCATGTCTGAGCGTCCAAAGAAAACAAGAGCCGCAGTGTGAAAGAACATTTCCACTCATTAAATCCTGCTGCTATGCCACTAGTTTGATCAGAGGACATCCTGAACAAAAACAACACCAGACTTTTTATCTGTAAACACAACCTGTGTGAACTTCAACAACTCCACTGACTGATCCATCTGCCTGTCTGTCTGTCTGTCTGTCTGTCTATCTGTCTATATATCTGTCTACCTATCTGTCGGTCCGTCTGTCTGTCTGTCTGTCTGTCTGTCTGTCTGTCTGTCTGTCTGTCTATCTATCTATCTATCTATCTATCTATCTATCTATCTATCTATCTATCTATCTATCTATCTATCTGTCTATCTGTCTGTCTGTCTGTCTGTCTGTCTGTCTGTCTTTCCGTCCGTCCGTCCGTCTGTCTGTCTATCTATCTGCCGTCTGTCTTTCCATCCGTCCGTCCGTCTATCCGTCTGTCTGTCTGTCTATCTGCCGTCTGTCTTTCCATCCGTCCGTCCGTCCGTCTATCCGTCTGTCTGTCTATCTGCCGTCTGTCTTTCCATCCATCCGTCCGTCCGTCCGTCCGTCTATCCGTCTGTCTGTCTGTCCGTCTGTCTTTCCATCCATCCATCCATCCGTCCGTCCGTCTATCCGTCTGTCTGTCTGTCTGTCTATCTGCCGTCTGTCTTTCCATCCGTCCGTCCGTCCGTCTATCCGTCTGTCTGTCTATCTGCCGTCTGTCTTTCCATCCGTCCGTCCGTCTGTCTGTCTATCTATCTGCCGTCTGTCTTTCCATCCATCCGTCCGTCCGTCCGTCTATCCGTCTGTCTGTCTGTCCGTCTGTCTTTCCATCCATCCATCCATCCATCCATCCGTCCGTCCGTCTGTCTTTCCATCTGCCGTCTGTCTTTCCATCCATCCATCCATCCGTCTATTTATCTAGAAAACAATTGTATTTTTAGGCTTATTCAAACACTTTCATATCTATAGAGCTATTTGAAGGTAAAGACGGAATGTAAAGAGAAATTTGCTGGGAAATATCAAGCTGAACTTGTGTTTGTTCTTATTTATAATTTAGATGTGTGCGAAGAACTAAATATCATAATATATTATTTAATAAAAACTGACTGTTCCCATAAAGGATTATATTTTAACATGCACACTTACAAAAAGCAAGTAAAATTAGAACTGTCTTTAAAGGCGATTCGCTTCCAATTTAATATTTTAAAAGAAATAAAATAATCTTATATTTCATGTAAATACAGAAATTGGTGCATGTTTTAACCAAACAAACAATCTGTTGAGTCTGTGATTTACATTCCTATTTGGCACTGGAACAAAAGGGCTGCATAGTGCAGATGAATTGCTGGCTTTCTACACAATGTTGTTCTCTCTACCTTCTACCTTTGTTCACGGGTCTGTTCTGCTTCAATTGTACTGTTCTATTTTTAACTGTTACCATGGTGCTTTTGCTGACAAAAAAAGACAAAAGTAGCAGTCTTGGGTCATGAGGGTGGGAAGAACTTTTATTTGTATTTACAAGACTTGATTAAACTGTAGGCAGCCCCACAAAACAACAAATCAAGATCCAATTAACACATTAAGAGAAATGATATTACATTCCAGTTGAGCATTGATTTCCCTGGCCAAACCTCTGAGCCTGCACTTTGCACACTGCAAAAATCCTCTTGAGTTTGAAGTGTGGATATTTCCATGCAGCAGCAGTGGGACACCTCCGAGGGGTTCTCTAGTGTCCAGGTCTTTGATGTTACAGCAGAACAACCAATGCAGCACTATATCCCACATGCTTTTACATTTATTGCTTTTTGATATTCCCCTGATATTTTTCAATATCAGAATTTTACTTGATAAATATTATTTTAAATTTATATTTCAGCGATATTATAAGCTAATAAAATTCAGAAACCCTTTACACACAGTTTCGATTGATAAAACACACACACAAAATCCAATAATTACTTTTTTCCTCCTCAATCCACGAGCGGTTCCCTTAATGAGAGCCCTGAGAATGCTGAGTTACAGCAGCTCCCACTAGAACCCCGTCGATCGCTCGCTTCTCAAGGGAGCTGAGCGGCCCACTGAGGCAGACAGCCTGTACAGTAGCTTCCCATGATGCAGCAGACCTCCGCTGTCAGTTAATCCAGAGTCTGAGTGACAGCCAAGCGACACACTTCACACAAACACACAGCTCACTTTCCCAAAGGTGAAGTCTGATGAGAAAGCAAAACATTCACACACACTGCTACATGCAAACAGAGGAAAGCCGCTGTGATAAGATCTGCTTATATAAAAAAACAAACCTTCTTCTTTTTTCCTTTTTATATAACAAATTTTCTACTTGTTATTGTTGTTAACTGGTCTGTTATTAATTAATTGCTAATATTTTGTTTATCTCAATTATTATTTAAAAAATAAATATTTAATACGTTTTATTTTGTATATATTTACTTATTGCTGATTTCAAAATGTATATATTTTTAACAAAATAAGATTTTTTTTCCTTTTAAATAACACTATTATTGTTGTTTTGTTGTTTTTTAATTGTTTTGATCATAACTATTAATATTTTGTTAGTATTATTGTTGTTTACTTAAATTATTTAAAAATACTTAATAGTATTATTTAATGCAATTTTATTTATTTTATTCATCTTTTGCTGATTCAAAAACAAAACCCTAATCATCTACACATTCATCATTGTGACTAGAATAACAGCTGCCTTCCTGTCTATGAGAACTTCCTGTTTATTAATTACATTGTTATGATTTAATGTGCAATCATTGTGCTTTCAGTTTGGGTGTTTATTTAGCAGGATGACTACTTTAAAAAAGATCCTGAATGTAACCCAGCTGACCTCATATAACACTGAAGAAATGTCTGTCGCGGTTGAGCAGAACTTTCTGACCGGGCTCTGTTTGTGCTGCTCAACCCAGAGACAGTGGGATCGGAGAGAGAAAAGAAAAGAGCAGCTCATGCATAGTGCACAGAAAGGCTGTTCACACCAGTCAGAACAGTGAGAATATGCTCATCATCTTTATCATGCTCTACTTATCATTGGCAACAATTTCCTTTTTTTACAGAGAAGGGCACTAGTGCTCCTCTCTGGCTGCACACAGGCTTTTAATAACATATCTGCATAACTTATTGTGGTCATTTATTTAGTATCACATTGCATGGCATAATATTTTTATTTATAGCATGATCCGCATGAATTCTGATTGGATGGAAGGTGTGCATTAAAATTGTGTAGTGCACAGGTAGTCACAGTCGGTTTAATCATAGTTCTATATTAATGTACTGCATTCATTGACGCACACACACAGATACACATATGTAATACCACATTTTTTATATATCACATTTGTCAATTTTCACAACAACACTGTTAAATTTAATTAATACTTTGGTATTTCATTTGGAGCGATCTTAATAGTGTAAAATAAACTTGTTTTCCCTACTGGTTTCTTACATAGATTGATAAGTCACATGGCATTTACAGCTCAGGTGAGTGGCTCCCCATGAATAAAAATGATTTCCCATCACACACTTCTGTGGGGTTCTGCACCATCCATGCATGTGTCGTTTTAAGTATAGACCTCCTTGTTTGACTTTCAGTTAAATAATCATTCCTTGCAACTGTTTAATTTGTAGTTGTTTGTCACACTATTTAAGTTTTAGTCTTAGGCCAATCACATCTCAGTAGGTGTTACTGATTATTTTATTTTCAGGAAATATCTTGATTTATACCCATTCTGCCCCTTACAGGTTGTTTAAATTGAAGTAAACATCAAATTACATTTAACTCTACAATGCATCTTTTCTGAATTAGGCTTATGAAATCAAGTATTTTATATTTAATCTCTGTAAGGTTTTCCTTTAAATTTGCAAACATTTTCAAATGAATGTTCATATAATGTGCCATCGTTGAAAAAACGAGGTGTGCTATGTAGGTGTGTAGCATAAATACATTCCCGGAAATACTCCTTCTGCTTTGACCTGATGCCCCTATGATCTACTAACAACAACTGTAATATCAGTTTACTCAGGTGTGGTTAAACAAACAGAATTTAACCATAAGGACAAGCTTGGTTCCTATAGCACTGGATTAGAAGGATTAGCATAAAATTGTACATAATGTTTGTGAAAACCCAATAGCATTCTGGCTGAACTCTATATCTGGCAGTGAGGCAGAACAGATGGTACCGCAAGCAATACATGAAACAGGCACAGCTATTAGGAAATTGAACATCATCCACACACAACACACACTTGTGAGATTTACAAATGGCTAAGAAAAAAGCTGTTTGATTTATTATCATGTATGTAACTAACTATATTTTAATCAAACCAGAGAAAACAACCTTATCAAATAATGCTTAACCTATAAGACTGAGGATTGTGATATGTGCAATATTAGATTCTTAGCAATTTATAAATACTTGCTATACTGCTTTTGGGTGCAGTACAAATGATGCCTTTACCTCCCAATGCACCTTCCAATGACCTCTGCCCTGTGCTGAGATCAATGATCAACTGGTCACAGATGATATACAATGGGAAGAAATATTCAATCAACATTAGATTCACGTACAGTAGGACTGACTGCAAGCAAGGCAGGTATTGATTTACCTACCATAAACTAAGCATTTGTGCACTTTAATCAGCTACAAGTGAATCAATTACATCAACTCTGAGTGTGTCTACCGGTCAAGGTGATCCTATGAAAAAAGCTGTAGATGCGATCAGACAGATAGATAGATAGATACTTATCACTTTAATACTTTGTCGTAGCCTGTCGCGTGGGATTACCTTTCACAAGTAAGATTGAACAATCAATAATTTTGGTTATTTTACCATTTATAATATTATGTCATCGTAACTAACATTACTTACGTGTAACGTTATTACAGCAGGAACTGGTTCTCTCATTGTCTCTTGCTGTTTTTTTTCTTCTTCACATTTTGAAGGTTTCCCAGTGACAGGCTTGAGGAGGCAATGGGAAGTTACTATAAGACGGGAGTGTTTTGTTGCGACTGAGTCATCAAAGCTCTGTAGTGAGCACTTCAAGCCTGATGATTTTGACAGGACGGGTCCGATTGTCAGGCTTAGAGATGGTGCGACCCCATCTGTCTTCATCTTCCCATGTCATCTCCAAAGAGTAGGTGTATTTTTACTCTACATGCTAACAGAGATGTTTATGATTCATATGTAAAACAAAAGTTAATATCACACTTTGCTAAACATGTTTTTTACCGTTAGTTCTTTCTGCATGTTAAGGAATTAGTGATGTATTGTGTATTACAATACACTGTGGGATACTAAAACCTTTTCAAGTGTTTTTAATGAAGTTGCTTTTAAGTATTATGTTTCTTATATTTTAGCCTGTAGTGACAAGGGACACAAAAATTTCAAGGAAAGCTGAAGAGAGCCTACCAGTGGACCTTTCTCAGCATTTCCCTGAAAGTGAACCTCAGCCCAATTATGTGAGTATTTGTAGGCTATTTGATATGTCCCATACAGCTGTGAGCATCATGGCTCTGGTCATATCAAAATCTCTCCCTTGCTTTCTGCAACTCTTTCAGATATACTCACATATACACTTTTGATATTGTTATAAATAAATAAATACACACGTGAACATACACACCCTCTTTCTCTGACACTCTCTCTCTCACACACACACACACACACACACACACGCACCCTTTCTCTCTTTCCCATACTCATGGTGCTGGCAGTGATATTACGGGTAAGAAATTAAGAATGTGTGCCTGCACATATGCAGTGCTATGCACCAAACAACTGTGAGTGGTATGATATAAACATCACTGAAAATATTTTCATCCTTCTTTCTACTAGGATCACTCCTATCTATTGCCCAATTCTCCTACTCGTCTAAAGGCCAGACTCAGTGAAGCTTTGGCTAGAGTGGAGAGTCTAGAGCGGGAGAAGCAAAATGCAAAGGCCCGAGAACGGAGAGCAAAGACACCCGTAAAGAGTCTTCTGGAAGATCTGAAGGAAAGGAACCTTATAAACGAGGAGTTGAAAGAAAGACTTGGCTTCCACTCAGGTAAAATAAATTGATAATACAACCTTGAATTTTATGTTGTTTACGCTCTTTGTCAGACTTTATAAAGGTATTATTTCAAGTGAACTTACTAACTAGTTTTTATTAACTGAATTTCAGATCTTCAGATAGACCTCTTTTCAAAGCGGGGTCATGAATACACCAAGGACCAGAGAGAGTTTGCCCTCACACTGCACCTCCATGGTCCGAAAGCATACAGTTACCTGACGGATTCTCTGCATCTTCCCCTGCCACATCCACATACATTGCAACGGTGTAGTACATGTTTTTTTTATTACACTTTTTAAACATACTTGTTAAAATACTTAAAACACTTCAGCCCTACATAATGTACAACAAACTGGGAACTGATGTAGAAGTTGAGCGTGTATGTGCTATTTTCACAATTTTTTTTAAAGTCTTGGGAATAAAAACAATCTTAGAAAAAAATTAAAAAGTGCCCAAAATAGGGATCCAAGGGTTGAAGCACTTAAATAGCTATTTATTTTATTTTTGTAAAGGTGGATGCAATCAGTGGATGCCAAGCCTTGGCTCAACACAATGATGTTGGACATGTTGCAGAGAAGACGTGAAGAAGACCCTGCTTAATATAGCTCTGTGGCCCTCATGTTGGATGCCATGGCCATCAAAAAACATGTCCAGTACAATCCCTATACCCAGAAAATATCTGGATATGTGGATATGGGGAATGACATGGATGAGACTGATGTAGCCACGGAGGTGACCGCTGACAGGGTGTTTGTGTTGATGGACGCTTGTCACATGTTGAAACTGACACGCAACATGTTGCAGGCTTACAGCCCGATAACCAGCACCACTGGAGAAATCAGCTGGTCATACATTGTTGAGCTCAACAATGTCCAAACAAAAGATGGACTGCATGCGGCCAACAAGATAACAAACAAACATGTCCACTTTGATGGCCAGAAGATGAAGGTGTCCCTGGCTACACAAACACTCTGTAGTGGTAGCACTGCGCACACTGAGGGACCTTGGTTATTCAGTTTAAAAACTGTGAAGCAACAGCAGAATTCATTGAGGTAATATAACATGCAAACATTGTTATATAACACTGCATATTCTGCATGAAATCCAACTCTGTTTATACTTACCTGTAGAGGGAAATCCAAGCAGAGTTGTGTACTTAAATACTTACTTGTTTTATATATTGAAATTAGATTATAATTTGATCTCCATAATACGATACCACTGTTTGGGGTGATATATCAGTTAACAGAGCCTTATGGTTTTTTTTAGATGATTGACAGGTTGTTTGATGTCCTGAACAGCTGCAATCCGCGTGCCAAGGGATCCAAAGCTCCTCTGGGTGCTTTGAATTGGACAGAGAGAGTAGAGCTCTTGTTGAGAGGCAGGGAATACTTGCTCAGTTTGGTGATGAAAGATGGCACACCCCTCCACCAAACAAAGAGGTTTTTTAAAATATTGAATGGTTTCCATGAAAAGTTCACGACATCATAAGTTAATATGATGCTCTGTTCTCTTGCTACGCATCGAGTTCATAAGATGCTCTTTCTCTTGTTTGGATCTTTTTGCTGTCTGCAGTTTTGTTTCTGTTGACTCTTCTGTTCAGTATTTTTCAGGTCATACAGGACAGATGTCAAAAATGGTATGTATGTTCATTTGATGTAGCTGTGTGCAAAACCAGAGGCAGGAGGTAATGTGAGTCCCTCCTGCTTTAAGGAGCATATCTTGTATTGCACTTTTTCTTCTTGTTTATGATGTTTGTCTCTGCATGTTGGAATCTTCTTGTGTTCAGTGTTTTTCAGGTCATAGAGGTGTCAAATGGTATGTATGACATGTTCTTGTTTTTAAGCTCTCCTTGTTCAGTTTTAATATAGTTCCTAGTTGTTCCTGACACTGACTTACACTCTCAAGAAGCACCCAGTAGATTTGTACTGCACTTAAATCATTTACCATTCAGGGACTTTATTGGAGCAATTGTATTGTAAAATGTATTGCTGCCGCTATCTCTGTCACCATGTGTTGTTACATGTTATGAATATTTGTAGAAAAGTCAATTAACGTCTTTCAATAACTACAATTACTAGGTGCTCTTGAGGTGTCTTGTTTTGCCATGATCTTATTGATGAAACATTTTCTTTTGAAGGTATCTGTCAGTCATCGGCTTTGTCATCAACATGGACACATTGTTGATGATGATTCCTGACCTGCTCCAAGTTCAGCGTTATGTCTGCACATACCGCTTCAGTCAGGATCACTTGGAGCTTTTGTTCAATTCTGTCAGGGCATCAGGTACAATTTTCACATTTATAATTAGTCTTTTTAGTCCGTGGGCCAGACCGGATATTGGTACCTTCTGGGTGGGCAAATTCTAGTAGAGATTTTTTTATACCTATACATCCCTAGTTTACAGTATGTTTTGATGTGATAGACCTCTCTGGTCACCTATTGGTGGCTATCACCTCATGAAGTAACCCACCCCCTAAAGTAAACGGCACATCAGACACCAGTGCGTATCTTTTTATATCCTACCTGTGGAAGAAACATGGTTATACAGTTATTACCTTACTTGCCTTTTATAGCCTACCTGTGGGAAAAAATGGTTATACAGTTTCCTTACTTACCCTCAGAAGATATATCTTTTATGACTCTGACTGTCCTCATTAAACATCTCTGTAATCTAAGTGTGTAAATGTTTTTGATTTTTTTTAGGAGGCTGGAATAATAATCCAACTGCAGGGCAGTTCCAAGGCATTTTCCGCCGTCTGATGGTCCGTTGTGGTGTCTCACCAAGTGGGTCAGGCAACGTGGCAGCACAAGATGAAACTGTGTCCCTATCAGCTGCAGACATGCACTCTGCTTTAATGGCAGAGGAAGAGCTCCTGTCCCTATTTGCAAACATTTCTGCAGTCATATGTGACCACAGTTACCTGCCCACCCGCTTTGGTGGTCTTGTGGACAATGCCCTTGTCTACATTTCAGGGTTTGTTGCCTTGCAAGCCTTGTCACAGCTGCTGTACCCTCATCCTTTGACCAGAGCTACCACCTGTAGTGATAGAATGTATTTGTATTTAACAATACTAACACTAACCACTATGTGTCAGTAGTGTTATACTTACCGGCAGAGCTGGTAGATTAGGAAGGAGAAGTGAATCGGTGTAGCTGCTGCTCCATGTCCCGTCCTGGAGAATAAAATAAAAACCAGTTTGTTACAAAACTGTTTCTTTACCGAGTCAAGAAACATTACACCACCTGCTTGAACTTAAAAACAATGGTGGGCTGATGATCCCCTCAGAGGGAACAGTGAAGGTGGTCAGAGCAGCAGAGCGTGTGATTCGACAAAACTCAAAAGAACAAGGTGTCAGTGTGTCCTTCGAGATTGGTTCAGAGGATGTGTTCTTACTCGGGGAGCACATTGCAGAAACCCAATTCGGAATTGAGAACCATCATTTCATGCTTGTGTCATTTGTGGTGTCTGTATTTCACAAAGTAAGGCTGCACCACATCGCAAAATGAACTACCCTGGAGTTACAGAGTGCCAGCATACACAAGAAGCTGTGCAAAACAGTTATTTTTCAAGGGTTTTAGCTCCCCAGCCCGTTGCAAGCCTGACAGGGTAGTGTAAGATGCTGGAATGACCTGGAATTATAACACTTACTTTTCCAGGCCTTTAAAAAAAAAAGTAGAGCTGGTACAGTATATATGGGAGCTTGTATGTATATGTGTTACAGAAGGGTCGTGTGTGTGTGTGTGTGTGTGTGTGTGTGTGTGTGTGTGTGTGTGTGTGTGTGTGTGTGTGTGAGTGAGTGAGTGAGAGAGAGAGAGAAATAAATTAAAATGCACAATCAAACTTGTTTATTAAAATATAAAATTAATTCATTTATACATTTATCAATATGCCATAGCCTACCATATGTCTTTGTTAAAGAACATAATACAAAGTATTTTAGCATGAAAGCACGTATTTTTCAATGTGTGACAGCGTCCTGTATCATAACTAAATCTCTGCTGTTTGTAACAAACCAAACCGTGAGAAAATCCGGTAAAAATTCGGTGAGTTATGATTATTGTAGTTGGGGATACACCTTCCTCAGTAGAAATAAGTGCAGGGGGGACCCATCCAAGATGGCGGCCGCGCTGATACGTCAGCTCCAGCGTCTACGTATATTATGTCTATGTTTAAAACGGAAGCAACGCCACCATGTGGCAAAACTGTGTAAAATATCAGCCTCATTTACAGTAAACCTACTACCACTACATATTCTTTTTCACAGTAATTAGCATTTATTCATTCTTACTTAACTTCATTATTAAATCAACGCGTTATTATTATTATTCATCGGTGAGTGGGTTTCACAAAGACACGGTATTATTCCATTATAGTTGGGTGCCACCACCTTGTGGCTAAATTGTGCAAAACCATAGATTTTTAATAAAGCAGGAATGGGTTTGTCAGCAGCAGGATTCTATGAAACGTTTGTGCATTACACACTTTTAAACGGGAAAAAATAAAGACCTTACGTCCTGTGTTCTCTTGTTCTCCAAAGACTAATGTAAGAAATAGCTCTTACCCTGGTCACTTACCGACAGGATGTTTTCCTCAGTAACTGATGAGATATTGCACACAAGAGGCGGTGCATGCTGTAAATGCCGTGTCAGCGATGATGGAGCCGGTGGAGAGCGCGAGGAGGAGCTGGTCTTATGTGTAGCCCTTCACTGAGTGCTGCTCTCATCAGCCGCTTTCATCATGGAGCGACCGCTAACCGCCGCTGCGAGAGGTACAGGCACGTTTCACTTCTAGCTTTTGTGTTACAGCCTTATTGTTTGCTTTGCTCGTCTTTAAATCATACTAGCATCCATTAGTACAATGCACATAAAAGAAAAGAAAAAGCAGGCTTCATTGTTCTCGCAGTGTAAGGAGTTCAGTCGCTGTTATACTCTTCATATCCGAAAGAGTCATTTTGGTATTTGATTCAAACAGTACAATAGTTGCTGTATCATTCTTGAGTGATCGAGTTTTCTCTCTAATGATTGGCGAATGGTTTGATTGTGGTGACAGGAGTGGCAAAGCGATCCAGTGGAGCAGTTAATATGATCACAACACGGCTTCTGTTGTTGCTCATCCTCCCTTCACTGAGTCTGTGTGCTCCACAACTTCAGCAAACACTCAGGTAGGCCGCATTAATGCTATGCTAGTATACTGTACCGCACTATGACTGTAATATATTATAGTATATTGATGCCCTCCAGTGGGATTTTACTGAACAACTGAAACATATTTAAATCATATCGGGATCATCCAATATAGCCTATTACTGTATATGCTCATTTATTTGTAATAAATAAATAATAATAAATAAAATGTAGAATATGTAAAATGCATCTGATATAATTAAGTATTATTTTTTCAATTACTACTACTATCTATTGGAAAGTGTCAATAAAGTGAAATATATTCTATGTAAATGTATTTTGACAATTAGTTGAGTAATTTAAGCAATCATTGAATAATGACAGACAAATCAAATAAAAATCAATAGACTCCAGATTGAATGTTTTTGCAATTGGCCTACAGGCAAGAATGATTTAACTCATGAGTGAATTATTATAGTGCTTAGATTGTTTATTATATATTATGTATATTAGATTCGGCTATATTCACTCTGAACAATTGTACATCTGTAAGTAACAGCTTGAACTGCATGCCTGTACATTAATAAATTATACATATATTTTAAGCTCTTTCCGATTCTGATTTACTATAGTGGATGGACTAATTTGATTAGGATGGATAGATAGTTATCCAATAGCAAATATAAATGATCTTGGCATTTTTTTCTAAATGTGAAAAACTTGGCTCATTTTTCTTGTGATTGTTGTTTTTCCAGTGATGATATTGTTGTACCAGACCTTGCAAATCCTTTTGGCTCCAGCGAAGACAACCGCAGGTTAATTTTTTGACTAGCCTACTTCTCAGAGTCTTGCTTTACTATCTTCAAACCCGCCTGATCAAATAAGGTAGTACAGTTGCCCCAAGGTTCAAGGTCTGTTGTCACATCAGAGATAATGCTGAGATTCCCACAGCTGACACAGTTACATGCTGAACAAGCAATAGCTAAAGAAGGCGCCAAAACAAAATCATAGTTCAACCTTCAAACTTATTTAAAATTAAATGGGTCCTAAAGAAAGACGTTATGCAGTTGTGCATGTTTAACACAATGCTTCCAGTATTTATCTTTAAAGTGTAAATTTTAAAATGTTCCAATTCAGGAAAGTACTGCATGAATTTAAATCCGTGCTCTTTTTCCTCTATAAATACTGTAATCATATAAAGTGGAACTAAAGGGGCCTGTGATCTTTGATTCTGTATGACAGGCTCTTGCAAAGCTACATCAAGAGCAGCCTGAAGGAAGGACAGACCAGTCCAGAGCTGAACACAAGAGAACAAGGTTAATATAGTTCATTATTAACAGTCTCTGTTATTTTGTATGTAACGTACATAGCGTTTTATTTCCACTACTTCTGTGTGCTTTTCCATTTTGCATATAATTTCAGATTTTTTTTTAATCTTCTATTTCACATTACGATAATTACACTGCCTAGATCAAGTTAGTTCTATAAAAATAGTTTGCCATTTTTTTTTTTTTGTAAATTTATTTTCCTAGAAGCACAGCAGATGATCTACACACAAACGGCATTCATAAATTACACATTTAAATATAAACTTATCTGTATAATATATGAATAAAATATATGAGATTGTTTATAATTGCCATAATTATATTGTTTGAGATATATATATATATATATAAAATGAAACTTGTTTGAACTGACATTTATACATGGTAGATACAAAAGGCCAGATGTTCTCAGTTGTGCAGTTTACCTTGCGTGCGCTCAGGTTTTCATAAGCTTCTTATTGTCTGATTTGTTCTCTTCTTGTCAAAGAGGTATTTTTCCTTTTCTCTCTGTACGACTATGACAGAAATGGACAGATGGATGGGCTTGAACTGATGCAACTACTAACTGATTTTCTGACTTATGAAATGCTGCCAAAGTCTGCAGATTCTGTGAGTGCTGCTTAGTTTTGTCAGAACATACAAAGTATAAAAAAAGCTCTTGAATTCTCTTATGACTTGAAGTTGTTTACACTAGGTTGTATCTTTGGTGGATTATCTGCTACAAACTCAAGATCTGAACCAGGATGGACTACTGGCTCCTTCAGAGCTGTTATCCACGATAGACCATCAGCAAGAAAACAAAATCGTTCCCCCTGGTCCACCTGCTGGGGAAGCCTTAAATCATACAAAATCAGAGGACAGAGTTTCTGAAACTCACCAAGACTCAGAGGTCATCCAAGAGTCCAAACATGAAAATGAGACACAGGACTTAGTTAAAGATGACAACACGGATGCTGAGAATCACAACCAGATACCTGAAAAGCTTGAAGAACATCAGGACCAACTGCAGGCTCCTGAAGAGCAGAAGCTGCAAGATGATCATAAGGAACAGAAGAACATACCAGTCCATCAAGATCAACCAGAGATATAATGCCAAATTAAGAAGTGCAATTTAGAGACTTGTACAAATCAGCCATACCACTGACCTGCTGCATATACTGTACGGCTGATGCATAATTTAATTCTGGATATACTAAAAGTTATGAAAGTACAAGAGCATGTGTTATGATATTAGCATTGTGGTACACATCACGTTATTGTAAATCCTCTGAACTGAATTATGGAACCCAAACAGTCATCTGAATTAGTAATGCCCCGTTCAAACTATGCAAACCCAGAAAGTACTCCTTAGATTTACAGAGTTGAATGCAGAAATCTAGTCACCGCCAAGGTTTAGCAACCATTGTTAGGGTTTTAACATTTGGCATATTGGTAAACCCAGATCCTCTTTTTTTGAGGTTTAATGCCTCGGAAATAAACAGCTCAATTAGAAGTGGTGAGTGTATTTTGAGCTTTGAGAATATTGCTGAAAGCCTTTCATTTTTCTGATGAGCATGCAACAATTTGGATGGATTAGGATGTAGAGGGTGAAAACAAGTGAAAGATTTAACTATGCAGTATTGCTGAACACAGTGAAGCTGTATTGCATTTCCAAGGAGACCAAAGATTCATGCTACATTTCCATTATAGATTTCTCAGCCATAGAGTCTCAGCTTTCTATACAAAGTGCAAACATTCCTTTTCATTCTCTACCTAGTTACTTTATTTAAAGCAATGTTGCAAATTAAAAAAAAAAAAAAAAAAAAAAAAAAAATACATACTTTGGTTTTAATATTTATTACATTTGAAACAGTGCATTAAAAAGACTAAAATAAATTTTAAAACCATTCAACCTAAATAAGCAAATTTAAAAAAGTCAAACATACTGGATAAATGTGGCTGAGGCATCAAGTTGTGCTGAAATTTTATAGACGTGGTCTAAAACTGACACCAATGATAGTTAACATTTTACGATGCATGTAAAAGGTCACTCCAGTTCTAAAACATACCGGATCGAGGATCCCTGGCTAAAAAGACTTTCATATAAAACTCACTGATTAACAATGTAACATGGCCATAGAAGATGGCAGTCAGCTTAAGTTGAAGACATTCAATGTCTACATTTTGAAGGGGGTGCACATTTCAGCTCTCCTCTTGCAGTTTTTGGTGGTTACTTTGGGATCCCAGCCACAATTTCAGATTCAATGCCACAGTGGTCCTCACCTCTGAGGATCTTGAAATATCCTAAAGTGGCAAAAACAAACAAACTGTAAGTTGAAGTCTGGAAATGTGTGGGTACAAAAAAAAAAAAAAAAAAAAAAAAAAAAACAACTGCAAACAATTCCTTGGCATTGTATCGGGTTTAATAAACTGCGGACAACAAAAGGAGCATTTTAGATTTCATACAAAAGAAAATAACCCTCACCATTATCACCCCAGTCAGTGTTCCAGGAGTTAGCAGCAAGCCAGTAGGGGACACCATTCTCCTCTCCCCAGCCCAGGATCTTAATGGCATGACCACCTAGAACAGATCCACTCACGTGCTGATATACACCTACAAAAAGTAAAAATGAACCACCAAATTAAATCAATTGTTCCATGTTATATTAGTACTCTTGCCATGTACATGAATAGACCGAAACCAACCAGATTTATATAGCAGGAAGTCGTCATAGACCGTGAAAGCTCCCTCTACTGGTCCGTTCTTGTACAGCTCTTTCATAATGTCCTTCTGATTAGATGGGACATTATAGGACGTCTTTCCTGCAGTGACAGACAAGGACCACAAGCAATTTCAATGAACAATGGGGAGGCTTTGAGTCAAGTTGGTTTAACCACTGATCTGAATTGATTGACTAGATGCAAATAAATGAGGGTGAAACCTGTACTGAACTATTTGGGTTCTGTAAATTCTTACCAAAGTATTTGTCCAGCTTGTAAGAGGGGCTGTAGCCAGGTTCACAGGACATATCACAGTTAGGAGTATCTCCACCCTCTCCGGTACAAGGAGGGCGACTGCCATTCACATGATGCTCACAGGGTTCAATGGTGTATGGACGACAGCCTAAATAAAAGTTTTATTAAGTTCAAGGTTCCCAAATGCAATACCAACAAGAACGATAAAGTCACCAACCAGTATGGGAGTTATACAGTCCACCAGTGACCAGACCATCTGAGTTCCAGAAATTCCAAGCAGCAGAAGGGTATCCACCATTACATCTGAAAAAATAAATAAAAGAGCTTTAAAAGGGGTAATGAACTGAGAACCCAAAATTCCATTGGTCCTTTTATATTCAAGAGGTTATTGTACCATTGAAACACCCTGTAAGTTTCCAAACTCAAAACTTTGTCGTTAGTCTAAAACATCTTATTTTGAAGCCTTTCTGCCAAAACCACAGCTTGTGGAATGTGCCGCTCTATGTAATAGTGTGGCTAAAATAAGAGGCAATAAAGTGTAAATAAGAGCTGAAAACCATGAACAAAAGAAAAATCAGCAGGCTCTCAAAAACTGGACTCAAGTCTGTGTAAAGAGAATTCTGAGAATTGTTTCTAAATACATTACAAATGTTAGAAATGTATTGCTGAAACGCATTACAAAGACTCTAAACTATGTAGCACTGAATTGTGGAGTTAAACAGTTTATCAACTCTGTTCAGGATGTTTTGGGCGGGGCTAAAACGGTGGCTCGATGACGCAATGGAGCCACATTCAAAAGATGGACGCAGAGTGACATGACTTGTCTTAAAGAGACTTTGGTTTCAACCATAGACTGTAAAAAAGATGGACGACGCGTCTCCGCTTCCTTCCATTATAGAAAAGTGAAGCGAATACATCTCAGTATGGCCGCTGCCATTGTGAGTAAATGACGTCATTTGGAGCCCGAGTCTGTGCAGTAGAGTCGTGAGGCGGAACCAAACTCCCACAGACCCAATCAACCATAACGACACGCCCCGTTTTTATAGCATCAAATTACTAGCTAAAAATCAAACTTACCACAAAAACGAACAATTGAACAAATATCAGCGTGATGACAACTACCTTAAATGACCAAAATCATATTTTGGAAAATTGTATTGGAAGCAAGGTTATTATATAGTTTTGAATTTTATAATTAGGTTTTATTTTAATATGGTTTTCAAATTTTCTAAGAAATTCAGTTTAGTTTTTATTAGTTGCATTAATATTTGTTAGTTTTAGTTTAGTTTTTATTTTGTGAACATTTTTTAGTTTTTATATAGTTTAGTTACCGTTTTAATGAAAGTTTAGCAGAATCAACGGATCACTTCCAGAGCGAAGGCCAAAGAAAGACTTAGCATAATTTAACCTTAGTGAGGCAAACATTTAGCGACAAAATTAACCCATGCTGAGATTGAGAGACGGTAAAAATATACAGCAAAGTAAGTTTACTACATAAATCTACACAAGGTGCGCTTAAGGTCACATCTAATGGTGTTGAGATTTATTCTGAAAATAAACGTAGCCTGATTTGGTTGTGTGTCTTATTTAATCAATCATAATATTGTAACTGTCTTGTCTTGCGCACTTTTCCGTGAACATCTGCGCATAAAATCATAATTGTGTGGGACTAATGAAATCAATAACGGCAATCGTAGGCCTATTTAAAGGCTCACATTTGAATGTTTTCTTTATGAAGAATTATAAGCGCGTGTATAATGTGATTTAGCCTATGCATATTTATTTGTTTGAATGTTTGGCAGTGATCACTAGATGCTAGGGCAAATTTTGTATGGTTTACAGAAAGGTGCGTTCTCATCTCTTTTTTCTGTTAATTATCATGTTGCGTGTCTGATTCTGGTTCAGACTATAGAACGGTTCTGGTCTGGTAGACTATAGAAATAAATATAGTGCTGCGGTCGGATAACGGGTCGGGTGTTCTGTTAAGTACTGCTGGTGCACGTTTAGCAAACAGGATCCGCGCAGGACTCTGCTTTAAACCGCTTTGCATCAGAGATGCGCCATTTACAGGCATTTCCCTAAACCGCCACACAGCTCATATTTTTCAGCCAAGGGGTGAGAACTTCATTACAAAAACGATTATTTTTGTTAATCATTTTATTTCAGTTACTTTTTCAATAACTATTGTTAGTTTCGTTTCGTTTTAGTTTTTCAAATATTTTGACATTTCAGTTTAAGATAGTTTTCTTCAATCGTTCTGGTCTTAGTTTTAGTTTACGAAAATAACCTTGATTGGAAGTGTAATAAATTTTTTTAGCTATGCCTCAAGTCCCATTCGTTTACATTGAGAGGGCGGAGTGTATGACCTGTACTGCAGCCAGCCACCAGGGGGCGATCAAAGAGCCCGCAGCTTCAGTTTCCAGTTTGAGTGAGACACCCGGTTTCAACTCACTGCAGCGTGTCTACAATTAATTTACGAACTTGCACGCTCAAACTTGACAACTAATGATTCAACGTAACTAACTCATTCATAACGTAATTGATAAATCTTGTTTGAAATGTCAAATTAAGCTGGCCACACACTACAGGATTTTAAGCCCGATTTGTACCCTCGAACGGGGGAGCATAGCCCGATTCGCAGCTTGTCGCAAGTGATTTGTCCCTAAGAAAAAAAAAAAAAAAAAAAAAAAAAAAAAACGCATGGCAGGAGAGCCAGCTGACGACATTGATAGTCCTCCATTTGTTTTTCTCCTCTAGTAATGTTTGATCTTACGAGTCTCCATGAGATCTCGCGTCACTGTGAAAACGTTCAGTCTCGCAGTCTTGTCGAATCGTCTAGTGTGGGCGTTCAGAGGATAAGGCTAAAAATCAGTTGAAACAGTCTTAGACTGTTCACACCGGACGCGACTTGCGAGAATAAAAATCACGCTATTCGCGTGTAGTTGGACGCGAATAGCGTTGAGTTTGAGTTTACTCGCTTCGTTTGCGAGTGAAATTCACTTCACAACAGACGTGAATTCACGTCATGGGCAGGGCTTCTGCCAGGAGGCACAGGTATGACTGCCACAGAGAGCATATGTATAGAATTTGGCAAATAAAATCAGCCCTTTATGTGCTATGGAAACACTGGACACATGCATTTCAGCCGAGAATGTAGACGTTTTAAACTCAAATCTGCGGTTTATTTATAAAAACAGCGCCTATTTGAAGATGTGCGTCGCCGATTTCAGAGCCGTGAGCTCCAGTCGATCACCAGGCGCTCGTATCCAGAAGAGAGGAGCATAACCTCGGCTAGTCCTTCTGACATTTGCTGCTGGCTCTGATGTCTCTGTAGTGGATAAACATAAGATAATTTGTTTTGGGTAAATCTAACAGGTAATCTTTGGTCTATAGTACAGCTCCGGGTATCCACATACCGTGACAATGATTTTGTCCCTCCATTGAGGTTTCGGATTTCTGCCTCCGCTAGTAATCACGTCACTACTAGAGCAAGCTCCTGATTGGTTAACGCGGTGCGAATATCCGCCAAAGTTCAGATTTTTCAACTTGCGCGATTCGCCCGAAACACTCAATTCGCGCCGCAGGATGTCTTTTCGCGTCTTTGCATTGATTTAACATGTAAATCACTCGCACTTAACGCTTCATTCGCATCTTGTGAACGCACCATTAGTGTCTGTGGTTTTAAAAAAAATCAAGATTTGAAAATAGCGTGCGGCCAGCTTTACTTTCAAAAGATGACTTACGCCATTTTAATCGCACAGTGTTTACATCCAAATTATAAACTTACCCCAGTACTTCTGTGATTACTTGAATGTAACAAATGATACTGTGTGGTTGAAAAGACTTTGTAAAGCGGTTTCATACATGACATCTGTTAAGTTAAAGTGCTGTGTCATGGTGGTGGTGACACCTTTTGCAATGCGTTAGCTTATCACAAATATTATACTTGGCTTTTATGCCTTCTGATCGCAAGTGTAGCCAAACTTTTGAGTGCTTAGTTGAGGAAGGTCCTGGCAGAGCGCCAGGTCAGGTCCTCACAGATGGTAAAAGATACTCGCACAGGAACCGATAGTCTGAATCGAAACTTTACAAAAACTATCCAATTCTAGAATCAATTTTTGATTCCCAACCTTATTGAAGGATGTAGGCTGTCAAGCATACACAACTGTTAGCCAGTGGGCATTTACTTAAGTCTACAATCCGCCACACCTTTTCAAATTCAGTGTTCTAATGAGGGGGGTTCAAAACAGGACAGAAAATAGCCCATTACTTCAAAATTTAATCATGTAGTGTTTTCCAGCCTTTGGTCAAGCATTCACAAGCTTTAAATACACCAATGTATCACTGCAGGAGAAAGGCCAAAAATAGTATGTAAAGTCTTGACCTTGTCAAATAGATTAAGCCATACATGGCACAAAAATGGCACTTAAAGCATACTTGCTTGGTGTTATCTAGAAAGCATTAGCATACACAGGGTCCTCTTGTAGCTGTAATGACATTACAGCACTGTCCAACTTACCCCATACCACAGCTGTCACAGCAGGTAAGCAGGTCCTGAGCGGAGATCTCCACACTCACTTTGGCATTGCTGTGGATGCATACTCTGTCAGATATGGCTTCAGCAGCCCCAAATGCCTGCAAAAAGACAGAAGATGCTCAAACCTCGGTAAAAACATGAAATGTACAAACAACGGAAATCTAAGGTTATAGTGCATCCAACAGAGTCAAGACCTCACCCAGCATGAACCGCAAGAACCCTGGTCTCTGATCTCTTTAAGAGTGGGGCAGTTGGGCCACTGCTCTCTGGCATCAAAGTTAGTGGGGAGCTTGATGTCGTCAGCATACTGTACCCTGGTTAAAGAAAGAGCTGTTATACCAGAATGCAGAACTGATAGCAATAAGCATGAGGAAACAGAGCAGCATCATTTGACACAGAACTTGCATGTATACCATGATTGCAATGTTAACTAGTTGCACTTCCTCTTCTCCACTCATTTCTCATCTCACAAGAAATTCAACTGAACTCACATGACAGGGAGTTTGGGTCCTTTCAGCAAAGTCCCACACAGCCTCTTCACGTAGCTGTAGTCCACATCACCGAAGTTATGTCCAGCCTATTGGTGAGAATTAAGTTTGATGTGAAATTAGACAAGAGGCGCTGAAGAAAATGCCTCAATACAAAGGCCTTTCCAATAGTGGCTCGTTTGTCCTCACTAGAATACAGCTTGGGGCATCAGCGGATAGAGCAGCTTCTTACCTTCCAAGTAGTGTTTGCTTTATTGATGAAATTGACCATCTCATGGGAGAGGGGAGCGAGGCGAGGACGAGCCCAGCTAACCGAAAGGGCTGAGATCACACACAGGAAAGCCAGCCGCCACATTCTGAAACACAGAAATTCTATTAATCTCACTTGTATACAAAACGGAGACTTTGCACGCAATTGTAATGGTCCAAATCCCACTTTAGCTAAAACGCTGCATCTTAGCCAGTTTAATGTATAGTTTCAACTAAAGGTGTAAAGTCCTTATAGCCCTAAATCAACAGTCGTCAGGTGACATCAAGAACACTTCTCAATCAGGTGAAGCAGATCACTGACTACAGTAGTGTCATCTTCAGACTGCAGTCATGCAGAAGTGAAAGCTTTACAAATCTTAAAACTTGGCCAAGATTCCTAATGGTTACACAAGACAAGAGCATTGATTATTTACTTTGGGTAAGAAGTCTACATTTTAGGCTTTTTTTAAAAAAAAGGAACACTCCACTTTATCTGAAAATGGCCTCATTTTACAACTCAAAAAGAGTTAAACAGTTGAGTTTTACCGTTTTTGAATCCATTCAGCGGATCTCCAGGTCTGGCGGTAGCACTTCTATCTTAGTTTAGCATAGATCATTGAATCGGATTAGACCAGTAGCATTTGGTCATCACAGCAGACGCAATGATATTACACAGCGCCTGAAAGTAGTCCCCAGCTAGGTAACTAGTTATGCTATAGCTGGGGACTACTTTCATGCGCTGTGTAATATCACTGCGCCTGCTGCACTCATGGTACGGCAGCAAAGCTCCTTGATTATTACGCCGGAACGAGAGTATAGTTCCTAGCCATATCGGACTAGAAAATGGCAACTTCTCATTTTCCGTCGGTCTTAGTACACGATGTAACTACAGAAGAGTCAAGCTTTAAATAGGAAAATTATCGAAACTCTTTGGTCATTTTTGAGCGAGATGCTAATGGTCTAATCCGATTTAATGATCTATGCTAAACTAGGCTAAAAGTGCTACCGCCAGACCCAAAGATCGGCTGAATGGATTCAAAAACAGTAAAACTCAACTGTTTAACTCTTGGGTTGTTGTAAAATGAGCCCATTTCCAAAAAAAAGTGGTGTTCCTTTAAAAAGGGCCCCTAACTCAGTCATTTAACAGCAGACAAGGTTTTAAACGATACTTCCCTATTCCCCATTATTAACTTGCCACAATCTTGACAATTATAGCGAATTCTCACAAAGCACCAATTTATCAGTATCATTTTCATACATGCTGGGTTGCACTTCCTCTAAAAAGATCTATAATGACATCACCAATCATAAGACGTGAATGAGTCAGCAACTTCCAGGATCGTAAACCTCGACGACTTGTCAAAAATACTGCTTTAAATGGTATTAACGCCGTCAGAGCCAGTTACATAGTGAAGAATGCAAATATAAGACAGTTCGCGTTTAACAGTTTAACGTGGGGACATTTCCCCACGTTAGTGTAATAGTGTGAGAGAGTTTGATATCTAATAGTGTATTTGTAAGTAAGTGAGCAGCTTAATGTCATTCAGAGCAACTGAAGCGTTCAAACATAAGTTCTAGTTTCCAATTCTCCAAGTTTCGTTTTTAACTGCAGGCCTTGTTTACACAGACACACGAACAATATAAACGATTATATTTTTAAATCAAAAGAGGTCGCTGTAAGCCTTTATCATTATATTTCAGAGCAGAAAGTGCATTTGAAATAAAGTCATGGTATTGAAATCATTCGTATTATAATTTTCGTATGATAATAGAAGACATGTTGCTCGGACATGTTGCCATGACCTTTCTTTCAATATCTATCTGGAGGTCAAGTTATAAAACAAACAAACAAGAAATAATAATAAAAAAAATACGTCCTCGTGATTTAAAAGCATAATTTTAGGAACAAAGTCCTACCTGTCTTTCATCAGCTGGCAATTGTTCTCTCTGAAATGTGTCTCACTCCCCAAAACTTGCGCCAAACAGAAACAAACAACACTCGAACAGCACGCTGAGTGCTTTATAGAGCAACGACAGATCACGTGATAACTCATGTGCGCGCGGGGTCTCATGACTCTCACGTGATCAAAACTGTTTTTTTTTTGAGTAATCGCTGTATTGTTTGTTAATTTGGTTTCGTATGCAAATGTGATGAATAGTATGGAAGCCAAAGAAATTCATGCTCTGGTTAATCATAACGGCAGGAACCATAAATCATAAACTAAAAGGGTCTAATCGTCTATGTCATAATTACTGACATTTTATGTCCCACTTGTGACTTTTAGGTCATAATTTCAATTTTTACGTCATAATAACACAGGTGTAATTAACTTAGTTTAGATTTAGATTATTGTATATCCTAGATTGCTACATAAGCGAAGCTGTTTTATTTATTTATTTTTAATTTAAGCAATTATATTGCAGATTGCAGACCACAAACAAATCTAAGGGTTCACGCATAATCAAAATATAATGATAATAATAATAAAATTAAATATAAAAGAAAGAAAATAAATACAGTTATTTAATAAACCAAACAAAGCTAAATCGAGATCAAGAAAACATGTACAAATTACATATGTAAAAACCCCTTAAATGATGAATAAAATATTAAAACACCCCAAATGAGAGCAAACAGTCTTTTGGAGGTAGACATGCTTTTTTTTTTTTACTGATCCTAAATTACTTTGGAAAGGAGAAAAGCTTGGGTTAATTTTAATATTCTGCATGTGTTTGATACTGTGTTCATCTGTAATATTACTCGTGACGTCACGTCGCGCGGCAGCCTCCAAACCTGATCAGAAAGACATGATCACACACAAAACAAGCTGGCGCACAAGCTCACTGTCCTTGAATAGCAGAAGCAATACCACAAACTTTGAAGAAAAAAAACCCGTTTTAGTGCTACGATGCAGAATCTGAAGGGAAGTGCGATCATATGGAGTCACGTCTGCCTCTACTGTTTTTCAGGAGTCATTGTTTTATTGGAGAAAGCGGCACGTAAGTTGTTTTCCGGTGAATCATTCCTTTCCAAATCATTAATTTCCTCTCTGCTTACTGAACATATTTTGGCAACTGCATCGGCATGCGTATGCTGTTTTTGCCTGTTTGTTCATGTTGTTTTATGAGTTCAGTTTTGTTATTGCTGCTATGGTTTTACTGCATTTGAGCGCCTTTTTCATGAATGGAGAGCTGGGGGCGTGCTCTGTCACACAGATGCTTTACATTAGACACACACCCCGAGAAGAAAGAGTGGGAACGCTAACACAAATGTTAAAAACAGTATTAAATTATAAAATACTTGACAGATCGTTAAATTATTAGTTTGTGCATACAAATTCGCATTATACATGTTTGTGAAGGACTTATTAGTGTACTATTTATCATTAAAAAGTGTAAAATAGCATTTAGATATATATATATATATATATATATATATATATATAATCTTTTTTTTTATGTGCAATCACACCAATATGTTAATGACAAATAAAGATGATTAAATGCTTTCAAAAATATTTGAACACTTACAAAGTTCTACCTAAACAAAAACTTTATAGACAAAAGTCTGTCAGTGTTGATTTAGCTCAGTAACTTTGTAAAGTTCATCAATAATGAGATAAGTTCAGTTCAGCTATAAGCAGAAGAAGACAATAGTGTCGTTATTTAGCTCGTTGTTGAAAATGGACTCTGTTGTTTGATGTATTTGTTGTTTATGTCTTCAGTTGTACTGTGCTTTATTCACTACCTCTGGATGGGAAAGGAGCTGCTGGCCTGGCTGACTCTGGCTCTGTGTCTACCTCTCACGCTTCTGCAGCTGCTCAGTCTGAAGTGGTACATCACTGATGCAGAACCATCCAAGCCCTCACTTCTCCTTGTGCACTGTCTGCATCTGGGCGTCTATCACAGGTCAAAAACATTCTGTCATTTTAATTCAGTTAAAAAGAGTCAGGTGGAAAACTGTGCTGAATTACTGTACATTATAATGGCAGTGATATAGAATTGAGTGAATTCATGAGAACATGTTCAGGTCACATTTAACTCCTAAATCAGGAAAATGTCACAATGTAAAACATCTTAAAGGTCATATAATAGGCTTTATATTAGTGCTGTCAAACGATTTATTGTGATTAATCGCATCCAAAGTAAAAGTTTTTGTTTGCATAATATATGTGTGTGTTCTGTGTATATTTATTATGTATATATAAATACACACACATACAGTATATATTTTGAAAATATTTACTTACTTTTAGTGAAGTGAAGTGACATACGGCCAAGTATGGCCAAGTAATTCGTGCTCTGCATTTAACCCACCCAACGTGCACACACACAGCAGTGAACACACACACACCGTGAACACACACCCGGAGCAGTGGGCAGCCATTTATGCTGCGGCGCCCGGGGAGCAGTTGGGGGTTCGGTGCCTTGCTCAAGGGCACCTCAGTCGTGGTATTGAGGGTGGAGAGAGCGCTGGACATTCACTCCCCCCCACCTAAATAAATAAATACTCTATACACACCCATTTAAGAAAATACAGAAATTAAATAAAATTGACAAATGCATACAACAACATTTCAATAGTAAACATATAAAGAAAAAAAAAAGAAAAAAAAATAATAATAAAGCGATACTTATATCCCGGTGTCCCAGCCCGGTGGAGTCGCACGGTAGAGTCGATGGTCTTTACACTCTTCTACATGTATTTACATGTCTATATTTATATTCATATAATTTTTATTATAAATAAATATATTTAATATATAAAAAATAAAACTTTTCTGAAATATATACATGCATGTGTGTGTATTTATATATATATACATAATAAATATAGACAGTATACATGCATATATTATGTAAACAAAAACTTTTATTTTGGATGCGAATGCGATTAATCACGATTCATTTTTTGACACACACACACATATACAGTCGTGGTCAGAATTATTGGCACCCTTGGTAAATATGATCAGAGAAGGCTGTGAAAATTAATCTGCATTGTCAATCCTTTTGATCTTTTATTTTTTTTTTTATCACAAACATCTAACCTTTCGTTGGATAATAAGAATTTAAAATGGGAGGAAATATCATAATGAAATAAATGTTTTTCTCTAATACACATTGGCCACAATTAACGGCACCCTTTTATTCAATACTTTTTGAAACCTCCATCTGCCAGTTTAACAGCTCTAAATTTTCTCCTATAATGCCTGATGAGGTTAGAGAACACCTGACAAGAGATCAGAGACCATTCCTTCATCCAGAATCACTCCAGACCCTTTAGATTCCCAGCTCCATGACGGTGCTTCTCCTCTTCAGTTCACCTCACTCATTTTCTACAGGGTTCAGGTCAGAGGACTGGAATGGCCATAGCAGAAGCTTGGTTTTGTGCCCAGTGACCCATTTTTGTGTTGTTTTTAGGTCAATTGTTTTAGTTCAATGAAAGGTTAGATTTTTGTGATTTTTAAAAAAATAAAAGATCAAAAGGATTAATAATGCAGGTTTATTGTCAGAGCCTTCTTTGATCATATTTACCAAGGGTGCCAATAATTCTGACCACAACTGTATATATATCTATATATATCTATCAAGCTATATATGTATGTATTAATATTTTTAGCAAGTGTGCATTAAATTGATCACAAGTGACGTTTATATTGCTACATAAAATTCTGTGTCAAATGAAATGTTTTATTGCTGTTTTTTAACCTTCTACTCATCAAAGAATCATGAAAAAATGTATCCCAATTTCCACAAAAATATTTAGCAGCACACATGTTTTCAACACCGATAATAGTAAGAAATGTTTCTTGAGCATCAAATCATCATATTAGAATGATTTCTGAAGGATCATGTGACTCTGAAGACTGGAGTAATGATGCTGAAAATGTAACTTTGCCAACACAGGAATACATTATATTTAAAATATATTAAAATATAAAATGGTTATTTAAAATTGTAATATTATTTCATAATTTTACTATATTTTTTATCAAAAACATAAAAAAAAAACTTTTTGAACTGTAGTGTAATATCTCATTGTGGCTGAAATATGACCTGAGCGCGTTCATATCAGGTTTCACCCAATTATATTATTTATCTTACAATAGGCTACTTGTTTCTGAGATCTGTACATATATTTTTTTTATGTTTGCAGGTTATGGTGCTGCATGAAGTCTCAGGGTGGGCAGGTTAAGTTTGGTGCATTATTAATGCAGCAGGCTGATGTGTCTGCTCTGTGTCTGATCGAGGCCCTGACAGTCAGCCTACCTCAAAGTCTACTGCAGACCTACAGTTTATTCACCCTTCACCCTAGCTTTCTGTCACCAGGTACAAACTTCTCATTGGCACAGAACAGAACTAGCGTCACGTCAACAGTTTTCTGTGGAAGTAATAAATTAGTCCGTGACTATGACTGAACGAGTCACTGAGCAATCAAAAAAAAGTTGTTGAGCTTTTGTAAATGTTATTATGGTAACACAAGACATACTGTACTAGGCAATTGTGAATTAATAATTCTTGCTGTACACAATACTTAAAGTTCACCCAAAAATGACAATTTGCTGAACTTTTATTCACCCTCTGGCAGTTCAAGATGTAGATGAGTTTATTTCTTCATCAGAACAGATTTGTAGAAATTACAGCATTATATCACTTGTTCAGCAATGGATCCTTTGCACTGAATGGGTGCCGTCAGAATGAAATTCCAAACAGCTGATCAAATAATACCTTGTGAATTAATGTGTTCTGGCTCCTCTATCCATAATATTGCTTTCTCCAGTTAAAAGTGAGTCTGAATACAGAAATGTGTGCAGATCAAACACCACTCACAAGCGAAAACAGTCCTAAAGAAATATTTTGGTGAATTCTGATGTGAGAGGAAAACGCGGTGGACGTTTTCACTGAAGGAAGCGTTGTTATAGATTATGGACTGGTATTTTGTCCAGAATTGGCGTTTTTAAAGTTAAAATGTTTTAATGATTGATTTGTTTCTTAAAACATGCAGCTTTTCACTTCAGAAAATGTTAATTGATGGACTGGAGTCGTGTGGATTACTTGTGAATTACTTTGAATTACTGTTTTTCTCAGCTCTCTCATTCTGACGGCACCCATTCACTGCAGAGGATATATTGGTGAGCAAGTGATGTAATGCTAAATTTCTCCAAATCTGTTCCGATGATGAAACAAAGTCATCTACATGTTGGATGGTCTAAAGGGGAAATTTTCAGCCTTTTTTTTATATATATATATATTTTTGGGTAAACTATTCCTTGAATCAATTTCATAGTCACAGGAAACCGTTTATTCCCTGGATCTCTTTAATCTTTTTTACAGTGGTCTTATGTGTCGGGCTGAGCCTGCTGAATGTGTCCTGGTTTCTGGTCCTGTACAGTCGCTCATGCTTTCTGCTCCGTCCCGGTCACTTGCACATGACTCCCGCTGCAATGCTGTGCCAGCTCATATGGAGAGGGGGCATGCTGGGTGCCAGGGTGGCCAGCCTCATGTTCTTCTGCAGTGCTTTTCATTGGTGGTCCTGTGGAGTCGTGGGTGAGCCAAGCTTTGTGTTTTTGTGTAGACAAATTCTGCACACACAAAAGCTTTCACAGTTAGTTTGCGTGACAGCCATGAGTGCTTTTAAGTAATTTGTCATTGCCCAACTCCTACCTGGAAAAGACTTGTTAATAACTGGCTGCTTTGTGGTTGTCTCTTTAAATCCCTGCTCAGGTTTCCACTGGCTCATTATGACATTCTGGCAAGTGTCCCAGCAGACAGACATCTGCATTAACCATGCTTCCTGGCGGCTCTTCAACTTTATCTTAGGGGCAATGCACATTTTCCTCTTTCTTAACGTTAAAGATGGGCCCTCTCGGTATCGCATGACTGGATTCTATTTGGTTGGTCTCTCTGCACTGCAATACTTTTATTGCAGTAGTATTTATATACTTTTATAATATTTATTACTATTTTTAATTAACTTTTGTTTGCGGTTTTTGAGTTTTAGTAATTTTATTAGGTTTTTGACATTTATATATTTTTTTAGTTATTTAAAAATATTTTTTCAATTATATATTTAAAAAAATATATACATATATATTATTTAAATATTCCTATTGACTTTTTAGCTTTTATTTGTATTTTTAGTTTTAATGATTTTAGTACTTTTTTAAAAGAACATTTCTAATTTTCATTCAAGATTTTCATGCAATATTTAATAATTTAATTTAATTAATATTTTTTATGGTAATAATTTTTATCTATCTATCTATCTATCTATCTATCTATCTATCTATCTATCTATCTATCTATCTATCTATCTATCTATCTATCTATCTATCTATCTATCCATCCATCCAATATTTTATTTCAGCTTTATTTCAGTTAACGAAAATTATTTTTGTTAGTTTTAGATAACAGTGTACTGTCAGGAATAAAAGTGTATGGGCAATCTTCAGAATATTGAAACATTGTGCAAAATATTTATAAAACTGCCTGGAGTGTGTGAAATGCTGCAAGGCTGTTTTCACTTTTATAGCTCACATCTTTGTTAACATACAGTATTTATTTTTTATTTCTGTTTATTGATATCAAAGATCAGTGATCCAGAGCTTTTATCTGTGTTGTAGCTAATGTTGCTGGAGAACACGTTCCTTCTGCTTTTGGCATCAGACTCGCTCAGTGGGATTTCATGGGACAGCATTAGGGTTCCTCTGAATGTTTTATTCAGCTTCCTTATCGGTAAAGATTAAGAATACACTAATATAAAAATGCCTGATCTTGATAATTACTATGATTATATTTGTCTAAGTAAATTAAAATGAAGACTGAAAAAACTCAAATCAATTGTTTTAAATGCTACAAGTGGATCACTATATTATAATCAGTGCTGGGTAGTAATCAGTTACATGTAATCTGGATTACATAATCAGGTTCCAAAAATTGTACTTGTAATTTGATTATATTACATTTTAAAATACTCATAATCAGACTGTTTTTTTATTTATAACATATTATTCACATGGTCACATGACATGCAGGTAAATAGGTATAATATTTTTATTTAATATTATGATTTAATTTATTATTAGATTTTCATTAAACTCATGAACCCCCTGCAGTTCCTTCATTTTTGGAAAGTTTGACGTAATATGTGGCCCTTGACAACAAAACCAGTCTTAAGTGTCAATTTTTCAAAATTGAGATTTATACATTATCTGAAAGCCAATTTCCATTGATGTATGGTTTGTTAGGATAGGGTAATATTTGGCTGAGATACAACTATTTGAAAATCTGGAATCTGAGGGGGGAAAAAAAATCTAAATATTGAGAAAATCTCCTTTAAAGTTGTCAAAATGAAGTTCTTAGCGATACATATTAATAATCAAAAATTCAGTTTTGATGTATTTACAGTAGGAAATTGACAAAATATCTTCATGGAACATGATCTTTACTTAATATCCTAATGATTTTTGGCATAAAATCAATAATTTTGACCCATACAATGTATTTTTGGCTATTGCTACAAATATACCCCAGCGACTTAAGACTGGTTTTGTGGTCCAGGGTCAATGTTTAATGCACTTCATGTTTTTAATAACAACAAATGGACTATTTTCTTCCTCTTTGTATTTTTATATCAAAATTGTACAAGATTATCCTATTCATAGCAATGTGATATACAAGTAAAGTCAAAAGTAATCTAAAAGTAATTAAAAAGTAGTTTGATTATATTACCTGAAATGTGTAATGCAATTGATTACGTTACAAACTACAATTTTTGTCATGTAATTTGGAATCAGTAACGGACTACAATTTCTAATCTGTCAAGCACTGATTATCATGTAATGTATAAAAAAATGGATATTCATTCTGAGATTTACTAATGATTATATTTAAAGGGTTAGTTCACCCAGAAATGAAAATTCTATCATTAATTACTCACTCTCACGTTGTTCCAAACCCGTAAGACCTTCATTCATCTTCAGAACACAAATTAAGATATTTTTGATGAAATTCGAGAGCTTTCTGACCCTAGACAGCAATGGAACGGACATGTTCAAGGTTCAGAAAGGTAGTAAGGACATCATTAAAACAGTCCATGTGACATCAGTGGTTCAACCGTAATGTAATGAAAGCCAACTCCTGCGTCAGCAGCATCACATGCATGGGTTGTGTATACTCTCATGAATGCACGTCAAAGACTGACATGGAAGAGAACAAATAGTTGAATAAAGTCAGTATTTTAGTTTTCTTTGCACACAAAAAGTATTATTGTATCTTCATAACATTATGGTTGAACCACTGATGTTACATGAACTATTTTATCAATGTCCTTACGAACTTTCTGGACCTTGAATGTGTCAGTTGCGTTGTTGTCTATGGGAGGGTCAGAAAGCACTCAGATTTAATCAAAAATATCTTAATTTGTGTTCCGAAGATGAACGAAGGTCTTACGGGTTTGGAACGGCATGCAGGTGAGTAATTAATTACAGAATTTTTATTTTTAGGTGAACTATCTCTTTAACTGTTATTAAATCATTAGTGTTGTTAAACATTGCTGTTAGATGACAGCAAGGTAATCTGTATGGAAAATAAGCATGCAAAATTAAATATCCAATACAGATACTGATCAATTAAACTAAATCTAATATCACCTGAGAACCAATTTGCTATAAATGTGTATATGTGTATATATATATATAGTTGCTCACTCTAAAAAATGCTGGGTTAAATACAACCCTGCGCTGGGTAAAATATGGACGAACCCAGCAATTGGATTGTTTATACCCAGCGGTTGGGTTACTGCCAGAAGGATGGGTTAAACAATCAACCCGACTGTTGGTTGAAAACAACCCATCTGTTCTGTCCAATATTTACCCAGCACTGGCTTGTATTTAACCCAGCATTTTTTTTGAGTGTATATATTGTTATAAGAAAAATAAAAAATGCTGATGTAGTGTAATGTAACATTACAAATATAGTTTGCTCTGTTCTCTATTTTCTAGGAGTGATTTTTGTTGTTCTTTACTACCGATTCCTTCATCCAAAATCTACGGAGATCCTCCAGAGTCTCAGACTCCAAATGAGCCTGACAACTATTGACAGAACAACCAACGATGACTGTAAGGACACAACACTCGAATCCTCCACACACAAACATAGCACTTTCTCAGTGACTGGTTTTGCTCCTGATAAGCATGCTGGAGGTTCTTCTGTTCAGCCTCTAGAGGGCGACTGGCACCATCATCATATGTTAATACGTCTGGCTCTCAAAACTGGAAACACTGGCAAGATCAACTGCATGTATGGAGACAGAGGGCTTTCAGTCATCCTGGAGAATGATGATGCACACAACATAGAGACTGGAGGGGACGGTTGTTACCAGCCAAACATGGAAGCAGGTGAACAGTCTAAAAGTTGTCCGGTTGAAAACCGTGAGGGATTTTCTGTTGCTGAAGTGAGACAACAGTCTCCAGAGAAGGGTGCAGTGTATAACACCTGCCCTGCAGACTGCAGTAGCACTGTTTACTTCAGTGCAGAACCCCACTCCTCTTATAGTGTCAGCGATGCTACATTAGATAAAGAGAGTATGGCTGTGATCAGTCCCATTACGAATGGAGCTGCGCTGCACCTGACTGCCAAACAGCTGTTAAACAGGAACCCGTGTTATACCTCAACTCCAATACCAGACCTCAAAACAATGCAGAGTACAAGTCCTCGATCAGGAGGGGTGAGAAGACAGGTACATTTTTAATACTAGGTATTATTTGGGATAAAGCTGGTAAATAATTTAATTTTGCTTGGTTTCTGCAGGTCTTAAAGATTTTTAATTCACCCCCCTGCACAATTTAAGGCCTTAAATCAGAGCAGAAATCTTAAATTAATTGAAGTCATGGAAATAAATGTTAAGTAATAAGTTTAAGTCTTCCTCTGTATTTTTGTTTCTAATACTAATGTCTAAATATCCTTTAATCAATATACTTTTACTTGAGAGGCAAATGTAAAATTTAGTGTTGAAAAACAAAACAAAATTAAGTGTTTATGCTTTAAACAAGAACATATATTTATCAGTGGGGTGTGAAAACTTGTTTTGTTTTTTGAGCCCATTTGCAGATATTTGTACTTGTTTTAATCAAAATGTTACTTCATTTTGATCAAATGAAGAACAAGACTATATTATATCATTGCTTCACAAGTAAATGTATTTTGATTTAAGAATTTAGAGATTTGCATCAGAAAATAAGACAAAAATACTGAGGAAGAACATCACATTTTTGCAGCATGATCAGAAGGTACTGTAAGTTATTTCCATATTTTAGTGGTTGGAAGCAGAGCTATTCAAGCCTTAAGCCCCTTTTGTTTGTTTGTTTGTTTTTTAATTAAAAAGTATAATGACGACAACTCATGGCAACTCCAATTTTCAGTTTATTCCTTACATTTTCTTTAAGTGGTCTTTAAAAAGTCTTTCGCTTACCTTTATTAAACCTGTAGAAACTCTGGTTTATTGTTAGCAAATATAACCACTATAAGCTGGCAGTTTTCTGTATCTGCAGTTTGGTACCATTAGTTATAAGCTCAGTGAATTAAAATTGGTTTACATTTACGATGTATGTTTACTATAAGTTACATTGACATATTTGACTTGCTGCTCTTTTTTGTTTACCATAATATTTGATACATTTCTATGGTTTTATATATATTTTTTCATGTATTTTTTTTTATATTTTGTATTATTTTATCAAGTATATGCAAAGGGAACACTTAGTATTTTATAACAAATGTTATATTTATGGTTAATCTGTGGAGAAAATAATTTTATAAATTATAAGTTTAGTACTAAACATTCTGCATTTACACTTTTTAGAATTTTTCAAACTTTTTTTTTATTTGTACTAATATAAAGCATAATCATGTACCATTCAATGCTAATTTAGACATGTCTTTATAGACTTTCTTTCTATTTATACTGCCCATCTATTTGTCTGCATGTCCTCAGATGGGAATAAAAATCTTTGAAATGTTTATGATGCTGTCGTAATAGTTCATCAGAGACCAGAGGGCGCTATTGCATTCAATTAGGGTTTGTGCAAAGACACATTCAGAATTACAGAAGTAGTGGCATAAACAAAAGTTGTTGTTTTTTTTTATCTTTGTTTTTATTTTATGGAAAGATGTAGTGACTTTATCCACAGACACTTTTGGCACATTACTTCATACACATTCAAAACAACCATGTTAAAAGACAACCAAATGCAAATAAATTTCTTAATAATCCATATATTTATATGAAATTAAAATATTGTTGAAACACTTAAACTGAATGAGTATGGAATGAAACAGTGGAAGCATGTGAGCCTCTTGGTTACATTATTAAAATGCTGCATGTGCTGAACACCAAAGGGTGAAATAAGGACAGGAATATATTTGATATATCTGACATTTCTGGAAAATAAAGTTGGACTAAACTGTGCTCACGCACGGATGGATTTTACCTATAGCACCATGTAAAAAATTGATACTATCCTGTGAGAAATCTAGTACAAACAGAGGTGATTGTCTTCCATGCATAATTAATACTTGCTTGAAGAATGAGAGACAATGTAAGAATGAAAAGACACTGATCACCACACTGGCAGAACCATTAGAAAGCGCATCTATAGGTTTTCCACCTCAAGTATCTTTTAATTTTTACACTGAATTTTGCTAAAATGAAGGCACAGACCATCATTTTGTTTTGTCGGTTGACGAAATATGACAAATGAAGAGAAATCCTTCACAGAGGTCGTGAAAACCCTGAGCTCCAAGACCGCTTTAGTATAATAAAAGTGTTTGTAACAGAAAGACATTTTACAAAAGATAGCCAACTAAAGAATAACATCTCAATAAAAACAAGTGTCTGAATTGTCCAATGTCCACGTGACCAAACATAATTTCAGACAAAATTCATTCTAATTAAAAAATACAGTATTTCAAATTCAAGCATATTCAAAACTCGAGCATATTATTTTTACATGTCATGGTGAATTCTTCATTAAAACAAGTTTCATTAAAGGTGCACTCAGTAATTTTCCCTCATTAAAGTTTTACACAAAGAAATGAATAGTTTTTTTTTTTTTTTAATGTTTAAAATCAAGTCAACCGTTAAATCAGTCACTTAATAAGAACTTGGATTTACATGGAGAAGGATCGAGTGTAGATTTGTTGAAGTTGCTTACTCACTCGTGGAATAAATTAATCATGTCGAATAAAGCATTTCTACTGTGTTATCAGTTAATTAGGACATCTCAATGGCAAAAAGTGTCTCAATTTACATAATTTTACCCCTAACTAAAAATGTTGCTTTTTCATCCATGCCTCCAGGTGTCAGTATAGGTCATTATATAATTAGGGGTACGTCATGTCCATGAGCTCTATCATCAATTTTACAGTTTTTCAATAACTTTTCACTTCAAACAATGATCACTTTTATATCAGGGGACATTTCTAATTAATTTAATACAAAAATCCAACAGATATCCATCTTTTATCTTGCAAAAATGGCTTATTCTATACTGGAAGTTGCTGTTTTTGTGCTGTCCGATTTTGTAAATGTGAGGTTTTGCTCTTCAGATTAGCTCTAAAATACATGCTTCTGTATATATTTCTTATAATTATTTGTCCTAAATAATCATTAAATTATGTTTATGAAATGTATTTTGAAAAATATTTTGCTCATGTATATACATTAAATCATCCACTTAGTGTACGTCCAAGAAATCAGTGTCAACTGTGTTACTCACTATAAAACCCCCTATAAATCAGCAATAGTTTGTTCCTATATTATTGTCTGCACGTAGAGTAGATTAATTGACCGTCAACTGTGTTATCAACATGTTCTGGTGAACTTGTGTCACATGTTATATTTATAAATATGTAGAGAAAGAATATAAAAATATAATTTAATCAAGGTCATGTACTAACTAGTCCAAGGTCAGCAGTTTGCACAGGGCCCTAAAATAGCCGAAATGTCAACTGTGTTACCCATCAGCTGTAACACAGTTGACAAGGATTAACACGCCTGACATTGTTGGCAATTCAGGGTCAATTTATGCAATTTATACACACTGAGGAAGGCCTTTGAGCCAAAACGTATGTGGCCTTGTCCTATTGGTGAGAAAGTGGAGAATAAAACAAAAGGAAAAGACTATTTCATGTGAGTGCGGATCATGGTTTTGTATAATAAGTGATTTAATGGATCAACACACCTAAACGAAAGATCAAGCGACGAAAGAGCGCGGTGCAAACTATTGGCATTACACGGAAATTACATAGGAATTGCCTAAATACCATGATTTGCATTACAATGGATAAACTTAACTGATCTAATCAAGGCCATACTTTCTATGAACTCAGTAGGCCTATCCATAATATTATATACACATTATATTCACATTTGTCAAAGGTTATAAAGCATTCAGTATTCCTCATGATTGACTTAAACCTATATAATATTATAGATTTGGCATATATCTGTTTCTGTAGGGTGACCATACGTGTCATTTTGTTTTGCCAGGATTTCTACATTGCCTAAAATATCTAGGTTTTGGCTTTGTTTGCTTGCGGTGTATGACGTCGGTTCCTTATGTTTTCAAAAGGCTCTTGAGGTACTTTGAATCAAAGCACTATAGAAATCCTGGCCAGGACATGTCCGGGAAGAATGGCATGTATGGTCACCCTAATTTCTGCTTAGTCATGGCTGATAAAGTGTTATGATGTTATTGAACAACTCCTTAAAACTTGAAGTGTCATGATGCATTATAAAACTTTAATTTAACTTTATAATTATGTAATATAATCATTAACGTTATAATGTATATTATTATTATTATGTGTGTGCTTAAATTGCTTTATGGATACTAAGTTCATCTGTCAACTGTGTTATGTGTGGTTTTTATGTTATAAATCTTTTAAATGTGAACTAAACCGTCAGACAAAAAGTTGGGGATTTAGGAATTTAGCACATTAAGGGGATATATCAACCACCTAGTTTATTTATCAAAATACTAATTTTCTGACCTGAAATGTACCCCTAAATATAGAATGACTCCGGTATCATCAGTATAAGTACATTACGACTAGCAGCGCAACATAAACAAAAAATAGCCTACTGAGTGCTCCTTCAAAAACACAAATGCTTCACCAGTAGTGCCAGTGCCACCAGATGAGATGTTCCAGAACGTATTAAGTGTTGGCTTTTCCCCTATTTTTTCCCCTATTTTTGGCTTTTCAGTCCTTTACTGTAACCCCCCCCCCCAAAAAAAAACAATTCATAGCTATTGTATAATATTTCCTCAAAGCTTCAGTCTCTTCAATAGTAGCGGTTGAGGCTGCGCGTGGCCGGCATGTCCGGCTGTCCGTTCATCCAGATCTCGCGTATAATCCGCTCGCGTTCCTCTAGTCGTTGCGCGCGCTCCAGCTCCTCCGCGGAGGTGAACACGTTACCGAGCGTCCGTTCAAAGCGCCGGTGGCGGCGTGCCGACAGGTCGGAGCTATTGTCCCAGTCCGAGTCGCTGTCGCTCGTGTCGCTGGTGCTTTCCGCGGTCTTGCCGGTTTTCTTGGGCGCTTGTTGCGTTTTGCAGTCGGTCCGACAGGAGATGTGCACCACTAACGCGATGAGAGTGAGAACCAGTCCCGAACACACTCCACACACAAAATACAGTGCCGCCCGTTCCGGGTGATCTGCAGAAACAGTTCAGAAGGTTAGTAACAGTTTGCAGAGGGTTACATTGTGTGACGGAATACAAAGTAGTCCTGGCTTGTAATCAGTTGTTTATACTATATAGCTTAATGACTTGCACACACCTCTTCTTTAGTAAACTTTTTGATTTCTAAATGAAGAATTTATAGCCTACCCATAATGTTTTATTATGATTTCTTAAAAAATTAGCCATTTTTAATACACTCTCAAAAAGGATCTGTTAATTAACACATTTTGAGTGCACAATTGACATAAATTGTGTAACTATAACACATTAGGGTGTAGACAGTAACACATGGTTGAGTTAAAAGTAACTAAATGTGTTGTCCATAACAGAGGTGTGTTACGAAACGACACAGGTTGTGTTTTTAACACATCCTTTTTAGGAATGTAGGCTAACCATATGCACCACGCTGTTGTAGGCCAAACAGCGTGGTGCATATGGATGGACGTGCTCTCTTCAGGGCTGACAGAGTAGCAGCAACCTCTGGTAAAAACAAGGGTGGTGGAGTATGCATTTATGTAAATAAATCATGGTGCAAAGACTCTGTCATTGTTGATACCTACTGCTCTGCTGAGCTGGAGTTCCTGATTATCAAGTGCAGGCCATTCTATCTACCACGTGAGTTTACTTGCATTGTTGCTGCTGCAGTTTATGTACCTCCGGACGCTAATGCTAACGTGGCTATGAAAGAACTCTGTGCTGCTATTAGCAAACTACAAACCCTGCACCCGGATGGAGCCTTTATTGTTGCTGGGGACTTCAATCACTGCACTCTTAGATCTGTTCTCCCTAAATTTAATCAAAATGTCTCCTGCACTACAAGAGGACATAAAACATTGGACCACGTTTATACTAATGTGAGTGATGCCTACAAAGTCACACCCCTCCCCCACCTGGGTCAGTCTGATCACCTCTCTTTGTTCCTGCTCCCCAAGTATACCCCGGTCATCAAACGTGTGAAACCTACAACAAGGACTGTTAAAATCTGGCTGGAAGGTGCTGACTCCACTCTTCAACATCAATTCCAGCTCACAGAATGGAGTGAGTTTGCTGCCCAGGCCACCACAAACTCTCAGATTAACATTGACACTTACACCAACTCTGTCATGGAGCACATCAACAGCTGTGTGAGCAGAGTGACTACACACAAAAAAATAAAAATCTTCCCCAATCAGAAGCCCTGGATGAACAGAGAGGTTCGCCTCCTGCTCAAAGCAAGAGATGCAGCCTTCAGGTCTGGAGACCAGGAGGCTTACAGCTCAGCCAGAGCCAACCTGAGGAAGGGTATCTGCCAGGCCAAACTCACACACAAACAGAAGATTGAAGAACACTTCAATTCTTCAGACCCCCGGCGTATGTGGCAAGGCATACAATCTATCACGGATTACAAACCACCTAACTCTGTGCCCCCCTCCAGCTCTGCCTCCCTCCCAAACGAGCTCAACCACTTTTATGCTCGTTTTGATCAAAATAATAAGGAGATCTCACTCAAAGCTGAGCATCAACCCAGTGAACTGCCTCTCACTCTCTCCACATCAGACGTTTACTCCACTTTGCGTAAGGTGAATGCACGGAAGGCAGCTGGCCCTGACGGAATACCTGGTCGTGTGCTTAAAGCCTGTGCGGAGCAGCTAGCTGAGGTCTTCACGGACATTTTCAATCTGTCCCTGGCCCAAACAACTGTCCCCACTATCTTCAAAACCTCCACCATCGTACCAGTACCGAAACATTCCACTGCCTCGGTCCCTAACGACTTCCGTCCTGTTGCACTCACCCCCATCATTGCCAAGTGTTTTGAGAAACTGGTTGCATCCCACCTAAAATCCTGTCTCCCTGCTACACTGGACCCATTCCAATTTGCCTATCGCCACAATAGGTCAACAGAGGACGCCATCTCAACAGCGCTTCACTCTGCCCTCACCCACCTGGACAGTCAAAACACACATGTGAGAATGCTGTTCATGGACTTCAGTTCTGCATTTAATACAGTAATCCCCTCCAAGCTGATCTCCAAGCTCAGCCAGCTTGGAATCAGCACACCCATCTGTAATTGGATTCTAGATTTTCTGACTAACAGACCTCAGTCCGTCAAGTTAGATAACCTCTCCTCCTCCATCATCACCCTGAACACCGGCGTGCCACAGGGCTGCGTACTGAGCCCTCTCCTGTACTCCCTCTTCACCCATGACTGTGTTCCTGTTTATGGCTCCAACACCATAATCAAATTTGCAGATGACACCACGGTGGTAGGTCTGATCAAGGATGACGATGAATCAGCCTACAGGGATGAGGTGCAGCACCTGGCTGTATGGTGTGCCACCAATAATCTACAGCTAAACACCCAGAAGACAAAGGAGATCATTGTGGACTTCAGGCGGACTAGGAGTCATGCACACACACCCATCTACATCAACGGAGCTGAAGTGGAGCGTGTGTCGAGTTTCAAGTTCCTTGGCATCCACATCTCTGATGACCTCACCTGGTCCCATAACACCTCTACTCTGGTCAAAAAGGCACAGCAGCGCCTTTACTTCTTAAGGAGCCTTAAGAAAGTTCACCTGAATCCCAGGATCCTTGTGGAATTCTACCGCTGTACCATTGAGAGCATACTCACGAACTGCATCTCAGTATGGTACAGCAATTGCTCCGCATCTGACCGCAAAGCACTCCAGCGGGTGGTGAAAACTGCTCAACGGATCACCGGCACCCAGTTAACTTCCATTGAGAACATTTATTATAAGCGCTGTCTGGGCAGGGCAAGAAACATCATCAAGGATGCCTCTCACCCTAACCATGGACTTTTCACCCTCCTTCCATCCGGCAGGCGTTACAGGTGCCTACGCTCTCGCACCAGTAGGCTCAGGAAGAGCTTCTTCCCCGAGGCTGTGACACTTCTGAACGCCACACCACCAATCTAACCTGCACCTGCTTATTACTGCACTGGTCACAGTACTTTAAACACATGCATTTGCACTACTCATATTTTGCACAGACTGCACATCGTTCAAGTCATTACACTATAAACTGTTTAAAGTTGTTACTGTACAAGCACAGTAAACTATTTCTATAAAATATTGCACTACTGCTATTTTGCATAGAATACATTGTTCTATCAATACTTTGCACACTCATTCAGCTGTATTTTTTTATTACCACTGTTCTCACGTTTCTGCTGTTCATAATGTGTATATATAATCTGTAATCTATATAATCTACATTGCTCTGTTCATAATGTACATACAATCCCTACATTGCATTCCTATTTTATATTCTGTATATACTCTGCTCAACACTGTATATAGCAATTCCACTGTATATTCTGTAAATCATATCTTCACTTACTCTGCACTTATATGTATATAAAACACTATATTCTTGCACTTCTGGTTAGATGCTAACTGCATTTCATTAGCTCTGTACTTGTACTCTGCATAAATGACAATAAAGTTGAATCTAATCTAATCTAATCTAATGTAATTAATGTAGTATTTTGTTGAAATAGTATAAATATCTGAAAAAAGGGAAGAAAAGTCAAAGTCATGTGGAGCAAGCCAAGTTTTCCCAAACCCAACCCAAAGTGTAGAAGCATGTACAGTAAGGCTGCTCAATTCTGGCAAAAATTATGATTATTTTGCTTAACCCTTAATCACACATTGGGGTCTATCTGATCCCAATGGAATTTTCCTTTATTTTTTAAAAGTGTTCCCCTCATCTCAGGGGCATGCGACTCTGTGACTTTTACTAAATAATCTATCTAAACACACAAAAAATCTGCACTTGATTTGGTTGTTCTAAAGGTGTGTAAAAAAAAAAAATACAGTTTAAGGTCCTTGGGGTCAAAAAATGAATGGGAAAAGTGAAAACAAATTGTCAAAATTTAACAAATTCATTTGTCAAAAAAAAAGTAAGTAAACCCAGTATAAATCTGAAATGTTTTACATTTATATAAAGGCCTGGATCTAGAGCACAAATGCAAATTGGATCTCATGCGCACACATTTTTATAGAAATTGGCATATAAAATCAACAAATCTGGCCACTCATAAATGAAGGACTGGTACTAGAGCACAAATGCAACATGGATCAAGCATGTTCACTCACACGCACACACACACACACACACAGGTGTGACATAGGTGTCCAGGGCATTTTTTAGATTTTGGTAAATAAAATGCACAGAACATAAATGCATAACAATGTGAAGGGGTTGACATAACACACATAACTATATGACATAACTATATGACCCCGAAGAACTTAAGTGTAAAGTCTACTTGAGTGATTAAGGGTTAATATTGAGATCATGATTATTTAACACAGTTAGGCTACTCCCGGACATTAATTTCAGACAGTAATTGAACGTTTCTTTCCCCTCTTCTTCACAGAGGATTTCTTTGTACTTTAAATATATACTGTATATATATAAAAATAAAATATAAAAATGAAAATACATTCCATCAAAAGTTTGTTCCTTAGTCCTAATTCTAACTTTTTTATTATTAATATTTGTATATTTAATTAATGATTAGTAGTTTTCAGTAAAAACTACTGAGCAATTTAAAAATATATATAAAATGTTTAGATTTATATAAAAAAAAAACATCTAAAATTTTACATTATTTTATTTTTTTTTATTTTTTTTTATTGCCATGTAAAGTAAAGAGTGCCAATGTAAAAGAAAAAAGTGCACTGGATATATAACACAAGACAAAGCAGAACCATCATCGCAAAAGGGAATGTGGCACTGTTATCTTATGATTATTCACAAGATTATCTTTTGTTCAGCTGTTGGAAGACTAAATTGTAATTGAAAATAAAATTCAATTCATCGTCCAGCTTTAATACAGAGCATTGTTTTGGGGCTGTTAGTGTATAGTAGTGTACCAAACCTGTTTTTACCTGCTATGAAGGTGTAAGCAGCCAGTGCATTGCTTACTAAAGCCATCTCCTCGGTAGTGGCTTGCCTTTCATTGAGGAAAGCTGTAACCATTTCATCCACAGACGCTCTCTGGATCACTTATTGTGTGGTACTGAAAGAAAGTGAAAGAGGGAGAGACTGCAAGTTAAAACCGGTCTGAACCCACCTTCATTTTTTAAAATCCCTATAAAGAGAAGCGCTGAACTGTAGCTTATAATGATGTTGTTTTAAAGAGTGTAATTATATTGGGATTTCTCCCTACGTTTAGGCTGTACCATAACCTCATATCAGAGAAAACTATTTTTACAGACAGGCTGGAAATTTCCGAACAGCAGAATAATGCTATATCTTACTGTGCAACCACAGACATTTGTAACAACCTAAAGTTTAATTTCTCCTCATCAAACTGTCACACAAGATCAGACAAAAAAAATTCTGATCCAACATATACATTATTATTCACTGACTAGATGATTGACGATTGCAGTTGAGACAATCATAATAGAAATGATAACCTTTCATAAAGAATGAATTATAGAATGCCATCCTACCCCTGACATTCTGTCATTCTCTCTCCCCCTCGTAAAACCACTTCCAGGCATCGGGGAAAGTTTACCAGTAAATTATTGCCAAATTGCCAGGACATATTGGCTGTTTTTTGTCTGACACAAACAACCGAGAATGAGTGTAGCAGGATGGTTGGATAGAAAGCTTGAGTTAGTCAGATGTTTTTCAGCAGTAGTCTGGGCTGAAGGTAGACGGCACTCAGTCATTCACGTGGGTGTAATGGAATGTAGAGTCTCTGTCTGTCTCACTTAGAGGAAGACAGGCTCCTCTTTTAGTGTAAATGAGGAATTAGACTGCTGGCACTTCCAACAAATATAGGTACACATTGGTAATTTTAAAAACATCAAATGTCTCTCCTTAAAATTGTGATTTTTGCCCTCTCCGACCATCTGTATCAAACCATTACATTCATAAAACAATGTCATCATTCTGACATAATATGCTGAACTGATAACTGATATTCCATTCGTTGTAGTGAAAACTATTTCATTAACTCATTTTAATAATTGCAGGAAGAAATTTTCATTCCATTTTATATTTACAGTTGAGCTCAAAAGTTTACATCCCCTTTTCAGAATCTGCAAAATGTTAATTATTTTACCAAAATAAGAGGGATCATACAAAATGCATGTTATTGTTTATTTAGTACTGACCTGAATAAGATATTTCACATAAAAGATGTTTACATATAGTCCACAAGAAAAAATAATAGTTGAATTTATAAAGATGACCCTGTTCAAACGTTTACATACACTTGATTCTTAATACTGTGTTGTTACCTGAATGATCCACAGCTGTGTTGTTTTGTTTAGTGATAGTTGGTCATGAGTCCCTTGTTTGTCCTGAACAGTTAAACTGCCTGCTGTTCTTCAGAAAAATCCTTCAGGTCCCACAAAGTTTTTTTGTGTATTTGAACCCTTTCCGATAATAATATGTATGATTTTGAGACACTGAGGACAACTGAGGGACACATTTGCAGCAATTACAGAAAGTTCAAACGCCTACTGATGCTCCAGAAGGAAAAACCATGCATTAAGACCTGGGGGTGAAAACTTTTGAACAGAATGGAGATGTGTACATTTTTCTTATTTTGCCTAAATATCATATTTCTTCATTTAGTATTGCCCTTCAGAGGCTACAGAAGATGGTTACATGTTTCCCAGAAGAAAAAATAAGTTAAATTTACCCTGATCTTCAAATTCAAAAAGTTTTCACTCCTCGGCAAATTTATTTATTTGATTAAAATAATTTGTGTAACCTGCCACTGTTTATTTGATCAAAAATTATGAAGTAGTTTTACAATTTAAAATAGCTTTAAAATATTATTACAAATAAAATTGTTTAATAGCCATTACTTCAGCCTCTATTTCTTATTATTATCAGTGTTGAAAACAAATACTTTTGTGGAAACTGATATATTCTTAGGATTCTTTGATAAATAGAAAGTTCAAATGAACAGCATTTATTTGAAATAGAAAACTTTATATTATAAATGTCTATCTATCTGTCTGTCTGTAATTTTTGTCTTTATTTTTACATTTTTATAACAAAATGTTCTGCTTTGTTTTGTTTGTTTTAGAAATGATAATGTTCATGTAATGTTGCAAAAATTGCTAACCTTAAAATCAATAGAAAATTAAATAGCTTTTATAAAACTTAGTTTAAATCTCTAATTTAAAGCTTTATTTTGTACCATATATGTGGAAAGTATCTGTTACCAAGCTTTCCTAAGCTCATTTAACTGTTGGGTCTGTTCTTCTGTGCAATCTTACATTACGACACTCTACATTCATCCTCATTACTATCTTATAATTATGAATCTCTCCCAGGCTCTGCACCATAATTTGATGTTTAAACAGTATTTTCAGGTGTAAATACTCAAAACACTGTGAAGCCTCCGTGCGAGGCAATCTCATAACCTTTTACAAAGTGTTACGCTCTGTGATGCTTGTACCCTCTCACAAAAATTACAGCAAGATGAAATAATTACTATTATTAATACTCAAGTACTTTATCTACTGACAGTGCTTTAGTTTTGTGACTACAATTTGTGATTCATTTTCCCTGATTAACACTATTAATTTAGTCTTACCTGGAGTATGTTGATACATTGCGGTCCATCTATGCGATCTCACACTGCAGAGAAATAAGAACAAAAGAAAGTAAGACAAAATGAGAAAGAAACTTCAACATCCTCCCTTTGGCTCTTCAGAACTGATGGACAAAGCAAAAGAAAACAAATGAAGGGCTACCGTATGAGTCATAATGATCTATATAACAGAGCAGCCCCCTCAGTGTTACGATAAGACCTTCAGTGGAAAAACTCCCTTTCCCAATTTGTGCTCCTGTGTTTGTGTGTGTCAGAGATCGTACATCACACAGTATCACTATGAGTCCTTTTCCGGTACACACACTCCTCCATTCAACCACAGTGATTAGTCAAGACCCAAACCCTCCCTAACTAGACAGAAAAACCAAAAAAAACAATAATATGTGTTTAAGTTGTATGGCATTCACCTGGACCAGGCCAATTATCTGACTATTTGAAAGCCACAGTGTGTAAAACACAAATGTCTGCTTACTAAATTAGCACATGAATTTGTAGGAATGAATCATATCAGGATGTGATGTGATGTGAGAGCAGTATATTGAGAGATAACTAGTTAGTGAGCATTCCTTTTTAATTATGCACATGTACAGTTTAAAAACCATTATCTGTGGCCCCATCTGTAATTCAGGCTATTTTTATGGTTTGAAAACAGTATGTAACTGAACTGTAGTTCTTGTGGTTTATATCTTTTCATGTTTTTGGAAACTGCACTGGACTTTTCCCAGGAAGTCCTTCTTTCCCACAGAAATCTCATGGGTCATATCCTGTCTACATATTAAAATAGATCTAAATTGCTTAACGTCTTCCAATATCAATACAAGGTTAAAAGAGGCCTGTAATTTAATCTTAAAACTTGAAAAGGATGATCAGATTAATTAACTGAATTCAGTGGTAAAGTTTTTTAAAGTTTACACAGCATAACATTTTATGAAAGTATTTGACTAATCAATGAGAGATAAAACAAAAGCAAGGGTAAATTTATCATTACATCACTTGCTCACCAGTGGATCCTCAGCAGTGAATGAGAGTCTAAACATCTGATAAAAGCATTACAATAATCCACAAGTAATCCACATGACTCCAGTCCATCATTTAACATCTTTTTAAGTAAAAAACTGTGTTTAAACAAAACCATCATTAAACGGTTACTCCACCCCAAAATGAAAATTTTGTCATTAATCACTTACCTCCATGTCGTTCCAAACATAAAAGCTTTGTTCGTCTTCGGAAAACAATTTAAGATATTTTGGATGAAAACTGGGAGGCTTGTGACTGCCCCATTGACTGTCAAGCAATTAACATTTACATTTTACATTTATTCATTTAGCTGACGCTTTTATCCAAAGCGACTTACAATTGCTATATATGTCAGAGGTCGCACGCCTCTGGAGCAACTAGGGGTTAAGTGTCTTGCTCAGGGACACATTGGTGTCTCACAGTGGATTCGAACCCGGGTCTCTCACACCAAAGGCATGTGTCTTATCCACTGCGCCATCACCACCCAATTAACACTGTCAAGGCCCAGAAAAGTATGAAAGAGATCGTCAAAATAGTCCATCTGCCATCAGTGGTTCAATCGTAATTTTACGAAGCTACGAGAATACTTTTCGCCGCACCACACGGATATGCTTTCTGTGTTTTTTCTTGTTTACACTTCAATTGGAACGAAAACAGTGTATCCATGTGGTGCGGCTGACACAAAACAGCATACGCAGTTTGCTCTCCAAAATGGGCTACACTTACGCAAAGGAGACAAATTGTTGAATAAAATCGTTATTTTTGTTTTCTTTGCATACAAAAAGTATTCTCGTAGCTTCATAAAATTACGGTTGAACCACTGATGGCAGATGGACTATTTTGACGATCTCTTTCATACTTTTCTGGGCCTTGACAGTGTTAATTGTTTGACAGTCGATGGGGCAGAAAAGTATGAAAGAGATCGTCAAAATAGTCATGGTGGTCAGTAAATGATCAGGAAAATCTCTGTTTACATGGTAGATCCTTAATCATCGTGTTAAAATCTGAATATTGTTGTCCATGTAGACGTTCTCATTCAAAGAAAACTCTGAATCCATTTTTCAACACATGCCTCCTCATTATCTGTTGTAATGCCTAAATACATTCATCAGAAAATCATTTTTGTGACGCTTAGACACCGGTCCCATTAAACTTGAATGAATTACACCACTATGTTTCTCTATAATTGTCCATACAAATACATTGAGAGAGTTTTCACCATTGTCCTCCAGATGGAACCACTGTTATGCACCGCAATCAAGAGAGGAAAGCGGCAGCTCATTTTTGGCAGGGCTTTATTGAAGCCAGCAGCCTGTAGTATTTCAGGGCCTTGACCAACGGAGCCTGGCTTTAATCAGACACCGAGCCAAACCTGAGCTTCAAAGCTGGCATGAGCCAATACTCTTTCATTTGACTTCACAAATAGACGTCAAACAAACGAGCCACTTTAGAATTATGTTGTTCCTCATTGAACAAGTTGAGCAGCGTGGCTGTTCTCTCCTTTCAACTCTTGCATAGTCAAAAATAATAAACTTATTTTACTTTTCCAGGCTCTAATAGTTTTAACAGGAATCCAAGCACCTGTTTCTCAACTATAACATGATATTTAAGTTGAGACAATAATGGGTGCACAACTGCTGTCATTAGTATTCACAGCCAGGGTTAAAATGAGTCAGTGTCAACTAGACCTCCCACAAGCATGCCAACCAGCCTGCTGCAAAGCATTTTTGACCAAGCAGGTCACTTGTAGCTGGCCAGGCATTTTCCTGTGCCATCCGTGTCAATTCCTCAAGAACAAACAAATAGGTGGAGCAGTAAACAGGTGCATTTTGCAAGTGTTTTTTTGAGTTCTTAAAGGAATAGTTCACTCAAAAAATTTAAATTCTGGCATCATTTACTCACCTTAAATGCAAACCTGTATGACTTTTATACTTCTGTGTAAAAACATATTTTGAAGAATGTTTCTGCCCATACGGTAAAAGTCAGTAACAACTTTAGACCCCACCGACTTTAATTAATTAATAAAAAATGTATACTATACTAAACTTTACTATAAGAATCGGTTAAAAGTCCTGCTTTTCCACATGCTAAATGTTGACTGCTAAAAAAGAGCGTTTCCTACAAAGTTTTCTTTCAGCATGAAAATAAACAGAAACAGACCACATCTTGTGGAAAAAAAAACATTACATAAACTTTTTCATCAGAGGATTGGGAGACAAACTGCGTGCAAGACCATTTAAATCCCTAAATATCAGTGTGAGCCTTTTATTGTGCTTATGAAGTGGCCTTATAAAAATATGTCCTCTCCCTGGGGTCTGTTTATCATGAACTTATGAGATCCAGCGGAGAAATGAAAGAGCAGAGGGAGTTAAAGAGACTTCATCTTTGTTGTCATAGAAGAGAGAGATTAAACTAGTCCTCACAAAAAAGATTCATTAGTGAGTTTCGGATTTCTATTTTTAGAGGAAATGTTTAAAAATAGAGGACAACATACAGTTTTCCAACAGCTGTTTCTGATCAGAAGGAATGACAAAATGGAGCTCTGCTTACAACATTCAGAGAAAGAAATATATAAGATGTATGACAATGCAGAGTATAAGACAAAGAGAGTGTAAAACACCCCTCAACTAGTCTTGTCTTTGCTACACAATCAAACCTTTCGAATATAAACAGAGTAAAATGAGTGGGTAAGCACTTCATCAGATGTAAAGCAAACTGAATTCCCACCACTAATGACTGTTTTTTGTATCGGTCAATTTTTATCCTATACAGGGTTGGGTGTAACCACAAACCACTCAATCTCCTCACACCTCATAAAGGAAGATTAGGAGAGACGGCACATATAAATGCTCAAAATGTCTATGTCTGATCACATAATGTCACAGACACATTTGACTCTGCCTAATAATTCACTTCACTAATCCACTATGAGCCTGCATGGTTTATAGACGAAACTGAAGTGCACATTTACAGAGACACTGTCATTTAAAAAGAACAGAATGAGAAGCTTTTAACAATTTTCAGTAACTAAGCTCTAAAGTCTTCATCTTCTACACAAAGGATAAATAGAAGTTGTTTTCTATTATTTAATGTATTCAGTTTTAACAGGAAAAAGATTGACTTTCAATCTAACGAATGGCATAGGCTTAATTATAAACAGGAATTCTGTGTGTGTGTGTGTGTGTGTGTGTGTGTTAATATTCAAATATTATATAAGCGTTTCTAATATATATATATATATACTAATATATATATATTAGTATATAAACATTAATATTCAAATAACAATTTCATGTTTCATATGAAATCATATTTCATATTAAATCTTCTATATTGTTCACTTTATACATAAACAAATTGATAAGCTCCATGATTTACGAGTTTAGTTACTAAAAATTATAAACAAAAGATTTAAATAGTATTATTTTTGGGTAAAATTATAAAATAATATAAATACATTTCTTGCATATCCAAAGCAAAAATACTCAAACGTCCAATTTAGAGATATGATCTTCAAAAAATTAGCTGAAAAATACCAGAAATTAAATCAGTATTCTTGAGTATTTCATGTTAGGACCTGAGATCCTAAATACAGCCATGATTTATTTCACTCTCATTTGCCTGCACCACACCGCTTCACCCTCATTATAATCACAAAACATGACTTTGGGCAGATTCATTTGCCAGCCTTAATGCTACACTTCCTCTCTGACTTGTTTTTTTTCTACTCTTATATTAGGTTTCAGAATGCAGGGCCAGTGTCTCTCCAGCTCAGCCTCTGTTAGCTCAGTGAAGCAGAACAGTGGAGCTGGAGGACCTAAATATACTTAACCCCACACAGATGGGAAACTAAAGCTTTTCCATACCTCAGCTGCCTAGAAAAGAAGAGAGATGGACAGAGCACCACTATTATTTAACGTCACTATAGCCGTTTTCTTTTCAGAACTGTTTTTATAATGCCACATTTATCTGTTTATTGTCATGATGAGAGATTTAGTTAGATGGAAAACAGAGGGCTGTTGAAGGATGTTGCCCTTTTGTACTGATTTAGCATCAGTTACTTTGACCCATAACCACTATGAGAGAAAAGTGGGTGCTTAGGAGAGCCATGTTGCTGGTTTTTGCTGTAACAGCAAGAAAACATGATGAGTTCATTTAGGGCTGGCTTCCTGGAAACAGAACGAAGATTTTGACTAAAGATAATTTTTTAATAGAATCACCTCTTTTTTTTTAGCACTTTAGTGGAGAACTATGTTTAAACCATCCCCAAGGGATGTCAGTGTGTGTTCTGTGTTTGTATGGCTCTGTGTACCTTGGCTCTAAGTGACTGGCACAACATTCAGTTGAATCCTATCTTCAAGTGAACGTTTCTTTAAATTTGGGGTTATGGGTAATTATTCTTGAAATGTACAACCTCCATATGGGCATAAAATAAGTAGGCCTACAGCAGTAGTTCAAGCAGAAACATATAACCAGAGGCTATTGAGCCATATTGTCCTCCATGTAAAAAACACAATTTAAGATATTTTTGATGAAAACCGGGAGGCTTGTGACTGTCCCATTGACTGCCAAACAATTAACACTGTCAAGGCACAGAAAAGTATAAAAAAACATCATCGGAATAGTCCATCTGTCATCAGTGGTTCAACCGTAGCGTTATGAAGCTACGAGAATACTTTTTGTACGCAAAGAAAAAAAAAGCGTAGCCCCATTTTGGAGAGCTATCCGCTGGATGCAAACTGCGTATGCTCTTCTATGTCAGTCACGCCACAAGGATACGCTGTTTTCGTTCAAATCAAAGCGTAAACAAATGTAGAAGACGTATCCATGAAGTGCGGCTGACACAGAAGAGCGAACACAGTTTGCGTCCAGTGGATACTCTCTAAAATTGTGCTACGCTGACACAGAGACGACGAATTGTTGAATAAAGTCGTTTTTTTGCTTTGCATACAAAAAGTATTCCTGTAGCTTCATAACGTTACGGTTGAACCACTGATGGCAGATGGACTATTTTGACGAAGTTTTTTATACTCTTCTGTGACTTGACAGTGTTAATGGCAGTTTTTCTTAATTTTCTTTGCCACTTTGTACTAATCAGTTACTATAATTGTGTTAAATCGTGGCCACATCGTACTAGTTTGTTCCCTCATTTTAGTAAATCGTGGCCAAGTTATACAAATTAGTTTCCATCATTTTAGTAAATTGTGGCCAAATTGTACTGATTTACTCCCTTGATTTATTAAATCGTGGACACGTTGTATTCATTAGTCCCTTCATTTTAGTAGATCATGGCAACACTAACTAATTTCCATTGTTTTATTAAAATGTGGCCACATCGTACTCCGATGTTTTAGTAAATTGTCACCATGAATTAAGAATTCATCTTACAATTTATTAATTCACTACCTCACTTTAAATCATGTTGTAAATCATGGATAAGTTGTATTAATTTGTTCCCTCATTTTAATGAAATAATGAAGGAACAAATTAGTACAACATGGCTATGTTTACTAAAAAGAGGGAACAAATTAATAAATTGTCTGATGAATTCTTAATTTGTGGCCATGGTTTAACTAAAGTTAGGGAGTGAATTAATAATATGAGGGAATAAATTCTAAATTTGAGGCCACGATAAATATATTTTTGCCTGCATGTCATGTGCAGGGCTCTGTACTAAAGTAATAATGTATACTTTGTAAGCTTCATACTATTCCACTGTCCTTCACAAAAGTCCTGTCTCTGAGAACAGAGACCTAGCTTTACCACGTAAGCAAGCCAGAGGCCAGATTATGCTCTTACTGACAGATCACAAGAACATTGAAGCGCATGCACACACATTCAGAGCAGACCCCACAGGATAAACAAACAAACATTCAGCCAGTCCTCTTACATCGTAGCACACATGATACACAGTATCTTCTTTGATCAGGCACCTGAACAACACTTGATCAATTATTTCATTTATTTACATTTTATTTTATTTCCAGAACAATCATATAGCCTACTCTACATTTGTGTTAGTTGCCTCCCAAAAAATATTGGTTAACCTTCAAGAGAACCCCAACAAATTAAAACAACTGGCTGAAGTCACTTGGTACACTTTGTGTAAAATAATCTCAGTTCTGAAAGAAAAGGAATCCCATTGTGTAGTAGCGATGGTTAGTAGTCAACAGCTGAAGTGTTGCCTGCGCAGTTGATTTGCTAGAGGCGACGTACACCTGGCTCAGAACTAAACAATTAGCTTCTCCATAATTATAGGTCAAAGAGTCAGCTCTGTTAACATCAGACATTAACCAATCTGTTTCACTAGGAAAGAAACTGTCTGTGCGGACAGATGCTAAGTATTACCATATTTATGCAAGATCAAGCTTGAACAGAAACTATGATCAGTTTCTAATGCAGATTAGACTTCCTGGCTGCCACAGCCACAGGACTGTTAAAAGCATTTGGGGTCTTATTATGCTGAAGTTGTTCACCACACAAGCTCATGAAAGACATATTAAGGGTAAGTGTCTATAAAATTAAAATTCTTTTATTATTTAGTCACATCACATCTTCCAAACCCATTTTAATTTCTTCCACAGAACACGTAATTAAGTGAAGTTTTGAACTATTTTAACTACTATAATTACTTAGTCTGAAGCTATGAAATGCCTTCAGAATTGTAATGAAGCATGCTGACTTCACACTAGATGCAAGCTGTATGTCCTGTCAAAAGCAAATAAACCCATTATGATCAACAAAGCTGTCTGTCTACACTAGATATGTCACTTCGCAATGCATCAAGTTGTCAACAGTAAAAGAGTTGTATTACTCTGTTTCTGAGGTGCTTGCTGCATGTGTGATGATTTCAACAACACATTTGTGACCCTGGACCACAAAACCAGTCTTAAGTCGCTGGGGTATATTTGTAGCAATAGCCAAAAATTCATTGTATGGGTCAAAATTATTGATTTTTCTTTTATGCCAAAAATCATTAGGATATTAAGTAAAGATCATGTTTCATGCAGATATTTTGTATATTTACTACTGTAAATATATCAAAACTTCATTTTTGATTAGTAATATGCATTGTTAAGAACTTAATTTGGACAACTTTAAAGGCGATTTTCTCAATATTTTGATTTTTTTGCACCCTCAGATTCCAGATTTTCAAATAGTTGTATCTCGGCCAAATATTGTCCTATCCTAACAAACCATGCATCAATGGAAAGCTTATTTATTATAAAATTGACACTTATGACTGGTTTTGTGGTCCAGGGTCACATTTGAGCATTTGCTTGATGCATGTAGTGTAGCTGTTTTGTGGTGTAGTAGACATGGTGCACCTCTGACCAACATTATTTAAATCTAGAGATGCTTTTTTTTTTTTTTTTTTTTTTTTTTTTTTTATAGTTTGTCTAATGCATATTTAATCCATATTTACATAAAACAATGGAAGGTTGTGCAGTGGAATGCAAAAAAAAAACATTCTGTGCATGTGAACGGCTTTTTATTGGCATAGAGTAAAGGTCCTTGAACACGGAGTCTGAAATTTTTGCATGTGGTTTTTCATTTTTCTCATATTTGTCATCGTTTCCTATCAAAATGCTTGCTATAGAAACAAAAATGCAGAAAAATCAAACCTGATCCGATTTTATTTTTTTATTTTATTTTTTTATGATGGATGAAACTTTTGGAGGCTGTGTGTGAAACTTTTGGAGGCTGTGTGTAAATGTGATTGACACAATGTAAGGTTGTATTTATTTTTTAACGTACGAAAATTTTGGACAAGAATTTCGGACTCAATGTGCGAAGATCTTAAGACTTTTGAAACAGTTGAAAATGGGAAGCGTTGCAGTTTTTAGGCAGGATTGTTTTAAAATGACGTAAACCTTATAACAGACAACACAAAGACCCATTGTTTTTAGTGTGTTCCTTGCATTTTTCTTTTTAACCATAGCCACTTGTTCTTGTTTTCTTTTTAATTGCTTAACTGCAGCCCATTGGCAGAGCTGCTGTATGCTGAATCATGAAGGCATGCGATAGGCCGGCCATAGTGCAGCATAAAACGCATATCTCATACAAAACATAGGCAAATCTTTGAGTTTAATGGCATAGGGGCTCATAAAATACCACTGCTCGCTGCCAGAGTCCTGTGTATTATTGAGCCTGATTCATACTGACAGAAGTTCTTTTTCCACTTTGTTGAATTATAACAGTGCATAGTGACTTAAGTGTGAAGAAAATATGAATTAAGTTTGGAGAACAGCTAAAAACTGGGGAAAAGGTTAAACATGAAACAGGGAGCATAATAACAACAACAACAGACTCCTTAAAAGACCTCAGGAAATATCTAAAACATGCTGGTGATAAAATGTTATTCATTGTGACTTCAAGTACTTTTATGGGAATTATACAGTGCTTTTTGTCTTTTATGGATCTGGACAGGCCCTATATTTACTGTATTTTTTCAATGAACTGGAAAGAGCAGCAAGAACATTCTACTAAATATCTCCATTTGTGTTTCCACAGAAGAACGAAAGTCATACAGGTCTGGAACAACATGACCATTCAGTTTGAAGTCACTGGTCACTACACTTACTTCAACTCAGACCTGTTTGAATCCTGTGAGTCCAGCCTGTTTCACTGAACAATGCCGCCCAGTGTGTGTTCAGGGCCACCAGCCCCACGGTTGCTGCTTTAGGAGCGGGACAGGAGCTGACACAAAGCAGCTGTCTGAGACCACTAGAGTGGCAGGAAGTCCTGCCAACATCTGGTCCTTCTATTAGAGACTCTCGAGAGCCAGAGCAGGCGACAGCAGGCAGACTCTAAAGGTGAGTAAAAGTATTGTTTCTAGTCATGAGGTCTGTGGCCACAAGGAGCCTTTTAACAATTGGCTAGGTAGCTATTAGCTAATTGTTCAATTATGGTTTAGACATTGAGGTCTTTGTGTATTTGAGGATAGAGGTATAAAACAGGAGGAATGACTTCCTCTCCATTGACTCCAGTGACCAGCACAGAGAATCTTCTGTTAGATAAGAATATTATGCTAAACATCCTGATTGAGGTATCTGGACCTCCAGTTGTGTGTTTACATGTTTACGTGCAATTTCTGTCTAAATACTTATTAAAAGTATCAACACTTTGAAAACAGATTCAGTATGTTAACTTAGTAGCTGAAAATTAAATTACTTTTACAGCATCAGTTTAATTTAGTTTGTACATTTTTAAATTTACATTTTTAAATTTTTAATTTAGTTTATATAAAATTAATGTTCTAAGACATTTTTAACATTTCAAGGTGTAGACATTAGCACTGGCTAATGTACTGTGAACACTAATGAATTAACAATCAACAATATTATGTTTGTACATTAGCCTAGATTAATAAGTGGTGCTGTTTATTGTTAATGCATGATACATTATGCGTTAACTAATGGTACTGAGCTGAACCTTTTTTTTTTTTTTTTTTTTTTTGGCCTGTCAGTAACACAGATAACACATGACAGTACGTATGTGTAGTTATGCTATCATCATTCACAGCCTTTTTTTTTTTTTTTTTTTTATATTATTTATTTTTTATTAATTAATTAAATTTTATATACCCTTTTATTTAACCATACTATGACCGACAAGACCAGGGGACAGAGGAAACAAGAGAGAGAGAAAAAATAAATAAAAAAAAAAAAAAAATTATAATAATAATAAAAAAAAAATAATAATTATAATTATAATGATAATAATAAAAATAATAATAATAATAATAAAAAAAAAAAAAAAAAAAAAAATGTGGATAAAGTCAACAGAGAAGGGGGAGAGAGAGAGAGGAAAAAACAAGACAAAAAAAAAAAAAAAAAAAAAAAAACAGACAATTTGCTTCGATACCTGCTGACAAAAAGAGAAAACAACAGAAGACACAACAGAAGACACAACATCAGAGAAACTGCAGCAACAACCAACATCTGTATGAATCACAATAAATTCTAAATGTTAAATGTTATTGAGCAACACGCATAACTAATATTACAAAATAAGTTTTGAAGCAACAGCAGATCAGAACAATGTGTGTCTGTGAGCACCCGTTTTTACACCAATGTGAATGCTTGAGTGTACACCTGTGTGTGTGAGCGCGCTTGTGTTCATAAGGTTCCTCCATGTAAATGTTTAATAGTGTGTGTGTGGGGAACAACAGCCCCATCCCGCAAGGCATGAAGCAGGCATGGAAGAGACCCAGGCCCCAAACATCCGGAGGGCCCCCAGGGCACGGGACCCCCAGGGGAACCACCGCAGGGACAACTGCGGCCCCCACCCAGAAAAGGGCAGAGGAGAGCCCGAAGGTGGGACATCCGACAGCCACAGTGTAGACACCCCAGGGTGCCGTGGCGGCAAGCCCGCAGGCTCCGCCGGCAGCCGACCATACCAGGGCAGACCGAGCCCTGGGCCCGGAGATCCAAGGGCCCCCCACCCCCCAACCGGGGCCCAGCAAGGCCAGTAGGGCCAGGCCCCGCCAAGCGACCGCCGAGAGTGGGCCAGCGCTCACCCGAGCATCCTACCCCGGCGCGAGAAACCACCAATGCACCGGCGGCATCCTCCACCGGCAGGGCATGGTGGTGGGGTGGGGGTCGACTGAGATGATGAGTGAGGTGGAGTCTAAGGCCCGACCTGACACATAGACGTAGACGAACAAGCACACATATACACAAGCATACGTTCCCACCCTCAAGCACGCAACGAATATTCTCACCCTCGCCCCACATGTAGACACACAAAAATGGACATGGTACCCACACTCACACTCCCTATATGCACTCTATACTCCTAGATCCAGGCACCACCACCCCCAGAGGGGTAATCAGCGCCCGATCCCGGAGCTGAACCCCCTTCGCTCTGGCGTGGGGACAGGAAGGCCACCCCGGTCCCCGCAGCAGCAGAGAAGACCACCAGCCCAGACCCCGACCGGGCGGCCAGCTCATCCTCGCAGCCCCCGGCCCCGAACAGAGAACAGGGGTGTGAGATAAAAAAAAAAAAAAGAAAAAAAAAAAAAGAGACCCCATGCTTCACCTCACCCGCTCAAATGTAGTGTTGGTGTGTGTTGTTCTAAGGTGCTTTAAAACAGGGGTGCTTTAAAACAGGGGAGGGGCACCCTCCACAAGCTTGTGTCAGCTCGTCCCCTCCCTAGAGCCCTCAATGTCTATGTGCAACTTAAAATTGAGAAGTGGGCACTGGCACCAGAGGGGAGGCTGAATGAACAGACCGCCCTCCGGATGCCATTCAGTGTGCCCACCCCCAAGGCCCTATATGTATGTGTCATGTGACAGTAAGTAATGAGAATGTCTAAGCTGTAATGTGTGATTGAGATGCAGGCGGCCACGAGGAGACAGAGGAGTACCACCTCCCCCGCATCCCAGCGACACACCCGCACCTCAAAACCCTACCTATGTGTTGGTGTGATGGGGCGGGAGAAGTGAAGCCTTAGGGATGGGGAGGAAAGCATCAGAGGGGGCAAAATACCCCCCCCTTCGGAGCCAGCTCCCCCGCTGACCCCCATAGGCACCCCCGTTACCCCAAATCTGCCCAGGGCGGGGGGCCCAGGCCCATCCAGACCAGGGCCCATGGCAGCCCGGGGCGGCCCACCAGACCCCACAGCAGAGGAAAAACTACCCCACCCCATCACTCATTCAACTCCCAGACTACATAAGACAATAAGACACCCAGGTTAGGCCCGTTTTCCCTGCCTCTATTGGATCCCCCCCGCGGAGGCACCGATGCATCGAAGACCCCCACACCAGGGCCGGGCCCAAGCGCATGCACCAACCCATGCTCCCGGCGGCACACCAACCAGGACCCAAGCCCCCCAGGCCCAGCCGTAACCCCAACCGGGAGGCAGAGCGCCCCCAGAACCCCAAGCCCCCCCCGGACCAACCCCGGAATAGTGCAGCCGCCAGGCCGGCAACCTACGTCCGCCGGCACAGGCATCCCCAGTAGCGCCGCATGCAGCCGCCAGAAAAACAGCACCCAAGAGTCACCAATACCCCATCCAGGCCAAGATCGCAGCCCCAGCGCCGAACCACCCAAGAAACCCACCCCCAGGGAACTCCCAGATGCCCCAAGCCCATATGGTCACCCCAACCGCAAAAACCACAGCCGGACAGAATCAGGACCCCCACTCACACTAGGTGATGGAGCTGATCAAAGGAGTCCAGAGAGATTGATCTAATGTGGCAGCAGAAGCTGTGTCAAGACTAATATAATCCCACAAATGATTTCTATATTGGTTGATATTAAGATTATTTTTATTTTTCCAGTTCATGAGGACAGTCTTCTTAGCAATGCATAGGGCAGTGAAAGCCATGTGGATTGTGTTACCTTCTGTAGTGACACCATCTAGGTCGCCCAACAAGCAGACTGAAGGAGAGGCTGGAATAGAGCATTTAAGACACTTTGATAAATCTTCACAAATCCTGTACCAGTACCTCTGAACAGGTGGACAGAACCATAGAGCGTGGATGTAATTGTCAGGTGTATTGCCTTGACAGTGTGAGCAGTTGTTAGAAGCTGTAAGACCCATCCTGAACATCCGATGACCTGTGTAGTGCACTCTATGCAGGATTTTGTATTGTATTAATTGTAAACCAGGATTTCTAATCAGTTCAAAGGTTTTTAAACATATCTGAGACCAGAAATTATGGTCCCAGTTTACTGCTAGATCTGCCTCCCATTTTGCAATAGGAAGTGATACTGATTCATCTATTTTGGAAAGTGTCCTGTATATTTTAGACATTAATTTGGGGGTTTTGAGATTAAGAAAAACTGCCACACTTGGTGGTATTTGTAATTTGATATGATTAGATTTAAATTTCCCTTTTACAATAGATTTAATTTGTTGATATTCTAAAAATCTGTTTTTGTTAATCCCATATTGTTTAACTAATTTGTCAAAGGGAATAAAGTCTGTCCCTTCTAATATATGTTCCAGGTATTTAATACCTTTACAACTCCAATCTGTGAGGTTCATCATATTATTGTTTAGTAATATGTCAGGATTGTTCCAGATGGGGGTACGTTTGCATGGGATTAGTGAAGACTCAGTCATTTTTAGAAACTCCCACCATGCTGTCAGAGAAGAGCTGATACTGATGCTTTTGAAGCATACGTGTCGTTTGATGATCAAGCTAATGAATGGCAGATCCGAAATCTCTATATTATTGCATAATGCCTGAACTGAGCTGAACCTTATTGTAAAGTGTTAATCAAAAATCCACACACAAAAAAAACCTGAACTTGCATTAATTACTTGGGTAATTCTACAAAGGTTTTGTTTCAGGCTCAGTGGGTGTCTGCTTGTGCTCGAGGGACAATGTTGACCCTGTTCGGCCCTCCCGAGCAGAGAAAGACATCAATCTAATGTGAAGTGTTAAAGGAAATCCTGCGAGCGTGCTGTTGTTCAAACAGAGTCCATAACCCCTGAGAGTCATTCAACAGCTTTTATTTAACACAGAGCAAAGGTGTTCCCTTTCAACTTCAACATGGCGCTCGCTCACAATCCCCCCCTCCTGAGACTGATGAACTGACTTTCAGTCTAATATACACCTGTGAATATAGATAATCTGGCACTTTGCAACTGAAATTACTGTTTTATCCAAAAAAGATCTGCAGTTAGATCATTGGAGTGTTGTGCAATTACATCTTCCATAAATCATCTTTTTAGTGAGATCTCAACCACATTATGGAAAATATGGTAGATTGCTAGAGACAGGAGAAATGCAGTCAAATGCATTGAATTGTGTTGAAGAGAACCTCACTTCTGTCTATTTACATATATTAATATTACAATTGTAGTCAATACACAATTGACATTCCACTTGTGAAAACTGGGTTATTAAAAACTTTAAAGCAACTGGGCATTAAAGGACCTATAAAGCAGCCTTTAATATATAATATAATATTTATCTTAAAATGATATATTATATAATTTAAAATAATAATATATTTTTTTAATAAGTGTAACTCATTTCATTTCATATATTGAGTAACTGTTAATCCACAATCACAATGACAACATGATCATCATTCAGTTGCACTCAAACTCACCCAATGTATTCTGTCCTTTCTCTTGTCCATGCATACACATCTGAGCAGAAGCCGTAAAACACTGTTTCACTTGAGTATTCCACTGTCTGTAAGTGAGCTTTCTGTGTAAGTGAGATTGCATTCAAGTAGAAAAAAAGGAAGGAAGAAAAAGGAAAGGTAAATTCTCCTGGAGAGTCTATTTGCCTATTCAAAATAGTTCAAAAAAAGTCACTGGAGGTAAAAAGTGATCTTAACGCTGTGTGCGGATGCATACTGGAGCTTTGCTTCTCTTTATAACCCATGTCAGGAGGACACTGTGCCCTGGAAGCTGGAATGTGACACAGAGAAGGCAGGAGGCAGAAATATTCACCACATTGACGGACACAGACGAGTCAGAATGGAACTCTAGAGAGCAGTGAGTATGAAAGAAAGGGAAAGAGGGAGGTCTGCGAGATTGAGAGAGAGAGCGAGAGAGAGAGGGAGGGAGGGAGGGAGGGAATCTGGAAAAGGAGGAGAAGGAGGGGGATGGTTGGACGAGTAGTAGAGAACACGACATGACATGGGAATTTCATTCAGCCTGGACTTGGAATTTGCCTGTTAAATTTTGCTGGGAATTCTGCCCTGAGGCTCTCTGAAAAAAAAAATAATAATTTTGTACACGTGTATGTGTGTGCATGTGTACAGGATTGAAATTCATAGCTTATCAAAAAGCATGACCATCAAACAGCCATGAAAAATACAGAGTAGCCACAGAATATATTAGTACATATACAGTTGGGCAAAAAAGTATTTAGTCAGCCACCAATTGTGCAAGTTCTCCCACTTAAAAAGATGAGAGAGGCCTGTAATTTTCATCATAGGTACACTTCAACTATGAGAGACAGAATGGGGGGAAAGAATCCAGGAAATCACATTGTAGGATTTTTAATTAATTAATTGGTAAATTCCTCGGTAAAATAAGTATTTGGTCACCTACAAACAAGCAAGATTTCTGGCTCTCACAGACCTGTAACTTTAAGAGGCTCCTCTGTCCTCCACTCGTTACCTGTATTAATGACACCTGTTTGAACTCGTTATCAGTATAAAAGACACCTGTCCACAACCTCAAACAGTCACACTCCAAACTCCACTATGGCCAAGACCAAAGAGCTGTCGAAGGACATCAGAAACAAAATTGTAGACCTGCACCAGGCTGGGAAGACTGAATCTGCAATAGGCAAGCAGCTTGGTGAGAAGAAATCAACTGTGGGAGCAATTATTAGAAAATGGAAGACATGCAAGACCATTGATAATCTCCCTCGATCTGGGGCTCCACGCAAGATCTCACCCCGTGGGGTCAAAATGATCACAAGAACGGTGAGCAAAAATCCCAGAACCACACGGGGGGACCTAGTGAATGACCTGCAGAGAGCTGGGACCAAAGTAACAAAGGCTACCATCAGTAACACACTACGCCGCCAGGGACTCAAATCCTGCAGTGCCAGACGTGTCCCCCTGCTTAAGCCAGTACATGTCCGGGCCCGTCTGAAGTTTGCTAGAGAGCATTTGGATGATCCAGAAGAGGATTGGGAGAATGTCATATGGTCAGATGAAACCAAAATAGAACTTTTTGGTAAAAACTCAACTTGTCGTGTTTGGAGGAGAAAGAATGCTGAGTTGCATCCAAAGAACACCATACCTACTGTGAAGCATGGGGGTGGAAACATCATGCTTTGGGGCTGTTTTTCTGCAAAGGGACCAGGACGACTGATCCGTGTAAAGGAAAGAATGAATGGGGCCATGTATCGTGAGATTTTGAGTGAAAACCTCCTTCCATCAGCAAGGGCATTGAAGATGAAATGTGGCTGGAAAATTACAGGCCTCTCTCATCTTTTTAAGTGGGAGAACTTGCACAATTGGTGGCTGACTAAATACTATTTTGCCCAATTGTAAGCCACAATTAATAATGGGCCCATTTTACAACTCCCCTAGAGTTAAACAGTTGAGTTTTACCGTTCTTGAATCCATTCAGCCGATCTCCAGGTCTGGCGGTAGCACTTTTAGCTTAGCTTAGCATAGATCATTGAATCGGATTAGACCATTATCATTTGGTCATCAAAAATGACCAAAGAGTTTCGATAATTTTCCTATTTAAAACTTGACTCTTCTGTAGTTACATCGTGTTCGAAGACCGGCGGAAAATGAAAAGTTGTGATTTTCTAGTCTGATATGGCTAGCAACTATACTCTTGTTCCGGCGTAATAATCAAGGAACTTTGCTGCCGTACCATGGATGCAGCAGGCGCAGTGATATTACACAGCGCATGAAAGTAGTCCCCAGCTAGGTAACTAGTTACTACTTTTCATTTTCCGTCGGTCTTAGTACACGATGTAACTACAGAAGAGTCAAGTTTTAAATAGGAAAATTATCGAAACTCTTTGGTCATTTTTGAGCGAGATGCTAATGGTCTAATCCGATTCAATGATCTATGCTAAGCTAAGCTAAAAGTGCTACCGCCAGACCTGGAGATCGGCTGAATGGATTCAAAAACAGTAAAACTCAACTGTTTAACTCTTGGGTTGTTGTAAAATGAGCCTATTTCCAAAAAAATGGAGTGTTCCTTTAATAATTTTAAACCCGTGTTTGTCCGTATAAACAATGAGCATTCCCATGACCTTTGAGCACACTCGCTAAGCTATGGTCTATAAAAGCTTTAGATAGTCTTTGACCTGTCTCCCCCTCCCAATGTGACCATCTTCCTCTAATCTGATAGGAACCGCTATAGCTGTCTGTCTGTGATTGAGACCTGAGCTTTTGATCACTCAGCCTGATCTTCTAACAACTCCACCACCACCATCCATGAAATGATCAAAGTCGGTTTATACAAACAGAGTCTGAAATGTGAGCTGAATCAATGTTGAAATAAGGAAAGTGACTAAAAAGTGTGTCAGATTTGAACAACAAAGTGTAGTTACGATGAGAGCGCATGATCAAAGAGTAGCCGAGTGTTGTCATACCTCAAGTGAAATGTCTATTGATAACCTGACTAGTTAATAGCTGGTAATAAAACTAATCAAGTAAAGATAACCAGTTATAAACAAACAATGAGCTCTGTATACATTGTTGTCTTGCCCGTCTTTTATTTTCAATTCTCAACAGGTGGAAAAACACTGCCATTAACCAGTTAAACTTAATGGGGCTGTCATGACTGAGAAAACCTCTTTTCCCAGGGAAGGTAATTAAGCATTTAATGGGTATGTTAGTAGTTCACCAATAGCACATGAGACCACGTGAGCGAATAAAAGCAGATAGACAGAGCCGTGCTCTGCCAGATGAGATCCACAGATTCTGAAGGCACATTATGTAGCAGATTGCCGAGCTACTGAAGTCCAAACTCACTCATGGAGATGATTTGATTAGCGTGATTGTTCAAAAGCTTTACGTAACGCTGGAGCATCTCCGGGACAAAATAATGAGGAAATCTTTGCCAGGCTAAAGATTAAATCTACAGCAAAAACCATATTGACAATGCACATAAAGTTAAAATATACACTGCCCTCCAAAAGTTCGGAAACACCCTAGAAAAGTAGGGTTTTGGACAATATTGGCATGAATCCTTTTTAATTTGTGATAATTTTGCACTGATAAGGGACAACACAAACTACGAAAACATATTTTATTACATAAACAGTTTATACATAGAAAAAAATAAAATTTTTGATTCATCAAAATATCCACAATTAGCAGCTATTACAGCTCTGCATAATCTGGGAATCTGAGCTGTCAGTTTATTCAAACATTGACTCGATACTGTATATTACTCCGAGTCTCCTGAAGGATTGCCCAAAGATGATTCACACTGGTTGGACACTTCTTACGGACATCACGGTCCAGTTCCTCCCATAGTAGCTCAATTGGGTTGAGGTCGGGTGATTGGGGAGGCCATTCCATGACAGACATGATGCCAGCTGACTGTTTCCTCTCCAAATAAGATTTGCACAGCTTGGAAATGTGCTTGGGGTCATTGATAAGGATTTATGCTGATATTGTCCAAAACCACACTTTGCCAGGAGTGTTTCCAAACTTTTGGAGGGCAGTGTACACACACAAAAAAAAAATCAATGTGTTCAACTAAACTATATGAAAATGCCTGTGAAACAAATGTGAAACATTATGACTAGCTTTGCTATTCAAAATGAAGTTTCCAATGGATATAAGCATAAAACATCCTTAACTACAGCCCATCCCCCTGTTGTGTTCCTGCTGAAACAACGGGCCTAGGGTCTGCTGAAGCAGCACAATTCAGCATCAGTCATTCAGCTGCCCCATGGCCCAGGCCCCATGTGCTGGTCTTTACTGCCCTGCTGCCCAGAGTCAACAAACCAGGGCTGATAGGGCATTTGACACCGTTTCTGATGGGTCAGCACTGGAAAATTCATCATTTGAATCTGTATTAAATACATTAACACAGTGCATCCACAATTAGAAGGAATTTCATCAGTGTTCAGTTCAAGTGTGTGGGTTATAGCATTGATTAATTTTATTCTTCTGTGCATCACACAGAAAAAAAAAGATTTTGATGCCTATACATTTAATAAATTTAATAGTGAAACATCTTACATCTTAAGCTTAACTACATACAGAAAATGCATTTGATGTTGACCTACCTGCAGTTTGCCTTCTAAAGAAAAGTAAGATTTATTAGGGTGGAGAGGATCCCCATTTATAAAGTAGAAGTTAGCAGCCAGAAGGACATATTTTCAGTTCAGTTAATACATAAATCCTCACAGTTGTTTTATTGTACTAGGAAATGGGACACGCTCCATACAGACTAATAAAACTTTGGAATGTGTCAGCATTTAAAAATGTTTTGTGTGTGATATAGAATTCTGTATCCATAATATATGCTAGATTATATGTGACCCTGGACCACAAAACCAGTTATAAGTAGCACGGGTATATTTGTAGCAATAGCCAAAAATACATTGTATGGGTTGAAATTAGCGATTTTTCTTTTTTGCCAAAAATCATTAGGATATTACATAAAGATAATTTTCCATGAAGATATTTTCTAAATTTCCTACCGTAAATATATCAAAACTGAATTTTTGATTAGTAGCCTAATATGCCTTGCTAAGAACTTCATTTAGACAAATTTAAGGGGGATTTTCTTAATATTTAGATTTTTTGAACCCTCAGATTCCAGATTTTCAAATAATTGAAACAAACATACATCAATGGAAAGCTTATTTGTGATGTTTAAATCTCAATTTCAAAAAATTTTGGACCCTTAAGTCTTTTGTAGTCTATAGGGTCACATATACAGTGCCCTCCAAAAGTCTTGGAACAGTAAAGACCAAATTGCTTAGTTGGCTGTGGAGTCAAGACATTTACAAATATGATTAAAAGATGAATATGAGACAAAACTACAGAATGTCACATTTTATAATTGGTTGATTCAACTCAGATGTTTTACCAGCTAAGAAGTTCAGCACTTTTAGAGTTTCATCCCTCTATCTGATGTGAGCATAAATATTGGAACAGTTGCCTCACAGGTCTTTCTAAGTGATCAGCTGTGTCCTGTTGCATTAATTCTTCAGATATTAAAAGCAGGAAATGTGTCGTATCAGTTATATCCATTACTTCTGTATTCTGAATCTTGCATCCGAGGATGAAACACACAAACCAGGATGAAGATGAGGGAGGTGACTTTGAGAGAAAAGCAAGCAATTTGGATGCTAAAAGAAAAGAGGAAGTCGATTAGAGCTATTGCAAAAATAAAGGGCATGGAGAAATCAAGAGTTTGGAAACCACCAGCGACACCAGCAACCAACAATGACCTGATCGGCTGAGAAAACAACAGTAGTTGATGAGCGACAAATCATAAAAGCTGTGAAAATGAACCCTTAAAGATGTGTTTGTAAAATCACCAACAACTTCCAGAAAGCTGGGGTGATGCTCTAACAATCTACTGTCCTCAGGAGACTTTGACACAGAATTACAGATGCTACACAACAAGATGCAAACCTCTGACCAGCACCAAAAATTGATTAGAGTTTGCAAAAAAGCACAAAGGTGAGCCAGAAGAGTTTTGAAACTGTGTTTATGGACCGATGAGACAAAGATGAACCTTTATCTAAGTGATGGGAAAGCAAAAATGTGGAGAAAAAAAAGGAACTGCAATGATCCCAAGCATACCGCCTCATCTGTAAAGCATGGTGGAGGTGTTGTCATGGCATGGGCATGCATGGCTGCCTCTGGAACAGGCTCTCTCAACTTTACTGATGACATAATGTATGATGACAGTAGCAGAATGAATTTGGAAGGGTACAAAACCATCTTGCCTACCAATATTCAAGAAAATGCCACCGGATTCATTGGGAAGTGCTTCATATTGCATCAGGACAATGACCCAAAACACCCTGCCAGTTCAGTCAAGGAATTTATAAGGGCAAAGAAATGGAAAGTCTTAGATTGCCCAAGTCAATCTCCAGATTTACATCCGATTGAACATGAATTTCACCAGCTGAAGAGGAGAGTAAAGGCAGAAACTCCCCAAAACAAGCAACAATTTTAATCGGCTGCATTAAAGGCTGGGAAAAGTATTTCAAAGGATGAGACCAAGAGTCTGGTGATGTCTATGGGTCACAGACTCACTGCTGTGATTGTGCGCAAAGGATCTGCAACTAAATGATAGCTTTTCATCTTTTATATCTGCCGTATGTTCAACTGTCCCAATACTTATGCTCACATCAATGAGTGGGATGAACTCTAAAAGTGCTGTTCTTTTTATTTGGTAAAACATGTATTTGTTGAAAGGGCTAATAATAAAATGTGACATTCTGTAGTTTTGTCTCATATTCATCTTTTAATCATATTTGCAAATGTCTTGACTCCACAGCCAACAGAGCAATTTTGTCTTTACTGTTCCAACACTTATGGAGGGGACTGTAAGAGATAGATGAGCATAATTTACTTGTTCCAGACTGTGTATATATATATACACAGTCTGTTTACAGTCTGTTTACTTGTTCCAGACTGTGTATGTATGTATGTATATATATATATATATATATATATATATATATATATAAAGCAATCTTGTAAACAGAGATTAGGATTCAGAGCATGGCTGCAGCACTAGACATGGAGTTACTTTAACAGTGCTTGACATTTGGAGTCCTGCTCTGGTTGCCTCCAGATAGCGTGTTAGCATAGAGTTGACAGTACAGTCAGAGTGCATTAGACCTGAGTGCCCTTAACTGTCTCCTGTCTAACAGCCTTGCCAGAAGACACACAATTAATCACATGCTTTTGGCATGACACAAAAATATGGACTCTGTGAAGCTAGGAGACAGATATTACCTCGGTGTACAGTGGGGCTCAAGAGTCACATTGAAGAGCTGGGATTCAGTTTAAACCTGGTAGTAAACAGAACATTCAGGATTTGAAATATTGAAAACAAAGAAGGGTTGATATGTATGTATTTTTGAATTCATTTTACTCTTAAAGGGATAGTTCACCCCCCCCCCCCCCCCCCCCCCCCAAAAAAAGAAAATAAATAAATAAAAATAAAATAAAATCTGTTATTCCCTTAGATGTTCCAAACATGTTTGAGTTTCTTTGTTCTGTTAAAGAATATCGTGGATGTCAATGGCTACCGCCAGTTGTTTGGTTATCAACATTCTTCAAAATACGTTATTTTGTGTTAAACAGAAGAAAGAAATTCATACAGGTTCTTGAGATGTATAAGTAAATAATGATAGTATGTAAATTTTTTTAAACTATCCCTTTAAATGTCTTGTTTGCTTTTGACGTGCTCTTTGGATTCTTTCTGAGTCATCTTCAGAACTGACGCAAAAGGCTCTCTGTATGATGTACCAGTAGAAATAGGGCTGATGATATAATTCTACCTTGTGACTCGTGAGATGGAGAAATCCGATAGGAAAGCAAAAGTTCAGGATGAGGCAAAATATATGTATTCAGCAACTCCCATTAAAATGCTCAGCCTTTGTTTTCACAGAGGTTGAACTCTGTGTCTGTTTAAGTCATTAGGAAGGATTACCACCCCCTCCTGACCGAGACCGGAAAATTTGAATCCCCATCAAACTCTACCCCTGGGATAACCTCTGTAGATATTTTGTGTAACCAAAAAGACATGAATGAATTAAGAGAGGCACAACAAGGATCACATGCCTCTGCCTGAGGGAAGGAAGACAAAAGAAATAACTGTAGTTTTATGAGACCCCGTCTTGTAGAAGATAAGTACTTGGATCTTAATACGAACACCTAATTCAATTTGAGAATGGATGCCAAATCCTAGCTGCTTCAGATCTACTTTTCATGAGGTTTTTAGACCATTTGATCACTAAGTGTACATTTATAGTCCAGAGTTGGCATCTAACGTTCATGCCATTGCAAATCCTGGATCAGAGCTTTTGAACTGCAAACCTAAACTTCAGACAAAAGATCTTTGGGGTAAGCAGGTTCAAGTCAGGGACATTTTGGGTTAGTTCACTTATACAGAAACATTAGATGCAATGCAACTTCTTAATGACAGTAGTTTTCTTTCCTGTCTTCATGAATTTCCTATTGAAAAGAATTTTATGTTTTTGAAAGAACGTTCACCAATTGTATTAACTATACAGTAAAAAAAATAGTAATATTGTGAAATATTATTATAATTTAACTTTTTCTATATGAATATAATTTAAAAGGGAATTTATTCCTGCGACAACAAAGCTTAATTTTCAGCATCATTACTCCAGTCTTCAGTGTCACATGATCCTTCAGAAAACATTTTAATATGCTGATTTGCTGCTTTAGACACCATATTGAAATTCACAGTTGTGCTGCTTAATATTTTAGTGAAAACTGTGATGCATTTCAGGATTCTTTGATGAATAGAAATTACATTTATTTGAAAAAAAACTAATCTTTTGTAACATCATAAATGTCAATTTAACACGTCCTTGCTGAATAAAAGTGTTAATTTCTTTCAATAAAATAAATAATTTCCACTTATTTCCCCACGGTTTCTCATCCAATTTTATAACATAGATGACACAAGTTTTTACAAATGTGACCAAAAAGCTACAACATTTGAAATGTGGAGTTGCAGTTCCTGGAAAATGTACATGGTTGATGCATATTTGATATCTGAGAATACATTAAACTCTGAGACCATCGGATGAACTCCAGAAGTGACAAAATTATGGGGGAAGACAACAAACAGAACCCCTGTATCTTTATAAAACAATTGAGATCTCATCTGTCGTGTGGCAGAACCTCTTTCAGCATGATGAAACACTTTACAGCACAGCTGATCAGGAACTCCTGATCATATTGATTCTGCTGTATCAGATGTGATTCAGCACTTCACAACTTGGGGAAACTCGTGATATATCACATGACTGATCATTTTGAACAGAGACTACTGTCAACCGACTGTTAAATGCAAGATAAGCCTTTTGTTACACACCAATTCCACTTCCTTTTTCACAGTCTCACATCCATCACAAGAAAATCTGATGACCATGTTTCCAGCATGATTCAAAAATGTAACACAGAGCACCTTACGTTGATACTGAATGCTTGGTTTGGTTGTACCATTTCCAGGGTTAAATGATATTTTAAATCCGTTTTCAATGAGGACTTTTGAACCCTACTTGCTTTAGTCATTCCCCATTTAGCAGATCTTTTCTGCTAGTTTTTTATCCTATTGTTAAGATTGCAATGCCCCACTTCAAGGGTCAAAGGAAATAAAGGTAAATATTGCACAGCATGAACAAGATTATCTTTGGAGTGGAGCAATTCCACTGGGATGTTGCATACAGTTTCTCAAGAGGCTTCTGGTTGGCTTTATGACAGTTATGGAATCATTTCATGAAATATCTCACCATAGTAGAATCAAAGAGAAATATCCAGATTAAAACAAACCTCACAGTACAGTGACGGACTTGTTGAGAGGTGAGAGACCTACCGTTCTCACAGTGAGATATTCACATCTGCACAAGTCACTCAGTGACTATAGTGCAACTCGAAGTCTGAAATGTTCAGAGTTCGGTGTCAAATGCTGAGAATCTCTATCGCCATATATTGAAGAAGTAAATATCATCTTATGTAAATATCTGGTTGGACTGGCCTATTGGACATGCTTTCTGGATATGCAAGTTGTCTCTGAGGAGCCATTCAATAAAATGCCATTATTTGGTTTAGCGGTAATGATGTCATTCTCATGAAACATGCACAGGAGGAAAACAAGTCACAACGAAACAATAAACCTATTTATTGAGTCTCTACTGAGAAATAAAGACCCATAAAATATAACCAGACTTGTATATTTTCTGGATGCGTGATGCTTGCCTGTGCAAATCTCATTGAATTAATGCCAGTGTGTTGCTGTCTGTTTTCTAAGGTGTTTTGAGTGTTGTTGTTTATTAGCATGCTATGTTGTTGCTAGGCTGTGCAGAATAAAGCCCATCCCCAAGTCTCTATTCTGGCCCTTGTATGACTATCTACATGTATCTACAGTAATTTTTATGTTTTAAAAAAAGTTATGAAATTTATTTCTTATTATTAGTGTTGATAAGCAGTTGTTTTGGGGAAACCATTATATATTTTTTCAGGATTCTTAGATGAATAGAAAGTTTAAAAGAACATTTATTTGAAATAGAAAACTTTTCTAAAAAACTGTTTTCCTGTCACTTTTGTTTAATTTAAAATGTAGAAGTAACCTAGGAAAAATTAAAACGGAACAGATTCTTGATTCTTCTTCTCACTGCAAAGTGAAATTGCATTAAAAAAGCATTTTATTCTCTTCCATTGCATTTTTGGTAAATATGGTAAACGGAAGTTCATGCATGCTTGATGTGAGAACCAGTGATGTTTGTTTTTGAGCGTCAAATACACACATTACAGCTTCAGTTATAACATTCGTTATTGAAATTTCTGGCTTCAAATTGGGTGAAGCATATTGCGGTTAAATTAATTTTTTGGAAAAAGGTTTTTCCATGTAGTTTTGGGAAGCATTATCTTATGGAAGTACCATGCACTTGCATTATAGGAAGAGAAAAATCTGTCTTTGTGTTCATCTAAAGAAAAAATACATACTATATATATACATACAGTATATACTATAGTACAAAGAACATTCTGTGCATATGGGAGGCATGAGGGTGTAAAGAGCGGAGTTGCCCTTTAAAGGCTCCTTCACATCAAGGACAATAACCATATAGTTGTAAAAAACTTTCCTAATAACACTTCAGCCAATAACGATAAAGGCACAGAGAAACAATATCGCTTTTTGTTCCAGCTGATGAACATCAGTTATAATGATGGCAGGATAGCTTCTCAGTTTCAAACATCTGCAAGAGTATTTTCTTGGAAGGCCAAGTTACTTCACAATTTTTTTTTTTTAAATCAGCCGTTCATTGGTTCATGACCAGCAGTCTTGGTCTAAACCAGTAATATTTGATCCAAGACAAGAATTACTCTGAATCCACAAAACAGCCCTTTTGGGACATACGTTCCAGAGATGTCAGATCATAATATATGTGGCATGCATAAATAGGTACAATGAGAACCATATATCATTTCATAAAAATAACTACATTGTGGAGTAGTAAAATATTTCATTTTTTCTGACAGGAATAAATGACCGTTCTGACCAAGGTAAAGGAAAATGAAAACCATGTGGACCACAATAAAACATTTTATTCACTATACATATATCAAAGTGACTTAGCACCTTAAAAACATACAAAAACATGCTGCCGACACAAGGTGGCTGCTACAGGAGAGTTTGTAACAGATCCTCACAATGATATTTTTCTGTTATAGTCCTAATACTGTCATGTGCCTTTATGTTCTTCAGGACAAACAGCACATCAGATAGAAGTGCCCTGGGGGAAAAAAATACTTTTCTTACAAATCCCATATTATTCTGAATCATTTTATTATACTTTTGAATCATTATTTAATAGTATAAATATTGTGAAAGGACGGCTGTATAATTATACATTAGTCTGAGGTTCATTGTTGTGCATTACCGAGTGCTGCTGGAGTCATTGTTGTCCTTAAATAAGGCATGAGCGGTTTGAAGAAGATGTTTGCTGAAGTTAAACAGCTGAGGTAGTGACGAGCCAGTGTTCACCTCAATAAACCATGATTCTGGAAAAGAATCTGCAATCTTTTCAGAAGAATTAAAGTTAGTTTTATAATGAACTACCTTTACAATGAACAATGAGATTAGATTGATATTGTAAGCACAGGCACCTTTTTGCATTTCTGGATGGTGTGTTTTGGATCGGATTCATTAAGAACAGTTATCATCAAGTAACGGCTGAGAAGTTTCTCCAACATCAGCTCTTTAAGGATATGTTCAGGAATCAAACCATCCCATAATGCCATGTTACCAAGCAACTGAAAAACCAAAGATAACATTTTACCCTAAACATTGGTTTGATTTGATGAACATACTGTATATTACCGTCAAAACATTTGGGGTCAATAGGATTTTTGTTTTTGAAAGAACTCTTGCATATGGTTTTAAAAAAAGTCGTATGCATGCCAAGGCTGCATTTATTTGATCAAAAATACAGTACAAACAGCAATATTCTGAAATATTTTTACCATTTAAAATAGGTGTTATTAAAGCTGAATTTTCAGCAGCATTCAATACTTGTAATTAAATCTTTGCTGAATTAAAGTATTAATTTCTTTAATAAAAAAAATAAATAAAATAAAATAAAAATGACTGACCCCAATCTTTTGAAATATACAAGGAAACAGCAAGGGCATGTTAACAGTCACAACATGACCAGAAGTGAAATGTCAAACCTTCACTGCTGACCAAAACTGTTTGTTCTGAAACTGGAACTGTGGGGACTGCTTATCCTCTAAAAACCTAAGCAAAGAGCACAATGTCTAACTCATTACAACAACTTGACAATCACACACAAACATCTGAATGCAATAATTATCCAGCAAAGCACACAAAGAGTTTTTGAAATGTTAATCAAAATATTAAAAACACAAATCCAGATATAACTTACTTTTTTGGGTACAGCGGTACAAAGACATCATTGTCTACTGCACTCCTTAACCTCTGAATGACTGCTTCTACAAAGGCCTGCAGGATGAAATCACAAGCTGATTATAATTACTGACATTACATCCATGAAGTTACAAGTTTTAATACAAAAGACAATACCTTGACAAGTTTGCTTTGTTCACCATCAAATATAGAATAATCATCCTGTGTTCTCTTGCACAGTGTCGTGAGTGTTTGAGACTGCTGCGCAGACAGAGGGTCCCACACCAGCTCCACGAAACCTACCAAAAACAAGCTACGCTTTAATAAGGTAATTAGTTCTGGATTTCATTCTGCACTTCTAAACGAATGCTGCAATGACAGCAATCAGACAGCCAGAACAAGACATTCTGATATGCTTAATAGTTCATTAAAACCAAAAGCGTGATATTAAATGATTCTCTGAAACATTCTGTTCCCAAATTCAATGTAAAATGCAGCGGGCCGATGGGTGTTATAAAGCTGTTAATTTAATTATGTGCAAATGGCATAGTCACCTTGAACTTTAGAGAGGATTGTCTTCTCAATTATGGTAGGCAGCGTTGTCTTATCCATGTTCTCTGATTCCTCATAACCCTGACCGTGACAGAACCTCTCGACAGCAGAGTACCACGGCAATGCCTCAAAGTCTTCATCTGCCTACAGGAAAAAATATACTGTGAAATGCATGTATTTATAGTACCAATCAGGGATAATTCACCCAAAAAAGAAAATTCTGTCATTAATTACTAACCCTCATGTCATTTCTGATGAAACCCAAGAGCTTTCTTGGGTTTTTGTCAGACGTAGAACAAATTGTTGAATAAAACACCCTCAAATGTGTAATGCAGTTGGAGAAATATGGTTTATAAAAAAAAAAAAAAAACAAAGATCAATACCTAAAAATACCCAGTAGACCTGTGATGTGCTTAAGCTGTAAAGATGGAATATTTATAATATTTGACATTAAGCATATTTTATAATCACAATGTTTTAATAGTTACTGTAAAATCCTGAATTTATACTGATCCACAGATCTTGATGGAAATCTGAAAAAGCCAAAACTCTAAAACAAGGAGTTTCAAATCCAAACACAGATCTGATAGAACAGCAAAATTGCCATAAATCATTACAGGGAATTCTGAGAAGAATTCTGAGACAATACACTGTAGACAAGCCATAGATCACCTGAAGAGGATTCCAGCCAATAAGCTGGTGTCGGATCAGGGGTGCCAGGAGTTTTGGGAGGCATAGGCCAATGTAGGCATTACTGTAAGAGTCCTGAAAGGAGACACGCCACTCATCAAATCTAGAGAGGATTTTCTTCACATCCCAGAAGTCTGTTTGAACATCTGCAAACACTTCCTTTGCCTTTTTCAGCAGATCATCTGAAATTGAATCCAAGTTATAGATGCAGCGACATATTTGATATGGACTCTAAATGCAAGTATGGATGTGGTCTTTGTATTTTAAAAGTATTTCTAGACTCTGACGACACAGTTTAAAAATAATCTTATTTGTGCTTCCGTGAAGCCTCTCACACCTCTTTTACTTTGTAGCTCTGCCTGCTGCTCAGTCGTAGGTTCCCAGTCACACGGCACACACCCAATGTCTTCTTCAGACAAGCTAGGACATGAAAACACATAGGGAATTGAACAACTGATGATAAATGATTTTGACAGCTGTAATTTACAGATTATGAGCATCTCAGAAAGCCTCCAAAGGCTGTAATCTATAGAGTTTCAAAATGTCAGGCTTAGCGTATGCAGTATTTACAGCAATAACAGTCAGTAATGGTGAAAGTGCAAATATAATAATTCATCTCACGTCTGCCAAGTTGGGTTAGAATCTCCGCTTGTGTCACCATTGCTGTGTGAATCAGTGTTATCTATGAGACAGCCACAATACACAATATTATATAAATGAATGTACATTCAGTCCTGTGATAGATGGAAGATATGATCATTATAATCATGTGAGTGGGCATAAGATGTGAAGCGTCCTCAACAAAATATTACATACAAGACAGTAGTCAGTAGTAATCTTACAGGTTAACTTCTGAATCCGTGAGGACTCCTCCTGAAGTGCTTCTCTTCTCTGACTCATCAGCGCCTCTGCCTGGTCAATATAGAGACTGTGCATGTCCAACTCAACAGTGTTTACTAAAGCCATCTGAAAAATAAAGCATACCACCAATATTATATAAACTGTATACAGTTATATTAATTTGCATACATTGTTAATTTAGCAAAGATTAACCTTCTCAGACAGGCATTCCAGTAGGTTCCGTGAGAATATATTCATGGTACGGTAGAACCGCAGATGCTCATCTGCAGCATGGTTTTCAAGGCTCTCCAATGAGCTCTTGGCCATTTCCATATCCAGTTGCATCCTCCTTAGCTCCGCCTCCCGCGCTCTGTGCACCTCCCCCAGCGAGTCTAATCTGGAGCAAAACAATTTTTACTGTCATATAATGCGAGAAATGCTGAAGGTGTCTGAATAAATTTTGGTTTGACTGATATATATATATATATATATATATATATATATATATATATATATATATATATATATATATATGTGTGTGTGTGTGTGTGTGTGTGTGTAAAACACTTAAATATAAACGTGTGTGTGTTTATATAACAATACACACACACACGTAAAATAATGACAAATTGAATGCACACTTGTTGAACAAAGGCAATTTATTATTAAGTATAATAATAATAATAATAATAAATAATAATAATATATAAAATAAATAATAATATGATATAGGTAAACCCCCCACTCTTTTGAACAGTAATTAATATATTTTTTTAAGTATAAAACAAATGCATTTCTGCAGCTTACTTTGTTATGATTCTCTTCTTAATGACATCAATACTGACTGATGGAAGTGTTTCGGGGATGTCCATTTTCTTCTGTCGGCCTGGTCTAGGAGCCTGCCATTCCTTATGAGAATACAAGGAAAGATCCTTGAAACACTATGGAAGCAGTGTGCAATAAAAAGCAAGTTAAAGTTATTTACAATCCAAAATGCCTTAAGGAGAACAATTAAGCCTTCATATCACAGTGGAGGGTCTCACTTGGTGTCTTTTGACCCCTTTTCCAATTTGCTGTTCTTCCCATATCTGCTGATCTTCCTCCTCTTGGCTATCAGAAAAACTCTCATCACTATCACTCCCTACAGAAAACAAACACAGAACATGTGATCTATCTACTTCAGTGTTTTAATAATACACATAAGTAGTGTAGCAGCACAAGTTTCTCACCCATCTTCTCAGTCATCCGCTCTCTCAGAGTCTTTGGTTTGGGTGCAAACTCGATTCTGCGCTCATGATCGTCCAGCTCATTGTCACCGTCTTGCTCTCCACTGCTTGGATCTTCTTCCTGTAGGCTTCCAGGAGTACGGGGTGAATCCAGTGAAATGTAATCTTGCTGGGCTCTGGCCTGTCTCCTTTTCTCTTTGGCAGCATGAATCTTTTTTGCATCAGGAATGACGACTGCAGCATTTAACAATTTGACAATAACAACCAGAGTTAAATGTTAGTGAGTAAATAATGACAAATTACATACATCAGTGAACTATTGCTTAAACTCTCTAGTGGTCTTTGGTCATTTAAAACAAAACAAAAACGAACGTTGTGAAATGTATATGAATTTTTGTGAAAATCCATTAGAAAAGGTTAAATGGGATAAACTGAAAATAATATGGATTTCCTAATATCTGTTTTATTTTATACAGAAATAAATGGTGTGTAAATTAGAAATGAATATTTTTAGCAGCATGATGAAATCCCTTCAAAATACAAAATATTATTGAAACAAAATATCACAAGTGTGCCCCTAAGTGAGGAATTCCAGAGGGTTATTGCTGCAGTCAAACCTGTTCGTGGTTTTGAGGAACCAGATGAGCTTGAGATGGTAGAAGAGCTTCCATCATCGCTGTCAGGAGGAATGTCTTCAACCGAGGAATCAGAATCGCTGGCAGACCTCACACTGACATCCCTACTCTTCTTAACTGGAAACAAATGAAGTGTTATTGATCATAACGGTCGATCTGCAGAACTATGCCGTTATTAAAACAACAGACACACCCTGAGAGCCTGGTAAAGGTGCTTTCTTCCGAGCCTGGAACACAACTTCTCTGTTGACTGAACGCTTCACTGTAAAACTTTCCTCGGTGGCTGCAAGAGTCACATTTCTTCGTTAAAACGAATCTATTTAGTGCGTATGAGAGGTTGTAATAAAATACTCACAGTCTTTTTCATCAAGAAAGCTGAGTGCATTGCTCTTAGACTGATGTTTTGTGTCTTTGGACTGCAGTGCAGTGACTGAGGGCTGCTCAGGATCACTAGAGTCACACTGTGGACTAACGTTACTTCGCGGCAAATCCGCTTTCTCTGTTTCCTTTCCGGCATCGCCACCGCTGAGCTTTTCATTCTCATCTTCATCACTGGATTCATTTTTCCTTTGCCTGAAATTTCTGCGTGGCTTTTTATTAAACATTTTAAACCCAATCTAACGCGAACGTGAAATCAACGACTTGTAATGTACTGCTTCCTGGTCGTCGTTTAGAAACATTTCATAATAAAAGTCCTGCACATGCTTAACGAAATCGATTGTATATATAGATATATATATAATTTAATTTATTGTGAAAAGTGTTGTTGTGGCAAAATCTTCAAATATATATGGTAAATGTATCCAAACAGAATCTTGTCTATATTAAAAGTGAAACAACTGGTTAGTTTATTCATCTTATATAGAATTTTGGCCTTTTTTTTTTTCACTTCACATTATGTTGTTGTTTTAATATAAGCTTCTGCACAACTAAAACTGTAAATCATATATTCAGTGTTTGCGTCCAGATGTAAATTACTCTCACAACCAACTGAGGGTCCTAAAGCATGTATAATACTATGTGAATTATAATGGCTTCATATTCCATCTTTAGTGTAATATTTGGGTAAAAGTTAAGAGTAGTTTTTTAATAAGCAAAAATATGGTTGTCACACTATATGGCGTGCTGTTAAAATATTAAAATGTATATTAAAATAATTCTTAAACTGAAAATGTGAAAAGTAGCATTTACGAATACCAAACCACAGTTTGGGGCAAAAATATTGTATACAATATATATATATATATATATATATATATATATATATATATATGATCAAACTCACCTGTTTGATTAGGGTTAGAGCTAAACTCTGCAGTATATATACATACATATATATGTATGTAAAAAATCAAGGTAAATATTGCTTGATCAGTTAATATATTTATTCTACGTCATTTCCAAACATGCTGTACCTTCAAGGTGTTTTTTAAAAAAGCTAAAAATTTTAAGTTACATAAGAGTATTTTGCATACATGAAATGCTAAATATTAATTCAAAGCTAATCAGTAAAGCTATCTTCCATTTTTTTCACAAAAAAACTACAGAAATGTCATTTCAACCACACTGCCTCTGTGGTGGAAATTACATTTATGGTTTCAAAGTACAATTGATATGTTCATTGACTTTGTGAATTGAGTTTAATGAGTGTGATGAGTTTAAGACTTTTTCTAATAAATATCTCTGTTGTTTCTCTACATTCACGTTAATTCATTGTCATTTCCATCACCACGCATTTTTAAAAATATTTAAAAAGTTCTCATCACATTAAAAATGTATCCACAATTTATGAGATCATGCTCTACTTAATATAAAAATTCAAGTTATTTAATAAGCTCTTACCCAAACCAATATTAAATTTCAGTGTGACAGGTGTACGGTTCAGCATTTGGTCCTTAGGGCAGTTAATTTATCTCATTGACAAATGTATAATTATTGTACATTGTGGAAAAACTAGTTACAAAAATGATCTTAGACAATTCTTGAGTGGCATAAGTTATTCTATATTTAAATAACAGCTGTATATTGAGATGTGGTGGAAATTACATTTGTTCATTGTAGGTCGGAAAAATTTAAAATATTAACAATTTCTCTTGTAATTTAAGTTTGTCCTCTTACAGACCTTAAAACTAGACAAATTATTTAAATTTATGAGACTGTGTTACGTGACTTTTGACCAAGTTTTCACAAGGCTAAAAGTGCCCCTAGTTGAAGAAACGCCCATATATATATATTCTAACTTCCTGCCTTTTTCCAGTGCATATGTTACTACTAGAATATAAACAAATTTTATTTTGAAGGATTGAGCTTTGAATTATATGTTTGGCATCCAAAGTTAAAGCACCCCCCCCCCCCCCCCCCCCAAAAAAAAAACACACAAGACAGTTAATTGGTTTATAAAATGTAATTAAGCATGTTACATAACATACATAGGGCATAAAACATTTTCACAAGGCTTTTGTGAGACTAAAATTCATGGGAAATAAAAAAAAAAAAAAGAGGAAAAAAAAAAAAATCTAAATCACATACACAATAGAATAAAAGACATAAAGGAGAAATAAAACATATAATAGTGGTCGAATCTATAATGACACTCTCTGGACAACCACACACCTGTGCACAATGCACTGAAAAGTACTGAACAGAACTTTTAATATTGGCAATATGGCAACTGATTCCCATTCCAGTGTTCTGGACATACACAGGCAAAGTTATCTGCCACCAACACAAATTCACCACTAGCAGTCAAAATCAAGATGCTCGTTCTCGTTTTCTATCATTCATAACATGCGTTATGTGACACTAATCTCTAGAGTGGGTCGTTTATACGTGACCATCAAAACCATATTACCAAACTGTGCCACAGATTGTGTCAGAATTGGTCTGCATGCTAGTGGGGTACTGCTAACCAAACAGTTTCACTTTTAACACAGCATTACTAAACAAATCAAATCAAATATGCCCTAAGTCATCTTACAAATGGTTAAAATTTCTATGGATGATTTCGATTTCCATCAAATAAAAGCAAAGGGAACACTAAACAGGCCAAAATCAAGTGAAAAACAGAATATATTATTAAACCGTTTATAAACCGAGGACCGTCAGATACTACATACCACTGCAGATGCTAATATTTCCAAGTAAAATCTGAAATGCAGCTTGAAACATATGCCATTTCAACAAGTGTCTTTTTTAAATTTCCATATTGAACTATCTAAAGCGTGACTGACCACTGGTTTCAGTGGAAGTGCACAACCCGTGGTAGAGCTGAGGTGAAACAGGTAAGAGTGTTAAAGTACAAGATACAGTAGGTGTATATGGTTATCTAAATGCTTTTAATATCCCTGCAATTACTTTTTAGTCTCAGACTTACCTGTGATGAAATGCATGTCCTTACTTTGAATTTATTCATTCATTTATTATCCATTAACTATTACTTTAAGATTATGTATGTATAAAATGACACTAGTCATACTTTTCTACAGCAGAAACTGCACATTATGGAAGGCCAAGACAAACAAACTAAGGAACAGGGTTTCTCCCTAAATATCTTTCTTTTCTTGTCCAAAAGCTGCACTGTGAAAAGACTAAATGATTATTTTATTTTTTTTCATAAACAGCTCTTCATTAATCATGGGTTTTGATCTTTACTGGAGGAATTCTGGCATGGAGTGATAAGGAATGGAGATGTGTAAAAAGGTCATTTTCTTTGTTGAAGGAGCGTGTGGTCTAGTTCTCTCCTCCCTCGCCTCCTTCGCCCTCATCTGGTGCGTTGTCGGATGTCCATAACTGGTGGAAAAGGAAAATATGACATGGTCAGAACACATTCGGTATTATTTTAGTGTTAATTATACACTATAATAATTTTTATTAATATTTTCAACTAGCCTTATTTTTAGATTTTCAGTTTTCATTATAAATTTAATGTCTATCTTTAATCACATTTCTAAATATTTTTTATTCTGTTAGAAATGTTGTTGTTTATTTCAGTTAGTTTCTTTATTTTTTATCTAAGCTATTTTCAATTAACACAAATCTTTCTAATAGTTTGTCACTGATAACAACACTGATAACAATGGCCATTTTCTCCTTGACTGATCTCTTAAACTGCATCTCTCCGTTTTTAACGGTACATCACACCAATATATCAAACCATAACTGGTCATCTTTGCCTTCAAAAATTGAATCACCTGTGAGAAAATGAAATTTCTCTGCCATTACTTACTGTGAGGTTGTCTCTCAGTAGCTGCATGATAAGAGTGCTGTCTTTGTAAGACTCTTCATTCAGCGTATCAAGCTCTGCTATGGCCTCATCAAATGCCTAAATTTGTACAAAAACACATTAGTAAAAAACTTAAAAGTTTATATATATATCATGAAATTAAATATATACCGCAAGCGTGGTCATTTAAAAGTACCTGTTTGGCAAGGGCGCAGGCCTTTTCTGGAGAGTTAAGGATCTCGTAGAAAAAGACAGAAAAGTTGAGGGCCAGACCCAGACGTATGGGGTGTGTGGGCTGCATGTCTGTCTTGCTTATATCAAATGCTTTCTGATAAGCATCCTGAGAGTTCTCTATGGTTGCTGTAAAAAAGTCATAATATACTTGATTAGGCTCGCAATTCATATCAGGTACAAAAATGTAGAAGAAGCGCTCAATAACATCGTGAAGTTCCTGTGCTGATTTGACTAAATCTTACATATGCTGATGTTGTACATGCATTTGTCTTGCAATTTTTTTGCTAAACTGTTGTTGAAAATTGTGATTTAAATGTTACATTATCTAGTTTGCTAACATAAATGAGAATGTCAAAAATGCAAGAAAAACTGGAGAATCATTTTGAATGGGTTCAGTCATTAGTCAGTGTATTATTGTAATATTTGTAATATTTTGCGTCTTCAACGTTGTCAACGTTAACGCATGTGATTAATCTAAGAATTATAATGCGTTAATATTTTTTTTTACGCAAATTAATTGTTTGATTAGGTTTGACCCCAACGTTTTGCCGTCATCGCAGCGCGGAAGGAAATCATTGCCTGCGTCCCAATGTGCACACTATCCATCCTAAATTCTATGTGATATTAGTCATTTTCAATACTATTTAGGACAGATGGGGTGGATAGTATGCACATTGGGACGCGGGGATTGTGTGATTATAAGGCGCCGGGCTCGACAAAAGTGAAGCGAACGCGGAGCGAGAGAGCGAGTATCCGAGAGAGAGAGAGAGAGAGACCCCTATTTACAAGAGTGGAGACAAATTGGACCCTAATAATTTCAGAGGCATTTGTGTGAGCAGTAATCTGGGGAAGTTATTTAGCAGTATTTTAAACATTAGAATAGTAAACTTCCTTAACGAACACAGTGTCCTGAGTCCTAGTCAGGTTGGCTTTCTTCCTAATTATAGAACTACTGACCACATTTACACCCTACACACCCTAATCAATAAACACGTAAAACAGACTAAACACAGAAAAATATTTGCATGCTTTGTCGATTTAAAAAAAGCATTTGATTCTATTTGGCACGACGGATTATAGTACAAACTTTTACAAAGTGGTGTAGGGGTAAAGTTTATGACATTTATTAAATCAATGTATTCAAGCAAAATATTGAAATACCGCTTCCAATTTGGTGTAAAATCTTTGATAGTGTAATTCAGCCCATAGCGCTGTATGGAAGTGAGGTTTGGGGTCCACTCAGTGATCAGAGCTACACTAGATGGGACACACATCCAACAGAAGCCCTACACACAGAATTCTGCAAAATGATTCTAAAATTACAAAGGAGAACACCCAATAATGCATGTAGGGCAGAATTAGGCCGTTTCCCATTGATTATAAATATACAAAAAAGATTGCTCAAATTCTGGATGCATCTAAAATCAAGTCCCACAGAATCACTACATTTTAAAGCACTACAATCCCAAGAACTGAAGCCTGAAAAGAGTCCACTCAGTCAGCTGGTTCTGAGACTTACTATCCTGACTAACTCTACTAACACTAACCAGTCTCAGACCAGCACTGCTTCTCACCCAAACATCAAAATAAACCAAATTATCAAACAATCTAAAAATATATATCTGGAACACTGGGATCAAGAAACCAAAACACAAAGTAAATTACTACTCTATCGAACTATAAAATTAAAATATGATTTAGAAGAATATCTCCAGAGTGTCAAAGAAACAAAGCAGAGGCAGATCCTGACCAAGTACAGGCTCAGTGAGCACAGACTAGCCATCGAGACCGGCAGACACAGAAAGAGCTGGTTACCCAGAGAGCAAAGAGTGTGTGCTCACTGTGAGACAGGAGAGATCGAGACAGAGACACACTTCCTACTTCACTGTTACCAATTTAAATCAATCAGAGGCATATACATCAACAAATACACAAACATCATTAAGAACTTTACAGCCATGACTGAAGAGGAACAAATAAAGATAATACTAGGAGAGGGACAGACAGCAGCACTGGCTGTGAGATATGTGTGGACGTGCCACAGCCTGAGAGACAGCAGGTGAACGTGTGTAATGTGGGTAATGTGTGTATTATGTCTGACCTCAGAGTGTTTCCCTACTGTCTACCACAGTTACCCTCAGCCTGTGTGTGTTTATATGTTAAACACTGTGGTGTTGTTCACACAAGTTCTTATTTGTTACACTGTGTATTTAAGTTTATATTGTTATTGTCATGAATCTGGTCTATGAACTTCCGTTTACTCACCATCAGAGATCACTCGCTCACCACATTGACTCTTGCACCACACTACTGTTGCACTTCACCTCAAACTACAATTCCCATAATCCACTGCACTGACGACACACAGCTGATTGCACTGATTGCCCAGCTTACTTAAACCATGGACTTCCTCTTCCTCTCTGCCGAGTATTGTGTAGTGCATATCACTCTCATAGCGATAGCTACGCAACGGCGCCACTCAGTTATCGTATCCTTGCCTTTTGTGTTTTCTAGCGTTTTGATTCTTGGCCGTGTTTCCTGGATGAACCCTTAGCCTTGCCGTTTGAACTCCGTTTGCACCTCTCTTGGACTGCTGCTTGTGTGCCTGGATTATCTCTCTTGCCTTGCCCCTATTGGATATTGTTTGCCGATCGTCGACCCACGCTTGCCATAGATTACTCTGTCTTGCCTGTGATGTTCCTGTTTGCCATTGTATGAACCTTGCTTGTTTTGTGACCTCGTCTTTTAATAAAGCCTCGCAAATGGATCCGCACGTTTCACGTCGTGTTCGCCCCGTAACAGTTATAATGGTTTTATTCTATTATTTTGATATTTTCATTGTTATTATATTTCTCTATATATATTTCAAGCTTTGGCAATATTGTATTTTTTACAGTCATGCCAATAAAGCAATATTGAATTGAATAGAGAGTGTGAGAGAGAGAGAGAGAGAGAGAGAGAGAGAGAGCACGAGAGATATGTATACTCATATGTGATAAGGGTACAGCGAACCAGTGTTGCCAGGGTCGCAGTTTTCCCACGCAATTGGGCTATTTTGAAAATACAGTTGCGGGAAAAATTACAGAGCCGTGGGTTGGGTTTTTTTGGGCTACTTTTAAAATGTACCGCAGCCGCCCATAGTGTATACACATGTGATCGCAAAAGGAAGTTATTACAAACACTCGATGGTGGTTTAAAGTGAGTTCTGAGTAAAAGTGTATTATTAATCTCATAAAATGTCTTATGTAGCATGATGCTAATGTTAGCTCTAATGCACCTGCAGAACAGGTCCAATTCTTCTTCATAAGGCATTTTATCATAATACTTCATGTAAGGTCGCAAGAAAATGTTTTGTTGTATTTATTTAGAAATACTTTTGATAATAGTTGGGTAAATGTATACTGGGATTGAAGCCATGTGGCTTGGTAAACGTTTTATTGTCAGTATAAAGGCTGATAATGGCTGAATTAAAACAAAAGAATAATAAGGGTTATGTCTCATTCCTGGCAGAGATGTGAAAGGTTATGTTTCCTTAAACTAGTTTGTCATGCATTCCTTTATTTCAACACATTTACAGGTAAATCCTAATATTTAAAATTTGCGATTAATCGTGATTAATCACAGTCCAGGCAATTATTTTTTTTAATCAATTGACAGCACTAATATAAATAAATAAACATACTACAATAAATATAAATATTTTATGAAAATATTATACATTTAAAATTTAACTTACACAAATTTGCTAATAATAATGATAAAAAATTAAATAAATATTATAAAATTAAAAATATAAAAAATAAATACAATAAATACTATTATTAATATTATAAATACACAAAATATTTTGCTAATATGATAAATAATAGCCTACTATAAATATTGTATAGGTTTAAAAAAAAATAAAAAAAATAAAATCCTTACTGTTGAGGCCTACAAAGCTACAAAAGAGAAACACTACTAAAACTAGGTCATCCAAAAACTATAAAAATGAAATTACTAATATGAGCCCCCCCCCCCCCCCCCCCCTCCAAAAAAAAGAGTTCAAATATTTGTTGCTGAGAATAAGTTTCTCTATTGAGCAGATAATGATCAGCCTATACTCAGACACAAGACAAACGTCCCCTTATTTAGATGTTTCCAGTTACATCATACCAAGGAAAGTCCAGTCCTATATTTTACGGAAATGCTACGAAAACCAGCAGTCAAGCATTCTTACCTTTCTTGTCGTCTCCTGAGGCGACTTCAGCAAGGTATCTGTAGTAGTCGCCCTTCATCTTCAGGTAGAAGACTTTGCTCTCAGGATTTGTGGAATTCTGGATTAAAAATTTGTTCAGCAGCTCCTGTAGAAAAATAAATTATACAGTGGAAAATCTTAAAACTCCACATTTAGACACTTTCATGTCATTTCATTAGGCCACAATGAAACATGCAAACCACCAGGTGAATGACCTTAAATGCAGGTTAAATATCAGCTCATCCTCCTGTTAGTGCCGTTCCCATGCCGACTCAAAGCAGTTTTAAGGGATTTCCCTCCTTCATTTTAGTCCAGGATTAAACTTCATCTCTGTCTCAGAGACTAGCCCCTAGTTGAAGTGCTCCATCTCTGTATCCGTCTACCCGTCAAAGACTGCTTCAGCAGTAATCTTTTTCAGTGAAAGCAACAGCTTTAAGGCATGAGTAAATACCAGATTAACCACCATACCAAGGATGAGACAGATTACCACAGAAACGCCAACACAACATCATAAGGTATGTCCTACTCCTTACCACGCTATGGTAAGAACAGGTCAGAAAATACACCATCAAAAGCTTAATATTCTCTCCATCCTCCTACACTTCACAGCATTCTGCTTCACAAACCTCACAAACACCGTTACAAGAGAAATCATTAGAAAACAGATCAGCAGAGGTTTGCTCAAATCTATTGCTCTCTCAGTGATTAAAGGGATGGTTCACCCAAAAATAAAAATTGTGGCAACATTTACTCACCCTGAATGACTTTATTCTGTGGATCATGACATGTTTTTGGCTTTAGGATGAAAGCCAATTGACTTCCATTGTACAGTTTTTCAAAACAACTGCGTTTGTGTTCCACAGAGGAAAAATCATGCAGGTTTGGAACGAAATGAGTAAACGAGTAAATGACAGAATTTCCCTTTAAGTAATGTTTTAAATAATGTTTTGGCTTGAGGAGTACAAACTGCAACCAGAAGCTTCCAAACAAACTAGGGATGCACGATATTATCGGACTGATATCGAAATCGGCCGATAATAACTTTAAATGTAAATATCGGCATCGGCCTGACATGCAAAATTATGCCGATATGTCTTGCCGATAAGGGGAAGGGGTTAACTCGCCTGTGATCCTATGATGAATAGATTGACTGTTTTGGATCGCTGCATTTAATGTGTGAAGGCATGTACAGAATGACGCGTTCGGTGTGGGATAGAGTAAACCGTTATAGCACAAGCAGGGGCAGCAGTGACAGCCTCCCCCAGGTCCTAATGCCCGTTCGGTAAGTAGTTTTAATAGTAGGGGCGCTGTTGGCCTACTTCTAATTAAATTAAAAGTAAAATAGCCTACACAAATAACATTTAGACTGTGTTTCTGATTAAATAAAGCAGTAATTGATGTAATAAAATAAGTATGTTTTGATTTAATGGTCAGAAGCTATAGCTTACATGAAAAAAAAAAATCACAAATATGACACTTGTAAATTAAATCATTTTATATATACTGATTTATTCATTAATGTGTAACATTTTATTTTTTAAACAAATCATGAGCTCTAAAAGATTTTCAGAATTTTTACAACTCTTTTGTTTTAGACCATCTACAAATGTTAAATCTTAAAATAAAATATTAGGGTTAACACTGCATCTTTCTGGGGGAAAAAATGCAGCGATTGATATAGTTGATTTATATTTATTTTCAAAGCTTCAATGTACTGTTAAAAAACCTTTTTTTTATTTAATTCTAATAAATAAGTTCTTGTTAAAAACTAACCAAGATTAATAATATTTTGCTTATAATTTCTGCATAGGAGAGACTTGGTGTTGTTTCCAAACAAAAGGAAATATATCGGTATCGGCATCGATATCGGCCAAAATGAGTTGAAAAATATCGGCATATCGAATATCGGCAGAATTCCAATATCGTGCATCCCTAAAACAAACACAACCAAAAGCATAAGAAACATTCTCCGGAATGAGGGCCTGTTTCTTCTTGCTTGCCTGAATAGAAAATAATAAAAAATAATTCTTCACACTTGTCAAGGATTCTCAGCACAGAGATGCCAGTCATTGAGGACCAATCCAGAGAAACAAGGTCAGTGCTATTCCAGCATCCCATTTCAGGCCTAAAAATGTAGAAGCTACTAAAAGCAGATGCACATAAAATAGCACATAACTGAGCATCCAAACCCAAAATCTCGTCAACAATCTTTGTGACAAGCCTAATTTATGTGGATGCATTACATTTTCAGGGACAGCCGAGGGAAAAAAACAAAACAAAAAAAACTTTTAAAACACTTATTCAGCAAAGTAAAAGTAAGACTTTTACATAATCACAAAAGATACTTCATTTGTTCTTTTGAACATTCTATTCATCAAAGAATCCTGAAATAAACACATCACGATTTCCACAAAAATATTAAGCAACACAACTGTGACTTTCAATAGTTATAATAAGAAATGTTTCATCAAATCAATATATCAGAATGATTTCTGAAGGATCAGGTGACACTGAAGACTGGAGTAATGGCTGTTGAAAATTCAGCTCCGTCATCACAGGAATAAATTACATTTTAAACTATATTAAAATAGAAAACCTATTTTAAATGGTTATCTTTCACAATATTACGGTTTTAAGTGGATTTTTGAGGCTTGCTGGACATAAAGACTTAGTATATTTTACGGTTCAAAAATATTTTTTTTCTAAGGATGGTCGACTAGACTTCCAACAACTGACTGGGTTAAAAAAGTGAGGTTAACTAGTCATCTTTGTTTAAGAGTAATATTTTTAGTGGTGGTTCTATAAAAGGGAAGAATTTTGAGAAATCACTTCTCAGTGTGGATTAAGTGTAATTTCTGTACATTCTGGGAGCTAAAACCCCTTCTGAGAACTTATGTTTCTAAATCCATCCCAGCTTCAGTGAAAGTGCAATTATTGTACCACATTATACAATAAATTTTGAGATAATTATGGTCAGACTCCAAATATTTTTAGTTGTTGATCATGAACACGCACAGGCGAATGTCTTTATGCATTCCCCTGATGTTCAACAAATATAATCAATGATAAATGCAGGAAACCCTTGTTCGGTGAGTGTAGTCCTCCCTACTGAGAGTATGAGAGTTGGCAGCATGTGGCAGACTGTCTGGACAGGTGGGGGTGTGGAACAACCTTGATCCCAGAGCAGATTCAACAGTGAGATGAGTCACAGACACACCCTCAGCCATCACAGACGAGCTGGGAAATCAAGCTGGAGTTCTCGCTAAAGCTGTGCACAGAAATGGCCATGACTCACTGCACAAACACAGTTCAGCACTTACATGGGTTTAGACTGGGCTACAGCAAAACCATTGCTAACAGCACCACTGACTTACCAGAAAGACAGTGATTGATTGTAAATGCTTTCTATTTCCACAGGCAGCACTTTCTGGAAGTCCAGGTAGTGGCAGATAATGAATAAATGGCCGACGTTGGCATGAAATGAAAATCCACCCATCTATATTCTAACTATCAACATCCAATGTATGTTAATAGCTCTTTTTTTATTAGAATTTTGTTAATTGTTAATCACAATGTCACTGTTCAGTCTTCTATCAGTATTTCAGTTACTGCACCACTTTAATATTCTATACTATTTAGTATTTAGTTTAAATAAATTAAAAAGAAATACTAAAAATCTAATGTTTTAAATGCTACCTGGATTTAGGCATCATAACATTATGTACATGAAGAAAAATGGTTAATAACTTTGAGACTTGCTAAAGATTACATTTAAATTATTCGTAGTAGTTTAAAGATTAAAACACGTGTTAGATGTGTAAAAATAGAGGAACTATCCAATATCAAGCAATACCGATCATTTTTGTCCAATACTGATAAAAAATTAATATAATTAACATTGGCAACTTTGTCTATAGCTCACATGATGTTACTATTATGCATATATAAGCCACCTAGATATCACCTCTAGTAAAAAAAAAAACGCATTGGTTGACCACATAAGACATTAGTGAATTTTACAATATTGTTCTACAATAATACATAAAGAAATTGTCCATACAACACCCATAAAACATGGTCTAATAGTAGTAGACCACCATTTCATGCTACCATTGCAGCTCTTTCTGTGAGAAAATAAACCGCATCTATTTTTAGAGCAAACCTCCTTCAGGCAACATTAAACATTATTGCAAATAATGTGAAAACAAAAAGTGTCTGAGTGGATAAGGCTAAAGTATTCTACCAGTAGCACAAGCATTGAGAATGAGGAACTGCATAGCTCACTATAACCCAGCAGGCATTCAGAAAGCGTTACTAAACTGCACCTGAATGCACCTTTACACACACCCACTGCTGAACTTTGATCATCTCATCACGGTCAGGGCTATGATTTGATTATATAAACAAACACTTCCTTCTGTCTATCAGGAAACATCTCTTTTTACATCATACCAATTAGATCAGGGTAGGTTTGCTTTACATAAAGCTATTAAATACAAACTGCACGGTTTCAAATTGGATTCATCACAACATATTCTAGATATAAAAATAATGAGACGGTGACTGTTCTTGTGCAAGACTGTGCATGCTCCCCTTAATATAGACACCCTCGTCTCCAGCGAGAGCCAAAACTGGGCTGCTGTTCCATCAGAAAAGAGGACATAATCTCTACCATGTTATGTGTAACACACACACACGTGTTGGACACATACTAATATAATAAATACATATAAACATGGTAAAATCATAGCTGTGCTTATATTAAAAAATTGATTAATTCAGCAAAGACCACTGAAATGTACAGATTCAAATTGTACGTTTAAACAAACAAAAAGGCCCGAGACAATCAACCCGAGACCAATTCCATCCATTTACATAGTGATGTGGATTAGTATTTATAACTACAGACTAGGGCTGCACTATTTGGGGGAAAATATTTAATTGTGATTTTTCTGATGACAATTGCAATTGTGATTTAGGTTTACTGTGTAGGGCTGCACAATATGGCCAAGAATGTGGTTACATAATCATATTTATTTTATTTCTTTCTTTCTTTTTGGTGTTTTATTAAACCATCAAGCATCAAGCTGTTATTTAGGGAAAAGACAGCCAGAAGCGCTTGAAGCCTCTCTTTTGTTCACAACAGTTTTACAAGCACTTGCCAAACATAATTTTGGAAGATGGCACATCGTGTTCCCAAATGCACAAAAGTGACCCAAACTGAGAGCACATGCAGAGATGAGTTTGTGTTCGGAGCAGCTTTTCCTGCTGAAAACACCAGCTCATGAGCTGCTTGTGTGTAAACGAACACAGTGCCATGCCTCACTCTAAAACAGTCATGTATTTATTTAATTCAATGATAAATCACACTAAGCCATATCACAGTTTTGGTTTTATTTCGATTAACTGCGTAGCCCTGTCCCAGACATTTGTGTTCTTAACTGTGACTGGTATTTTCTTTCTTTCTGTTCATCCATTGCTAATGCAAATTATTTTACCTAAAAACTTCACACTATTCTTTTACATTGTATTAATGTGTAAACTCACCAACACATCGTTGCAGATATCCCGCAGTTCAGACTCCACTTTCTCCCGGTATTCCTTCACCATCTGCAGTTTCTTGTCATTTCCTTCGGTCTTCTGCTCGATGCTGGAGATGACCCTCCAGGCAGACCTCCGGGCACCCACCACATTCTTATAGGCGACAGATAGCAGGTTTCTCTCCTCATTAGACAACTCAGTCCCAGCTTCGGTCACCGACTTCATACAGGTCGCCATGTCATCATAGCGCTCGGCCTGCTCGGCCAGCTTCGCCTTCTGGATGAGCTCTGTTCTGTCCATCCTGCTGCTTTTCTTCAAGTCTGTGAGTGTTTCTAGGTCTATGGGACACTCGACTAATCAATGGAGGGGAATGAACCGCTGCTTAATCCCTGGAGAGGCTGAGAGGAAGATAATGACAGTCAGGCTCCATATATTGATTAGAGAATAGTGGTCACAAATCATTTATGTGAAGCAATCATTCTGTTCACTACCATACATTGACGACTCGTCCTTTTGAAGCATGTGACTATTTCATGACTTCAAAGACTGATTTTATCACAGTTGTGGAGCCTTTCATCAACAAAAACACCATTTACTGAAGGAATCAATGTTTTGAACTCCGAGGGTCTCTAAGAGTGAGGTCTTGTCATAAACTGGGATATCTCGCTATTGAACAGAACTGGTTAATAGAATGATTCAATCAATCGTCCATATCAAAAGACAAATTTGTCGCCACCTACTGGCGTAACTATTAGAACGAGTCACTGAACGAATCCGTGAACGAATCTTTTTGGTAAATGATTCAAACGATTCGAATCACTGAAATGACTCAAAATCCCTACCACCGTTCCGTGTGAATCTTACACTTTCATTTTCCTCACACATACTTAAAATTCGTCTTAAAACCTAGCGAGTTGCCTTCCAAGACGTTGGACGCGTTCCGACAGATGTTGTCTAGGTAGGTAAGTCACTAGGTTTGGAGACACGGACAAGGGTGTGTGTGTGTGCAGCTTAACACATCTGTGTCAGTGTGATCCGTACAGCCCTGCCCTGTTCACTAAAATGTGCATATCTTTAAACTGTGGACCCACTGTTTAACATCATCTTACGGAGTCAATATGAATCAATGAAACCCAGCCTGATTTCCGTAGCAATGAGGTTAACTTACTGGCTTACTATACAAAGCGTTAATTTGACCATCTCAGCAGTCAGATATGCACATTACCATATATTAAAACACATTTTAGTTTATATGACAAATAGCTCAATCGAGATCAAAGTATAGCTACAAAAAAGCAACTGTAGCAATCTGACGACCCGCCTTTAACAGCGATGGGTCTCGTCTTGTCCAATTCCTTATTATTTTAGACAACAAATATATAACAAATACGCAGACGGAAAATAAAAGCGTCCCATATAAAAGGTAAATATATGTTTACTACATTGTAATAAGCAAATCAACCCTTTTTCCTGATCGATATGGACGCAGTTTGGCAGCCCCTCCTGCCTCTCAGCGCGGTTATAACGATTCCGCCGTCCATTGAAACAATAAAAATTGTATATAAGAATATAAGCGTGTACAATAAATAAACATATAACTTTAAAGCTAAAATATATTAGGCTGCATCTCACCTCTTGATCAACGGTTGACTCCACCGGATTGATAGCCTTTGAGCTCGGATGGTTAGGAAAAAAACGTAGTAGAGAAAGACAATCGAAAGTGTTACTGTAGGACGTCGCTAATCCCGCCTGTCAGCCAATCAGATGCCGCGCTTGCCTCCTGTCACTCGTTATACTTCAAATGATCATCCAATAGCTGATTAGCGCGGGGAAAGGAGGCGGGCCGATACGAACGGGTTCGGTTGCCCCGTAGACTCTGACTTGTAGCCACGGGGTTTCCTCCAATTAGAGCAAGGGGGATGACGTCACTATTGCTATGGTGATCCCCCCTCCTCCTACTCATCCCCAGCATCACCATCAGCATCATGATTGGGAACGGGATGCAGCAACAGCAGATCTAGCCTACCTACTGAGACCCAAATACCATCTCTCTAATTAATCAGATTTCAGAGGTAACTGCTTTGGTTCCTTTAAGGGCTGGCTGAGTCTATACGAGATGTGTTTGGGTTTTGCAAAAATGTACAAAGTTCAGCTCTTAAGAAAAGAAAAGATGCTGTAATCCCAGCTCAGGTATAACGTATTCTGAACACGATTATACATACACTTACACATAAACAATAAAGTAGGAGTGGCTGTTTCACATTGTAACTATAACCATGCTAAAAGGACATCTTTACAAGGACGCTACCCATTTAAGTGTGGCTTCATTCACAATTGGCATCAAGCACATTTTTGCTTTTAGAAAATGTTTACTTCATATTAAAATATTAAGGACACACATTTTTATTGAAAAAATATTTTATATTTTAATATTTGTATAAAGAAAGAAATATAATAAATAAAATATAGCAGAAAAAAATTGTTAGCCTGACCATCCCTAGAGCCTAAAACCCAGAGAGTTCCCATTAGACAATAGGCCTTTTAACTTTGTTGAAGCATGTTTTACTCTCCACAGTCAATTTCCTGTGAGGTAACTATCAGACTGAGTAACTGGGTGGGGCTGAGTGTAGGACAAATTTTAACATCCAAGCTTTGTCTGAACAAGTTAAATTATGGTCATCCATTTAAACACACAATAACTCACAGATAGTGACTAGTTAGTAAAACATAGTTGGTATAATTTTTGGGAATTTGAAAAATGGGAATTTTAGCTCTAATTATACAACTCACACCCTGCTTGGCTTTAAACCAGAAGCTCATCTATTTTAGAAAGAAGCAGGATTTCAGCCTCTCACACACAGCCTGCATGGGCAAAGACCAGGCTCAGCTCACAGAGGAGAAGGCTTGTTTAATCCCCTTTGAAAGGTGATGTGCTAACTCCAGCAGGTCATGTCATGTCCTAACACAGACAACCTACATCCCATGAAAATATAGTTCAGTGTTCTTCAGTGTCGCATGATCCTTCAGAAATCATTCTAATATTATAGTAATTTGTGTTCTATTATTATTGGTGCTCAGTTATTAATTGTTCTTATTATTATCAATGTTGACAACAGTTTTTGCTGCTTAAAAGGATAGTACACCCAGAAAATAATACTCTGTCATCATTTACTCAGCCCCATGTTGTTCATGAATTTCTTGTCTTGAACACAAAATATATTCTGAAGAATGCTGGTTGCCATGGACTTCCATAGTATTTTTAGTTTTCCATAATATTCAGTAACCAACATTCTTGAAAATATCTTCCTATGTTTTCAACAGATGAAAGAAACTCATACAGGTTTGGAATAACATACGGGTAAATAAATGATGGCAGAATTTTTATTTTAATTTTATTTATTTCTTTATTTGAAGGGGGGGGGGGGGCTATCCCTTTCATATTTTTGTGGAAACTGTGATTTTGTTCATAGAACAGCATTTATTTGTAACATTATTGTCTTTACTCTCAATTTTGAACAATTTATTGCAGTTGCGCTGAATAAAAGTATACATTTCTTTTTTCAAATCCCAAACTTTTAAATGATAGTGTGCCACAACTTCCATAAAAATATTAAGCAGCAAAAATGTTTTCAACATTATTAAAAATAAGAAATGTTTCTTGAGCAGCAAATTGGCAAATTAGAATGATTTCTGAAGGATCATGTGACACAGAAGACTGCCATCACAGAAATAAATTACATTTTAAAATAAATTCATCTAGAAAAGAGTTAGTTTAAATTGTAATAATATTGATCTGCGCCAAAAGCCTTGTGGGCAGTGTGCTGACATACAGTACAGCACTGTTGAGTCATTTATGTGCTAACAAAAATAGTAATTATATAAGTACATGAAATGTGCTGTGTTGGTGAATGAAGCAGCAGCATTGAGCAGTCTGTCAGTGATGGTGCTGTCACTGTGACTCACAGGTCGTGTGTCTATGGTCACACCGCCTGAGGGGAATCAATATGTGGCGTCCGTGTTCTATCAGAGAGGAACAAAGACATTCGCCGACATACAACAAAGTCCTGAAAATGACTGCTTGTGTTTGTACGGATACATGACTCTACACTCATCTAGGATATAGAAACAGAAGGCTAATAAGAGAGCAGACGGATAACACGCTTTTCTGTCTGCACTGACTCTTCCCTCAAAAACCAGCACAACGTGGTCGATGACTGTCCTCTGAGCCTGCAGAAGGTCTATTCAGTTAAATCTAGACAGTTTTTTTTTATGCATGTGGTCTTAGAGATCCATATGCAGTATCAACTATGGAGGTGTTAAAAGAGCTGCTCCACATGAAACGAACAATCTGCCCACCCAAGCAAAAACATTAAGCTATACTGCATGTAAAGACTCACATGGTCAGTGTTGCACTTCACACTGTCCAAATTTCCTCCGAACTAAATCATTTGCATTTCTACCATTTCGCACAGTACCGACACGATCGGTTTAACTACACTGGTTCAACACAGTCATCCATCTTTACTTCAATTAGATTCTGTTCGAATTACCATATGAAAAATACAATAACCTTGTCTCTGTGGATACATCAAAGCCCCTGCTGAAAGTACTCAAACCTGGAGAACTGATTACCTTATTGCTTTCTCACTGTAAATGAGGAGACCGGGGGGATGTAGCAGTTACGTAGGTGGGTGGGCTCCGGGAGTTGTGTAGGCAATCTGATTGAATGAGACAAGGGTGTATTTCATACTCTGCATGGCTGTGTGTGAGTGTGTAGGAGTGAAGGGGGTGTAATTGGCCCTTGGCACTCTAATTTTCTGTCATTTCACCATTGTGATCATTGTCGGTGAGCATGTAGCATTGGATCCACTACTACACAGCTTTAACACAGCAACAAAGAAATCCTTTCTTTTCTTCTTCTTGCGTCATTTGTTAATGTTACAGCCCGTTCAAATTTACTTTCTTAATCCATTTTACTTTCTTCCTATTAATTGTTATTTAAAAAATTGAATATATCTATATTCTAGATGAGTTATATGTGTGTCTATATACAGTATGTAAGTAATCTTTATAAATAATTTAGTTTAAATAAAGGTTATTGTTTATTTTTAGTGTATAGTGTTGTAGTGTATGATAGCTTATGAATTCAAGAGTTACCAAAACAATTGAAATAAAAAAATGTTTAGTGTACTATGAAAGCTGGTTTCTGCCATGGGATTTAAAAATGAAAGTATGAATGTAATTGGGTCTTTTTTATCTCACAGTTCTGATTTTTTTTTCTCAGAATTGCGAGATATAAAGTCTGAATTACAAGATACAAAATATTTAGATAAATAATTTTGAGAAGTCAAAATTGTGAGATATTGCCAACTTGCAATAGTGAGGAAAAAAAGTCAGAATAGTGAAATAAAAAGTCACAATTACCTTTTTTATTTTTAACTCTATAGCGGAAACAAAAAACAGCATTGCAAGACGTAAACTCAGAATTCAGAGAAATAAAGTCAGAATTGTGAGATATAAAATCAGAATTGCAAGATGTAAAACTTGGAATGGCAAGACAAAAGTAAGAATTTTAAGTTAATATCTCAAAATACATACAATACATACAACATTGTAACAATACAAAGGTGAAAATCTGCAAATGTATTCTTTAATTTCTAATAACATTTAAAGATTGTGTGTTGCTGTGCAAGAATACTTGCATGAGTCCTGCCCTATAAATAATGCACCCACTAAGTGCAGAATGCTCACAGGACCTTAACCTAACAACTACATGTGTATATGCATGCATGTGGGCATGTGTGTGCCAGTGTGTGTTTGCATGCACTATTTTAGGCTTAGGCTTAATGGTTCCTTCATGCTTTTTGCATTCAATTCATTCTGTCCCTTCTCTCACACTCTTCGCATCCATCCTATACACGTTCATCACCTTCATCCTCTTGCAGCCTTGTGTGTTAGTGAAAGTTTCTCTTGATGTTAAAGGTGTGATATTAGCCTCAGTGGTATTTTTTGCATTGTTCAAACCTGCCTAGACTGAGTCACAACCAAGAGCTCAGTCTCATCATAGATATATTTTTGTACTGTTTCCATGGATGTGTATCACCTCTCCATTTGAAGTGATGGCTGGATGCAGAGATGAGAAGGACATGAGAAACGGATAAAGAAGCACAAACAGATTATTAGTTTGTTTGAAATCACGCAGTTCTGAGAAAAAAAATTCAGAATTTCAAGATGTAAACTCTCAATTGACCCTTCGCAAAGAGCTTGACTGACAGGCAATCTGACCAATCATAACATTGAATCTGTCTGATAAACAGATCAGGCAGCTAGATTAACTTCAAGTGATTTCATATGTGGATGTGCGTGAACTTTTCAAGATGGTCCTCACTGCAGAACACAAGATCCAGGGGGCGTGGTTGGATCTAGATCCAATTCCTCCTACCTTACATTTACCTAAACCTACCCGTCTCCATCCCCTGATCCCTAAACCCACCCCTAAACCTACCCATCTCCACCTCCTAGATGTGGATCCAACCCCGCCCCCTGGGTCTTTGTTCTGCAGTGAGGGGCTACTGAACTTTTCAGTGTAAACGGAAGGCATTTCAGTGTAAAAGGAAGCAGCGGCACTTCCGGCAGGACATTTGAAAATGCTTAACGTGACTTAATGCATTAAAACAGTGTTTTTAAAAGACCAAACTCAATAAACACATTAATAATAGACAAGCAGATGAGTCCAGAATAAGAACGTAACACGTTTAATTACACGTAATAGTCCAGGTGATATGTGAATTTTTTTTTTTACTTTTTCATAAAAGCGTGAAATTTGGTACACTTGTATAGTTTGCGGCCCTAAACATTTTCAGAAATGGAGCCATCCTAAAAACACCTTGTGGTTGCCATGGCGACCATTTTACTTTCCGCCATAACCAAATGATGTATTGTCAAATCTCCTGAACCAAACATGATAACACAGAAAAGGTGATATCTACCCCTATGATTTGATGGTCAAGGATTACAATGATACCATATACAACAACATAAACTGTTCAAGTGAAGAGTTAATGGTGAAATCAGCAATGAGCATCACAGTATCAAAGCATTTACAAAAGTCTATATTATGGCTATTCATTTTTTCTTTCTTTGATAATTAACTAATATTTTATTCAATAATACATTAAAATATTTTTTTTTCAAGAATACTGTCATATATTTCAGAGATATATATAAAAAAAGATCATCTCAGGTAAGTGTATTTCCAAAACATTCTTGTTCTCTCTCAACAACGATCTAACATCACACGCAGACTGCAATGCAATCAGGTGAACATTTAATGGTTAATTTAGTGACTTTATGAGAAGGTTTACAACGAAATCTCAGAAGATGCAGAATGAAATTTCAAACAAATTTCATGTAAAATGACTCTCTGGGGCCAGAGTTGTCTATTACGTTGTCCACAAGGGGAAAGCCAGAGTCCTGAATGCGGGCGAGTACATGCAGGTGAATCGCTAATATTTGATGTAATGGGTGGAATAATATTTATGTGTAGGGTGCGGGCCGGACGGTGACAAGCACAGGCAGGTTACGGGTCCAGTAACCAAGACTATGTCGACTCGGTCCAGTACACGCTGAACAATGTAGCCAATCACGCCGCCACTGATTGACAGCTGTAGTGATTATATTAAAGGGGGTGCTCTTTGCTTGCTTTCTGTATTTAATCTCTTCAAAATTTCACCATTAACGCTTCACCTGAAAAGTTTATGTTGTTGTATATGGTATCATTGTAATCCTTGACTGTCAAAGCATACTGTAGTGTATATGCATTCATTACTAATATAATATATATTGGTATGGATTTCATATTAGTGTGCATGTGTATTTCATATATATATATATTGAACATCCAATAGTATACATGTATATGTGAGTAATTTCTAGGTGTATATGCACGTGTTTTATGTATGTATTGATAAGCGAAGTTTGATTTAAATCCTACGTGGCGCCTCACAGAAAGACGTCACACCATTTTTCAAATTTGAATCCACTGGTTTGTTTGTCGGACAAAATAGAGGATTCGATGTTATGATTGGTCAGATTGCCTGTCAGTCAAGCTCCTTGTGAGATTAAAAAGTCACAATTAACCCTTTTTTCATTTTGTACTCAGTGGTGGAAATGGGCTTCCATAGGCATTTACCCATCTGTGGGGTTCAGAAAGGTTAGAGTTTCCCACTGACTCATTTTGTTGGGATGAGAGATCATCACATCTCTAAACAATTGAATTAATAGAGCTAATGTTAGCAGAGGAAGATATAGATGGGCAATGGAGCGGTTAGGAGGATGCATAGATAACTTTTGTGAGGCAATAATCTCTGCTCTCTGTGCAGCGTGGAGGTGGAGAGCTGTTATGTAAGAAGTGGGTGTCCTCCTACTAGCTGCTGCAGATTTCACTGCTCAACTCCGCTGTGTGGGACGAAGTGCTTTTGTCCCTTTTCGCTTTCTCTCTTCCTCCTTAGCCTTCCCACCTCCTCTTTTATACTTACTTTCTTCCAAACTCTCGTGCCAAAGGTCACGACTGCATTACGTAAAGCACACATACTGTAAAAACGTCTTCCTGGGAGGAATTTTGTAGTGCTGTGTCAGCAACAATGCTAAGCAACTGCAGGGCAAGATACTTCATGGTTTCATAGCAACCTGTTTCAACTAAGAACATAAATACTAAATATAGAACAATTTACATTCAAGTCTGTTTGCAAAACCAAAATGTTTGTTCATTGATTGTGGCACAGAGTAACTAATTGTAAATTGTCAAATGGTAAAAACATAGTAAACATTCTTTTTTTTTTACAGTTGATATAGTGGTGCTTGCCAAGGTGTTGCTATGCAGTTGCTAGGGTGTTCTGTGTGGTTGAAATTTACTGAAGTCTATTAAATTTCAGTCATGTGCTCAGTCATTGCTGAATAACAGTGTTTTTACAGTGAAGTGGCCTGCTTCCTGTGAGGAAATGCAGGGCTCTGACTGTAGATTTAGGGTGTGTCTCCTGAAGCTGCTGGTGACTCAGGAGAACTCAAGCACACCCAAACCATTCACTGATTGGAAATCAAATGGCTGCGGACTGTAGCGAGAGTGAAGCTAACAGGTGTGGCTGTGAAATCATAGCAACTTTACACTCCATTATGTGTTAATCACCCCCTTATGATCTTTTCTGAAGCCTGTGATGATTGTTCTCTTCTCTTCTCTACACTGCATTTCGGTTTATTAGACGTGCTTTTGTATCACCACAGAAACACTTGTTTTTTGTGCTATTGTAAATTTGAGGTCAGGGTTTTGCTAGTTAGCATAACTCTGTTAGCCACTGCTGGAACTGCCATAGAATAGCCATTATTTATTAGCAGTGCATTGTGATTTTGTTGTTGTTGTTAGCAAGCAACATAGGCAACTAATATGACTAGAGCAATCATCAGTAACCAGGGCCCACTAGAGGGCCTCAGAAAGACTTAAAAATAACTAAATTAATTTTATATATATATATATATATATATATATATATATATATATATATATATATATACGCACTGTAAAAAATGCGTAAATTTAATTGTAAAATTTAGTAAAAACGCTACTGAAAAAAACTGTTAATATGTTAACAGTGAGTTCCTGTACTATATACAGGTGAAAACTGTAAAAGATCTAACCAGACATTTCATGTAATTTTACAGTAAAATGCTGTTAATTGTACAGTTTTTAGAAGTAAAAATAACAAATCAATGTATAATTTACAGTCAAAAACTGTAAACTGATATTCCCAGAATTCCCTGCGTGACACTCCACATTTGAAAGTATTTTGTTTAAATAATCATGTTTTAACCTGTTAACCCGCATCGGCCCGCGGGCGGGCCGGAAGGGCGTGGTCGGGCGTGGTCGGACTTTTTATTACCTTTGTTTTAGAACAATATTCAATCAATTATCATTAACTATATATCATTTGAAAGCTAAAACACTCAAGATTAACGATGTGAGCTTGTTTTTGAAATCAATACACCAGAGAGGAAAGGGTTAACAGAAATGCTGAAAGACCGGCCATTTAAAATGAACAAAGCGAACCGCAGTACTCACGTTTGATCGCCAATAGCGCTGGTCAGCTCAGACTATTCCAAGACACACCAGCATACATTTCAAGAGAAGGGTCCACTCTTCAAAATGCATCCACTTTTTAATCCAAAACAACGAAAAAATAGGGGAAAACACGATAGATCCTCCTTTGTTTACATAAGCGATTCGAGTTATAGTTATCGATAGCGTCCATTTTCCAATAAATATCGATTATAATTCGTATTCCAGCTTTGAAACGCCATCTATTTCCAGCAGAATCGTCTCTTCCGAGTAAGAATAGCCCTCCCTCGTCTCTCTCCTTCAATCGCAGGAGCTGTTATAACCCGGGACAGTAAGCGCGTCCGTGAATGGGTCAGCGAGGTGTCAATCCGGACACATCACAATAGGGGTGTTTGAACCCAGCCAATGCCTCGCCAGCACAGTTTTGATGGATGGAAGTGTTAGCCAACCACAAGGACGTTTAAAGTGATTGACAGTTTGAATAGTTTACGTAAGATTGTTTAGAGAATAGCTCGGCGTATTGTCCGTGTGTTTTCGTGCGCTCTCGGGTTACGCATGAAGCGTACACATAATGGCGTCGCAGCGCTACACAGACTGGCTATCAGCGAACAGATGTTGTCCAAAGCTCACATCTGAATCTCTCCATCGTGGATCTTCGACTTGAGAAGTGTTTCTGTGGCGTTTGGTGGTGTTTTGGAGGACGTGGGGAGAAAAATGGCTAATTTAGTAGCCGAATACGCGCTGAGATCGCTGGGAAGCGTGGATAGCATTAGCACGTAAGTGTCTCCACCCTCCTCTTGAATGTTTATGTGTCTTTATCATGTATTTGCAGCTTTTGTTTCATGTTAGCTGTTTTAGATTCTAAAAATGACAACGGAGAGGGATAATATGAGGGGATTACATGAGTTTTGTTCGTGTGGGTGGGTGGGTGTGTTTGTTTGTGGGTATGTCCCGGTTATTGTGTGTGTGTGCGTGCGCGCGTGTGTGTGTGTGTGTACAAAATGTAAACAGTGTTGCAAGTTTGATTTGTTTTGCTTACACACTTTCTCACTCTTTTTCTCTCACTCTTCCCTGTCTTTTCAGAGGTCTGGTGAATCCAGATGGTCAGAAAAAAATATATTTTAGTGGCTGCTAGAGCGTCTTCCTCCACTGTAAATACTGTAAATAGTTTTTTTTTATTATTATTTAGTAATATTAGTAATAGTAATCTATTACTATATTAGTAAAATAGTAATATTCATAATATTCACCATATAAAATAAATAAAAAATACAAATGTTGTAAAAACAATGTATTTTGCATGTTTTGTGTTTTCACTAGTTCAAAAATGATCAAATCTGTTTTGGTTCACTGTTTTCATTATTGGAATTGTTCAGAATAAAGACTGTTTAGTTATGTTCAAATTCTGAAATAGTTTTGTGTTTTTTTGTGGTTTCATTGGTAGAGCAGTTCTGAATTGATATACATATGTAGTATGCAGTGTCTTATGGAGTCTCTAAATAGCATTTTTGAAAGGATTCCTAGACTTTTCTTGAAATAAAATATCCAAATGACTTTTCCAAAGCTTTTCTTGAAATGAAATACCATAAAGATGTACTTTCTGTAAGTCTTTACCTATAAAAAATTTATTATTTCATATTTTATTTCAGGAAATATTTAGGCGTTTTTTTTCAAAAATGCCATTTGTAGACTAACCAAATGACTAAATGAGTCAGCACTACAAATGCTGTTCAGAAATAGTTTTTTATTGTGTGTTTTGGTGGGCAGAGCAGTTCTGAATTGATATACATATATGTATTATGTAGTTTTGACTCATTTGGACATTTGTTTACAAAGTGTCTATTTGGGGTCTCCAAATGGCTTTTTTGAAAGGACGCCTAGATTTTTTTTAAATAAAAGCTTACAGAAACTACATTTTTGGGAGTATCATCCTCAAATTTGAATCAAAACATGGTCAGATGTTCAGCTTTATCTTTATGGTGTTTTCAGGCCTTTGGCATGAAAGTCTCATCCATTTTTCCCTTAGTGAGCTTCATTAAAACATATCGCGAGTCAATTTCATGTATATTTTACCTTGTTTTACTCTATTGCTATACTAATTTTGAGTTATTATGACTCTAGAGTAACAAAGGATCAAGTGTCTAGTTTCAAACAACACCAGATTTTTAAATATAGACCTTAGGGTTCAAGAGCTACAGACATTTTTATTTGGTTATATCGTTTTTTACAAAATGCTCAAAAATAGGGGCGCAGGGTAACAGGTTAATAGTTTTTGTTATCAGTTATGTACATTTGGGCTTTATGTTACATCGTCTGTTGTTTAATGAAAGTTTATTGCATTATTTAAGTATCATGTGTGTTGCCATCAAGCAGTAGTGGCCTAATGGATAGAGAGTTGGACTTGTAACCTGAAGGTTGTGGGTTCGAGTCTGCGGTCCAGCAGCGATTGTAGGTGAGGGAGTGAATTACCAACACTCTTTCCACCCTCAATACCACGACTGAGGTGAAACCCTTGAGCAAGGCACTGAACCCTGAACTGCTCCCCGGGCGCCCACTGCTCTGGGCGTATGTTCACTACTGTGTGTACACTTGGATGGGTTAAATGCAGAGCACAAATTCTGAGTATAGGTCACCATACTTAGCCACACACCACTTCCCTTTCCCCTTTCGCTTCTATATATTAATATATACTTCTGCTTGTGGTGAAGCCACCTGTGATGATCTTTGATTCTTCATTTTTCATTTTTACCACCTGCATGATTATGGTGATTGTCAGTATGTTAAAGGTACAAAACAGATTTTAATAACAGTGTGTGTCGTTGAATTTAGTGGTTTACATTCAAATTTCCCTGTTTGTAAATTACAGTTTTATACTGTAAATTTTACATTTTTTTATGTGTTTACAGTTTTTCTGTATTTTGTAAAAAGTACAGAATTTTTTTTTACAGTATTTAATATACCAATACTCCCAGTTTACACACACACACACACACACACACACACACACACACACACACACACACACACATATTGGTATATTAAATTAATTAACCATGTATGGACCATATATATGTGTGTGCGAGTGCGTGTGCGTGTGCGTGTGTGTGTGTGTAAAGAAATGCACACATTTTATATTTATAACACACATTTTTAACATTTATAACATGAAACTTTTAACTTTGTGGAATACACATTTTTACAAGTCTTGATAGACTTGACTTTCCTTATTGATATATCCAGCTCATCATCTGATTTGCTTAAGGATTTTAAGGTTTTGGATATGGTGAAAGAAGTGAAACTTCAGAAGGCCAAACAATTGGTCAGCTAAATGCTCTTATCACAGGTTGGGCTTTTACCACACCTTATTTCACAACATCCTAAATCCCTGAATATTATTGTATTAGAATGATAACTGCACTTTTGTCCAATAGTGACGTCATGCTGAAAATAGTACATGATGCACTGAGCTCTCAACCTACATTGATTGAATTGGCAGCGTAGCACAATCTCTCTCTCTGTTGGCTAGTGCATGGGCAGGGGACAAATAGCGCAGGCTGCAAGACGAATGTAATTACAGTTCTGCTGAGTCACTTTGTTTTGCCTCCAGATGAGTATCAGAAAGATCACTGGGGTCATGCAGAGAAAGTTGCATTATAGGCAGGCTTTGAATTTATATGTGTATTTGTTTTTTGGTGTACAATAGCTTACAGCATTATTCATGATACATAAGAACAGAGGTGAATGAAGGCTATTTTGAATTTGAGTTTTATTCTTGGGCCTCAAAGAGGTTTTAGTTCTTGCCTTTGACCATGCTGATTGTTATCACTGATCTCCATGACAAACCTTGCTGCCTATTAATATAAAAAAACACACCACTCATGTGATGAAGCACAGACTGTATTCTCAAACAGGGTTATTATTGTTAACTAAAACTAAAATCAAAAATAAGATTTCTTTACTTGAAATTAAATAAAATCTAAATTATTTCACCTAGTTACCATTTAAATCTAAATCAAGCAAAGTTATAAAACACAAAAATCTAAATTCTGTCTTTAATTACTCACCTTCATGTTGTTCCAAACCCATAAGACCTTCATTCATCTTCAGAACACAAATTAAGATATTTTTGATGAAATCCAGGAGCTCTCTGACCCTCCATAGACAGCAACGCAACTAAAACATTTTATGGCCCAGAAACGTATAAGGACTTTGTTAAAATAGTCCATGTGACATCAGTAGTTCAGCCATAATCTTATGAAGCTACAAGAATACTTTAGTGTGCAAAGAAAAACTAAAATAATGACTTTATTCAACAATTCATCTCTTCCGAGTCAGTAAGCCGTCATTAACAAGAGTACCATGATATTTTCAACAAATTTTCATTTTAGACATATTTTAAAAATAAACAAATAAAATGATTAAAACAAAGTTACTAACACTTTAAATTTTAAAATGAAAACAGAAAATATAAAATCTAATTAAAAATATTAACAAAATCTCTTCATATTTGGTACACATTTATGAATGAGATATGAGAACATTCTGGCCACTCAAGACAGCCATCTGGGTTTAAACAAGTGTGTGTGTTAATCACCACTGACTCCTTCTCACACATGATGCATTTTGAATCATTCTGTAATGCTTTTTTATTTACTGATCATCGCTTAGTTATGTCTTTATATTTAGCCACATGTGAGGGCATGTTTTAAAATGAGAGAAGAAGATAAAGTGACTATATGCCAGCACAAAATCTTTTTTTTCTCACTAAAATCTTGCTCTTTGAAGGTCTATGCATCTCTCTGCATTTCTCCCTCCGCCTGTCTTGTTATGCGCAAAACACCACCCTCGTGGTTAATATAGCAATCCTCCAGGAAAACCTACACTTTCTTTTGTTGTGACATGTAGAGATTTAATGCACAGGACAAAACCAGCAGGGCCATGTTTGTTTACTGCTTTGTTGTGAATAATCACAAGCAAAAATTGCTTCAGGATATGCTTTGCACATTGACACCTTCCTAAAAGGAGTTGCATTTGGTCTCAGAACAAGTTTCAGTCAGCTAAACTTAAAGGAATAATTCACCCAAAAATGAAAATTTGCTGAAAATGTACTTACGCTCAGGCCATCCAAAATGTTGATGACTTTGTTTCTTCATCTGAACAGATTTGGAGAAATTTAACATTACATCGCTTCATAACTAATGGATCCTCAGTGAATGGGTGCCGTCAGAATGAGAGTCCAAACAGCTTTAACTTTAAACTGCTAAAATAAAGTCCTCTATTGCGTTCTTCATTGAAAAAGTCATCTTGTCTTAATCAGGAGATAAATAAAGCAAGCAAAAACAGTTCTAAACAAATATATCAATGGATTTTGGTGTGAGAGGACAACAGGAGGTTTTTTTTACTAGGAAGCATTATTATGGATTATGAACTGTCAGAAGCGACAGTTTAAAGTGAAAACATCTTAATGATGGATTTGTTTACAACAAACACACAGCTTTTCACTTCACAAGACATTAATTGATGGACTGGAGTAGATTACTCTAATGTTTCTATCAGCTGTTTGGACTCTCATTCTGATAGAAAAGATGAGGTTTGAGAGAGCCAGCATAGGAAAAACCAATAGCATATTTGCATATTCATCCTCTCCAGTATAAATGCTCTTTGATATAAAGCACTCGTTTGGACGTTTCTTTTTTTTTTTTTTTCGTTGCTGTTGTCATGGAGATTTGGTTTAATAAACAGCATGGTTCAAAAATACATTATTTATGTCTTTCCATGAATCAGTGTTGAGTTCACTTGTTCCACACACACATATAAATACACAGAGTGGATAATTCGTGACTATATTTCTCTTACGTAGCAGAGGTTACAGTAAGTCTGCTACAAATCTCCAGAAAATGCTATTCAGACAAGGTTTGAAATGCTGAATGTGCAGATTTGTCTTTTTCACTTTTGCAAATATTGGAGTGATTTCCACAAAAATGAAATGCACTGATGGCTGCTGTAACTTGCCAATTTAATAACTTCAAATTGTTCAGGCTGAGATCAGTTAGACGTCATATGGTACTGTATGATACAATGCCTTTACAACAAGAAATGTAATTTATTAAATATACAACATTTCTCCACAATCAAATGTTTTTTTTTCACATACTGTTAAACTGCTGCTTCAGTCTCTGTTTGAGATTTGTGACATCATATTCAGTGAAATGAAGTTATATGTTGCGACTACAATAATGCAATCCAGTATTTGAATCAATCAGAGCCACGTGCATTTCAAACAGCGAATCCTCTGTGATTAACACCGTTCTCTTGTCTCCATGGTTACCAATATGCTGGGGCCGAATGTGGGCCGAAACTAATAACAAATCTTTTGAGAATATCGGTGAGGAAAAATGTGAAAATTGTTTCTGTACATGTAGTGTGTGTAAAGCGTTTGAATGAAAAGGGTGAATGGAATAAATGTAGGTCCTTATCTATGGGTAACATCCCAAAAAAAGGTTTGCACTTTTGTTCTGTCAGTAACGGAAAGAGGGGAAAATGATGCACAGTGCAAATAATCAAACCATAAAATTGTGAATAGCTAGGACAGCAAAACAGCCTATCTTTTATAATATTTTTAAAGCAGTTTTCGAACTTTTATTTTACTATAAAACAAAAAGAGTAAAAACTGATTTGTCTTTGATATACTATTAGCCTATATTTTTTTATTAATGTTTAAATTTTATATATATATATATATATATATATATATATATATATATATATATATATATATATATATATATATATATAATTTTAATTTTATGTCTTTTTTTGTCAAAACTGTTTTTTTTTATTTTAGTTTAACTTTATTTTAATTTTACTTAAATGTTTTGTTCTGTGTCTGTCATTTTTATTAGGGTTTGTTTTCTATGTTTATACAGTTTATATTACTTTTTATTTTAGTTTTGGTTATTTTGGTACATCAAGTTAAATTGAAAATGAGAAATGTTTCCTTGGTAACTAGCTATTTTATTTCAGTTTCATGTTTAATCTATTTCTTTAATTTTAGTTTTTGTATGATATTTTTATTATGTTTACATTTCATATTATTAAACACACACACATACACACACACACACACAAAATCTATACAATATTCAACTTTATTTTGAAAGTTTATCTATAATAACTATACTGACACTAAATAAGCATTTTGTTAAAAATGTTCATGTTAACATTTAATTAAGAATGAAAAAATCCTTTAATTTCCCACTTTCCACTCTGACTTTTTTTTCTAAAAATATCATATATAGTAATCTGGATAAGAATGAGACATTTGTGACTACAACGTGTTCATTGTTGAGTATATGCCACTGTATGCACATACACACACACACACACACACACACAGAGAAAGAGAGAGAGATTGTAGATGGTAGTTACCTTCTGCTTTGATTTTTGAAAACAGGACATTTTGAGAAATTGGCCACATGAAAATTATAGTCTACATTAGAATACTGTATATACACATAACACAATAGCTCTGCTTCAGAAGAAGAACCGCAGGTCGATTTCGTGAATGAGTGCATAACACACATGTAAGCAGATGCACATGAAAGATGAAAGGCCATACAGAGCAGCAGAGACCAAATTAGTGCCTTATTATCATAACATATTCATAGGTAGCTACTCATCAATTGTTTTAAGTGTTTTAAGTATCATGTCATGTGCCTCCAAAACATGCAAAATCATTGTAAGTAAAGGTGAGGTGGGAGTGAGAGTTTATCAAACCACACTTCAACAGCATCAGCACTCACTGATTTCCATAAACACTGGATGAAGGGGATCATTTGAATAAAACATAGCTGTGAGTAAAGAGGAACAACTGTCCTTAGACAAGACTAATGCCATGTTAGTCTGGCATAGTCAAAACACTGCATCAATCATTAACGTGTTCTTTGTGATCATCAATTTCTCTCTATAAACACTGATTGAGCATGTGAATAAGTTCATTTGTGATTGCCAGATTATATAATACTTTGAACATGAAATAAACTGTATATGAATTGCTCTAAATGTGGGTATAGATATTAAAGTGCAAACAAAACCCATTTCTGTTAAGAGGGTCATCATGACATACAGCAGGAATAGGTCAATGCTGCCCCCTTGTGGTCAAGGTTAAAATCATTCCTTGGCTCATGTATTTCTATAGTTTTTGCTATAAACCCACCACGTTAGCATTACTAGATTCTAATATTTAAGGACAACTGTAACAACTGAAAAAAGTGAATAAATATAAAATCACTTATTTAAATAATTGAGCCCTCAAGACCACAGCCTGATAAAATCTTGTATAAAATGGGGGGGTGTAAAAGTGAAGTTAAATAAAAAAATCACTTCAGCAAATTTCTCAAACATTATAGGCACAAACACACTGAATGAATGAATGAATGATGAAATAAACATGACTTCAAGTAGAAAAACTGAACTAGTATTTTCTTGGAAAACATGTTTTATTGACTTTGGAAAATCATTTTTACAGTGTTTAACTTAGATGTACATATATATTTTAAAAGCAAAATACAAATAATAGACATTTTAAACATCATATACCTCATTCCTTGTCCATTTTTTCGTATTTCCCAGATCCAACAAGCTGGAATCACAACAGTGGCAACATCAATCTTCCTGGTGGTGTTGTTTACTCACACATCAGCTGAAAGTCTTGACCTAGCATGCATGGATTATATATTCTCTATAAGCATTATCCATGCACTGTTCAGTTATTTGGGCCAATGAGCAGGAAGTTGCCACTCTGTATATCCATCATATGGTGATAAGTACTGTACACTAAATCCAGACTTGACTGTCTTGTGGCAGGTCTAATATACTGAATGGAAAGAAAACTCAATGAGTATATAACATAATGCCTCTGTTTGAATGAGAAAAAAAAAGTTTAATTTTGATCACAAATGCCACGTGGTTGTTGCAGCAAACTGACAGTTGAAGAAACAATCCCATTTTCTTTTGAAGTGCACTGATTTCGATCTTGAGGAGCATGGGATGGGCAGTAAGACTAGTTTAGAGGTTAACACAGGACAGGTCAGACTGGTTTTCTTGAAGAAGAGTACATTCACATCCACAGAGGTGCTGAGATTCAATCCAGCGATGACAAGACACTGCTGACGATGCTTCTCTTAAAAAGGGTTCTTTAAGTGGACATCAAAAACATATATTTACTTTTTAAGTCCCTCATTGATCATTTGTTTAGAACTAAATTCTGGTTTCATGGTCATTTCTATAAAGGTTTTTTTTTCTGTTAGTGTCTTGATATGTTCATGATTATAAAATGTCATAAAATCACATGAATTACAAATTTTATGATTTATAAATAAGTAAAATAAAAAAAATAATTGGTCAGTGTTTTTTGATGTGCTCTAATCTAGAGATCAACACATAAAATACATGTTCGAGTTAATTAAATTTAATTGCTGTTAATTTTTTTTACCGAAAGTACACTTTTTTCATATTAATAAAATATACAATTTGTCATCCTAAGACAATTTAGTATTTTTTTCAAGACAAATGTGACAAAAAAATTAGGTTATAATGCAAAAAAAAATATATTAATTATTTATTTAAAATTAATATTTTTCCTTTATTTCCTTAAAACCACCCTTAGCTGAAATTCCATAAAATTAAAAAAATATACTGAAAATTATAATAATAATAACAATATAGCTTATCTCAGAGTATGTTCGATGGTGTATGGACGTCCCCAAAGGGAGGTTTTTGGAGATTTTGTCAGGTTTACCTCACTTTTGGGTACAAATTTGTCCCCAAAATATAGGTACACACACACACACAACCCTTTTTCATATCAATATATGATCTGTCATCATAAGACAGTTTTAGTGTTTAATATAGAAAAATGCGACAAATTAGGTTAAAATGCAAAAAGTAAATAGATAAATAATAAAATAAAATAAAAATTGTCAAAATATCACATGTAGCTCAGAGTATGTGCAATGCTGTTTTCTTACCTTGTTCAAGATTTTTTCCTTTAGTTGCTTAAATGTCCCCTAAAACCCACAGATGAAATTCCATGATGCTGATCTTGATGCTGATGATTTTTTGTTGTCATGGTGTCAAGAGAACCACATGGTGTCAACTGCATTGCCAGTCTAAAGACATTAAGACAGATGTACAGCAGAGAGATTGTCAAGTCTAAATTTAAGTGACCAATTTGCTTTTAACATAACTGAATACACATTTGCCTTTAAAATGAATATGGATTTACAGCATTTTTTCTTTGAATGACTGTTTCTGTGAGTGGCGTTTTAATCACTGGACTACAGAAGATGTCTTCCAGTAATACCCTGAACGCTGCCTTTTCCCCTTTGTTTGCAAGATCTGGCTCAGGTTCAACTGAAACTCGTTGGTTTTTCACAGGGAGTCGTCTTGCCCTGAGTTTATCTGACACTGTGAAATCCTCTTCAGTCACAACACAACTTCACACTTCACTCACTCAGTGCACATCAGCTGGTCTTCCACTCAGACCAAATGATCTGTGTTTCAAAACCATCTAAGAGCAAATACAAGTAGTTCAGTCTGGGATTGCCAGTAAATTTGACTCAGATTGTAATTTGTCATGTTGTGACTGATGACACACTTGTGAGGATTATTAGTTGTGCCAAACCATGCCCTGGATAATTACTGAAAGTGTGTCATTTCAATAAAGCATGATGCAAAATAAGATGATGAGGTGCTTTATACGGTGACTCAAAATGTACCAAGTCACAAAGCCTTTCCGTTTGCAAGAAACCTTTAATTCTCTGTGATTTTTGTATCATAGTTGTAATCTACAACTGACGCACAATAATCCCACACAACCCACATCTTCCACCATCCACACTGCTGAGGAACTCAAGACGATGTTACAACCTTGATTTAGACATCCTTAGACACCAAGTGTGGTTGTGTTTTATGACTAGCAAAGACCATATGGCTGCATCAGATCAAATGTAAGTTTAACTGAGATTGCATTATATAAAATAACAGGAACATGGTGTGTTTCATTGAAACATTTTAAAATTAAAATGATGTAAAACCTCGAAATAAACAATGAGAAAAAAAGATGAATCACATTTTCACATTGGTTAAGCAATCATACAGCTGCTGAATGACAGTCTTTTATTCAATCAAGTTATCAAATTTTGTGTCCCAATGTATCTGGACACTTGAGAAACACATGCATTTGCATTATATATTAGTGAAAATATCGCAAGCATGCACTAATGCTATTCTTTTTAACCTTCTATTAATACAAGAATAATAAAACGAAAATATTTATAAATGACATAAATGTTTCCTAAACTGCAAATTAACATATAACAGTGATATCTGAACGATTATGAGACCCTGAAGAAATAAGAAATTTCTTCCATAAAATAAAAAAAAAATGCTAAATTGTACTTTTCCTGTTTTTATTCAGTAGTTGCAATGCACATTGTGTGAATAAATATTAAAATCATTAATAAAATAAGGTGAAAAGCAAAAAGGTGAATGCTTTTAAAAAATGACTTCTTATGGTCTCTGCCCTTCAAAGCTTTGTATAAGAACGTGTTTTCTTTCATTGACAGATCTTCACACTGTGACACTAACCTGGGCAGCAGAGCATTGTAACGGGAGACAGATGTGTGTACAGGGCTGTTTCGTGGTTCTGAGACTGAGGTGACGATAATAAGTTCAGTGTAATGGCTTTGGCTTGGACTCAAGTGAAACCTGCCTGTTTCTACCTGCCCTGGTGTTTGAGTGAATGTTACTGCACCTCCATCACACATGCACAGTGTATCTGTCTGCATATCTGTGCGCCAAACAGCCAGTTTATCTTCCTGTTTGTTTTTCTTTCACAATGCCTGTGTATTTCTCTCATTTTGCACTCACACTCACATATTCTGGATTATTAGGGTCTGTGGTTGCATCAGGTTCTACAGAACTGAATCCTGCATAACCTGAAATTATCCGCCAGAATGTTGAAGACGGAATTAGAAATCTAAAATCTCTGTAGCTGAAAACTTGCCTGAGCTGTAAAAGAAGCCTAACCGGGTATGGCGGAGAAGCATGTTCAACCTCTGTAGTTTGAGGTTGTTCTACAGGTCCTAATCTCAGTTCTTCACAATGTAAACCGCCCTTTATAACGGCCACATTCGCAATAGTGTTTCACTCTAATGAAAGTTCAAACGCTGTTGTCTCCAGAGGACAGCGCAGGGTGTGACATACGCATGTGTTAACTTGCTCGTTTAAAGTTCTCATCGTATCAAGCTCCTGTCCATGTATCTTTGAGCATCAGGTGTCATCTTATGAAAGTCTTTGTGGTGTCAAAAGCAGTGGCATGTAGTAAAGAAAGAAAGAAAGAAAATGCTACTTGACCTCTTGATGATCCGAGATCATTTCATAGCATGGCTCATGAAATCTGCTCTTCTCATTTTGCACTCATGTCATATTTTATGGCTTGGATGGAGCATAGATTTATCTGTTTTTCACTATGGACCGAGTGCAGCGGTGTAATGAGTACTGAGTGCGTGATAGTACACTGTGACTATCCATAGGGGTGTGTGTGTGTGTGTGTGTGTGTGTGTGTGTCATGCCTCTTTGTCTTATAACCTGAAAACAAAGGTTAGAGGTACTAAATCTGCCATGCAACATTCTGTGAAACTGCAGCTGATCCATCACAATTCTAGAGTCAAAGCAAAGTGCATTTCCATTCAAATTGATACCGTAGTTATTTAGATCATTTAACGAAAAGGTTACACTATATCACTATAATTTGTGAAAAATATCATTAATGTCCAAGCAACAGGTGAATTCTGATATTTCAGGATACTTTGCATCAGTTCTACAAACATCTGTCCCTCAAAATTTTTCTACATGTCAAATAGGATAATTTATTAAAGGAAGAATAGGCTTATTTGCAATGAACATGCACTTCTTAAAAGCATAAATAAAAAAAAAGAAACTGTTAAATGTTAAATAATAAATTTAATACTGTTTTCATAATCTTTTGCTGTGCTTTAAAAAGAAGTACACTTATTTTGACATGTTGACTAACATACTAAAACTACTTGCAAAGTGCATGATTAGAATTTTAACTGTAGTGTTTTATTTAATGTTACATATTAGTATAATGCAGATTCACAAATGTATAATTACACAAGATTAAATAAAATTATATTTGTTTATTTATTATTATTTGTATTTTGTTTTAACCATAAATGTGTCAGTTGGCAGGAGAAGAAAATTATGAAATCACATATAAAAATGTACTTAAGTCCTACTTAGGTGGCTCAAAAAAACACTAACTTTTAGTTTACTTCTTGTTCAAAAATCTAAATAAAACTGACTGATAATTTAAATCATGCTACATTTAAAATAGAGCCAAAGGTTTATTGCAGGCACTGCACTGTAAAAGTATTCAAAATCTTAAAAGTGATTTTTTTTTAAAAAGCGAGTCTTCGTTTTAGTGCTGGAACTAAATGGAATGCTGAAAGTTTTGTTCATCCTGTAAAGTTCCTGTTGAAGCAACCAGTAAACAACAAACCTGAGTGTCCCATCATTTTAACTGTGATCACTTACCATAGTCAAAGCAAGACTTTTCAACATGAACTCAAACTTTGTGTCTACTTTTAGTTCTACAAAGGAACTGACCAAGTAACTGAAGTTGATATTTTAATGAGAACTATATAACTGAATTATATCTCCATTAACTCGATCAACCTCACCATGATAAAAACACCCTGCAATATAAATGAACAAGATGTAACAAGGGGCCAATAATAACATCCCATTAGAGCTAACATAAATGCAAAATATACGTACATATAAAACAATGTTTTAAAACAAAATACACAACCCACAAGTCTAACTGTTTGCTTTAATAATTAGTTGTCACTCTGCAGTTACCTTGGTTAAAAAGGGGACCTGCTTTAAACAATACTGTATCAATTATTTTCTCTGAGGACAGTGTCATGCAGATTACAGGTTCTGTCAACTCTCTGAGAATTATTTTATGAGGCTGCAAGTATCTGCTTATCAAATGTACCTGTCATAGTTTTTTGGATGGGCGTGCTGAAGCATTGCTCTGCGCTTCAAGCACGTTTGAACCTGCGTGCTTCAACCGCTTGAGAAAAAGAAAGAAAATGATAAGTGAGTGAAACTGCTGTGGGAAAAGGGTCAGTTTTTTAGTGCTGACAGTTACAAGCTCAAGCCAATCAGATGTCTTGCAACATCTTCAACGGAGCACATCCCACCATCTATTGTTGTACAAATGAACTCTTTCACCCAACCCACTGGGCAAAACCTTGGATATAACATGAGTCAACATTCACTGGCAGCTTGCTCTGACACGAAACTCTAGTTGCCTATGGAAATGATGTTGGTCATTATTTGGATTTCGAAATGCTTCATTTTGGCCAAATACATTTTTGATATATGACCAGACAAAAAGCCCAAGTGTAACACTGGTCAATGACGTAAACTATTAATTCATTCAAAAACATAAATCACAAATACAGTGACTTTTATGACAAGCATGTTTTTAGTTTCTGCATTAAAATTAATTGTAATATTTTTGGAGCATAAATGCCAAACAACTGTCCTGATGTCTTAATGAATATATTAGAATTATCTGCAAAAGTCATGTGGTGCGACCAGCAAAGTAAAAAACATGCAGAAAACATAAACAGGAAATGACATCACAGAGAGGACCACTGCAGATCCTCATGACGGAGTGATCAATTTCTTAAAAATATCAGATAGTTTGACATTCTTATGATAAGACAAGGTTGTAAAATGTCATGTGGTACAACCTCCAAAAAAAATATTGTGAATAATAAAACAATAATAAAAATGAATTGAAATATATGTTTCAAAATTATAATGATGATTAAGATGTATACACTCACAAGTATTCAGCATATAAGGAAATACTTAATGCTTCAATTTATTTATTTATTTATTTTCAAAAATTCAGAAATACCTCCAAAACATTTATAAATCTTGGTAATATTTCATGATATTTGTAAAAAAAAAAAAAAAAAAAATATATATATATATAAAATAATATTATAATAATGATTAAGATGTGTACACGCATGAATTCAGAGTATAAATACAATGGTTATAATAATCAATGATTATAATAATGGTTACACCACACAACATTTTAAAGTCATTAAATTAAGGCTTTAAAATGGTATAAAAGTTTTTGAAACCAACTTGAATACAAAACTTGGAACATGTGTTTTAAATTATATTTTTAAAATAGTTTTTTCCTAAATGCTCTTATTTATTATTGATCTGCCTACAGTAACTAAGAAAAATTAAGTGATTGATGTCAGTTGATGTGAGGTTAACAATATACTCTTTAGCCCAACTTCCCAAGCAATTTAATAATCCACTAAACTAAATCAACCAGTCTGTTGATGTCCCATAAAACCTGACCTTTCTGCTGACCTCAAGGATATATCAGACATGAAAGGACAGGGATAGAGGAGGCTTCAGCATACTGCCCTCACTCTCTCGCTGTGTTTGCACTGTAAGCACACGACAGCTTGATAACATCTTCCAAACAGTTTCTCCAAAACACCAGAGCTTATCCCAGCAACCTTCACCGCTGCTCTGTTTATTGGGAAAACGCAAAAAGCAGTTAGTCATTTGTGTATGTCAATTTCAGCACATCATGGAGATCCTTCAGTATTTCTATTCTATTTGCTTAACAATCCCCTTTTGTCTCGAGGCAGTAACTGGTCAAATGGCAGTGAAGAGGTGAGCAGCTGTTACTGAGAGCAAATAGGATGTGGCTTGGATGTAATGTCTATCAGTACGACTTTATCGGTACCTGGCTGAACACTGAGAAACAATAGCCTCTATAAGATACACGCAGTCAGGATGAGTCCTGGCAAGCCTAAAAGGTGGTCTGTATTTGCATCTTATTACCCTCACATCCTGGTGCTCTACACTCAGACTTATGACTGGAGCTGGCAAATAACAGTCAAGAGCAGGAGCGAGGAGAGAGAACACAAACAGACAGGAACTGCAAATAGACTCAAGCAAATCCAGCCACCCGTCCTTCTAAGGAATATGTTAATTACTATAATTTAAGTGTTAACAGTGTTACAGTGCACACTGCAAATATAATATATAGGTATTATATATTTATGTAAATATTTTGTTTCATCTTATGCTAAAAAATGGTATAGAAACAATTTTTACTCAAAAAGTGCCGGTAAATTTGACAAATAATCAAAAAGAATTGGCAAGTAACACATTGGATTAAACATGAAATTTTGAAGTAGAAAGACTAAAATAGTATTTTCTTGTAAAACATGTTTTATTTAAATGTAAAAATGTTTTAAATACAGCTTTTACATTCTATATATTTTTGAATTATAAAAAAATCTAAATCTAAATATATATACAGTATATATATTTATCAGTGAACCCATTTACAGCCTTAGAGGGCCATTTAAAACCTCCTGCTCTGAGATTCTCTCTGACCTGTATCTTGTGACTAAAATCTAGAGGGATGCATAAGCTTGTAAAGTTTAGATCATCTGCTTGTCATCCAAGCAACTCTCTTATGACTCGCAGGCTGCAGTTACTGTACTTCCTCCTTGATTTTTTCTATATAAATACAGTTTCTTCCATATTCTACAGTATTGATCTAGTTCACACATTTACACACATTTAAAAAAGAAATATGACAAATGACAGCTGTTCAGTTCTATTACAAAGCTAAATAAATGCTACAAATTTGCATATCTAAAACAACAATTAAAAAAAAATCTGGTTGACTATAATTTGCTTCAGGCTTTTAAGGATTTTCTTTGAATGCATAGTTTTGTAGGGTGTTTTTCAATGGGTGTTGGTTCGGTTGTTTTGCTATGAGCAAGAGAATAAATCCTTAAGTTAGTTTCATGTGTACAATCATGTCCCATTATTGAGTTCAAACAGGGCTTTGTGACTTGAAATTGCTTTTAATGATAAAATTATTTATATTTATATATATTCTATTTACAAACATTATTACTATTTCATTGTACTAGCTTCAAACATTTTTTTTAAACCAAAATAAGTAGCAATAACTAAATTAGGCTTTGCCAGTTGCCATCAACTATGAACTACCATTCCACTTGCATACAGTCTCTAATACGTTCCTGCTGTCAGAACACATTCAAAGCCGTGACAGCAAATATAAACAGTGTGCCTGCTCAAGCAAGAGTCTGGGCATTAGGGTAAATAAACATTGCAGCAGAACTCTGAGGAGAAGTGTGTATGGAGGGGGAGTATAAACCGAAAACTGAATGATAACATCTCTAAAGCCCTCTCTCACTAAGAAGAGGTGATGTTTATTTTCTCATCTTTGTATCTTTTTAGGTATTATCTCTGCTTAACTGTATAAATGTACTTATCCAGTAGTGCGAACGACTTTCTATGCTTATACATATATTAATTACACCTTTTCAGTAAAGGTATGTCATAGAACCAGAGGAGGAAATGGGTTTCATGAGCTTGGGTGATTTGCATATTAAAAAATGTAAATGTCTTGGAACTTGGGAACTGCAAGCAAGATAAACATCTCCTTTTGGCTTTAAACTTCTTGTAGACTATTAAAATGATATGTAAATAAACACAAATCAGTGTTTTGCTCATAAACAAACAAACAAGATTTGTTTCACAAAAAAGATTACTGTTCACATTTGCTTAGCATGTTTAATTTTATAAGACAACATTTGGGTTAAAATCAGTATCTTTTTCTTGAACATTTACATCATTAGCATACAACATTATTATGCTATAATTATATAGTATTGTGTTTTATAAAGTGACTGATCAGTTTTATTATATATACTTGCATTAACCCCATTTTTCCGTTAAGGAACTCTAATCTTCAGTTTGGGTTGGTGTGGGTGTTCACAGCAGTTTGAATTGGGCCTATCCTACTACGCTAAATGAACGCAGGGTACTTAATGTTGTATTGGCAACACCTAATATTGTTATGCATACAAATCACAACAAACTAAAGACACATGAATATGAATGTGAAGACAAATGCTGCCGAGAAGATTTACAACTTGAAAACTAATTCACAGCAAAATAACATATTTCACTGTTCAAATTTATCTCTAACTCTCTGGTGATAACAGTATAGGTCTATATATAATTTGAAGTTAAACTGGTAATTTCTACATTTTAGTAAAACAAACTTCTAGGAACAAAAACATACTAAGATTTTGCTGTCATGTAGTGGTAAAAAACCCCACTATTACACTGCATTAATTTCATTAGGGTTTTGTTAAGTTAAATACACACAGACCATAAGCAATGAGCGTTTTTGAATATTAAGCTCCTCCTCTTAGGTGTAATCCAATCCAGCGCCCTGTCACAGGTAAAACCGGCCCCAATTTCTCAGTATATCCAAAAAAGCGAGAAAAGCCAACAAAACCCGTTCTCATACAGGCAATTCTAACGCAGCCCTCATCCCATCCTGAAAACGTTGCTCCATACAATAAGAAGAAGGATCGGATTTACAGTACCAACTAGAAAGTCCAGTTCGACCATAAGAGATGTCACAGGAGCATGACAAGTAAGTTCACCACTGTAGGTCCATAGTCTACCTAGAGATTATCAACAGAAAAGGATCCCAAGATTAAAAAATAGAGCACTATTTACTGCTTAATCTTGGTTCATTTGCTGGAACTGACACAGATCAGATTCTTCAGTCTGACTCGTCTCAGTAATTCTGGAAACTGTCTTACCACGAGGAGTCGGACTGACAGCCGAGAGCTGATTCCGCTACACAGTTGTGCTGTCTGGGCTCTTCGGTTCACCTGTCATGTTCAGACCTGCTTCGGTCACAGGTGTATCTGCACCTGCCGTGGGATTTACAAGCGCCGTGCTCTACTTGTCAGACTTGCGTGTTATTTGGTTTGTTCGGTTGTATTTCTTGTGTGCACATTTTCCTCGTTTGGAGTGAAATCACATTTGAGCCCAAAGGCTCAATAAGGAAAGGCTTCTTGTAGGTACAGCTGGAAACAACATCTGTGTTTTTGGAAAGGTAATAATTGGTGAAACATACTGGCTGAAGGTTTTTAGATTAAACCTGTAAAACATCTTGTAATGGCAGTACGTGTATGATTATTTTATGGATTATTATGTTATGATTTTTCAAGTTAAATGTTGTCAATGTTTTAAAAGAAGAGTTGATTGAAACAACACACCAGCTATATGCGTTGGCAATTCCTTCTCAAGAACAGTATTTAAGCCTTTTTGACATTGTTTAAAGCATGCAAATCTAAACTGAATCTGCTGCGACCTTTTTGGAAAAGTTTGGGTTTTGTTTTCTTCTCAGAATTGGTTCGCCTGTACTTAAGAACATCAATAACTAAAGTATACACTCAAAATATTTGCCCGTTGGTGAGCTTTCCCCCATGCAAACAGAACTTTGTTGATGACAACACCATAGCGTAAGCAACGTGAGACCTTGTGTCTGTGAATCCTGAAGAGAAAACTAAAACGCTCTTGTGGAGCTTGGCGGATGTGGCCACAAACTCATCATTAGTAATTTTGCGCTTGGTCGCATCTTTTGTTTTAGAAGTGGGATTGCGTGTCCACAAGGTTTTATTGTCCCAGGATAACGGATCTATCAGGTTGCAAAGCTAAAATCAAACAGGGCACAATTAGTTATCAAATTACTCGTAATCCGTTTGCGTTAACCAACCTGGATGCAAAGTTTTGTCATAGCAACTTTTTATGGATTCATTCGATTATTAAAGGCTAGAGTCTTGTGTGACAAGAGACTAACCATCATCAGGATGAAGACTATCATGAATAAATTCGAAAAGGCATGTTCTAAGTTGAACTAACTTTAAAACTTGATCATATTGTTTTTTTTTTTTAAATGTTCTTCCTTAAATACACTAGTCTGAGCTGTTTCAACTGAAATAAACTTGCACTTGCTGATCTTAAAATATATCAGTGCCTTTGTTTTGTCTCAAGATGCACCCCTGTAATGTTTTTTTCTAAGTATGCTTATAAAAATGTCTTAAATGTGACCCTGGACCACAAAAGCTTAAGTTGCTGGGGTATATTTGTAGCAACAGCCAAAAATGCATTGTATGGGTCAAAATAATTGATTTTTCTTTTATGCCAAAAATCATTAGGATATTAAGTAAAGATCATGTTCCATGAATATATTATGCAAATTTCCTACTGAAAATATATCAACACTTAATTTTTGATTAATAATATACATTGCTAAGAACATCATTTGGATAACTTTATAGGCAATTTTCTCAATTTTCTAAGTATTTAGATTTTTTTTTTGCACCCTAATATTCCAGATTTTCAAATAGTTGTATCTCCCAAATATTGTCATATCCTAACAAATCATACATCAATGGAAAGCATATTTATTCAGCTTTCATATGGTGTATAAATCTCAATTTAAAAAAATGTTACCCTTATGACTGGTTTTGTGGTCCAGGGTCACAAATGTCCTAATTGAACTATGGCCTAATCCTGGTTTAGTCTAAGCCCTGTCTGTGAAACCAGGCGTAGATTATAATTTTTTCCCCTACCTGATTTAACCTCGCCCTGCTTTCCCACCCAAGTTAAAAGGTTTAAAGGTTGAAAAATAAACTCTACCTTGTCCTTATTTCATTGTCAGATGTTTCAACACATAAATACATTTAATGAGCACTGAATCAGAGTATATTCAATCTCTGTAAGCCACCTTTGTCTAAATAATAGATGATGGTACTCAAGAATGACATAACCATGATGAAAACGCACAGAGGCCATAACCGGTTTTCTTAATGAACTTTGTCACAGTCTGTGAAAAGTCACTAGATCTCCTTCTGACACTTTACTGGCCGTCTTACTGGAAGAGCCAGTGAAACATGCTGTCAAACGGGAAGCTGCAGTCTGTGCAGAGATTTGTTGTTTAGGACGGTTTTGTCACAGATCCTGAGATAAAGAAGGCCTTTCACAACAGCCAGCTCTTTTGTCAACTCTTGCCAAAACATCTTCAGATTGTTGATGCTCAACATCCATCATTTTGTTCCTTTTGACTCTTTGTGTTTACAAATCACACAGCCCGTCTACCTCCGCCTGACGATTCATTTAGCTGTTGTTCTAGTACTGATGGCTCTTTCTGAACTGTTCCTCACAGTAAGCGGGCAGTGCTTGTGCTACAGAATGATCCGGCTTACAGCCAGCGGCGGCCTTACACAAGTGAGGATGAGGCGTGGAAGTCGTTCCTGGAGAACCCCCTCACGGCCGCCACCAAGGCCATGATGAGCATCAATGGAGATGAAGACAGTGCTGCAGCTCTGGGTTTTCTATATGAATACTACAAGGTACAACTAGTAGAGATTAACATCAATAATAATTTGTAATGCACTTTTTGCAAACCCAAAATACCGCTATAGCAATAATACACCAAACACAATAAAAATATAAAATGAAATTAATATTATATACATATTTCATATATACATTTAAAATACAAAAAACATGAAAAAAGTATTGAGTTAGTTCTTAAAACAGACAAATGGAAACATCATAGAATTATTCTTTGAAAGGGATGAGGATGAATGGAGGAACTTTACACAACTACAACAAAACCTTATTTAATGCTTATGATAATTATTTGCGTGCTAAATAACGAAGTATTAATTTAATGATATCTGACATCCTTTTGCTTCATAAAATGTCACCTAGTATGTTAAATAGGTTCATTGACAGATATATAATGGGTAAAGTTGATGCTATTGGATGTGGTCAGACTTACATAGAGTTTGTTTACTTTCCCCAGGTGCCGCGGGAAAAGAGAACAATAACCCAGCCAAAGGCTGACGTCCTGGGTTCTGATGTGGATCCCAACAAAAGGTGAAGCTCTCATCAAAGATGCAATAGTGAATGCCGTTTTTCTCATACTGAGAAGATGAGACCCTACTTTATGTTATTCGTTGCTAGGGCAGCAATTAGTTTACTAATCTACAATAATCCATGAAGAAAACTGTCAGCAACGATTTATTTGATCGATTTGCGGAGACTGTTTGCTGAGCACGCTGAACCTATGTCTATATATATATAATTTATCTGTACTTTGTATTTTTGAATTTTTTATTAAGCCAAGCAAATATAGACATTTCGGCAAAAAAAATCAATAAAAAAAAATCAAGCAAGCTGTCGGTAAAAGATTATACTTACGCTTAGACATGCGCATGCGCGTCAACCAGAAACGGCACACAAGTGAAAGGGAAAGGAGGCTATAATCTCTTATCATTTTCAAAACTATAAATATAAAGCAAGTACTTTGTATGCAAATATCTGTTAAAGGTGACGCTTGATGTGCTTACCCTTTAACATTTACTAGCTTCATTGTTTAAAATATAATGTAGTGTTTATATAAAATTTTTGTTTTGTCAGTAGCATGACTTGTTTTATCTTTGGTATTAGATTTAGACATGATAGGTTTATATTTATTTTTAACAGCCGTGCATTTTGCAAATTTTTGTGAAGAAGAACAATGTTTGTTGCAGTTAAATGTGTACCTTCTACATTTATCAGTTGTTTGTAAGTCATGGAAAATATTTTTTAAACTTCATATTGTATATTTATTTTTTTACATTTTCCAAAAGAACCTTGATGACCACTCTCCAAGAGCCATCGCCGGAGAACCGAATCCAGCTTCTGAAAGGAGTAAATATCGTTCTTCCTGGGAACCAGCACACTCAAGACAAGAGAGGCCTTTTCCCCTCACCCGATACAACGGTGACCGTATCCATTGCACCTGGGCCAAACTACCCAGTGAAGACTGAGGGTCCATCACATGGATTCTCCGTCACAGTCCCCAATCCCCACTGCTCCGAACCAGACAGTCACACGGTGGTATTTGACCCTCATCTCCCCCACAACCAGTTCAGTCCGAACACACAACCACGCACCCCAGACTCGACCTTCCCAGAGAACTCAGATGTGAGTTCTCACACACGCATATCTCCTGTCTCCCACCCTCAGACAATACTTCATTTACCTGGTGACTCTAAAGACATTGTTGTATTGAGCCCCCTCCCTATTTTTATTTGAACATGCCAAAATAGCAGCTAGCATGTCATTATGCCATTGTCTCTCTTACACAATAAAGTGCTGTATTTTCCTCACATAATAGCCAGGGCCTTTTCTCTCTCGCTCTCATTCCCGCTCCCTCTCTCTACCTGCTTTTTTTTTTTTTAAACCTGGAGGGAGGATTTCCTTAGAAATGATAGTTCCACAAAAACCTTGCACACACAGGGAGAGCCATTTGGTTTTCTTTTGCTTAGCAATCAGCTTTCTCCCACTGACTGAATGAGTGTTGATGTGGTGTGTTTTGTGTACCACAGGTGTTCGCGTTCCCAAGGGATCTCCAGTTAGGCATGGGTCCCATCCCACAAGAGGACTACACCACTTTTGACACAATGTCAGGGTATGTCAAACATAACCTCAGAACAAACTTCATTCCATTTAAGAGATAGTAGATTCTATCAGCTGAGGGTGTGCAAATAGCATGAATAGATCACTGGTGCATCCTCCTGACAGGTGCTCATGGCTCATGTGTACATGAACGTCAGCAAACAAATATAACACGCTGCCTCTTCTGTGTAATAGCAAACATGGAAATTGTCATGGGTGTATTTGGTCTGATGGTGCAAATATGTATTAAGTGGTGACCCCTTTTTTTGTGTTTGGTCAACAGTAATAATTTTGAATACACATTAGAAGCTTCCAAGTCTCTCAGACAGAAATCTTGCGATGGCACAATGACATACCTCAACAAGGGACAGTTCTATCCCATCACCCTCAAGGAAACCGACAATGGCAAACTGCTGCATGGCCCCATCTGTAAAGTCAGGGTAAGAAGAATATGGAGAAAATTATATATATATATATATATATATATATATATATATAACACTATGTTGTTTTTCAGAGTGTTGTAATGGTAGTGTTCGGAGAAGAGAAATCCAGAGATGACCAACTCAAGCACTGGAAATACTGGCACTCAAGACAGCACACGGCCAAGCAGAGATGCATCGATATTGGTGAGAAGTCTTTGTCTTGGGGTATCAGTACACCATCAGTACACTCACTGATCTCACTCATACTTTCATGTCTCTTTGATTCTCTGGTCTAGTGTAGTTCAGGGTGGAGCAATGAGTACAGATAGCAAACAGGCATACAGACAAAGTGGATGCAGGGGGGGCTGCAGGTGGGGACAAGACAATAGGTCAAGGGGAAAGCCATCAATGACCTCCACAATGAACACAACAAATAAAAGATGAGCACTGTAAAAACATGAAAGGGTACACAACAGAATCTTGCTTTCAATGAAAGTCAACTTCTGAGGGGAACATACCCTTTATGACTTAAAGGGATAGTTCACCCAAAAATGAAAATTGTCAACATTTACTCACCCTAAATGTTGTTCCAAACCTGTAAGAGTTTCTTTCTTCTGTTGAATGTAAAACAACATATTTGGAAGAATGTTGATAACTAAAGAGTTGACTGTAGCCGTTCAATTCCATAGAATGGAAAATACTGTGGAAGTCAATGGCTACCATCAAGTGAGCTATCCCTTTAATGGCATAATATTATATTAGTATAAGTACAACATGTGTTACAAAAAAGCCTTGATTAACTAGTTATGTTTAACTGTTATGATTTTATCTAAAAAGCTCATTAGCATTTAGTTATAGTCTATGATAGTCACTACTGCCTGTGTTATTGATTTCAAATTATGATACGACCAAAATATTCCATTCCCAATTTATCCACTCTCTTAGAAAATCTAAATCATGCACTTGTCTGTCTATACTCATTAATCAAGCCTCTCTTGCCTCCCACAGCGGACTACAAAGAAAGTTTCAACACCATCAGCAATATTGAGGAGATTTCATATAACGCCATTTCATTCACATGGGACATCAGCGAGGAAGCAAAGGTAAAGACATTTTAGGGCACTTCTAATGTTTGCTTAGTTTTAGTGAACAGATTTAATTAATAAACAGCGTTATTGCTCTTTTATTTGATTTGCCTCTTGACATCTGTTAAAGAAAACAAGCGGCTGAGTTTACAAATGGATAATAGCAAACATCTTTTTTTAATTTGTTTCCATGTGTTAAATTTCTAGGTATGTATTTTTGGTATGCAGATAAAGGATCTTAAAATAGACATGACCTTTTAGGAAAAGTATGACTAACATGAAGATTTACACTCAAAATAGACCATGTTCATAACATTTATAGTACATAAAAAAGGCAACAAAAACAAAGTGTGCTGTATTCTGAGAAACATTAAGAAATATCCAAAGAAAGTGTGAAGAAGGGGCTTTCCGAGATTAGTTTAGTTACTTGAGCTGGGCATTGGTGTTTTCTAACATTGGCCAATACCTTTACTTCTTTCTTTTTTTTTTTTAAGATGAAGATGCTGGACTGATGTAGATATTTGTTGTTCACTGAGATTAGGTGTATGTGAATGCTGAAAACATTAGTTCTCAGATCATTAGGCCTGACAGCCCTATTTTGTGCTGAACTGATGGGTTTATGGGGAGACGTGCCCAACAATGGCATCAAGAATGAGGAAACTCTAAAGGGGGAGCAGTGAGCACTGACAGCTAATGGAATCCTGTTTGACGAGTGTGTCGAGACTAGTCAGGTTAAACCCGTTGCAAAGTTACAAACAGATTTTGGTTCAAATCCTCTGCCTCAGTCTGATTAGTTTAGATTTTTCTGTTGGTTTCTAAGTTGAAGCAGATCTGTCTGAGAAATAGTCCTTGTTGTGTATTCATGAAATTATAGTTCTAATTAGCCATATTAAAGTAAACAATCCAAAGTTTACAAATTAATGAGGTATTTTTGCAGTGAGCAGTGTTGTCCTATAACCAGGATGCAGATCATAAGATAAGCCCAGCGCTGTAGGATACTCATCCGTGTGTGCTCAGTCTCCTGTGTGCCGACTGTTTGCAGTGTTACATGTGGGAGTGGTTTAGATTCTGTGTGCTTGGGAAAGACAGATAGAGAGAAACAGAAAGTGGAGCGAAAGAAAGGACAAGACCCTGAGAGGTTTGGAAAAGGACAGTTGGAAAGGATTTGTGGCGCATCCTAGCGGATTTTTGAGAAATGACCAGCATTGAGTGAATGCTTGTGCAAATATTTGATGATTAGTTGAAAGACCATTTGTTTGTAATTCTTATTCTTATTTTGTCTCAGGCCTTTTGTTAATAAGCTATTATTACGTAAGATGCTGTATTGTCATTGAATAAAGTTAAAGTAATTTTTGCTTTGGTAGGAATAAACAGATGCTGTTTAAGAGTTGTACATATACACAACCATTCAAAAGTTTAGGGTTAGTAAAAGAATTCAAAGAAAATAATACTTTTGTTCAGCGAGGATGCATTAAATTGATCAAAAGTTACAGTAAAGACTTTCACATTGTTACAAAGAAAATGTCTACTTTATATCCATCAGAGAATCCTGAAAAAAATATCACTACTAGCTATAACTGTTTTTTTTTTCAGTGTAAATGAACTATAAACATATTGCACGCTTCAAATGGAGTATTTCCAGAAACATTAATATAGACGAAACAATAATAATTGATATAATTAATATTTCACCGTTTTAATTAAATTATTTCATTACATAATATATTAAGTTTGTTTTATAGACCATGAGTGCTGGAATTTAACCCAAAGTCTAAAAAACATTATGTGCTGTGATTCTATTCTGTTTTCAAAAGGGGGCGACAAACAACACAGATAATGGGCATGCTTTTACAGAAAACAGTATTCATAAGTTCAAAACAAACAAATCTATCCTCACAGTGAATGAAGTTTAAGATTAAAAAAAGCACTTTAACGTTTTTTCTTGCTTGTTCTTTCAATTCACTGCACTTTAAAATGTTACTATTTTTATTTTTTTGAAAAAATTCTGGAAGAAAAAAAATAAATATATATAATATTTTTTTGGACTAGTAAGAATTTATATTCAGTGTGAATTATGCTTTTTTTTACTTCATACATCTGAAGAAATTTAAGTTGAACTGATCATAGCAATGCTCTTTATTTCCAATGATCAATTTGTAACAAATGATGATTGTTTCCTCTCTTCCCTCGTTAGATCTTCATCTCAGTGAACTGTCTGAGCACAGACTTCTCCTCTCAGAAGGGAGTGAAAGGCCTACCACTCAACATACAGATCGACACCTACAGCTACAACAACCGCAGCAATAAGCCTATCCACCGCGCTTACTGCCAGATTAAGGTCTTCTGCGACAAGGGTGCAGAGCGCAAGATCCGTGATGAGGAGAGGAAACAGTCCCGTAGGAAGGGCAAATGCCCTGACGTCAACCCTCCTTTGGGAAACTGTAAGCACGGCTTCAGGCTTTTACTTTGACGTGTAGATTTAACTGATTTGATGGTGCTTCGCAGTAGAAACGTGAGACTAGAGCTCCAGGAAGATGTGTTTTTCACTCTATCCCTGCCCCGTTTTTCCCAGTTGGGTCAGATGTCAAGGTTCCCCTTCTGCACAAGCGCAGCGACATCACCATCTTCAAGACAATGACGGACTTCGAGACACAGCCTGTACTTTTCATCCCCGACATCCATTTCTCCAACTTCCAGCGTCATGTGAGTAAACTATGTGCAAAAAAGTTTCATTTCACAATTACAAATATCACATATACAGTAAAAGTTTATAAGCTGCAAATGACCTCTTTGAAACTATTGGGGGTCAATAAGTGCATATTGGCTTTATAGACCCGCCCCATAAAACAAATCTAAAAAGATTATGATATTTGCCGTTTTTTAACATTTCCATCATTGTCAGACTTATGAAACCCAAATGCACTGTGCTCTACAAGTATACAGCTGCTAGACATGTAGATTATGCAGTGTGTGTCATGACACATTGCATGTAAGCACTGGTGATAAGATACGAGAATGTACGATAGTTCAGCATGTGAGCACAATCATATAGTTTAGGTTAATTTTGACCTCAGTAACTCTCCAGTTTCTGGGTTAGTACTGCATGGCACTAAATTTGCAACTTTTGCATTAGCAATCCAGAATCTTATCTGTTAGGCTTTGCCGGAGATGGTCCAGTCTGAGAAAAATGAAGGACATCAGAAAATGCTGGTGCAAGATTGGGGTAATGGGGAAAAAAGATAGAGCAACCTGGCTTTTGTTTGAACAGTTTATCACCTTTTCCCATTAAAAGAACTTGTACGTTGTGAGTTATTAAACACAAATGGTGTAAAATCATGCATTTAAATGCACTCAGGGGCTTGAAATAGAAAGAATATTATTGGAAGATAATGAGTCAATCAATGAAAGACACATTTATGTTCTGTTAAGATTGACTTTTTATGATATAAATGTAAAAATTAGTATGTGTATTAAAACCTATTAAATGTATATAATGCTCTTGGGGGTGTTAAAAAAATCTGTTTAAGATTATGATTTGTGGTCTCTAAAAAAGTATTAATTATCTATGTGCCAGTGCCTCTATGATGAAGCCTCCTATCAGAAATGTTCCATATGATCATTTACATATAAGTGGCTGTAGGTAAAAGCATATTGACATCACTTCAGTGCTCTTTATTGCATGTGTGAGTGCAGACAGCTGAAGCATTTCACGGAAACAGCAGATTGTCGTTGGGTCACGGTGACCAGAATGATGCAGTCAGTTGGAAGGAATACAGTCATTTCTCTCGGTTATGAAATCTGCCATTTATGGCATGGGATTGGCTGTTATCAGAGGTTTCTTGGCAAGGGATCACTTCTTAACAAATCCAAACATGCATAATTTACCCCGCCAGCTTTGTGCAGCATACCATTCCGGTCATAAACATCAATGGTACCCATCACTGACTCGCATGTCTTAGACCTGGAAGTTATTTTTTAAATCAGTTCAGTTGCTTGGTAGAACCCTTCCTTTAACTTTACCGTCCACCTTTGACTCAAAAACCTGGTCACCTATATGGCTAAAATCACATGACACAGGAGAGCAAATGTTAGACAGTGTCCTTAAACATGACCTTTGATCATCAGTAGTTGTGTGACATTGAAACCCAGAGGATATCTAGATCCAAAAATAAACCCTCTGGCTATTTACTTTTCACTAAAATCAAACAAAAAGAACAAGAAAAGTGAACTTTGCCATACTTTTCTAGTGTCACAAACGAAGCAAGTTCAGAGCTGTGGAACGATGTGCTTTTATGTGCTTATACAACGCATTTTGCTATTGTTCTGAATGGTCAGATTTATACTCTGGGGGTCTTTTGTGATGAGTTTACATTGCAGTATGCAGGAGCTAGAGCAGAAAAACAAAAACGTTGGTCTCAATTTACAACGCATCATTAATCATCCCATGTCGGTTAACCGTGTTAATGGTTTAACCCAGGGGTCTTTAATAGGGGCTCTGCGGTCATCCTGCAGGGGAGCTGGTTTGACATCTTAAACAGATTTTTGTGGCAAACAAAATGAAGCAGTTCAGTTGAATGTTTAATTCTCCTCCAACAATAAAATACATCAAGTAAAATTAAAATGTAATGACTTTTAAATGTGAGCTTCATGGCAAAGTACATAAATATCCTGTAATCAATATAATGTTTTTTTATTTTTTTTTCAAAGAAGTCTCTTATGCTCACCAAGGCTGCATTTATTTAATTAAAAAATGTAGAAAACAGTAATATTGTGCACTATTATTACAATTGAAAACAGCTGTTTTCTTTTAAAAAATCTATTTTAAAATGTAACGTATTACTGTGATGGCAAAGCTGAATTTTCAGTAGCAGTCATTACTCCAGTCTTGAGTGTCACATGATCCTTCAAAAATCATTCTAACGTGCAGATTTGGTGCTCACAAACATTTATTATTCTTATCAATGTTGAACAGTTGAACAGTTGTGCTGCTTAATATTTTTAATATACTGTAAATGATTTGAGAGGTCCAAACTCAACATTTTATGAAAATTTTCTGTTTGCACAATCAAATGATGTGAACTGAAAACCTTTTAACACTGGCATTTGAACAAACTGAACATTTTCAGAGTGCATGGGACTCTTGGCCTGAAAAACGAACCCTGGTTTTACAATGCCTCCTTTTTCTGAAATATTAAAAGGTATTTGTTAATGAATGTTATTTAGCTTCTTTTATGGCTTTTCTCATTACAGCCTTTCCCTCCGGAGGACTCAGAGGAGGGGTGAGTTTCTGTCTTTTGCCTACTTCATGTTCATTTATGTCAACAATGTTTGTTCAAGACAGGGGAGGGTTTGAAATGTGCATTATTAGAGCAAAACGGCCTTTAGCTCTGCCCTGAAGTGTTGCTCCCTGTACAGTGTTTCCAGGAAATGTGCAGGTGGTGTTTGAGTCATGGGTAATGATGTACTTGTTAGCTCCTTCTTTTCTGTAGGGATGGAGGTTTTCTCAGAACTACACTCATCTGCTGCATCTTTCTCATCGTCTCTTCCCTCTTTCAATGTTCAGCTCAGCTATGAAGAGATTACCTTATTCCGAGGAGGAGTTTGTATCACCTCCCAATAAGCTGGCAAGGATGGACGAGCCCAAAAGAGGTGTGTTATAACTGGAACTGGGTTATATGTCATTTGTTTTGTCTCTGCTGTGGATGAGACCGATTTTTTGGGGTATTTTTATGTTTATTTTGTATTGTTGGCACTATAGTATCGGCACTGTTATGGTGCAATGCCATTTGGTTGCTTGTGAGTAACCACACACAAAAACATCCTAATTCAAAACACATTTGCTCAGTTCCAAAACTTAGTGAGTTGCCTGTGAAGGATATCTACTAAGATGTTGTTTTTGACTAAATTTAAGGCAATATCACATGTATCCTTCATGGAAAAGACAATCCCATAATGCACTGCGGTATGCTCAGTAAAAATAAAAATGGCAGACTTTCTGAGAGAAATGTTGGTTTTAAATATATGCTGCATTCAAGTCATGCTGTAATTATCGTAATTATGAGATGACAACTCATGACGTTCATGTCCACGGACTAGGAATTATGTGTTTCTGTGGCAAAACTATCAACGCCTAAATGAATTTTCAGCAGTCAGGGGTTACAGCAGTCACGTGATGCAAGTCCCAGCTCTCAGAAAATTCAGAGTTTACAAGTTCTATGAAGACTTCAATGCTTTTTACAAGTCAGAAACTCATAATTACAGTAATTCTGACATGACGTGAACAGTACTGAAAAGAATTCATAAAATACTATAATAAAATATTTTTTAATTGTAATTAGTGCTGTCACACGATTAATCGCGATTAATTGCATCCAGATTAAAAGTTTTTGTTTACATAATATATGAGTGTGTACTGTGTATATTTATTATGTATATATAAATACAAACACATGCATGAATATATTTAAGAAAAAAATGTTGTGTTTATACATAAAATATATTTATATAGAATTTAAAATATAATAATATAAATATATAAACGTATGTACATGTAAACATTTAAAAAATATATACTTACTGTGTGTGTATTTATATATACTTAATAAACACAGTGCACATACATATATTATGTAAACAAACTTTTATTTTAGATAAGATTAGTTGTGATTAATCGTTTGACAGCAAAAATTGATATAAAAATCTACATATAATAATAATAATAATAATAGATATTAATAATTGTAAATGGTATAATATATTTTTATTTACATATTAATTATATAAACATATTGTTTTATTGTTTTTCATTTGTATTATTTTACCCAGTATGTGTGCTATGTCATTTATTTTATGCTTATTAGAGTGTTAATTTGCTTAGCAACATGCTGTTATCAAACTCTATTGAAATCAGTTGTACAAGTTAGAGTTTACAAGTTGCAATTATGAGTTCTATGAGGATGTGAATGTTTCTTCATAAGTTGGAATCTCATAATTCCGACAAGGCGTGAGCGCACTTATATTTACATTTCATGCAGTACTGAGGAGTATCCATAAAGTAATAGAATTAAAAATAATTGTAAAAATATAATAATAATAATAATAATAATAATAACAACAACAGTATATAATTTAATTAAAATAATAATATATACTTTTTTAATACGATGTATTTTTATACAAAAAATATTGTTTTTAATTTAGATTATTATTATTACTTATAATAATTTATAATACGATTTTAAAAAATTTGTTCTTTATTTTGATTATTTCACACAGTATTTATGTGTGCTACAGCATGTCATTCATTTTATGTGTATTGTAATATTAATTAGCTTAGCAACATGCTCATGCCAACCTAGGCTCATAGGAAGTACTGTGCTTGTGGCGATGCTTCTGCAACACCATTTTTATGTACCTTACTGCACGTTTCGCTGCAGTTTCAAAATGATATGTCCAGTGAATGGCGCTAAAATGCACATTCAATACGTGACCACGTTTTTATTTTTATTATGTTGGTACGGGCACATATTGCTGGATTTTTATTACACCCCCTACACCAAACCCAACACTAAACCTAACCGATAGTGTTACGAATGATATAAAACCATATTCGTTGATGCAACCATGCTATACTTCCTTAAACGCAGATATCAGCTGTTTTGTCAAACTGCAGTTTCCCAGGATTTGTACCGGAGGTCTTCCACTCACAAGTGCAAACCACCGAGCAAACTTACTGACTTAGAAAACCCATACATTTGAAGCTGTATGTGTAACACTAACGTTTAAAAGTACCAGTTTTCAAGTCTTGCAGCATGTTAAAATTGGTTTGAATAGCAATATTAGGCTTTCTTTTTCAAACTCTGGCCCTGTAAATCATACTTTTTGTGAAAAGGAGCCTCTAGTGTTCATTTCAACTGGAAACTGCAGCAATTCGTACGTATAGGTAAGTTTTTTGAGTTTTGCAGAAATGTACATAGAGGCACATATTTCCAATGAGCCTGGGTGGGCTCATGCTCATATCAAACTTTTTTTTTTTTAATTGCGTGTGTGGGGCACTGTTTACGTGATGTGCAGAGTCACTCTGTCCAGTACCAGATCAGTCACTTGTGAGGTTCCATGACGTTAGGATGCTGCCTTAGAAGGCAGTTGCCTTTGTGGATAGTAGGCAGTGATTCAGCTGACTTGGTTTTGGAACAGAGCTATTGTTTGTACCCAGATAGGTCCTAATTATAGACTAGTATGTCTCAGCATTTCAGTGGTAATCACTACTGCTTAGATCACTTTAACAAAAGATGCAAAACCAAACATCGGTGGGATTTAGTAAATAAAGAACGGAAATTTGCTGCTAGCCCTCCCAACACGATGCCTTGTCACTCTGTGGCCATCCTCTGCTTGTTTATCTATCTAATAGCAGTCACGGTCAGCCATGTGTGGGTGGATTTAACCAAACCTCTTGCCAAAGGCAACACGTCGACTTTGGAATAGGATGTAATGTGTGTAATCTGTGTACTCCGGACTGTCCACAGCACTGAACCTCCCTTGCTGTAGCTCAGTGTTCCCAGTAATGGCTTGGGATGCTGCCCAGTCCTTCTGGGGTTTTTGGGTGAAAGGGGAGGAGGGGACGGCACCGGTGTTTATAGACATCAGCAGCAACCCCAGCTACAGGGAACAGAATGTGAGACACAAGGTTTTTAAAGGCATGCATTAGAAGAGCATATCAAATCATCTGCCACAGCCACATGAAAGCCTTGGCTGATGACTTGGATTTTACTTTCTAGTTTATTTTGGTTTCCAAGTCTGACCTCAGTTTCAAGAAAACTGGGCTTGCAGTTTGTGCATGAGTGACCATAGCTGACCACATTTCTCTGCCTTTGCAGTTTTGCTGTATGTGCGCAAGGAGGCAGAGGAAGTGTTTGATGCGCTCATGCTGAAAACTCCCACTCTAAAAGGCCTGGTGGAAGCGGTGAGTTCACTACTCTTTTCCCAAATGTCCACAATCAACATCATTAGTGCCATTTGCTAAGGCAAATTCCCATAATGCATTGTGATGAGCTCTGTAAAAAATAAATCCAATATAGTGCATGTCAAAAAGTATCCCTAAATTCATTAAAAAATATTATTTCATTAAAATGGTCATAATGCTGAAGTATTACAGCAATTATTAAAAGTATCAAAACATTTAAATATTTGTTTGTGCTTTGTAAATTTATGCTTATTAGACTGTTGTTCTGTTAGCTTAGCAATATGCTAACTTAAAACTCCATATGACCTGGAATTAATTTCACTTTTTGAAACAATCATTCTTTGACAATCATTCCCTGCCTGACGATAAAACTAATAGCAATGATAGCAGTTCACTAAAAACACTTGAAGAGTGGAACCACTTGCATTTCTTTAGGAAATGTAAATCTAATATAACTAATACAGGCTCACTGCCTTTAGTGCAGGGTTAAGGACACAGTCACAGAAAGAATTGAGAAAAACATTAAATGTTCTAAACATTATAATTTTGTTTAGTAATGCATCGCTTGCACCACACAAACAGACAATAACACACATGAACACTCCTTCCAAGAAACCCAAAAACTCCCACCCAAAAATTATACATCCCATCCAAACCCACAGCTACGTTTCTAATGCAGCGCAGCACCTCCCAGAGAAATTCAGATGCCAGAGAAGTGCACTAACATGTGGCCAGTGCAGAAAAGTCCCTGAAATTAGAGTCTGCAGCTGGGTGATTTAATGGGGACATTGAGTTACGTAGCAGGACATCGACTGTCAACAGGTCTTCTGCATTAAATCATTGCAGGAGGCCACAACGAGAATCACCCTGCCTCACAAACACATCCATCTAATAATCATAAATGCTGGCAAGGGCTAAAGAGGTTCCTGTGACAGGTTTCAGAAAGCGTGCGTGTTTTCATGTAGTGTGCGTAACACAACGCTAACCAAGCATTGCAACACTTCAGCCAGCTATGAGAATGAGAAGAGAGAATGTTAGGATAACGTCAGGGGGGGTTGGGAAAACATTAAACTGAATCACTCGTATCCCGAAATAAGATGAACTTTGATTCTAGTTGGCTTGAAAACTTATTTAGGCCTACAAATGTTCCATTTAATCAGTAGTGTTGCATTACTCACCGAATTACTACTTTAAATGGATATTTCACTCAAACATAAACATTCTGTCACCATTTGTGGAACATAAAAGAAGATACTTTGATAAATGTCTGAAGATTGTTTTTTTTGTTTTTTAAATAGCTTCTTTGAACTATCCTTTTAAAGGAAAGGACCAGTCTGTGATATTCAAGATGGATTTGTTTTATTGTAACCACCTTGTATTGAGTAACAGTGTTTCTTTCAGCCATTCTAAAAGTCTAATTATATAAGTGTACTTGCAAATAAATTCATTATTATTGTGCTGAGTTGCTCAGTTGCTGTCCTTATTAAGACTTAACTTCCTAATGGATTTGCTCTCCACCAGATTTCAGAGAAATATGATGTTCCTCTTGAGAAGATGGGAAAGGTCTGCAAGAAATGCAAGAAAGGGTAAGATTTCTTTAAACTAGGGCTGTCAATCGATTACATTTAGGGGCATACACATAGGTTTGCATTAAATTCATTATATATTTTTAATTGAATTCATTCAATTAAGGGGAGACACTGCAAAAACTGTTTTTTCATATACCTGTCAAATTTGAGATTTTGGGCTTTTGGGTTTTTCATAAAGTATTGTACTAGTACTAGTGGAAAGAAAACATCCAAAAGACAGTTTTCTTTTATAGCACTTTATCTATTTGTGTCAATAGATTTCAATTACAATACATATTTTTAAAGGCCGTTTTCTCAAAATGAGTTTTCTCTCCTACATTGAGCCATATATCTCCACTTCAGTATACTCTCAGAAATAAAGGTACAAAAGCTGTCACTGGGGCGGTACCTTTTCAAAAGGTATACTTTTGTACCTATTAGGTTCAAATATGTACACTTTAAGTACTAATATGTACCTTTAAAGTACCAAAATGGACCCTTCTGTTCTAAGTATTTTCTGAATTATGGAGTGACAAAATGAGATACCCAAAATTCCCTCTGTAAAAACTTTTGACTCTAATGTGTCAATAAAATGAAATAAGAATTTTGATACCAACTTCATCCAGTGTTTAGATGTTTGTTCTAGAAATGTATGCAAATTAGCACATATTTCATTAAATAATGCCTCATTTGCATATTTAAACCTAACATTTTAGAAAGCTTGTAATACAAAAAATGTTTGCAATTATCAATGTAATCAATCAACTAGGTAAGTAAGGTGATAACTATTATTTTATTTTACCCTATTCACCTGCAGTTTTTCTATTTTAGATTATTTATTATTTTAGAATTCATTTATTTTAATGATTATAACTAATGAATTTAATGAAACAAATGAAATATAAATAAAACAATAAATTAATTAAAAATATAAATCTAGAACTAAAAATATTACACGTTTTTATTCAAATGAATTAAATTAAAAATTCATTTTAGTCATTTATATTCAATTATTACAAGATTTTTTTTTTTTTTTTTTGTAAATTAATTTCAATGTATTTTTATGAATGTATTTAGTAAATCATTTTACTAAATGACCATGTTAAATTCATAGCCCTAATTTAACCGTTTGATCAATCACTGAACCACGGTCAGTCAGGGGTTAAACTAAACCGCAGTGTTCCTCCATCTCGGTTTCTTTTCAGGATCTTGGTAAACATGGACGACAACATCATCAAGCACTACTCCAACGAGGACACCTTCCAGATCCAGATTGAGGAAATGGGAGGAATGTTTAAGCTCACGCTGACAGAGATTTGAACATCCTACAGACTGGTTTACACCAGGCTTCCTGCTCTATTAGGATACAACAGATCCCTCAGCAACTCGCTGTCATCTTTTAGTATAGTCTAATGAACAGTTTTTGGGTGACCTAATACAGTATATGAGCCTTAAGTACTTTGTGAATTGAGAGCGAAATAATAGAATCTCTCTCTGATGTGTTTCTGCCAAATACCTTGAAGGTTTTGAGCCATATTTTCTATTTTACCTGAGTATAAGCAGCTGTCTTTTTATCCCTTGTCAGTTATTTTGTGATGCTGAAAGAGAGGTCACAAAAATAATTCACTATTAGTTTTCCTCAGTCATAGCACTGGAGATGCTAATCTCAAAAAAGGATGAATGAATAGGATGTAGTGAAATGGGTTTGGGGAATCAGCATTGCTTCGCTGTATTGATATTAATAACCCTGAGCAGTATTTAGTGAGTACAGTATATTATCTCTTGCTCAGCAACTCTATGAGATGCAGTGTCACAAGCACTGTGTGTACAGTGTGTGCGTAACTTTTATTCCCAATTTTCAACCCGTAGACTTCCACAAAGTCTGTCATTCCTTATATGAACAAATAAGGTCCGTACAACAGGCCCTCTGATAAATCCTTCAGAAGGCATTTTCAAAATGTGATCCTTAGAGAATCAGTATAAACTTGATTTTAACAGATTTATAAGCACATTATTTTGTATTGTTAGCAAATGAACTGTGATTTTGTTGAATTTGCAATCAGTGCTAATGTAATTCATGATTACCAAAGCTACAATATCAGGAAGTGCATGCAAGCATCTTTGAAGACTATCAAATAGATAGTGTTACATTTTGTTTATTTGGTTACGCAGTAAACATTATATGACGCCCCATAAACTACAGTTATTTTGATTGTACTGACCTCATGCACATGCTAAAACTATAATTCCTATTTCACTTCTGATTATGCATTCCCCTTTCGAAAATATGTTGTTTCTGATTAAATGTACAGCTTTTGATTCATTTTTCTAAATGTAACCGATACACTCTTTGTATCATTGCTTTTGTATATATTTATTGACATACTGGGATGGGACTTTTTTATAACTATAACAAAGTTTTCTATACTATTTTAAATTTTTACATGGAATCATTCTAAATGATCTATTTATGCAAATGGGAATATTTGTAGTTTGTTGTTAATGTCTGATTTGGATTTAATGTGCATATTTAAGTGTTCTTATACACACAGATATTGTTTTCCTGTACTTCTTAACTGTTAGTCAGACATGTTTCCTTTTTTGTATCAGATACCTATCTGAAGCTCCAATAAAAGCCACTTGGGCCCTTGTATTTTATTTGGCTGTCTGTGTGTCCTGTGGTTTTTAGCTAGCTGTATCCAAAAGAGTTGTCATGGAAACAGGCTGTGCCCCAATAGCCCATCTGTCTGGTTGACAGGAAGTGGGCGGCTAAATAGAGAGTGTCTCAAATCAACAGTGGCCTCAAATACCCCCTCAGCCTCAGTTCCCCTCTTCTAAGTTCCTTCATGGAGGGGAAAAAAATCACTCTTCACCAGGGAGGAGAGAGATGGTTATTTTATTTTATATATATTTTTTTTTATTTATATCAATATTTTTATCTTTTATTTATGTTACAATTATATTTTTGTATGTATTGTTTTGTACAAAAATAACATTTTAATATTTTATTTAAAAAAATATTTTATGAATTCACAGTATTTCTATCCATTTATTTATTGTAAATTAATTTTTTTTTTCTGTATTTTAGAATTCCTACAGCACGCGCGCACACACACACACACACACACACACACACACACAAAAAGAATGCAAAAAAGAAAAAAAAGAGTCCAAGTGGTAAGTGAACTGTTTCTGTGCTTGCTAAACTCTAGAGATGTAAGTGAGAGAAAAAAATTAGTTCATCATCATGAGCCTCTTCATGAGTGGGCTTCACATAACACGAGCGATCTGGCTAGATTTTACTCAGGGACGTTTAGTGTCACAACAATGCGGTGAGCCATCTGCTTTGTGTTTTACACCACCATCTTTCTTCCACAATTTTCCATGAACCACTTCTGTCCTCATGCAACCTTGTAGTATTGGCTTCACTAACCTAGTTGAATTCGCGTTGTTTACAGCAGCCATTACTCCAATCTTCAGATTAACATGAACCTTCAGAGATCATTCTAATATGCTGATTTGAAAACAGTTATGCTGTTTAATATTTCTGCGGAAATGTGATGCTTTTTTTTTTTGCAGCATGTTCTTAGTTTGGCACTAAAACATCTCATAAAGTACTAGATTTGGCTTCTTCCTTACACATACTCAGTAATAAATTTAAGGAGGATAAGTGCTTTTTATAGCATTTATATAAGCTTTTTAGAGCAGGCAGCACTAAATAAATCCATAAAGATAGTGTTTTATATGTTTGTTGTTGTAATACTTGAATTTGTGTGTGACGAACTATAGGCTACTATAGCTTTAAGAGAAAAAGTAATGACTTTGTTTTCAACCCGTGGGAAGTTTGACAGACTTAAAATGTTAAAATATAGGTCAGGAGGGGTATTAAGTAGCCTGTTCTTTCCTGTGTGTGTCTGCACGCACGCAAAAAAAATCCCATTATGTTGTTTGCTAACATTCTTGTCCTAATCCATTCTCATTCACAGCACTTGTTTGTACTCAAGTGGGTAAAATGCTGAAAGGCTTGTAATATAAAAAAAAAAAGCCCTGCGGTGACAGAATATGTGGAGAGATTCTGGGTTTTTTTATTCCCTCTCTTCCTGTCAGTGGTTACTCTTTACTTGAAACCATACTTCTAAACACCTTGCTTTGAGCTATAATGGCTGAATTTGGCCAAAGAACACAAAGACAGCGTGTGGAGAAACAATATAGGCTCATCCTGGCCCTATCCGTAGCTGTGACTGTTTAGGCCCTGAGGACGCTATGGCTCTGAATCAGCACACTCTTACTGGATTACCTCAATACTCAGCACAAACACACCCTTCACTCGCCCACTTGCCCTGATTGTTGACTGATAGGGCAACAGTCTTTCATACCTATTGCTGTAGACCTTTTGGTAAAACTGTGTAAACATATAACAAAACACTAAATATCTAGCACACACCATGTGTAAAAATGTTCAAATAAATTATTATAACTTTAATATACACTACTATTCAAAGGTCTGGTTTCTATCTATCTATCTATATATGCAAGGATGCATTAAATTGATCAAAAGTGACAGTAGTCATAGTATTCATGTTGCAAGATTTATATTTCAAATAAATTAAACAACATTCAACATGGCTAATAATAGGAAATGTTTCTTGCAAATCAGCATAAATCAAAATGTTTTCTAAAGGATCTTGTGACTGAAGACTACAGTAATGATGCTGAAAATTCAGCTTTGCCATTACAGTAATAAATTATACATTATATTTGAATAGAAATCTGTCGTTTTAAATTGCTACATTATTAGTTTTTACTGTATCTCTAATGAAATAAATGTATTTGCATAAGAAATATCTTTCAAAAATATTTTGAAAAACCATACCGATTCCAAGCTTTTGAACAATAGTTTATATAACACTAAAAAATGCATATTTCAGTAAGATGGTGTGCAATGACTGCTGGGTAAAGATACTGTTTATGTCCATGTGCACTTGCTCCCTATGCCCTATGTTCCCTATGAAATCTCACTAAAGATGCCTCAAGGGCCGGTGACATTATATTCATGTCATAATTCCAAGAAAGTTTTTTTTTATTATTGTTTTGTTTTCAAATAGTTCGGCATCTTATGATTGATCACTTGACTCTTTGTTTTTTTTAATTAATTAATATCGGAGTGACCTCAAATCCTGTGGCTGGGTACTTCAAGCAAGCTTGTTTGCACTCTGTTTGTGACATTGACAGAGTAACTCTTTCCCATTTAATTTGGGAAAGAGTTTAATCTAAAATAACACAAACTGTCACAGTGATGAATCAATGTGGCCAAAACCAAACTTTTCCTGTAGGTGTCATTCCTTTCCACCTGTTGTTTATAGTTTTGTGGAGTTTTTTTTTTTCATTGGAGGTGGAGCTTGTTTGCTACCCCTTTGTTTTTTAAATACACATAAATTGGTCTTGCCCAAACTCATTTGAAACACTGAAAACAAACTTGAGGAACCATATTTGTGTGCACATTTTTATGTACAGCTTTTGATTCAAATGTATATTTTTTAGACTTTTGTGCATAAGAATACAAATTCAAATCCTGAAAAAAATTTTTAAATGGTATATTCTTAGCTTCATTTGCTTTGTGTTTTCGAAATCACACAATCACTAACTTCTGACGTGTATATTTCATCATATTTATATAAAGGTATAAAAGACCACCACTTTTAAAGTATCCTCAATAACATATTGTTTGTGAGGTAAGTGAGGAACATCTGTGACAAGCTCAGGCATATCTACATTATTTTCGTAACATGACTCAGACACAAATATGATTTAAGATGTTACTAATGTGATTAAAGATACATTTGAAAATGTGTCTTACAAGCTATTTCATGTGGAATTACAGAAGATTGTTTACTGATTTAGACTGACCTTGCCCATCTATTTTGGTTACATATGTCTTACATTGTCTTTATAGTTTATATCAGACTTTTTAGGACAGCATAACGTGTCTGTTGTATAACTTCTGCATACAATGACACAGCAGATCTTGAGCTCAGAAAACAAATCATAAAGACATAATGAGTAGTCGATGATGCATCTAAACACCTCCATCTACAAGAAATCTACTGAGAACACAAATAATACCAAATGTTTGGGCTTTCTGAAGATTAGAATCATTAAAAAAAACACTATTCATAACTCACATATCTAGCAGAGGGAAAATACTGGAAAGTACAGTGACGAACCATGCATCAGATGATCAGTATAGCCTGGAAGGCTGTGAATGAGACTTAATTTGACAACTAACAGGTTTGTCTGGTTCATCAGAACTCAATGAATTATGCTCATGGGCTTTAATCACATGCCCCCCCGAAAACAATAAATAAATAAATATAATAAAATAATAAAGGACTCTGCCTTATACAAGTGGTTTGAAAAATGGATGGAAATATACCTGTATACATATATATATACACACACACATAATTTTTTTTGTTCTTATTTTGTTCGTATTATCCAAAATATATAATAAAAACTTTTTCCTTCTGAACAAAAAGAACAAGGCTACCATTACTCCTAAAACTCAGATCTGTACCATTATAAAATGTATAATGCATTTATGTTACATGCAATAAACTTAAAGTATAACTTGCTTAGTCATTGTAACCATCTACAGGTCACGCACAAGTCTCTACACATGGCAGAGCAGATGACTTTGTCAACTGTGCCAATCAGCACCTTACATACCACAGAACAGGATCTGTTTTATAACAAAAATTATGTTCTGTTCCAAACATTGCCCTTTTACCCAGATACACGCCCAGTGTAGTGAAGCAAGTGAGGAGTTTCTGTTGATCAGCCTGTTGTTGAGATCTATGTGCATCTGAATTGCCCATAAGTGCTGCCAAAACACACACACACACACACACACACACACACACACAACACAAACACTTATGCAGCCAATACCTTTTAATAACATCTGCTTAGGTTCTCAGATCTAAATAATAGAAAGATGGAAGTAGTGTATGTAGTATAGAAAAATACACTAAGAACATTATGCCATGTTGTATACGGAAATATTCCCAAATATGAGACCAAATTGTATGCATAATACAAGAACACCACAAGCACAGTAGTATTTTCAACACCTCTTTAAATAACTGACCCACACTCTTCTCTGGACTGAAGCCGTTATGTGAGAACTGGTGTCGGGTGCTGGGAGGTTTGGGAAGGGGTGGGAAAGGGGTGATGCGAATAGCATAACCTTTCCTCTAGTTTCCTTCCTTTCACTCTCAGTCTGGCCCACTTATATCACAAACATGCCTCCCGCTCCTAACATAATTCATACACTTCCCACACGCCGCTCGCTGTTGGCAGAACACGATCCTCACTAGAGCACAGACAGCCTGAGCTTACGTGATGCACTCGGCCATCCTGCTGCTGCTGAACAAGCTGCTTTCATAAGTGCACACCAGCAGACAAACTTACATGTGGCCTTACGTCCTAGATGGCCAGAAGATAATATTTTAAGAGCATTATACAATAGAGATTGTTTCAAAGCATCTTCGTATTAAACAGGAAAGTAACAGAATCACTGATGCAAACTTAAAAAATGAGGCAAATCCGAATTCTGCAAGACAGCTACTACATTTACATGTTTTCTTATTGCATTTGTTGTGATTTGACAAATTTCTTTGATTAAAGCAGTTATTCCTAACTGGAGGTACCTCAAATAATACTTAAGTAGGTTTCAGGTAACAGGAAAGATTTTTATTTATTTAAGAAAGAACATTAAATTAAAATATTAGTGCTCAACCAAAAGTTTCAAATAATAATGGTTGTGATTTGTGAACATTAAAAACATTTTAATGTTTTTGTCCCATCAAATGTCAAATGTAAATTGAAATGATTAAAATAAACAATAAACAAATAAGATTCCATATTTATTGAACTGCTTCTGTTTGATAAGAAGTTCTATTTTTCACACACAGTATTGATTTTTTTAATAAGCGTTTAAATAAATGAATGAAATGCTAAATGATATAGGCCTGGTTTCACAGACAGGGCTTAGACTAAACCAGGATTAGGCCATAGTTCAATTAGAACATTTAAGTAATTTTTATTAACATGCCTTAGAACAAACATTACTTGGGCGCAGAGGTGGACAAAGTACACAACTCCATTACTTAAGTGAAAGTATACAGATACTGCTGGTCAAATATTACTCCATTACAAGTGAAAGTTGTAAAGACAGATTTTTACTTAAGTAAAAGTACAGAAGTACTTGCATTTAAAAGTACTCAAGTACCAAAAGTAAATTTCCTTTTTTATGTCAATGCACTGTTTTGTTTTTGTTGTATGCACTTGCAATACCTCTGAAGAAACTTACAATGCATTAGACCTACTGAATACACCGACTAACTTGTAGTATCTTTGGAATAAAGAGCTTTTAGAATGTTAAAAACTCTTAGAAATAAAACAAGTGAGTTGTAAAAAAATAAAAATAAAAATATTAACACCCCTGCAGTACACAATTTAGCAAAATCAGACAATATTGTGTCTAATACATACCACAATATAAACTTCTTAATATTGAATCGTTGCAAAAACATATCACATCTGCAACTGGTCAGTGTTAAAAAAAATGCTGGGAAAATCACTTTATGTAACCCGACAAGAGTGATTACTGATATGCTGTCAAAAAATCATATTTTCGAAAAAAAATAAAAAAATCACTTTCAAAGCTGCTGCATAACGGCTTTCTATTTCGAGGACCTTGATAGAAATGTAGTGGAGTGAAAAGTACAATATTTGTCTTTCAAATGTAGTGAAGATAAAGTCACAAGTTTCCAGAAAAAAAATAAAGATACTCAAAAAGTGTACTTAAGTACAATACTCAAGTAAATGTAGGCCTATGCTGGGGTGCATCTTGAGACAAAACAAAGGCACTGATATGTTTTAAGACCAGTCAGTGCAAGTTTATTTCAGTTGAAACAGCTCAGAATTACATTTTAGTCTGGGTAGTCCTAGTCTTAAACCTTGTCTGTGAAACCGGGGAATAATGCTTTATATTTATTTTATAAAGTTAAACATCATACATTTTGGTTTCCTACGACCCATTTTAATCCCAATATATTTATACGTGCTGAACATTATCTATTTTATTAGGGTCAATTTATACACTATTACACTTAAAAAAATGATACATTGAATTTACTAATTTTTTTTTAAGGTAAGTGGTTGCAATCAATTTATTTTAGCTACATTTAAATAAATTTTGCTGAAAGTTAGTCAACTTGATTATTTAAATGTAGCTAAAATAGATTGATTGCAACCACTTACCTTAAAAATTTGTATCATTTTTTCAGTGTAGCGTTAAGCTATTTATTCATTAAATTCAGTCATAAAATTCTGTCACACAGGTTCAAATGTTCTGTGAATAGTTTTCAACCACCTTCATGCTGGTTCTGCATTTGAATATAACATTTCATTAATATTTCACTGGCTTTAATAATGCAATTTAGGGGTGTAGAAGTCATTATAACATTTTTTCCATTCATATCTCCCATTTTAGTCAAATTCTCTTCAAAGACTCATGCATAATATACATTTTCAAATTATTCCCTGGCAACTAAAATGACTGAGATAAAATACTTGGAAGCCTGGCAGTGGTATCAGTGTTGTAGCAGGGACTGAAAAAGACATTCCCTGAACAGATTTTCCTTTAAAAAAAAAACAGCCTCATCTACAGCACTTTTACAGCATCGTCTGTCACCTGCAGGGACCGTGATCAGAACATCCTGACATTTTCCAGGATGACTTCATTTACCATTGACTCACTTAAATGTTACTGATTCTGAAGGCAGTCGAAAGAGTTACTGTCACCCCATCTGCACAGAGAGGGTGTGACTTAAATACTACTAAATTCAGGCAAGATAGAAGGATTGTCAACACATTATCATACACAGAGATGGTTACATCCACCTAAAGGCCCTTAACTGGGTTCAAATCAGACCAGAGATTGAGGTAAGACGGTTTATATTGTACTAGCACAGTATCATAAGAGTTGTTGCTCTTTTTTATGTTTAAGTGTCATTGCATAATAACTAAACTTTATCCGGGGCCTGAAGTGTTGTGATTTGAACACAATGTATTACATTGCAACAGGAAATGTGAATGCTGGAAACCTGGAAATTAATAAAATCGCTTTAATAATGTTAAGCTGAAATACTTTAAATGAATACATTTTAAATATTAACTACTTTTTTTGCAATTATAATCTCTACAAAATGTTATGTATGCATGTTTCTATTTATGTTCAGTCCTGATAAGCATCTAGAAGTTATTGGAACTTCATTGTTCACATTTGCACTTTCACATCTGTGTGCGATCATGTTATAAGGGTAAATTATGTATTTGTAAATTATTTATTAAGTTGTTCAAAAATACATTAAAAAGGCAAACTGGAGATTGTACAATCTCATTAAAAAGCTAAGAGAGCAGGAAACTTTTTGTTGTCATGCAACAGAAAACCAAAAATAAAGATGACCCCCTGTAGACGCTGCAGGTATGTGTCAAAAGTAAATGAGTTAAAAATAGCACATAGTTTGCCTTTTGGAGTAACCATAAAAAACACATTGGTTTGAAATTAAATTACTGTGATATATATATATATATATTATTAGGCTATTGTTACTGCAAGGTACAAGAAAAGTATTTTAATTCTTCTTCCTTCATGGTTAAACCACTAATCCACTCATTTGTCAAGGATCCATAAGCATTAATCACTAATAAAATTATTAATTTATTGTCATCAATAGATTGGTTGTAAGGGTGTTATTGTTTCTTTGCGTCTGCGATACTATTTCTGATCCTCGTGCTGTGTGTATTGCCCTTACATGTTTAAGCTGACCAGACACACAAACTATGGCAAGCCGTTTTGACTTTTATTCCTTCTCAGGATATGAATTCTTGATATCAACAATTACATTTTTACTAGTTAAAACGCTAATTGTTGATATCAAGAATTGAATTGTTGATATCTGTAATTGTATTTTCACTAGTTAAATGTCACCATAGGCTGCCATTCAAAATCAATTGTTGATATCAAGAATTAATTTCTTACTAGTTGAAATTCAAATTTCACATCAGAAATACAATTCTTACTAGTAAAAATGTCTATTCTTGATATCAACAATTTAGTTCTTGATATCAACGATTTAATTGTCACTAGTGACAATGTTAATTTCTGATGTGAAATTTGAATTTCAACTAGTAAGAAATTAATTCTTGATATCAACAAATGATTTTGAATGGCAGCCTATGGTGACATTTAACTAGTGAAAATACAATTACAGATATCAACAATTCAATTCTTGATATCAACAATTAGCGTTTTAACTAGTAAAAATTGAATTGTTGATATCAAGAATTCATATCCTGAGAAGGAATAAAAGTCAAAATGGCTTGCCATACACAAACATGTTTCACTACTACACGGCTTCTGAAGGCTGCGACCTTTCGCCCAGATCCGGACTCTCAGTTCAGCGAGTTTACACTGACACTGTTGACTGCCTCCACACGCCCACCGGAGCCACGCACCCCCGCTCCGCCAATCGCGCGCCTATCACGCACTGATCACGCGTCGGCCTTCACAGCATTGGTCAAGGTCTCACACACATTTGTTTTTCTTTGGGGCTTGTTTTACTCAGCTGCTGGTAAAGCCGAACTGAATTCCGGTGCGAGTCGCGTCACTGAACAGGCGGAGCAGCTCCGTGTCTTTGTTCTGCTCTACTTTTCATTTAGTTATTTTTCATACGTTTTGAGCAGATGTCAACACGTCAGTTTTCTAACATGGAGGAATTATGTGGGGTAAGACCGGAATATTTAATTATACAATATTTACATTTATGTCATGTACGTTGTTTTATGATTTACTGACACTGGCGGGTTATTGCTGATTGTGTTTAACTGGTAAGTCAACTCTCTCTTAATGTTACTTGTAACTATTTATCTCAGCATCACGAAATGTTACTATGCATCTAAACATTGTGAAGTTCTGAAAACGTGCATCTATCGCCACCTACGTCTTGAGTTGACTTGCCCTATGAGAATAAACAAAGCTCTTTTGTAGCATACACACATTCAGTTTCAGTGGGCACCGTTATTCCTGTTAGCCTCATTTAACCCTCAATTCGTCGTCTGCAAGCAATCATTATTTAACATTTGAATTGTTTTGTCTATGTTTTATACTTGTCTGTGTAAATATACTTTTTAATGTCATTGCGTTTTTTCTTAGCCTCCTTTGTTGTTAATTTATGTGTACATCAGAATTCTAGTGTAATATTCATTAGGTATTTGATATTCAGTGCTGTCCAAACCACCCTGATCTGGGATTCTTATTCAAAATGATAAAAATGCAGAAGAGAAGTTGTCTTTTGAATCCCACCGAATATTCCACCAGTGCATTGTATTACATAAAGAATTGAGGCTGGTTGAGATGACCATACTGCTCACTATATGCAGACTGTACAGAAGTCAATCAAGTGTATAGCACCTTGTTAATAACCCTGCTGTAAAAAAAAAAATAGCCACAAACACTGATGCTGCTGGCTAATGGTGTTATTTTTCTGAAGAGCAGCGGATGGGAGGGGCTTGCAGTCAGTCAAAGTTTTGCGGCCTCTGGCTGTTCCCGTGTCTGTCAGGGGGTTTCAAGTTTTGCTCACAGCCGTTTTACATGGGCAGCTTGTGAGCACGTCATTGTTTTGGCTTTATTTGGCAGTGGGAGGTGACTTCAGTCTAGTGATAGAGGGTCCCTCCAGACGGGCTGTGTTAAAAAGGGCTCCTCTGTTAAACTGTCATACTGCTTCTGGATCCATGAATAGATAAAGACAGAGAAAGACTCATTCAGATCCACTCAGCAGCTGAGCTGTATGTGTCAAAACAACCAGAGGGCTTACTTTTGCCTGTAACGCATTACGTTACATTAGTTTTGTTGTCTTCTTGTGGTTCTTCTCAGGGAGCTCGGATGGAGGTCTGTGAGGATTTTCTGGAAGTGAAAAAGGACAGTGAGCACTCTTCATGCAGTGTTCTGGAATACAATGATCTTGAGGCTGCTGAAGCGCTGGTCTATATGAGCTTCTGGAGTCAGATGTCTCCAAAACCCAATGCCTTCAAACCTCGCCCTCTCACGCCAGCGTCAGACTCCTGCGATTCTCTCCTGCACCCCGAACCGCCGGACACCCCGAAGGACTTTGTCTCGCTCTCTTCACTGGTAAGTCTTCTTTGGTTGGAATTATCTGCTAGAAGGTAAAATATGTACATTTCAAGCTCTATTTAATTAGTCAACATTCACTCCGGGGAACCTCATGGTCCTCTGACGCCACATGGTGCAGCACAAAGCTCTTATCAGAACCTGATTTGTTTGCTGAAAACTTTGGGAGGGTTTTATGACACCCTAGACAGGTGGTAGTCTTGAGATAAGGTACATCTGCAACTAAACTTCAGCACAGGTTACATGAATCCTTCATTGTGATTACATGAATCACCGGTGCCATAATGATGCTGAGAGATGAACAGACAAAATAGTACAGCTGTGCTATTACTGAAAAGAGAAGCCAGTCATCCATAAAAAAAAGTCCACAAGGAGATTTAGTTGTTTAGAGAGATTGATTTTTAGGGATTATAATGTCTGATACCGATAAGCCGATGATTGTGGTGCATAGCTGATATTTCTATACTTTACAAATAAAAAGTAAATTAAATTAAAGATAAAATACTAAAACCAAATTTATATGAATTTGACATCACAACATTATAATGTACAGTATTAAAAATGTATATTAATTCTAAATATAAACAGAAAATTAGCATGCACAATTAAATATATAAATCCCAAAATTAATATTTTTTCATACTGTAAATTAGAATGTATATAATTTGTGAAAATTTAAGTTTGATTTTTTTTAATTTACTCAATTTTAATATCGGCCATTTATTGGTTATCGGCTATAACAAAGATAAAATCAGCTTACTATTATTGGCTTTTTTATTGGTGCATCCCTAGAAAGCAAGATTACATTTAACAGTAATATTCAATTATTAGTGCTTTTAAAGATTAAGCTTATGTGAGTGTTAAATCGCAGCAAAATATATATACAAATGTAAAAAGTAATTGACTGAATGTACAATTAAATAAAATTAAATGCACAATTAAATAAAATACAATATTGATCTATATATGTCCAATATTATACTGATAAATAAAAAAATCTCTAATATCAGCTGTTAACGATATAGTACCAATATATTGTGCGCTGCTTAACTCTAATTGTCTTCTTTCCTTGCAGTGCATGACCCCACCACACAGCCCCAGCTTTACCGACACCTCCAACACCACAACAGTGCCAGCCCCCCCCTCCCCGCTGGCTCGGCCCTGTCCCAGCCTCCCCAGTCCGAGATCTGCATGCCCTACCATGGCCTTCATCACACAGATGCCCTCTTCTGGGCACCCCACAGAAAAGACGACACCCCCACCTTGCAGAGCAATGGCAACCAGCGTAATACGCCACACAGCTGACAGCTCTTTATATCAGAACATTCCACAAGCTGTCCACCCACAAAAGACTGAGAAAGTTCCTTCGGCCCGCCAACCCGAGACCGAAACCCCTACAGGAGGCACGTGCCAAAACAGTAGCAGACTTCCTTCTAAGTCTGATAAGCCCTCCATTACACCATCTCCTCGGTCTCCACCCCCAACCTCCAGTCCGCCAATCATATGCCAGATGTTCCCGATGGCCCAACCTGGAGTCATCTCAGCCGCGTTTATTCAAAAGCCCAGCCCTGGGGTGAAGTCTATCTTACCACATCAGCTCCTAATGGGCTCGCCAGTGCCTCAGGGGACAGTGATGTTCGTGGTGCCGCAGTCACCGGTGTCTTCAGCTCCACAGTGCCAACAGACTGTTATGACCCTAGGCAACACCAAGCTCCTGCCTCTGGCTCCCGCACCTGTATACATGCCTTCGGGACAGAGCAGCGCCACACAGGTCGACTTTTCCCGCAGGCGCAACTACGTCTGCAATTTCCCAGGCTGTCGGAAGACCTATTTCAAAAGTTCTCACCTAAAGGCGCATCTCAGAACCCACACAGGTAAATAATGTTTAGCATATATAAGACTATGCAATGCAATGTTCTAAAGTCTAGGTTAAGTAGGTCATCTAACGAGTCTTCTGTCTTCCAGGAGAGAAACCTTTTAGCTGCAACTGGGAGGGATGCGATAAGAAATTCGCTCGATCCGACGAGCTCTCCCGGCATCGGCGAACACACACGGGTGAGAAGAAGTTTGTCTGTCCGGTGTGTGACCGAAGGTTTATGCGCAGCGACCACCTCACCAAGCATGCACGGCGACACATGACCACCAAGAAGATCCCATCTTGGCAAACAGAGGTGTGGAACCTCAATAAGATCACCGCAGCCAAGGCCTTGCCCACAGGCACAGCACTACCGGTCAGCATGTTGCTGCCAGCCTCGAACTGACTTTCTTTGAGACTGAACTCTGGACTCTCACTGATGTTATGCAGGGACTCACTTTATGAGGGCAAGGCTGCTGATTCTCTCATGGGCAAAATGTGATTATGCACTGGACTCCTGTCTTCTTTGCTGCACATATTTCGCACTCTGCAATGGAACATTTTGTTTACTATTGTGTAAAAGATGTATGCACTCTTTTGCCAAAGTCTTTGTACTATGTTTGTCTTAAAATTTCTTCCTTTTTCTTTGTTTTTGTATACGTTTATATGTACATATCTAGTGGAAATGTATGCTAAACTACACAAAATTGGAAAAAGGAAAATATGTAAAAATGTATATGTGGATAATTATCTACACTGTGATTATCATATAATACTTTTATTTAATACTGCTATTTTTTATTAAACTATGACGATTAAATTTGTTTTTTATCCTTTTCTTGAGCACTAAATAGCTTAAATCTGTGGCAATAGAAAAATTCAGCAACTCCTCTGTGGTTTTGGGATGGTGTGTTCGGGCTGTAGTTCAGTTCTGCTTCTGCTGCTCTTGGCGGTAACTTAACTTCCACTCTCACATTGCTGACACACCCATGATGCATACACTTCCTGTAAGATTCGTGAGGGTCACGAACAAGATCTTTTGTCTCATGCATCACCGCTAATTCATCTCTCAGCAGCAAGTTGATACAAGTCATTGTGTTTACTGTCAGCAACATTTAGGTCAGTACAAATGTGCAAAATTAACTTAAAAGAAACTCTTTACTTAAAGAATGGGCCACTCCTTTTTTTATAAAGACGCATACTAAGAAATTTCAGTTACATGTTTTAAAAGATGTCCTTATTTATTCCTTCTCTCACAAGATATAAATATGTATATATTTATTTTTGTAAGTCACATATTTTATTTGTCAGTAAGGCTCTGAATCCAGACGAAAAGCTCTATTTGTTTGCCAAACACGTGCAGTTCAGATGTGGAAAAGCAACCTGTAATGTTAGAGTTCCAGTTAGTTTTGGAAAGGACATTGTGAAATTACAACAAAAACACAAAAAAGTTGTTTTTGTGCGTTATTGTTTACCACAAGCAGGAAATAAATCGTGTGCTTTCCAGTAATATTAATGTTCCCTCAGAGATTAAGACCGGATGTCTATAATTATTACATCACGTTCTTTAATGGAAAATATGCAGTGGCGCACTCGACTACCAATCAGATTACAAGGCAAACTGTGGATGTGGGAGGCGCGACCAATCAGCTTTCAGAACAGTGTCCCGCCTCCTGCCTTACTGACCGACTTTCTCCAACCATGAGCGTTTAATCAACTGTCCAATAATAAAGCAACAGCGACATCGTGTGGTTAATAGCTTAATGTATTTTTATCTTTATCTCGAATGCGCAGGAAGGCAATATATCTGTATTTATCTATATCTGTATATGCTATGCTAGATCTATCTATCTATCTATCTATCTATCTATCTATCTATCTATCTATCTATCTATCTATCTATCTATCTATCTATCTATCTATCTATCTATCCATCCATCCGACTGTCTTCATGCCGATTTTCGTCTCCATCCTACTTGTCAGAAAGAAAGAAAATCTAAAATGAACCAAATTATTTTATTGAAAGCAACACATCGCCAGATTATTTCCAAAGGTAAAATGCATAACAGTATATGTATGATTTTCATTGTGTGCCTTAAAAGAAATTGTATTCAGCAGTTTGGAGACTATTCAATCTGGTGAACATACATCAGGGTAGTTTAGGGCAGTTAGGGGGCCTCCATGGAGCCACTAAAACTGCTGATGTGCATTCCTGTCTTAGACGGGTGGAGGACTTTGGAAATGTGGTCAGGAAATGGAAATAAATTAATAATGTAAATTATCCGCTCCATATGTTTTTCTCTTTCTCTGCTTTACAGAATATTATTCTTTAAAAAATGTCAAAAGCAAAGTAACCTATAATTTTATTTCCTTCTTTTTTATTAGAATAATAAACTGAATAAACTCCATCCTGAACCATAAGGCATACAATCTCTCAAAGAATTACAGGCTTCTATAGCAGCCTTAATACCATGGTAAATTAAATCAGGCAGGCCTGTATATGTCTTAAAATCAAACATTTCATGCCAAAACATCAGTGGTTAATATAAAAATTATCCATAATAATGTTTGGTGATTTAACGATAATCCTTCTCATACATATTTTCTCTTTTTCTTTGTAGTTGTTAACCAAACTCCCTCTCGATTGTGTTCATGAGGTCCTCTTCTGAAGCATCATACATGATAGTCAAGGCCACAGATGAACCACTACCAATTACAGATCCTCTAAATAACAAAAAGAGGATTTTTATGGTTAATAAAGGGGTTTTGCTATTCATTAGACATCTAAAATCAAAAGTATTGTAAAATACGTCAATAGTGCTTTTTCATTTTCAATAGAGATCTAAAGTAATCAAATTATACAATGCGTGTGTAAAATAAGCTTATTTGTTAATATTAGTTAACATGAACTAACAGTGACAAATACTTCTAAAGCATTTTTTAATCTTAATGTTAATTCTAAAATGTACTAATGCATTGCTAAAATCAAAAGTTGTGTCTGTTAATATTATTTACATGAACTAACAGTGAATATTTGTGTTTTTATTAACTAACATCGAAAAAGATGCATTATGCATTAACCGGCATTAACTAATGGGACCTTATTGTAAAGTGTTTTACCACACTATCAATATTTATTTTTATTTTTATTAGCCTCGAAAACTAAAAAGAGAGGATTTCACAGTTAATACAGGGATTTTCATTTTCATCTAAAATGAAAACACATACATTATTGTCATCTAAAGTCATCAAATGATAAAATGTATTGCATAAATATTTATTTTTCTTTTTAATTAACATTAGACGAGACCAGTACTCTCAACCAAGCATGGCACTGGACACAAGCTAACTTCTTTCAGTGGAAATGATGTGTCACTAAGTTCAGATCAATAATTGATGGAATACACTTACCTTGCTGTGTTCTGGATGGTGGCACAGTTCAGCAGGTCCTGTGGAGGCCTGACCTGTTCAGAAAGCCAGGAAATAGATAGGTATTCCTTACTTAATGGCTTTAATAGTTTCTATTAATAATTTATTGTTGATTCTAGTTGCCATTGTCATTGGCTGAATTGAAAAAGAAGAATTTTAATGGGAAAACTTTAAAAATGAACAGCAGTCCTACCTTTTCATGAATAGAAGTTGGTACGTTCACTGTGTTAATTTCATTTTTGTCACGTGTGCTGCCACTGTAAGCGTTGTTGCAGTCTTGGCCTTTGGCGTAGTAGTAAAGCCCTAAAGACTTCGATCCAAACATTGGCATCTTATAAGAAGTCCTGTTCAGTGATATATCAGCGTTATCACACTCAGCGAGGATACTGTGCCCCTCACTGTGACAGTCTGCCTGGGCTCTCCTTCTGATGGACACACGCAGATATGAAGCTTTGGTGTTTGAGGGACCAAACAACTGACTTTCATCCCGTCGAATGCCGCTACTACAGATGGTTTCCTCTGTCACTGACATAGGTGCGACTTTTTTCATTCTGCTTTTTGATATGCCCATCTTTCAGATTAAACATTTTCTCGCCATCGTCGTGAAATATGCCAATTTCCACATGCCTACAAGCGCCGACAGCCTATTTGAGTAGCTGCTAATATAAAATAACAAGATAAAACAGAAATTTTAGAAAAAAATAACACGCAAAAACATCCGTAATGTCTTCTTTCTGTATTATTACATTTGTTGCGAACAGCGACGCAGCAAAAAACTACACGGCTCTCATAATCAGAGAAAAGCACGCGCTGCCAGAGTTGTGGATGACGTCGGCATTCAAATGACCAATCAAAAACTTTGTTTACTAATAACTGCAAGCGTCGCGTCCATAATAATATGAGTGAACTGGATCTGTAATTGGAACAGATGCGTGACGATGCATTGCAAGCATTTCTGTTCCCCACAACACTCTAAAACATTAAATAAATCAATCAATTAAAACAGTAATACAAGCCTGTGGCTTTTATTGAATCAAATGTAAATCTATACAATGCATCAATATTCAACATCATCATAAAAAACAAAAAAAAACGTGTGACTAACGCATCCACCACAGGAAGCGTCTAAATAAAAACAGTCACCATTTTCTGCTTATGTTTTAAAATGACACCCTTGATTTACGTCTTCAGTGTTCAATGTGATGTGAAACATGAACGAATATTACCAGAATCTAAAGCTGCAGTGATATTTGGCAAGTGTACACTATGTAACAATAGATAATAGATATGATGAACGAAGTTCTCCAGAATTTCAGAACATTTCTGGACTTTATTTAGTATAAGAAGTTTGAAGGGGGTGGGGGTGGGGGTTACTTGGCAAAAAAAGAACTACCACTTCCAAAAAAAAAAGGCCAAATACACTTTTAAACTACTTATTTTATGTAAACTATCACAGTGGATTTGAGATTAATAATATTAATAAAAAAAATTACATTAGCTGAACAAATACCTTGCAAATAAATACATATACAATAATAATAATAAAACACTATTCACTTGCCAATGGGAAGCACAATGAATGCAAAAAGGAAATTAATGTCCAGTGATACTATGATGCACATGGCTAAATTACAATCTATTTTTATATATTATTCAAAATGCTAACTAGTAGCTACAGTTTAAAAAGCACTTTTTAGACACCATAAAGTCAAAGACAGTTTATTCATTAACTACTGCACAGCAGTAGGTGATTTAAATTGCTATTAATTCAGCAGAAAGAAGACAAACTGTAATTACTTAGAAGTGTCCCAGGCATTGTGAAAAAGGGGGCACACTAAATGTTTTCCCCCTGCACTTTGAATTTAAGCAACAGATTATCTTTTCTTTTCATCATTATTGATTAATCAGTCAAACTAATTTGGATTCCTCGTTGTGCCTCAGAAATTCCATGGTTACTGTGTAACAGAACAGCAGTGTAAGCATCCTGTTTGTTGTCATGGTAAGAACGTGGCGAGGCATTCTTTGTCCTCAGTTATTGTATGGTACAGCGCTCATGGCTCTGCTCTTCACTGGCAGGGCTGCTGGGGGTCTGGGGTTTTCTTTTGCCTTTCGATGGGGCAGCTGAACCGTGATCGATAATGTGTTGCAGTAGGTCTTTACTCTCGCTAGGTGGCAGGTTGTAGAAGAAGTACTGCGGTGCCATCTGAATGAACCTGTCAGAAGCAAACAGCAAAAGAAACCATGATTACAAAGCACAGAAGTACAAATTGTTTAAATGGTTGAAATAAAGAGTAAACGGCTTGCTAGCCTTAAATTAAAGCTTCAGAAGGAAATTTTAAATGAAAAAATAATTTAATTATAAAAGACATTATTGCCTGATCGTTTAAAATTACAATAGATAAAACTAATTGATAGGTGATAAAAGAGGAAAGGAGAGAAGGAAGATATATATAAAAATAGATACATTTAGAAATTATCATTAATATTTTATATAAACAAAGTATAATAATAAGTGCATGTTTTATGCACTTTATATTTTTATTTTTTTGTTCTGTTTCATTTCTTAATTGTTTTGCTGATTATATTATTTTAAGATATTTATGTTTTTTTAAAACATTTTATTTCACAGACAAAATCTTTATTTTTCATTTCAATTATATACTTTCAAACGATAATAAATTTGTAATTCTAAACAATGCATTTAAAACCTCTAGCAATGTGACATCATTAATACTTCTAAAGTTCTCTTGTCTCTCATGGAAATTCATAACTGTTCATATGTTCTCATTCATACATTTTTGTTCAATCTGCTTAATCCCCACTGATGGCAAGGTTTCAGGGTGGACCTTCTTATTTCTATTCTAAAAATCGTATGCTTTCATACAAATCAAATTGAACAAATTCATATGAAATCGGCACCTCATAAAATAGTTGTTTTATCACGAGATACATTTGCTCTATGACAAGCAGATAAACTCCTGCTAAGTACTGTATCTGGTCAGTCAGTATGGAGCTTTTGTCTTTGGGAATTATTCAAGCGGAATGAACAGAGCAGAATAATGTCACTTTCTGAAGCAAATACAGCTGGAGATGTTTTCATTGCGAGTATTAATTCTGTAGTGTAGTTCTAGACAAAGCAGATGATCCAGTACATACTCATGTGCTGAGATCTGAGAGACGGTTCTGATACAGTTGTTCTCTGACAGCGTGTGCTCATGATACAGAACCCATTCCGGCAGGTTCTTCTTGTGCATCTCAGTTCCGTAGCCAGACAGCGGGTGGATCTGAGCCACATGTTTATGGGTCAGCATGAAGTAATTCCCTGACCCGTCAATGTCCCTCGCCACCTGGAAAACCCCACAGAGATTAAACAATGGAAAATGCATTAGAACAGCACACAGGCAGGGTTTGAGACACACTGAACACACTAAATTTGTAAACCACTTTGCCGTTTACTAATCTGCCTTCATCACAGACATTACTGCACCAATGCAATAATCTGAAAGAGAATTAGTGCACCCATTTCCACTGTTGTGCATTAACACAGTGCACTTTGGAAAGAGATTAATCCTCTTTCTAGTTCAGTTGCAGACAGACTCTGACCTTTGAACATTAGAGAGTTGCTCTAGTACAAAGCACAACAATATATTACAATTTTCTAAAGTTTTATTTTGTATATGATTTCTGTATATCCATACCTGCATGAAGAAGCCAGCTAGTAGGGCACGTTTGATGTTCAAGCTGTTGCTTTTAGAGCCAAAGGCAGGTAAAGACACTGGCAGCTCTAGCCGTTTCAGGATTTCTGTTAGCTCAGAGCATATCGCATCGGCTGTCTGAAGAGCAGACAGACTGAGGAAATGGTCTTCACACCATCGTTCCACATTAGAGTCTGAAATACACATGTGAATGCGAATTCAACACTTTATATATTATAATAGATAGATTTGGTTAGTCAGCTACTGTTTACTGTCTTGTTTAATTCACAATAATGGCTGTTAATTGATATGCACGTGGATTATAGATTTAGGGGGCTTCAATTAATTGCTTTAATGTACAAAAATCACTCACATGGCCCTTCCGTAGCATATTTGTAAGCATTAAAGATGTTAATAAGGGTGAAGTGGTCTCCCTCTGCATGCTCGAACCTCTGATGACACTGTAGGGCCTTCTGTCTCATTTCCACTGGGGGTGTAAGGAAACTGCTCGGAGCTAAATAAAAAAGAGAAAAAAGTCTCATCAATCATAAATCTATTTGTAAATATATTTTTAATAATGATAATTTGGTGTTTTATTTTAATTTATATTTAAATGTATGCTTAAATTGAAGGTACAACAACTGCGAGTTGACATGAGTTCCTAATATAACTGAATTGAACACAGACATAATGGAAACACAGACACATGGTGGTACAGCTGTTGAGTGGATTGTACTGAGACAGGATTACCTGTTAGCATGGCAGCGATGGTCAGCACTTCTCTCACACAGTCAAATTCGCAAGACGCAAGCAAAGTCTTAGCCATCTGTGGCTCCAAAGGAAACTCTGACATGATAATTCCAATCTCGGACAGATTTCCATCATCATCCAAAGCAGCAAGATAGTCAAGTTCCTCTAAAGCTTGCATCAGGCCTTCTGGATCTATCATAATAGTGAAAAAATCTTTAATACATTTTAAATATGAATAACAGTTTTCCAAGTTTGCTATTAATCTATTCTAGAAAAATAATATAATTTAATACAATAATAATAAAAATGTGTGTGTATATATATATATATATATATATATATATATATATATATATATATATATATATATATATAATTTTGTGATCGGCTAATAAAAAAAAACGGACCCAGTTTTGCTATTGTTAATTAAAACTAAAACCTATTAAAATTAATGTCATCTGCCTTGACAACTAACTGTAATAAAATAATTTTGAGTTGAAATACCATACTAAAACGGAAATAAAAATAAAATAAAGATAAAAAGAAATATAAAAAAAAATAAAGTTACAAAAGCACATACCAAACTAAAACTTAAAAATTTAAATGAAACCTGAAAATACATAAAATAAATGTTTATTCAAAGTTTTAATAAATACTATAAAAGTATATAAACGATACTAAAACAATACTCAACTGACCTAAATAAATTAAGTTAATCAACATCATTAAAAATTAATTGTGTGATTTTTTTTTTTTTTTTTTTTTTAATAGTAGTCTAGTTCAATAAAATAAGAACAAAACATTATGAGTCGCTAAATCTATAGGTGATTGTAAAAAAACAACTAGTATTACTGTTAGAATAAGTCAACTGAGTATCATCTGTTATCTGCAATGCATTTTTCCTATAGAAATACCTGTTGGTGTGACAGTGCAGACAGTAAACAGACAACAAACTTTCACTAAATTGCAGCATAACAAAAGCGTCTCACATATTTGCATTATGAGATAAACAAGTTCATCTAGTTCATCCCACCATGTTGTTTTCACAGAGATGCTGCTGTCGTAGCTCCACTAATGATGCTGCTCATCTGACTGGTGCGTGTTATGGAAGCAGGTTATCTCTGGAACAATGAACCCAGTCAGAGTGCTGTCGGCTCAGCTAACACACGGCTCACCACCTCTTAATACCAGCAGTGAGCAGGACAGGCCCATCTGCACCCTTACTGTGAGCCAAGAGAACATGGCTGATCCCAGCTTTGCTTGGCTATTATAAACAGCGGATAGTGAACAACTTGTTTGTGTTTAGATGAACTGCTCAGATTTGTGTGAGAGATTCTATGAATAATTTAATGTGATAATCTTCAATATGTGAAAAATATACATACATTCACCGTTTAAAATCAATGTAGCTACATAGAATACACAATATTTTATGAGTGGTGCAAAAAAGCACCTACATTTACATTTGAAGGCGAATCCCAAACCATATCTACAGACTTACTTGTGGATTCTTTTGATTTGGAAGTAACCACATAGCAACTGTATACGTGCCTTAATATAGTGCTGTGTTTTAAGAGAATTGATAAATCGTATGAGAATTGTATCTCACCTGGTCTGTCAATGAAGTCGCAGTGGCTCAGGCCAGCAATTTCCATGCGCTTCAGGAAGAGCACAGTGGAAGTGATGTCAGACTCAAGAATATGAGGGACACTCTCAGCAGGAAGTGATGTGTCCTCTTGATACAAACAGAAACACTTGCCTGCCGAAATAAAACATGTCAGGCATATGATCTAGTGCAGGGGTTTTCAACCTGTGGGGCGCGCCCCCCCAGGGGGGCGCCAGCACCTGTCAAGGGGGGCGCGAGCATCAATTAATTCAGAGACATTGCCTTGAAGATTTATGAATACGAGCTTTCAATTCTTCAGCCATCCGCTAGGGGGCAATCTGACTCCCGCTGTTCGGCGACAGTGCGAATGGTGTAAAATAGGGGTGTGCGATATGACGATTTTTGATCGTGGACGATAAAAATGTCTCCACGATCTGCTTTTGAAGAAATATCGTAGTATCGTGCTGCAGCACACATTCTGTCAAATACAGTTCTGGTGCCTCCGTCTCTATGTACTGTACAACACCACATACCGCAGTAGAGTTACTCTGACAGGACACTGCACTTATTCGCGATTGCAAAAGTACATTATTTGCACACAAGCCTTGCTGGTTAAATGTTTAATTCGCGCGCACTAAAAAGCCTGTCTAACAGCGCCAGATTACTCAACTAACTTATCTTTTGCGCTAATACTGTCAAAACACAAGGTTTACATACAGACTCAGTTGGTTATCTCTAAAATGAAAGTAAATAGTTAAGAGAGAAACAGATGCGTGCCTGTATATTAGATGCGTGCAGCTCTTGAAGAGACAGGACACTAAACATGCTGTCGACTGTCATTAAAGGGATAATTCACCCTAAATTTTTATTTCTGTCATTATTTACTCACTCACGTTGTCCCAAACCTCTATTAATTTCTTGTGCTGAACCCAAAATAAGATATTTTGAAGAATGAGGGTAACCAAACAGTTGCTGGTCCACATTGACTTTGATAGTAGGAAAGAAAAATCCCATGGAAGTCACTGAGGACCAGCAACTGTTTGGCGAGTGAAATTAGACAAATTTAGGGGGGCGCATGTCCTAAAAGGTTGAAAACCCCTGATCTAGTGCATGCCAACAATTATAAGAAACCTTTATTTTAAGTAAACATACCATTCAATAGTTTGGGGTTGGTAAGACTTTTTAAAAATTTTGTTTATGTTCACCAAGACTGCATTTGTTTGGTCAAAATTCTGTAAAATTATTGTGAAATGTTATTAACATTTAAAAGAACGGTTTTCTATTTTAATACAGTATAATTTCTCAATTCTTCAGTGTCACATGATCCTTCAGAAATCATTCCAATATGCTGATTTGCTGCTCAGGAAACATTTCTAATTATTATCAATATAGAAAACAGTTGTGTTGCTTAATATTCAATTATTCTTAATAATAATTGTTTTTCTTTGAAAGAACAGCATTTATTTTAAATAGATGTTTTTTTTTTGTAATAGTCTTTGCTGTCAATTTAGATCAATTTAATGTGTTCTATCTGAATAAAAGTGTTAATTTCTTTCAAGAAAAAAAATCTCAACCCAAATCTTCGAATGTTAATGTGTGTACAATTTTAGATTTTTTTTTTTTAAAAAGCACAAAGTGCTCACCTGTTGGGCCTGCGAGTTGTTTGCGGCTTTCAGCTTGGCTCTTGCTGATTGGTCGAATAACAATGGAATTGGCTCTGATTCTAGGATTGTACACCTGTCACAATAAAAAATCAGTGTTTCATGTCCACCAATCAAAATGTTTACAGTATAAAACACAGAGTTCACAATAAGGACCAGTATCTATAAACTTCAAAATAAAAACAAAATCACTACATACATATCTTTTTTGCACTCCAGCATCAATCACAAAGCGAATGCTGTGAACGGCCCAGAACAAATCTTCACTGGGGCTGCAGGTGAGGAAGACTCTCCTACTCTTGCTCTCCTCAGAGAGCACTGAGGAACTGTCTCCTTGCACAGGGCACAGAGACACAGGCACCAGCTCACCATGAGACAATGCAAGATTGGCACCCTCTCTCCGCAAAATGGCATGGGCACATTCAATCTCCTTGAAAAAAAGAAGAGAAAGAGAAGTTTCTGTTACCATGGAAATGGGACCATCTTCTGTTCTATGCAAGATTCCCTGAAGAAAGGCAGGTTGGCATTTATGTGACATAAAACTAAGGATCCATTACAATAATGATCTGCCCATTGCCTGGGCTAACAGGAAATGATCAATTTATAAATAATTATAAATTACTTTTTATATAAATTAATCAATTCAGTGAATAATTATTAAATTATTAAATATAGAAATGAAATCGTTATACATTTTAAAGGATATATACATATATACAAATACACACAATAAAAAATGAAACAATTATATTATTGTATATATATATATATATATATATATATATATATATATTACATAATAATACATTTAAATGCAAATCAGTATCTATTTAATACATAGAATATTATATATATGTAAAGTATTTATTATATTATATTATATTATATTATAGGTAAAGAATGACATTTATTTGTTAATTAATAAAATGATTTGTAAATAATAAATATTTAAAAAATGTCAACAAAAGTTTAGCACTAGTTCACCTATTAATGTCTCTTACTTGCTCAGTTGCCAGAAATGTCACAATGTCTCCATGCTTTTGATTTTGATGTATCTCCAGAGCCAGTCTAAGAGCAGAGCAGAGGTAATCCTTCACACCTCCTCTCCCACTACCGTACACCACCTCGCATGGCTGCGGCCCATCCAGCCGGATCTGAGGAATGCTTCCATAGTGACGTAGCAGTTTCTCAGCGGAGTGAGGGGCGGTGAGGATGACCAGCCTGAGCTCTGGCCGCGTGAGGAGCACGTCTTTGAGCAGCCCGAGGAGCAGGTCTGTGCTGACGGTGCGTTCCTGGGCCTGATCAATGACCACCACGCCACACTGCTCCAAAAGGGGGTCCGACATCATTTCCCGGAGCAACACATCATCTGTGCAGTATCTGCAAAGCAACAGATGTCACTGCAGGCCTCTTCAAGAGTGCAAATCAGCATCGATTTAATACAAACAAAAATAACGAGCTAAGCGAAGACAAGCAGACATGATTGAATGATAATTTACTTTGGGAATTATCAGTGTTTTCATTAAATCAGGGCCTCTCAGATGTTCTAATCACTGTTTTGGCTCTTTTGTTCGCCAGACTGACTTATGGCTGCTCTGAAAGCTCTGATGAAGCATATGGGCAGTAAGGAAACACGGCAGCTGCCGTGGAGACCCTCAGACCGAGCCCCCTCAGCCCTTTGTTAGCTTTTATATTGTTTAGATGGACAGGCGCCCCTGAAAAGGAGATGCACGTGTGGTGGTAATGAAGGGGGGAGGGGCAGATTGCAGAACTGAATGGAAAAAAAAGTCCAGGGAAAATGACCAAATAATGTTGTGCTGACTTTACATGCCTAGGGATCATATACACACCTCAGTACAGTGTCAGGGGAGCAGCAGGTCTGAAGTGGGAAACTGTATCCAACCTCATTGCCGATGTTGACGTCCATCTCATCAGCCACACGGAGGGCCAGTTCCACCGTGCTCTGTTGATGAATCTGAGTGCACACTACCATGCCGTTCTGATACTGCGCAGACAGGCAAAACTCTGCACACCACTGAGGGATCTAAATGAAGATTAGCACAGAAAACCACATGCTGTAAGGCTATTCAGAAATAAAATACCCACAAATAAGATAGTTTTGCTACTTTCAGTGATAAATGAACTATGAACAGGTTGCATCTGCCCAATACTATGTGATCCTTTGCATAATTTTTTTTAGATTAATGATTAAATAAATTCACTCTAAAAGTAACTGAAGTTCAGTTCAAAATTCAGCCCTAATTCATCCTGAACATGGAATGAGGTTTAAAATACCAAATAAAATATTAATATAGCCTACTTATGTAAACGGATATAAAATGAATAAACACACTAGGCTATAACATATAAACTCACCTGAGTGCTTTGTCCAGTTTTAGCTGTGCCAGTAACTATCACAATCTGGCTGCTCATCAAACTGTCCATAAACTCGCATTTCGCTCCCCACACCGGCAGACCTTGTCTTTCTCTTAATAGTGTGTAATATCTTGAAGAAAAAGGGAGCCCGTCGAACTGATTTAACTCCAGCAGATCATCCGTATCAATATCTTGAGTTTCGCTGGTTTCAGATAGTTTCTCCACATCTGTTGATAGCTCCATCTCCATCGTTGCCCTTCTCTCTTCAGTTGCACTAATAAATCAAACTGAATAAATCGACCGAATCACGCTCTATTAATTATGTGACATATATATGGTCTTAAACAGGTTACCTCCTCCAGATGAGTTTTATGAACCCGCGCTCAGCAGACGCAGACTCTTTGTGTCATCAGTTGTCCCGCTTAGTGATGTCCGGTTCGTGAACGAATCATTCTTTTGAATCGGATCTTTTTAATGAACCGAGAACCGAAATTGCACTGAATCGGGTTGCTCTCGAATCATCAACTTCTAGTAATAGCTTTTGAAGTGTATTAAGGATTTACCAAATGGTTAAAAAGTTAGTTTAATAGCAGAAATGTTAACAAAAAAATTGATTGAATCGACAGTTTTATCAAGACATGAAACTGAGTTGATTTTAATAAATTATTAAAACATGCACATGTTTTAACCAAGGGCTGTAAGTTAATTTATAGAATTGCTTGTTGTAAATTCAAGCGTGTTAGGTTCGTTCTACAGGTTCATTTTTAATCATAACTGCAACAAACTGAATGTGGACACATAAATTACAAAAATAAAAAATGAAAGAAAGAAAGAACAGACTTTATTAATAATCTACATTCAAGGGTTCTCAACCATAGGGCGGCCAGGGCCCACTAGGGGGCCTCAAGATGACTTGATTTAAAATTGATGACATGATTTAAATTTGTATTAATTAATTTAAGTTATTAAATTTATAAGTTATTAATAACTTATAAATTAAGTTATTTCGTGAACTGACGTCATTTAAACTAATAAATTCTTAAAACATCAGGGTATTAAACTTTTTTTTCTGTTTATGCAAGTTATAAAATATTTTAGAAATTGTGAGCAAAACATTTATTTCAAATCCTTTAAAGCCTTTAACATGCCAGGGAGCACGTAAAAGAATCACAAAATCTTTTTTGATCCGTTTCTTTGAATGATTTGTTCGAAAGAACCGATTCGAGCGCACTGAATCAGACGCGCAGCGGCAGAGATTTTGAGCGGTCATGTGGTCATTTAATCCCAGCTGATGAAAGTGACTACAGGGTAAAACAAGGGTTCAGTCTCAATAACCATACATCGCTCTCATGTTAAAACAAGACTAATATGAATACCTTTGACGCCGGTTTAGAAACAATAAGTAAAACAACTAAAAGAAACAAATAAATGGTCCAAAGATTGCGCGCACTGCAGCACCAGTGCTGTCACCATGACAACGTTAATGCTCTCACAGTCAGACGTGCGCGAGAGAGAAGAGTGACTCCTACAAACTATCATCCTCTGTGTGGATTTCTCTACAAAACACAACAAGGACACTGACTGAGACTGCGATGAACCCAGGTAGACATTTGATTTGTGTTAAGGCTAGTAGGCAGTCTGTTAAATGTTTTTTTCATAATGCTTTTTTAATAATTGTAATAATTTAGTTTTAATAATGCAGTCTTCATATGCCTACCATATAGATTTGCTTTATTCCGCGCTTATATTTGATTAACATGGTAATACAGTAAGCAAAAACCTGTTTTATATTTCAATCACACTTTAGTTTGAGAACCAATTATGACTACTAACTAAAAACTATGACTTTTGCCTCAATAAACTCCTAATTTGCTGCATATTAATAGTAAGGTAGTTGTTAAGTTTCGGTATGGGGTAGAATTAAGGGATCAAAAATATGGTCATGCAGAATAAGGCATTAATATGTGCTTTATAAGTAGCTAATAATAAACACAATATGCTAGTAGTAATGCTAATATGCAAGTAGGCCTATATATATATATATAACCTTAAAAAGAGCTTTTTATCTTTAAAAAGAGAAAGATTTTTTTATTAATTATTATTTTATTTTTGAAAATGATGTCATGTTGCCAGTTTAGGAGGAAAGAAGAAAGGCTAACGTTTTCTCCAGCAACAGTGATTAAAAAGTAATGGGTAATCTTTTAACTTAATCACTACTCCAGGAACAATCTTTTGTGGTTGGTTATTCTTGGTGCATTGTTATGTGATATTCATGACCTTTATTATGATGAAACCAATAGGCTGCAGTTTACCCATAAGTCACACCTGAATAGCAAGATCATACCATGGATGCTGCTGTATCAGATAACTGCATATTAACCATAGATTGGTTTAGGTTTCAACCCTTGACAAAACACGCATACAAAAAGTAATATGACTGTTGGATATTATTGAAGGCTAAATATATCTAAAAATTCACATTAATCCTACAACTTTAATATAAACGATATACATGATTTTAAGAATCTGCCATATATTTTCTCAATTTCTCCAGCAAAATATCCAGAGCTTACTCTTGTGATTGGGAAGGTCACTCACCACAGTATCGAGCTGAGCTGGATGAATGAAGAGAATAAACCTCGACATGGCCCTCCTGAATGCTGGACCCGCTTTTCTGTGGAGCAGATGGACCCCAAAACACACACATACAGCTCCGTATACATGTCAGTTTTCTCTGTTTGACGGTGAAGATTATTTCTTTGAATGTTAAAGTTATTATGTTGTAAGAACAATATTTTGGTGTTTTATCACAGAGGGTACAGCACTCATCATCTTGTAGAGGGCTTGGAGTCCAGCACCTCCTATAATTTTAGACTGAGGGTCACCAGAGCCTCAGGGGAGTGCAGCCTCAGCCCCGTGGTCTCTGTCTTCACCAACCGTGAGATATTTTACTGTACCTCCAGTCAAAGCCTTGGTCTATTATTTTCTTATTTTAAACCTAGTAAATATCATGCTCCTCTCTGCTGTTATTCGTAGAAACACAAACCTTTAGGAATTAATTTGCACAAAATTAACAATAGTCCAAAAGTCTTGAAAAAAAAAAATGCTATTCAGCATAGATGCATTAAATTGATCAAAAGTGACAGTAAAGACATTTATAAAGTTACAAAAGATTTGTAGTTCTAACAAATTGTGTACTTTGACATTTATATTCATCAATGAATCCTAAAAAGTATCACAGTTTCCAGAAAAAAAATATTAAGCAGCACAACTCTTTTCAACATCGATAAAAATAAGAAATGTTTCTTGAGCAAATCAGCAAATTAAAATGATTTCTGAAGGATCATGTGACACTGAAGACTGGAGTAACGACTTCTTTGCATCACAGGAATAAATTACATTTTAAAATAGAAAATAGTTATTTTAAATGGTAATAATATTTCACAATTTTTACTGTATGTTTGATCAATTAAATACAGCCCCGCTAAGTAGCTATAAGAGACTTCTTTCAAAAGCATTAAAAAAATCGTACTGACCCTAAACCTTTGAATAGTCGTGCATTTGTTTAATGTTTTATAATGTTTTGATGGTTTGTCCACAGGAGAGCCTTTCAGTGGGAAGAACCTCCACCAGGCTGTGAACAGGGAGGATGAGGAGGAGCTGACCACAGTTCTGCAGTCAGGGTGAGACCACACACACACTTCACCATCATTTCATGCTTCTTCATAAGCTACATTAGTATTAACATTGTGCTAATTCAAGGAATATTTCACCCGAAAATGAAAATTTTGTCATCATTAATCACCCTCATGCCATTCTAAATCTGTATGACTTCCTTACTTCTGTAGAACAGGATGATTAACGATGCCAAAATTTTAATCTTTATGTGAAATATCCCCTTAAATGCCAGTTCACACATTATTCATAACCCCTCTCATGTAATTCCTCTCCTAGAATGGTCGACGTGGATGTTTATGACAAAATGGGCTTCACCCCTCTCATGGTGGCAGCACAGAAAGGTTTCACCAGGTAAACACGCTTCCAATGTTATTCATTTAAACACAAAGCTGGTGTACAGAGAAATTAATTCACAGCAAGGTACCGAATCACCAATTAGTCTTTGTTTAGTTATTGCTATGTGAAATATAGTCATGTTTTTCTAATAATGATCAGCATCTGTTTGTTTTGTAGAATAGTGGATATTTTATTGAAGCATGGAGCTGATATTAACAAGAGAGACGGCACTGGAAAAGACAGGTGAGCCTGCATTCAGTGCAGTTGAATTTTAGAATAACTTATGTTTTCTAATATATATTTTCATCTATGCATGTGCTTTATCAGTCTAATGCAGGCCTGTTTTGCTGGTCACCTGAATACAGTGAAGTATCTGCGTAACTGCGGCTCCACATGGCAGTCCCGAGACACGGACGGCTGCACGCCGCTCCACTGGGCTGTGGATGGAGGACACCTGCCTGTCATTACATATATGATCCAGGATGGTTGTGAGGTCCGAGGTCAATTTTTTAACCATGTTAATGTGTGAAAAAAACAACATTAAAAGAATAGTTCAGTCCAAAATGACAATTTGCTGAGAATGTACTCACCCATAGGCCATCCGAGGTGAGTTTGTTTGTTTTTTCTTTTCCAAACAGATTTGGAAAAATTTAGCATTACAGCACTTGCTCACCAATGGATCCTCTGCACTGAATGGCTGCCGATAGAATGAGAGTCCAAACAGCTGATAAAAACATCACAATAATCCACAAGTAACCCGTACGACTCCAGTCCATCAATTAATGTCTTGTGAAGCAAAAAGCTACGTGTTTGTAAGAAACAAATCTGTCATTAAGGCGTTTTGACTTTAAACTGTTGCTTCTGGCAAAAGTACAAGTCCATAATAATGCTTCATCCAGTGAAAAATTCCTTACCCTGTTGACCTTTCATATCAAAATCCACCAACATGTTTGTTTATAACTATTTTTGCTTGTAAACAGCGCTTGATCTGTGCACATTTCTCTCCTGATTTAGATAAGACGACTTTCTCCCTGGAGAAAACAATAGTATGGATAGAGGAAGCAATTAGAAGTTAAAAGCGTCTTAATGATGGATTTGTTTATTACAAAGACAAATTTTAAGCAATTTTTCATTTTTGGGTGAACTATTCCTTGGAAGGTACATCATATGATCAGGTATCTGAAGTTACCAAACTTCAGTTTCACTATTTCACAGATTTAGTTTTTTTTTAGATGTACCGTTTGCGGCCCATTACTTTGTCAAATGGTGAGCTTGACCCCGTATTGTCAGTTTAAAGCATGTGTTTTTGTACGCTGACAGGTGGATGTGATGGATAAAGTGTCTCTCTGGACTCCTCTCATGCGTGTGTCAGCCATCAGTGGAAACGCTGCGGCCGCCTCTATCCTCCTCCAGGCTGGAGCTGATGTAAACGTCCGTGACAAAGCTGGCAAGACACCACTAATGGTATTTATCATCAAAACAGCCACTAAAATTGTCGAGGACAAGATGGATGATATCATTGGAGTTTTTGGTTATAATTTTTCAGGTCGCTGTGCTGAATAACCATGTGGAGCTGGTGAAACTTCTGCTTGACAGTGGGGCAGATCACCACATGAAGAACGAGGTAACAGATTATGATCATTATAGTATTCATAATGCATAAATGATGAAACAATACATGTAGTGCAATAAAACATTTTGCCACAGGACACCTAATAACACTCCTCATAAGATTATTTACACCCTAATGTAGTATGGAGCAGGTGCAGCGGATATGGCAAAAGCATTTGGGAGACAGGTAACCTGACAAACTATACATGAACAAATTAATATTTTGTAGCTTGGAACAAAAAGACAATTTCTGTTTCAGAGCATCATAAACTTGCTGGATAAAATAAGCTTGGAAGATTCAAATCGACTGACACCAGCAGGACAATTCTGTTATGGAGACAACAAATGATCTTTATCTTAATGTCATATTTTACACATTACATTAAAGCCTTGAGTTATTAAAAACAACTTTTATGTTCCTGTTGTATAAAATAAAATGAAATTGAATTCACGATAGTAATATACTCGTTTATTGTTCTCGTTCAAGTCCTTACATTATCAGTATCCGGTTGAAATTTTTGAAGGCATTCCCATTTCCCTTTTAATATCCTAATTCATAGAAATTAAAATGGACTTTGTAGAATATAAAATTGTTCCATAATTACTTCAACACCCAGTGCAAAACTGAGCAATCATCTTTGACCACAGATTGACACATTATCTGACAAAAAAAATCAAATGAAAAAGTGAGCATTTTAACACATCCACATGAGTGCATATAAAAAGGTGAAATATACATAGATTGTTGTGAATAAGTAAACAAGAACATAAAGAAACACACACAGGCTTGGCTTGAATGAAATACTGTGACAGCTGGGTTTGTTATACTCCCAAAGCAACAACGCTGGCATATTATGTGGAAAAACTGAAGTGTAATTTCCCCCTCAGGGTGAAGTACCGAGCAGAACAACAATCTCAAAAGTTTATGAATAACAGTGAGCCCAGCTGTGCATAAAGAGAGCTGTGTTATGGGCAAGAAGGAACCACTTGTTGTGTAAAAATGCCATAGTTGCAACGACACACACCAGCAGTGATATTTACTACATCCTGTGTACTTTACATCATCTTGATATTGAACACTTTTGTGAGAAGGTAATGAAAAATTACTATTTGGCTAAAGCGATTATACTTAAATCATTCAAAAGTTTGAGGTCAGTAAGGTCTGTAATATCATGGAATATTCTTACAATTTAAAACAACGGTCTTCTATTGTAATATATTTTATATAATTTTCAGCATCATTACTCCAGTCTTCTCTGTGTGTGTGTATATATATATGTATATATAATGTTCAAAAGAGCAGCACTAGAAATCATTACTGATAAGTAATAAATATCTTTAATTTCTTTGAAAGAAAATTTCACTGACCCTAAACTTTTGATTGGTTGTGTATACTGTCAAAAATGATACAAGAAATACAGTACAGAAAATTCAATATCTATAACCTCACGTATTGGAAGATATTGCACAGAACGTGTGTATACAGCACAACAAGGCAATAATGACACAGACATGACAGCTGCTGGATGCTGATGGCTCAGTGGGAATGCTGATCTGCTATTCCTGTCTGGTCTGTGGTGTCACTACATATTTTGTGTTGCCACTGGTATTTCTCAGAATTTTTCAAAACATGTTGGAAAAAGGAACATCACGACCTTTCAAGTGTTTGGATTATAAATACTGACTGGATTTTTTTTCATTTTCTGTAGATAAAATTGACAAGCCATTGCTATGCAGTTGCTAATTGATGCAACTCAGTTTTGGCTGTTTAATTGTCCAGCACATTTCTCCTCAAGAAGTCACATAGTTTGAGGTATCATTACAAACAAAGCTGAATGTTTAGGGCTAAAGTTGTAGCAATAGTAATTCTTACTCTGGCAGATACCGTAGCACTGCATTTGCTCAAGCACATGTGATTTTAAGGTACTGTAGTTCACGAAAAGTTGGTTTGTCAATTCTCACAGATGACAATAATGGCTCACATCACTTTCTCCATGACATCATTCGTCATCATGCCTCATTCAAGTAATTATTAAGGTTTTTTTGCACTTAGTGGCACTGATTCCAGCACTCTGTGTTTAGTCATTCAGATTTAAAGCAGGTTTTTATGATCTTCACAACAACAATGCAAGTCTTACCATAAGAAAAAAAGAAAAAGGAAAATATGATTGGTCGGCTTATTTTCAATCAGCATTTTTTCAACATTTAAAAACAAAGAAAAAATGATCATACATTTAAAAAAAAAAAAGTGTCAAGCACAGCACATAGTTTCCTCCTCACAATAAATATACATCTTAAATAGTTCTGCAGTACCTGAGCGAGGACAAACTAACACCTTTTCTGAGGAGGCGCAGCACCAAGGTGTCCGGTCAGCCCTCTTCTCTGTGAGACCCTCTGTGGAGTTTCTGCAGGCGTGGTCACTTAGTCCAACAGAGTTTTCATAGTGCAAACAAGTGTGATCAGATGCTGGTGAAATTCACCCAGTGCTGTGGTGTCCATATGTCAATGATCATAAAAGGGCTGTGGTAATCTGGGAAGAGGTCTACAATGTATAAAAAAAATACAGTTAGTTGTCATCCATAAATATGTTTTTTTTTTCAGCAGTATCACAGTGGGACTGACCTGTTTGGCAGTGGTATGGCGGGGGGCGGTCGTGGTACTGTTGGAATCGGGATGGCTAGAGGTCCAGGTATCCGCACTCCCACTGCAGATGTGCTTCTACCCAACCCGTGGCCTCTGATTAGGGGGTCTGCGGGAAGTGGTTTCTGTGGGGGACTGGGCTTCTTGTGGTCCTATAGATAGCAAGACAGAAGATTTTCTGGTTTATCAAACATATTTACACTATTATAGACCAGGGGGTCCCAGCAAACTTCCAAGGGGGTCACATTATAAAAGTACTTAAATTATGATTTATATATTAAAGCAACTGTAATTTAACCTTAATAATATCTATTTGAATTACCCAAACATAAAAAAACTAATAAACCTAATGTGATGCATATTTGTCAGTCATACAAAAATGAAACAAGGGGAAAAGGAGATAAGATACCTATAAACTGAATATGTTTCAAATATTTAAATACACAATAATATAAATTTAAATACACACAAATTTCAGTCTCATACATTTTAACTAAGTGAATATTGTTTGTTATTTTAACTGAACAAATGTAATTATTTTCACAATTAACAGATTTAAAATAGATGCTGATGATCAAATAGATGCAAAAAGATAAACTATTCCATGATTTTTTTTTTTTTTTTAGAGTGCAGAAGTCTTACCGGTTTCTTCTCTGCTTCATTTAAGAACAACTGATAAATATGCATCACATTAAGGTAATTTTTTTATGTTAAAACTGTGTAATCCAAATGGATGGAAATTATATAAGTAATTCAAACAAACCGATCTTGAATTTAGGCCCTTTTTATTTATTTTTTTATTTTTTTTATACAGACACTTGAAACATCTGGAATTACAACATGAATCATGATTAATTTAATATATCCAATATAATATGTTGGACAACAGTTTGAGTCGAAAGAATTGAGTGTGTAAACAGTGATAGCATACTAGTGCCACTAGATGGAGCTGTGATTACACTCCTCGTCCTGGTAAACCCTGTTGGCAACAATGCAGAATAACAAAAAATGTGCAGCACTCCCATCTCCAACACCCAATTCACCCCATGTTAAGTCAAGAGGTCATCATGTGTTACCAATTTACTCAGAGGATGAGGTCATGGCATACAACTGTTCAGCCTTGTTTTGTGGAAAACAGTGGAGAAACTGACTAATCCATAAAGCTGAGACATCCAAATCATCCATTTTTGTGTCTTTCTGAAACAACATTTTTCCTCCTTTCTGTTTCTAACCATTGTACGTAAGTGATTCGTTCCAGCAAAACCCTCCTCCTAGAGAAAGCAATGTCATTATGGCAATACAAGACCTTTTAATCATGAGCGCACGGCGGTGTGTCGAGCCATGAGGCCAATTTGTGAGAAACAACGTAAGAGGTGAAAGTGTTTCATGGCTCCCCGAGTAAATGTGAACTCAGTCAAGTAGAAAAGGGCACTCAGAGAGCACTAAAGAAACCAGGGTGATTTCATATGTAAAAGGGTTTGATGTGAATGCTTTCAATGAGGTCATTATAAAGCAAGTTTCAGTGTATCAATCATTTGTATTGTGTGGCACAGTATGTGAGCTCTGAAAGGCTTTTTGATGAAACACCACTCATTGGGAGCAAAAAACATGTTCAAGACAGAATCTGTGGCATAATCTATATGCAGCTTCTGTAGCAAAATACAGTAATGAATTTACAATGCAAAAGCCTATGGAGCAAGGAGTTCATTTTGGATACAAAAATGCATAGCTGTATTGTTAAAAGTAGGATCTTGTTACGTCTTTACTAATGAAATTCCTGTGTGTGGAGCTCCATGTCAACAGTATCTTACAAGTTATGCCACATCCCTTTATGGTATCCTTGAACGTATCATGTGACATTTACCAGGTCTATGAGCTCTATAATATGGTCAATATAGGCAGTTATATTGGATATAATATAATAATTTCATAGCAAGATAGATTTCTCCTTGAGGTGAGCCCTTCATAGTGTGCTGGACGTAACCACAGTTAGTTTGCTGCAGTGCCGTGAAGTCGAGCTGAGATTCAAAGCAACAGATGTTCTTCTTCATGCTGTCTGATAGCATATCCTGCCAACGTCCCCGAGCAGCACTTATCATCTAAACCACATACCTTCACACACGGACGTTTCTCATCCCATCTCACAGGACAGCTCTCATGCACCCGTTCAATCTCATTCTCGCCGTATCACTTTCACTCCTCCACCCGCTCTGTCTACCCCACTCTAATACTTTTTGTCTTCATTTTATCTTCAACTGGAAACTTCATATAAGAAATTTATGTGCTGTGTGCAGCAATGGAAAGTGTAACGTCCTTGCTAATGTCTCCTTATCTCCCTCCACTTGGTTTCTGCATCTGTCAATCGCTTTCAACCAATGAAGTTGTATCAGCTGAACTCTTTGGGGTCATTTACACAGAATGCATTTTTGCATTATAAAACTTGGAATGGGAAAAAAGGTCTCAAGACGGGTCTTAACTTATTTTAACTTTGAGTGATGCATTTTTAGAATGCAGAGACATGCACGAGACACTGGAAAAGATGTATGACGTGAGCAAGACATCAGTCTAGCAGGTTTACATAGAATGTGTTTTTGCATTCTGCTGTGCTACTTTTCTGTTGTTTTTCTGGGTGAACGGGCCCTTATGGTAAAACCTCCTGACCCTATGTTCATACTCACATTGTGTACTAATCAGGAGCTACATAAAGCATTGATTCTACACGACATTCCTTTTAAGTTGATCCAATAATATTCAAAATTTTTTGTCAATATATATGTTGATGATGGATATTAAATTGTGCATTCTTATTCTTATAATTAAATGTAATCCTTATCTAAATCTCAAAATGGATATATCTTAAAAAATTACACACACAAGCACACGCATATCTATATTAAGATTTAAAATGAGATTTTATATATATATATATATATATATATATATATATATATATATATATACATATATATATATATATATATATATATATATATACATATACATATATATATATATATATATATATATATATATATATATACACACACATATATATATATATATATATATATATAACATTTACAATTGTATTGCATTATATTATATTAAAACTTTTCTATTTAGTGTATTATTTTAAATTTATTTATTAAAATATACACTCGTGTTGCACCTACATCAGACATCCCAGCTCTTCCAGAAGTTCCAGGAGTCTCACGCATATTAATAACAGCTCTCTGACACCCACAAGTTATATACAATATCCCATAAATAGAGCAAGAGAGAGAAGCCCCATTTCCTGCGTATTAAAGTAAATTTTTGGCGATTCAATCACAGTTTGTCAGCTGAGATGCATTTACAATTTCTACCTGGTATAAATTAGTTTTGAATCTGTCTCCTTTGATCACTTCTATTCCGATTTTGCCAAACTCTACATCACTTGTATGTGGCTTACGAGCGAGTGGGAAATAAAGCGAAAGTAAATAAGGGAGAACAGCTGTGATTTTTGGTGCCAGTGTTATTTGCATTTAGGAGTTACATGTTGAGGCCAAACTCAATTGGGGTAGTAATGCTACTTCCATGAAATAAGTTTTTGCAGGGTGGGATGTCTGGTACATGGTGACAGTCTGAGGCTGACAGCACTTACCTGGATGTTAGTGTAGGGCAGCTGGCGTGGGAGTGTGTGGAAGCCTGCCGCTCTGCCTGGCGAGTGTGTGTGTGATACTAGAGTCCTGTGAGGCTGCAGACCTGTGATGGGCATGGGGTGGCTGATGTGGACGGGCCGGCAGCGCGAGGGACATTCAGGCAGCCGACGCAAACTGTGGAAGTTGTGTGGAGGTAGGAGAGGCTCCGAACTGGGATGAGATGTCTGTGGAAAACAGACAGCTCTTGAAAATAAAGACACAACAATTCAATACGAGCTCTACTGCTTGCTACTGCTAACCTTTAAGACCTTTCGAGGAATCAATCTAAACTTCTTTCTGCATATGCTGCTTGACAATGCAATACTGTTCAAGGTACTCTTTCATAAAGGCATTCATACATGTTGTTGTGGCATGGCACACAGACTAAAAATACCCAGATGAAGCAATCAATCAGTGCTTTCACTGGCGACTGTCCAGTCCCATTGAGGCCTGATCTCCCCCTTTGAGCATACAAAGGCTTCCAACGCCAACAATCATTATATTGTTTTTCTACTTAAGTACATTAGACTGGATTAAAACAGAAATCCTGCAAAATGAATATTGGAGGTTTTAGATGAAGATCTGGACTTCATTAATATTCTTTGAGGGTCGATACTGGAGACTAAATCAATTATGCACCTAAGTCTCATGCCGTGTACACAGAAAGGAAGGGATGGATTGGCTTGGACAGGCATAGTAATTCTGACCTCATCTGCTCCTCGCTGGGCAGGACAGTACCGAGCTAATGAATTATGGAATTTGACGGTTAATAAAAGATCTCCTTAGTGCTTGTTAATAAGGGTGCAAATATTAATTTAGATTACCATTCATCACAAAATCATACCATATATAATAAAATCTGGTATTTGGTCACAAACGGTCTGCTTTGATTCAATTTAGAGTGATTATTAAAAAATATATTTTCACAAATGCAATTGTAAGGAAATTGTACCAATGAAAATAGGCAAATAATTTTGGATAAGAAATATTAAAAATATTTAATATATAATTTGCAACTACTATTATTTACAATATTATTACATATTTTGGACATTATAATCATGTTGTGTGCCTGAGTCTGTGTTGATGAGTAGAGTTTCACACTTACCTTGTCACAGCGGGAGTGTAAAGGTAAAGAGGCGGGCTTGTGCTGTGGTGAGACCCTGAACACTGACTGTGTCTGTGGGGGGCTGGGAGCTCGCTTTCGCCCTACTGATCTGTAAAATTAAGAAAGAGTTTTCAAACAGTTTCATGTTTTAGGTATGGTGAATATAATTACTACAGTAGGGATGCCCACTTTTTATAAAGCTCTATTGCAGCATCTGTGGTGATTATCACAAACATTTTTACTTGCTCATTATTATTTTTTAAGAGCAAAAGTCATGTTCATAATAAGGCATGTACAATGTAAGTAAACAATGTCCAGGCAGTAAATATTAAAATACACACTGTTTTAAAATTTTAGATGGTCTGACAGAATAAAAAAAAATAATAATAAAACTTTTATTCAGCATGAATGCAATAAATTGATCAAAAGTGGGAGCAAAGGCCTTTATGATGTTACAAAAGATTTTTATTTCAAATAAATACAGAGTTCTGGCATGAAACTCTAGATCCGAAAAAAACGTGTTCAAGACAGAATCTGTGGCATAATCTATGTGCAGCTTCTGTAGCAAAATACAGTAATGAATTTACAATGCAAGCCTATGGGGCAAGGAGTTCATTTTTTATATAAAAATGCATAACTGTATTGTTAAAAGTAGGATCTTGTTATGTGTTTACTAATGTAATTCCTGTGTGTGAAGCTCCATGTCAGTCCGATAGGTCTAACTCAATCTGACCTAATGACATCATTATCACATGGCACAGCTGATTGGTTCTCTCCTGTATCGGTAGCCAATGAGCTCTCTGCTCAACATTCAAATATATGACTAGTGTTTGTTGTAGCAGTTTCGCAGCGTGCTTCAGAAACCCTGCACCTTCCCCAGCTCCACCTGTATAGATCTGCTACAAGGTAATTCATGTATGCTATAGGCGGTTATTTCATGTATGTTATTTTTGCAGTAGCAGTATTTATTACATGTTCACAGCAGCATGTTGTGGATGTATTGGCAGTAGCAAGTCTCGGTACTTGCTCTGCCACAGCAACAGCAGCAGCAGCAGCATAGTAGATCTGTTCCGCCAAGACCAAATACATTAACATTGTCATGTACATTACCATACCGATCCCTCCGAGAGTTGTCATGACAGAAATGCTGTTCTTTTGAAAGTTCTAGTCATTAAAGAATCCTGAGATTCTGAGCACAACTATTTTCAATATTGAAAATAAAAAGAAATGCTTCTTAAGCACCAAATCAGCATATCAGAATGATTTCTGAAGGATCATGTAAAACTGATGACTGGAGTAATGGCTGTTGAAAATTCAGCTTTGCCAATAAATTACATTTTAAAATATATTCACAAAGACAACAGTTATTTTAAATTGTAATCCTATTTCAGATATTTTTACTGTATTTAATAAAATAAATGCGGTGAGTATAAGATACTTTCATTAGCAAATCTTCCCGACCCCAAACTGTACAGTAGTGTATATCCATCAATTGCTGACCTAACCCTACCTGTTTAAGCATCAGTGTCATGATGTAAAGCCACTATCCCCCACAGCTTTTGCACAAAACACTCAATAATACTAGAAAAGGACTTGTAAAGTGTATAGAACTTTTTAGAGGTAGCAGACTCCACCCAGAGGAATTACATAAGTAACGCAGAAGTTTATCCACAAAGAAAACTATTCTCACCTCAAAAGGGTGATTTAGACAGCTTTAAAGCTTAAATTATAAACAGGGTTTTACTGAATAATTCAAGTGCTTTAACAAAAATACAAGCTTCACATTTAGACTTTTAAACCCTCTGGAACGCTGGCCCAGTTAACTTCTATTGTAAGTGTGTTACTCTGACCATGAATTTTATTTTTTTAAGGAACAAGTCAAAATTATTTTCTATGCCAAACTACATTATGCCCCGAATTCTTGTCAATATGAACTTAAACTGACCTTGAAACTTATTTTCCTTAAGCTTCTATAAAACTCTAGGGACTCTTGGTGTCCCTGGATGGAAACCAGCAGGAATCCAGGATCAAACACATTTTGGAAACCATCGCTGGGGGAAACTGCACCATTGACTGTACCTGAGCTTTTGGATGGCGCTCTTCTTATTGATGCAGAGCATCTGTACCAGTTCTTTCCTCTTCAGGCACACAATCAGTCCCACCGACAGCAAGCAAAGGAGGGTGACCAGCACGCCCACGGCCACAGCGCTGCTGTCAGCTGTTGTCACATAGGACAGCACGCACATTAATACACACACTCGCACATCTGTTGTACAGCACAGCACAGAATGGCACAGAGAGGGAAAACACAAGAAGTCAGAGTCAGGTTAGAAAGAAAAAAGAATCGATCAACATCACTCTGTGTCTCCACCTGCATTACTTTTACAAGCTGTCTCAAAGTTTTTGAATGTCTGCTGAGTGACATCTAAGTGCAGTGCTTCAGGATTCCACCAGTAAATCAATGATGTGTCCTGTCAATGCTGTTATGCTTTTCCACTGGAAAATCATTTAATGGGTTTTGTAAGTACATTGTACTTTCAGGCTGCACTGTTCTACCTGCGGTGCGGCTGTCACAGGGGGATGAAAGTGGTTAGAGCTAGTGCACTTCCTCAAACGGTAGTCGGAAAATCTGAATGCATGAGGCCAAAAAGGTCGAAACATGCTCCACGCACGTTGGCAAACAGAAACGCTCCTAGGTATGTAAAATGTAATGTATGCATCTTTGCATTCTGAAATATGCTGACAAGTAATTCATAATGCAATGCATGTATTCATTCTCAATAGATGTTGTAGCAGGCATTTGTGTAAGGTTCTTCAATAGTCAGTTTTATTTTTTTCTTTCTTCCTTTAATGTTTGTTTGATAAATAAATAAATAAATAAATAATCAAAATAATAATAATAATAATAATAATAATATTTGTCTAATAAACCTGCCATTGTGTATACAAATAGCTTTGTTCCTCTTTTGTTATTTGCTTTAGATAAAAGTGTCTGCTAAATGCATAAATGTAAATACACCTTATTTGTAACTAAGGATAGTAATTTCCATCATCTGAAAGAAATAAAGAAAGAAAGAAATAAAGTTTTGTTTCATTTCAAGTCATTTGTAACTAAGTATGGTCATTTCCGTTATTTTGTTTCATTTTGTTCCTGAAATGAATAATTAAAATAAATAATAATATTGTGTTTGTAAAATAATAATATTGTTTTTGCATACTTGCTTAGAAGAATATGTTTCAGACCTTAGAATGGAAAGGAACACATAAGCACTGCAGTCATGCTGTTAGTGTAATGCATATTGCTCTAGCAGGTAAGTCAAAAGTGAAGTTGTCCATCACTGTACCGGCTTGTCTCATTGGTCCACTGTCGACGCTGCCACCAAACCCCGCCCTATCACAGGAAGGAGGTGCCCAGTGAGATTCACAGTGGCAGTTCTTCTTGTTGTTGCATTCCTGTAAACAAAGCAACGCGCAAATAAACACAATCAAATTTCTTGCTGGACATTATCAACAACATCCTGCTGATCAATGCTTAAGGAATTCTGGGGGATAATGGTATGAAATCTCCTCATGAGCATTCAGTTCATGGATGGATGGCAACATTTTTCCATTTGCACAAAAATGCATTACATTTTTCCATCAGGGTATGTGTCAGGGGTCGCTGCATAAGTTGATTGATGTCACTTGATGTTTAAATCACAGTCTGAATATCTGCCTTCTAAAAGGAAAGATGCAGCTATGTCTTTCCTGCCATGAAAACACAAGGAAACTTTTCAGACTCTCAAACTCTTTACTCTCATTCAACTTTCTTGGATGCTGTGATGGTTTAAAAAAACAGACCCTCTCAGCAGACAGACTCTTAAATTTCAAGGATTATTGAGATGGTTTGAGTCTTGATTTTGTGGAGTTGATCTTAAGACCTCTCAAGACTAGAAACCAATAGCCTTAGTGGTCAAGTATTAATCAAGATCTTAAAGGGGGTTTTGGTGTGGGGCTTAAAGGGCCTAGTAATGGTCTCAGTATTTAGTGGTCTTCTATTGTTCTAGGTCTGGGTCTTTAAGGGATCGATCCGGCTTAAAAAACAACTGACATTCGTAGCATCCAGGATCCCAGAATGCTGACAGAGCTACCAACATCTTTATTAACAATGATCAATTCGTCTTGCAACTCGGTTCCAGTAAGGAAATAGACCTTGGAGAAAAATTGAGTGCAATTGCACAGCCTACAGACAAAAATAAGAATTCCAATTTAGGAAGCATATAACAAGAGAAAATAAATAAAACATTACACGCTTGCACTCGTGCCCTCCAGAGCTGATAGTGGGTGCAAATGCAAAAGACAACGTGGGAGTGTTCTTGGCCACAACGTTTAGCAATTGCATTTTAGCAGTCCTCTGGCAAAAAAGTGCATGTGCATGATGAATGGCACTTTTAATGGTACACAAATGAATTAAATATGAGTCTTATAATCTTATTGGAGTGATAGAGATTGATTGTAAAGTACTTCAACAGCTGAGACAAGCCTCAAGTCACCCAGTATCCTGCAAAAACAATAGCGTGGCTGCTGAGCTGAACTAGGGCACGATTAAGTAAAAAAATTGTTTACCTAAATCTACACTCACTAAAATGTTGTTTCAAATCTTTATGACTTTCTTCCTTGAAACACAAAAAAGTGAAGTTTTGAAGGCTATCTGAGCTGCAGTATTCTATACAATGGAAGTGAAATAAAAGTGGTCCATATGAAATGTAAGCTGTGTTCCAAGACTTCTGAAGCCATAGCTTTGTGTGAGGAACAATTTACAAGAATCTTGCCCTGAAAGTATTGCTTGACAGCTCTGATCACCTTTCATTTTCAATGCAAAGAAAAGAGCATCTTGGACATTCTGCTACATTCTTCCTTTTGTTTTTCCCGGATAAAAGAAATTCATACAAGAAAAAACAGCAAGATTAGTAAATGATGACAGATTTTCATTTTAGGGTGAACTATCCCTTTAAATGTATCAAGCTTCCATGAAAGACCATGACAGACACAAGGTTACGCTGTGATCTAATTTAGAACAGAATCTGTGTCTTATCTGTGCTTTTAACTGCTATTTCATTTGCAGCAGTAATCTAGTTCAAGTGAAGTTATAGTATGTGGACCCAGTTAGCTAAGTGCTATTATGGGCACTGTCCCCTTGGCAGACAGCTATAATGTAATGAAATGGACATTTCTGTAAAAGGCGAGACTTTCAGTAGAGGGCAATAATTTGTGCTGATTTACTATCAGCATTCCTTACTCAAATCTGAGCCTAATGCCTGATAACTGATGTGATCTTTTTCCAGCAGATTTGAGGAAATTTCGACTGACAAGAGTGGAAGCAACCTTACCCCTCTTCCATTACACTTCCCAGAGCACTTGTGCACTCCGAAGACACTGACATTCTGACACTGCCTGTTCAAGCAAATCTGTTATGATGAGAGAGAGAGAAAGAGAGAACAGCACTATAAAATATATAGTGCTACATTGTATAATATATAATATAATATAATTATACACACATATAGCCTAATATAATATGTGGATGTTGAAACTGATACATTGGGGAGGTTAATCAACAAAACAAACACCAAATGGTCAATGGAAAGCAATAAAAATTGCCAAATATTATTTTAGCCTGGCTGATAAACCACTAGCATAATTTCTTGATGACACAGATAATCTCTACCAGATGATTTATTCTCGTACCATTCCCTCAGCACACTTAGTGCCTGCCAATACCAGTCCTGGATCAGGCATATCGTCACCCAGGTACACATGTGTTCCACGGCACAGAATACGTCCACCCTCCTGCAGAGGTATGTTTGTCTCTATGGAAACCGCATTGGTTCCAATCACTGGCCTGTTGGCGCCTCCTTGGCACTGAATTTTCCCACACCTAGCATCCCTGTTTAAATCACACAGACAAAATACAATGAGTGAGCATGCAACAACAGTGCTAAATGTTTTTACACTGAATAAATGGGATAAGGTGATAAAACGCCTGAAAAACAGAGAGGAGATTGTGTTGTTTTGAGGTAATCTCGCCTTTCACACCCTCTCACTCATCTGTGAGGAGCAGAAATTGTAATTAATACTGACAAGAGTTTACATGCAAAACTATGGGGCTGCCACTGTCTCTGAATAATAATGTCATGGCTACAAAAAATTAATAAAATGACATTCATTACAACATGTTTGATGGGCCATCCCATAATAATTAGACAGCAAGTGATATGAATTAATCAGGACAACCTTAAGCAATACTATTCTTCATTTTTTCACACTTTTGATCGTAACATTCTTTTGCTTTGAGAATGTGCATCTTGAAAATAGTTATTTCCTTGTCAGTCACTGGTTCTACATTTAATTATGTATGCTGTATTGGCACTATAAAAGCTAAGCATTTGTACTGCCAAAGTACCACAAAATCAAGTAGAAAAAAGTTACAAAGGAGCAAAGAAACATTATTTAACAAACAGAACGGAACAATACTGTATCAATCACAGAGGAAAACAAGCAAAACAAAAAGCAAAACAAAACAAAAACAAGAATAAAACAAAAAGCAAAGCATAAGAAGCAAAAAAAAAATAAACAAAATAAAATGAACTGAAACAAAATAGTTGAAAAGTAACAATATAAGAAGAAAAAAGTAATAATATAATAAAATGTAAGATTGAAGCCAATTTGAAAAATGTATGTAATTGTACTGTAAGTAAAAGGTTAAAGTGCAAAGTGCTGTAGTATCATGCACCAACTGTACCTTGCTTGACATTTAGCAAAGGAACCTTTGGAGTCTTTTCCACAATTTCCATAGGGATCACCTGCAGAGTTTACTCTTTCAAAACAGATACCCGGGGCAGGTTTCGCTCCTGGAAAACAAGAAAGAATGAAAATAAAACAGCATATGCCCACTGTCAGAGATGGAAATATGACACTGTACAATCCTTCCATCTTGTTTCAGCTTGTATATAAACCAAAAACAGATGAAAGGACAACAAATGTCAGACTGTGGCCTGAATCCTTTTGGAAGGGAGTATGAAAAGACATGGAATAAATAATAGCAATCAGTGTGAGATTTCATATTGCTTGAGCTCGCCATATGAATGCATGCAGGATTGCAAGGGAAGTGCTGGCTTGATAATGGTTACATATATAATTACAGTGTCAAAAATTATGATTAATGAAATCTGCAGAACCCCGCAATCAATTTTTGTTCAACCAAATAAGCTTAGGAACCCTGCAGCTATCTGCATATTAGATCTACAGAGGTACCAACCTGGTCCCCACAGAGTGATGCATTGCTGCTCATGAGTCTGACAGATGCCGTTGTAGCAGTAACCATCCATATTGTGGCACACGTGTCCATCGTGCAGGTACACATTGGCAGGACAGTGGGGGTTTGTTCCGGTGCAGAACTCAGGTAAGTCACAGGAGTTACTGGACTCTCTACAAGGTGTCCCAGCTGGTTTTAACTGCACAGACACACAAGAACAAAAGGCTTCAAACAACAATAGAGAGCAAACTTTGTGCACAGTGTCACCTAAAGGAGATTTCTTTCAAAATAAAGCAAAGAGATATAAATGCAGTCACTATGGGATATACTCAAAGTCATGCAGGGACAAGCTTTGCATGAATTACAAAGACTATTGGTACAATAGTCAGTAGTTCATGGAAAGGTTCTCCAAAAACTATTCCCTTAACTTGCACTAAGTAACGAAATTCAGTCTAAGAAAGTGGCAAGATTAAATTCTTTTAGTTGCTATTTTAATTTAATGAATCACTATGTTGAAAGCTTGTTATAGTTTTTTGTAAAGTCTGTGTGAACATGTATCCCTGTTCTGGGGTCTGTTCCGGAGGGCCCTGATCTGGCTTCTTTTCTCATTAAGTGAGCTGAACACTCTGATTTATGTGTCTGGAGGCCTGAGAGGAAACTGAGTGTCTATGTTTGGAGTGCAAATGTTGGTTCATGTTTCACTTATTAATGGGGCAAGGAGAATGTGATTTCCACGCCTTTATATTACACACAGAGAAAGAATGAATAAGGAGGAAAGAGGGACAGGAGAGATTTACAAAAGCACCTGGCAATCTTCACAGCACTGTCCATGGGCACACACAGCACCTCCCTTGAGCGTGCAGGTTGAAGCATTACAGCAGGGGTTCAGACACTCCTGAAGAAAACACAAGGATGACAACAGATTTGAAGGCATCGTGTGTCACTGTATCACATGGGGAAAAGTTAAGTCAATCATAGCATGCTTTATTTAACTACCGAAGTCCTGAAGTTAAGGCATCAAACAGGCAGTTTAATTTAAAAGTCAGAAAGAAGGTGAAAATGTGTGTCATTCAAAGACCCGACAGGCCAAAAGCAAAAAAAAAAAAAAAAATTAAACAAAAAAAGTATCAAAAACAAATAAACAAAGAACAAAAACAAGCAAAGAAGACAAAAGACAAAACAAAGAAATCACAAAACTAGGCAAGTAAACAAAGAACAAAAACAAAAAAGCAAAGTAAACAATGAACGCAAAAGCAAACAAAAAAACAAACCAAAACAAAACAAACAAACAAATAAGCAAAACACGTGAAGTAAATAAAAGAACAACCCAACAAAACAAACTATGAAAAAATAAAAACAAAGCACAAAACAAGGCAGGTAAATAAAGAGCAAAAAAAAAAAGAAAAAAGCAGAATAAGCTAAGTAAACAATGAACAAAAAAAGTAAAAAAGGAAAGCAAACAAAAAAACAACAACAACAACAACAAAAAATGAAGTAAGCAAAACAAGCAAAGTAAACAAAGAACAAACCAACAAAACAAAAAGCAAAAAAAAACAAAACCAAACAAAAAAAAAGCTCAGTACATTTTAATAGAGGTAATTTACATATTTTAGTCAGGCTGTTTAATTGTCAGAAAGTGGATAATTGACCAAAAAGCAAAAGTACAATCGTTTTGGGTCCAAGAAACCTTGACTAACATTATAAGCAGACTTCAGGGGAAAAATAAAATGCTACAATAGCACAGGCTATGACCCCTTTAATTTGACATTAGATAATTAGGGGTTACAGAAAAACAATGGAAAGAAAAATAAAAAGGCCGCACAGTCCCGTATGATCACTGTATTGAATATTAGTTCCAGGTGTGGAGCTCATATTCTTTTAGGAAATTCCCTTCTGTCAACCAGTTCTTTGCATCCATGGTAACAAAAAAAAAATGTTTGGAAATGTTACTGTAGGTTTGTGTATGTGAGTGCGTTGACATGTCTGGTTTAAATTAGTGGTCTATGCATTGTTCTGATTTTGAAAAAAAGATGCTGTTTTCTCAAACTCTGAACTCTTGGTATCAGTGAACCGTGTTCATGTGTGTACGTGTCTAAGTGAGTGACATCATCACTGACCCGAGACTGGAAGTGATGGGAACGTCAGAGTCCAAGCACAATTGAAGGAAAGAGGACATTTATCTCACAAAAAAGAGGGAGAGGAAGAGAGAGAAGAGGTGAATTTTGAAGACTAAAAATCATGTTTTATTGTTGTAGTGAAGCAGAAGAGCTTTGTTCTTCTCTAAAAGTACACAAGAAGCTCATTAAGACCTCAAGCACTAAAACTGTATTTCATACACCACACATACACACACAAAAAATGTCTATGGGACTTTTTATTCCTCTCTTTCACTCCTTTTCTCCCACTCTTAACAAGGTCCTGGTGTGGGCCGGGAGAGGTGCTGGAGGGTTGGGCTGGGTTAGGTCAGTCTGCTGGCTTGAACTGCTCCTCAGAGTCACAGAAATCTCTTTACAGACCTGCTGTTTTCTCTAAAACTACCGTCAACTAGTGTGAAATGATGGGGGGATGGGCTTCTCTCATCCTTCTACCCAGCACTCAAGACCCGCTACTGGGCTTCCTCTCTGCTCTTTACCTGCTTCCTCCCTCGATCCCCCCGGTGAGATCACTGGAGCTCACGGGTGCCATTCTGAAACAAACTTTTCCCCATAACAAGATCCTCGACTTTAAAGTTCAGGCCAGGCTTTTTTCCTCAGGTCTCCACTGACACAATATGCCTGCATGACATCTAAATTACATCGACCATTTTTGAAGTCTCCAGTTCCATTACTACATGATATTTAGGAGGCATTTTAGCATTTATTTATTGGACAGCGGAGACAGGCAGGAAGGGGAACAGAGAGGTGGAATGGGATCAGGCTGCACAGATGACGTAGTCTGGACTCAAACCCGGGTACTAACAGCTCTTTTACATCACAAATGCACCACAGCTCAGATGGGAGCTGCAACATTTATTTGAATAGGTAATATCATAAAACTTTCCTGTGCAGAATATTTTGCACATTAATGACTCAAAAGTAAATAGAATTTCACACTATGAATAATTTCAAAGACACCCTGCAGTAACTGTAATAAGATTAGTGACATGGCAGTCGCTTTTAATATTTTTTTTAATGTTCAGTAATAATAGGTTCAGTCGTGGCCTAATAGATAGAGAGTTGGACTTGTAACCTGAAGGTCGTGGGTTCGAGTCTCAGGTCCGGCAGGAATTGTAGGTGGGGGAGACCCTTGAGCAAGGCACCGAACCCCCAACTGCTCCCCGGGCGCCGCAGCATTGGCTGCCCACTGCTCCGGGTGTATGTTCACTACTGTGTGTACACTTGGATGGGTTACATGCAGAGCACAAATTCTGAGTATGGGTCACCATACTTGGCCACACACCACTTCCTTTTCCCTGAAAGTCTTTTAATGTAATTTAAAACTAAAAATAAAGCTGGCGTAAAATATATAAGAACAATTTTAAATGTCTAAAACTACCCTACAAAAAAATTATATTTAAAATATATATATATATATATATATATATTTTACACTGAGTATAGTTCAAATCTATAAACATATTTACTGACATAACCATACTGAAAGGCATGATTTAGCCTGTGAATATTAAACCGACCAAATCAAATTCCAAACATCACCAAAGACTTGATATGCACCTGATTCAGATCTGCTAATCCTAGCAGCGGCCTGCTTTGTTGTGACGTACAACAAGGTCTTTGATGTGTGTGAGTCTTTCATACCTCCGGCTCTCCGCAGTCACACTCCTCTCCTTCCTCAATGTATCCGTTGCCACATTTCTGTCCCCCGTAGAGCATTTTGACTTCAGGCATATTATATAAACACATGCCCACCCCCTTCTCCAAACTAGCCACCAGATCCTTCTTACTACATGTACTGAACACCGTGGGGAATGGGTACCTGTTCACAAAGAGAAAAGGAAAGGGAAAGAGAAGATTAATTGAATATATTTTCTTTTGTATTTTATTTATTGTACTATTTTATTTTATTTTATTATTTTATATTTAACTTCTTTTTCTCTACATTTTTAATTTTGTTATTTGTTGTCAATTTTTATTTATTTACATTTTATATTTTTAATTTATTGTTTATTTTTACATTTTTATTGCTTTTTTGTTTTTATTTATATTTTACTTTATTTTATTTTTATTTTGTCCCCATAAGGCTTCTTTTTTTATCTATAAGTTATTTTCTTTTACTTTTTTTGTTTTATTATTATTTGTTTGATCAATTACATTTTATATTTTTTTATTGTTCATTTTATTTTTATTACATTTTTATTATTAAAATTAATTAAACTTAACCTAACTAAATTAAATTTCATTTAATTTCATTATTTTGTCCCCATCAGGTTTCTTATTTTATATTTAATTTATTTATTTTTGATTAATTATTAAATTATATTAAATTTTTAAATTTAATTTAGTTTTATATCTTTCATTTTATTGTTTCTTTGATTTTTATTAACTTGTTGGTTTTATTTAATTTTATATTTTTTATTTAATTTAATTTATTTTTATTTTAATTTTCTCATAAAGGTCAACAACTCTCATCTGAAAATCATGCTGGTTAATCAACTTTACTAACTTTGTTTTGCTGGTTAACACCATGTCCTGGTCTACCAGCTCCAAACCATCATAAACAAGCTTGGACCTGATGCAAGGGCTCTTTTCAGCAATAAAAAGCTTTCCAGGGAAATATGTGTCTAGCCAAACCAATTTTTAAAACAAAAGGATTTTAGAAATAACTAAGTAATAAGAGAAAAAGAGGCCACAAAAACAGAGTATAATGGTACATAATCTCAGCAATCCAGCCAAGCATAAAAAGTTGGAAGTATTCAAATTCCCAAAGTCATTAATGGCATTACTTCTACAAGAACAAAAATGACAACAAAACAAAGCGAATTAGCATATGACCTTCCACCATGGCATTCACTCCCGAGTCCTCTACGTGATAGAACACTAAGCCAGCTAAGCGTAAGCCCATATGGTACTATTCATGTTAATTCATCACTACCGATACATGATTATAAACAAACCAGCGGCGGGCCTGACCACAGTCACTGTAGAGGCCACGGACACAAAGACCGGGCTCTTTCAGATGAAGCAGAGAGGACAATCATATGACAGCCTCGGTCTAGGGAGGCTGCCTCGGGCAGGGAGCGAGACGAGGTGAGATATCTGAGAGGAGAGCAAATGAAGCTCATTTGGGTCTGGGCTCTGCTCACTGGAGAGCACTGCAGAGGATCCTTCATGGTCTGTTGCCAGTATCTTCAGTTCACTAACTCACCCCAACAAACAAGCTGAACAACAAAGTACGTATTTGCTATGCACTCATAAATATGCGCAACGCTTAATAAATGGATGTCCTTGAATTTGTGTGTTTTCGAAAAGCGAAAGTAACTCTTCCTGCAGATTAATAGTGTATGCATGCATGCATGTGAAGAAGGGATTAAAACATTAATAATCATAAGGTTAATGGGTGTTACACGTCTGTGCTGAAAAATTACAGCATATGGTTATGTTCAGTAATAACAGCATGGCATTATATATGTATGTTTTTTTAAATAAACTAAAATTATATTTTTAAAAAGCGTGAAATTTCCATACCTATATATATATAAAAAAAGTTGCCATAGGATTCGGCAATATTTAAATGGTAATTTAAAGGAACATATTAAAACATTTAAAAGAATGGTCAGGGACAAAAATATTCTGTTAAATGTAAGCAAATTTGTGACATTGAACATGTTTAATTTAATTAAATTTTATATATTTAATTTTATTGTTTATTTAATTGTATATTATTTTATGATGTCCCCATCAGCTTTTATTTAAAATTATGTTTTAGGAAAAGACCATTTTAAAGTGTTAGATCATATAACATAATAATCAGATGAACAGACAAATTCTGAAACACTGTCCAAATTTTCACAAAAAATTTATTCAGATTATTTAAATGTAATGATATATATACTAGCATATATAATACAATTATTTATTGTACTAAATTGTATAGGCTGGTTTATACTGGTTTGGAGCTGGTCTACCTGGTGGGCCAACAAAACTTACTTAACTTGATGATGGAGCTGGTTGACCAAGTATTTTTAGCTGGTTAAGATAGTTAAGATGCCTGATAGGGACAACAAAACACTAGCTTTCAAAACATAACATGCTGCAAAAAACAAAGTACTCATACTGTTTTATTCAACAGAGTGGTTACTCATCCCTACCAAGCTCTTCAGTGCTGAATAATATTTTCCAGCTAATGCCACAATCTTTCATCCAAAATCAAAAACGGTTGTCAGAAACAGAATGTGCAGTCACACACGTCACATCCATCTCACTTTCATGCACCCTAGAGCCTTTGAAGAGTTTGCTGATGAACTCTCGCGCTTTTAACACCTCAGTTCTGTCCGCTGGGACCATGTTTCCCCACCACCCTTGCTCATCAAAGACAACCTCAGTGCTCACCTTTAGCGAGCAAACACAGGAACACAGGCCTGAATCAAACATCCATGACTCAGACAAGAAGCCATTCTGTCATCGGTGCCAGTACAGCAAAATAAACTCTGCAGATGAAAGAGAGGAAAACGTGAGGGAAGGATGGAGGGAGGAGTGGGGAGGAGAAACTGTTTGCCGGGAACATCTGCGGGTAAGTGACCACTTGTTTGGGGTTTTGCGGTGGGAGCCAAGCGCATGGAGGTGGACTCTGGACTCCTGCAAGGGGGTTTCAGGGTCTGTCCTCATACTTCACCCTGTGTCCTCACTGCACCCTGCCTAAAAAACAACAACACCCCGACTATAATGTGTATTGCTCATTGGTATCTCTCATTTCATTTAAGTATCTATTTTGTCTCAGATGTTTCTCTTAAAATGTCTAAAGCAGACAACAATGAAACAACCGATGACATAAAATTACTGCAGATAACATAGCTAAGAACAACAACAACCACAACAACAACAACAACTAAATAAATAAATACATAAATAATTCATAATGATTTCTTATCAGAAACTTTGGTATCTTGCTAAATCTGATTTGATTTAATCTGATCTGATATGATTATTTATTTATTTAAATAATAACAATAATAATAATAATAATAATAATAATAATTTATGTAATCTTATAAGAAACTTTGGTATCTTGCTAAATCTGATTTGATTGGATGTGATTATTTATTTATTTATTTATGTATGTATGGATGGATGCGTGTACAGTTGGGCAAAAAAGTATTTAGTCAGCCACCAATTGTGCAAGTTCTCCCACTTAAAAAGATGAGAGAGGCCTGTAATTTTCATCATAGGTACACTTCAACTATGAGAGACAGAATGGGGGGAAAGAATGCAGGAAATCACATTGTAGGATTTTTAATGAATGAATTGGTAAATTCCTCGGTAAAATAAGTATTTGGTCACCTACAAACAAGCAAGATTTCTGGCTCTCACAGACCTGTAACTTCTTCTTTAAGAGGCTCCTCTGTCCACCACTTGTTACCTGTTTTAATGGCACCTGTTTTAACTCGTTATCAGTATAAAAGACACCTGTCCACAACCTCAAACAGTCACACTCCAAACTCCACTATGGCCAAGACCAAAGAGCTGTCGAAGGACATCAGAAACAAAATTGTAGACCTGCACCAGGCTGGGAAGACTGAATCTGCAATAGGCAAGCAGCTTGGTGTGAAGAAATCAACTGTGGGAGCAATTATTAGAAAATGGAAGACATACAAGACCACTGATAATCTCCCTCGATCTGGGGCGCCACGTAAGATCTCACCCCGTGGGGTCAAAATGATCACAAGAACGGTGAGCAAAAATCCCACAACCACACGGGGGGACCTAGTGAATGACCTGCAGAGAGCTGGGACCAAAGTAACCAAGGCTACCATCAGTAACACACTACGCCACCAGGGACTCAAATCCTGCAGTGCCAGACGTGTCCCCCTGCTTAAGCCAGTACATGTCCGGGCCCGTCTGAAGTTTGCTAGAGAGCATTTGGATGATCCAGAAGAGGATTGGGAGAATGTCATATGGTCAGATGAAACCAAAATAGAACTTTTTGGTAAAAACCCAACTCGTCGTGTTTGGAGGAGAAAGAATGCTGAGTTGCATCCAAAGAACACCATACCTACTGTGAAGCATGGGGGTGGAAACATCATGCTTTGGGGCTGTTTTTCTGCAAAGGGACCAGGACGACTGATCCGTGTAAAGGAAAGAATGAATGGGGCCATGTATCGTGAGATTTTGAGTGAAAACCTCCTTCCATCAGCAAGGGCATTGAAGATGAAATGTGGCTGGGTCTTTCAGCATGACAATGATCCCAAACACACCGCCCGGGCAATGAAGGAGTGGCTTCGTAAGAAGCATTTCAAGGTCCTGGAGTGATCTAGCCAGTCTCCAGATCTCAACCCCATAGAAAATCTTTGGAGGGAGTTGAAAGTCCGTGTTGCCCAGCGACAGCCCCAAAACATCACTGCTCTAGAGGAGATCTGCATGGAGGCGTTTTGAAAATGTAAGCATTGTCACGGTTCAGGGTGCCTTCTCGGCTCCTCGTGCTGTCTGTGTTGTCCTGTCATGTTCGGCAGCTTGTGGTCTGGGCAATCAGTGCTGATCGTGCAGCGGGAGGGCACGGATCATGAGCTGACTCTCCCCCACCTGTCGCTCATTCCCCCACTCCCATATATGTCCCTGTTTTTCCGTTCCTCGTTGTGAGTAGATTGTTTTGTCCGTACTCGTGTTGTGTGTATGAGAATCTCACTTCTCAATTTCTGACTCTCTGTTCGTGTGGTCCGCAGACGCTACCGGCCAGCTCTGGAATCTCCGCTTCCTTAAGCCGCCGTTATATATTGTTTGTTATTTTGTGTTTTGGTGGCGAAAATAAGTTTTCTCCTGCTCACTCTGCATCTGAGTCCTTCTTCACTCTCGCCGTGACAAGCATTTGAAAAAATCTGTAAATGACTGTGTTAAATATATGCAATAATGATAACACATTAACGTTAACCCCCTTCAGACACCGGGGGTCTCAGACCTCATTTTAAAAACACCTGGTCTAAGAGAAACAATCGAGACAATAAATAGATCATATTTTGACTTCTCTTTATTATAGGACCGCACATACACCATCATAAGTAAGTCACAAAAGAAACAAACAGAACTCTATGGAGACTTCAATGTGTTATTGCAAATCATCAAAGTCAGTTTAAAGACAATAAAACAGAAACAAGCAATTTAGCCCCAAAACACTGATTTGCAATGAGCCCCTGGTCTTCTGCAAATCTCAGGCTAGCAGTGTGGCAGTAAGCTGGGGCACAATCAAGCGTGTGCGAGTTTTAATGCCGCCTTTAAAGGGATTACAGTTGAAAGAGACCAATCAGTAGTGGCGTCTGGAAGTAAAAGTCATGACATTTGCAAATGGAAGCGAGACATACTGTATCTTAAACACCCTAAGAAAAAGCTAATGATCCAAAAATGACATTTAAGCGGTGCTGTAGTTTGTGCAATGAGCCGTTTGCAGCAGCGAGGGCTAGAATAGTAATGTGACAGAGTAAAGGACTTTGGTTTAAAGAGGGTTTGGCATTGGGGACAGAGAGCTTGGAATGGAACAGGCTAAGCTGGCAGAAGTTGGCATCAGGTCAAGTGGGTTAAGCGGACTTGGCGTGGTGAAGAATGGCGGATGCAAAAGCCAGATTGGTTTGTATGGCTTGGCATGCAGAGGTGGTTTGAGACACACATGAGCATGAGATATGTGTGCCAGTCCACTCTCAAACAGTGCTGCGGGAGGGTTTTGTGGATAAGAGTGAGCACAGATACAGCCATGCATAAAAACACATGCAAACACATGTCCATATTTACAGTTAAGTGTGCGAATGCACTTAAACCTTCATGTCATTTTTCTCTTCACTCAACTTTCGTTATTGCCAAACGATTCGCTCTGTTCCCAGCATCTGTCCGACCCCTAAAGCCCTCCTTATGAATTCAAATTCAAGCAAACAACAAATCCTTCCTGCCTGAACTGCAATTTTCTTTTTTACCCCAGTAAATCACAGCCGCACAAAAATCCTCAGAGAACTCCTGCAGTCTACCCTGTCAAAGCCTCTTTTCTCAACTCAAAAATCTGCTTGCATCTGAAACTTTAACTGCTATCATTAAGCATCTGCTTCATAATTCTCGCTAAGCAAAACCACATCTTTTCCAAGACTATTGAGCAAAACAATGAACCCAGATGCTGATTACGGTGTAAATTATTCTGAAATTACACGCCTGCTGTCCTCTCCAAAATGAGTGTGCTTAAACATTTTGATATATTTATGAAACAGTGAGATGTTGAGTGTTTGCAGAAAAGCAATGGCTATAATCAATCTCGCTCGCGCTGTTGGCAACTCTGATCTGAGGCCAGTGCACCTGCTGTATTTTAGAGATCTTTAAATTACAGGGCAAGGGTGAGAAAAAACCAGACGCAACCAGCTACAACACTGCACTAAGCAAAAAACAAGTAAATTGGAGAGGAATGAAAGAAATTAAAAGACTAGCAGGTTGGTTTATGCTGGTCAGAGCTGGTTTGGAGCTGGTCAACCAAACACATGCTGGTCAACGTAGATAAAGGGATACTTCACTCAAAAAAAAAAAAATTCTGTCATCAGTCATTCACCCTCATGCCATTTCAAACCTGTATGACCTCTTTATTCTGTGGAACACAAAAGGAGGAGTTTTTTGAATGTACCAGTTCCTTTTCCAAGCAATTATAGTAAATTGCTTTTGACTGAGGCTTTCAAGCTTCAAAAAAGGACACAATGCACCATAGAAGTATCACAAAGGTGTAGTATTCTAGGCTTCATATAAGTCTGAAGCCATAAAATAGGAACAGACCAAAATTTACTTGACATCCACCTTTGTTCTTTTGGAAAACATGAAAAAAACTCATTTTGTGTTCTGCTGAAGAAAGAACATCATATGTGTTTGGACTGACATGACGAGAAAAATATGGCAGGATTTTGCTTTTAGGGTGAACTGACCTTTTAAAAAATCCCAATTTAAAATATCCAACTTAAACTGGTTCTTTTAACTGGAGGTGCACTTGAGGTCCAACTAGATGCATGAGATGCATATGGCTCGTTTGTTGTTTTAGATTATGGAGGGTGTTCACACATGAAGAAACACACCCTGATGAGTATCGTTTCAGCTGAGCTTGCGAGTTACCCAAGTATTCCTGGAAACAACTGAGCATTCCTGATTCCTGAGTGATTTTCTGGACACTGTTAGCATGAAACTCTCTACAGTACGTCACAGAATTCCAAACGTTCAGATTTCATTTTGGGAGAAGTCAGAGCAGCCTGGTTCCCGGTCAAACCATGACGACATCTGATATCATAATACACACACCCATGCATGACAAAGTGTTTAAAGAAACACTCAGAAAACCCATTCAACACAGGCTGATTGGAAAAACATTTTTAAAAAACTCCATAAACCAAAACCTACACACAGTGTTGGGGTAACACATTACAAGTAACTCAAGTTACATAATCAGATTACTTTTTTAAGTAACTAGTACAGTAAAGCATTACTTTTTCATTTAGAAGGAAATATCTGAGTTACTTTTTCAGATAAGTAATGCCAGTTACTTTGTTTCCCATGTATTGACTGACAGCTGTCGTGTTGCCATATTGAGAGAAATCGTAAGTGCAGAGACATTGTGTGATGTGTGAACATGCACTTACTCATCTCACCTGCACAAAATCAGATTCAGTATTCCTAAAATTAATAAAAACAGTTAAATGCAAACTCAGAATATTATACAAACCTGCAATATGTTAAGACAAATATCATTTATGAATTTATTTCCCATTTTATTAACCCATGTCTTTGCTACTGACATTCGATGATCCAATTAAACCATACTAAGCAAAAATGACACATTTGTTTCATTTCTGTTATTGCTGAATAGTGTTGAACTTTCTTCTCCTGCGTCGTATTCTTCATGCAATTTGTTTGAGCTGTGCCCTCTACTGTAAAGGCATGAATTTGCATTTCTTTCAGCCTGAGGCATAGTCATTTCACTTTTGTTGTGAGACAGCTTTTACATTTGTAAAAAGAGCTTTTTATAAAAAAACAAAAACAAAAAAAACAAGCAAGCCATGCACAGATTTAAAAAGTATCTTAAAAATAATGTAACATTATTTTCTGTAAAAAGTAACATAAGTAATGTAATTAGTTACTTTTTGGGGGGAGTATTGTAATGCATTACTTTTAAAAGTAACTTTCCCCAACATTGCCTATACATACAATTCACAGCACTTTCCAGCTGAAATGAACACCAATAAGTTTTATTCCTGTTTACACAAAATATGATTACAGCAGCAGGTTACCGATTAATAAAGACTTAACTTTTCCAAAGATTCCTTGAATGGTACAATGTTATGACTTCATAACACTTTTACCATAGTGCATGATTTGTAATCTAAAGCATTTTGACATTTGCATGACATAACCAGCTCATTATGTATGGCTTTTCTGACATAGTAAACATGCTCAGTAGCTCCCCTGGTACAACATCATACAAGTAACAATGAAACAATTTAAAGAAACAAACTAAAATGGCTTGGTTGCTTCAGTAAATGCATTTTTCTGTGACATTTTTATTGCTTTTGTTAACACTATCAGTTAGGCTCAGGGGAGGGTTTTGTGTAGGTGGTACATTATATTAATTTCCGAACTGTCGCAATATGTACAACAACTAAAGTAATAGAACATTGCCAGATTCATTTTCATCTGTTGAGGATAAAGTGTCACTCACTGGACAATTCACATTGAAAGTGTTGCGAAACATGTAAGAAGCAACATATTTTGAAAAAAAAAGAAACCACAGGCACTTTTGTCCCCAAGAGCCTTCACTGAATCCATTACTTATAAATGATATACATATTTCAACACATTCTCACTCTTTGTGCACACACACTCACACAAACACACACACGCACACACACACACACGCACACAAAATCATCTGCATTAACCTGCCTGGACAGTTTCTAAGTGGTAGAAAAAAGCTGCAATTCAAAGTCATTTGCATCGAGACTTTTTCAAACCGCCATTCTGACTTTGACCTATTAGAGCTGTTATGCTATCAGCAATAGGTGCGAAATGAGGAAATTAACGTCTGTTTAATCAGCCTCCTCCGGCGACACAAACTGATTTGAAGTCGGGCTCTATTGTGTTGCTTGTCGTTTAGAAGATAACACCGCCATTTGGGATTCGGTGTGTGGCCACCACAATAAAAGGTGAAAGCGATACCCATTAAGCGATAGCATCTGATGTGCTCTTTTCAAAAGGCCATTTGACATGCTTAATATTATTGGCAAACGTTCTTCCCTCATCTGTTCTGTAGTGAAGATACAGGCAGAGATTGTGTGAGGTAAGCACAGTCTAAAGAAGTGAAATAACAACGTTTAACCTCCTGCTGAGAGCCTTATACGTCAAACTAAGATATGTGCTGTGCTTGTACTTTGGTGCCTTTCATCTTGGTTGCATCCCTGACAGCAATTTCCAGTTTTGCATGTATTGTTCCTGTCAAAGTGAATGAGGAAACACGATAACATACAGTGGGGTTAAAAATTTTGAATCTACACGGAATATTTGGTTTTAAAATTGGATTTATACATAAATCAGATTAGCTCTCTAAATCGAAAGAGTTCCTTTTCTTTGAGGCGCCATGTTTAGCAATGCAATTTCCTCCATTCGTTTCCAAACAAGTGCCTTTAGCTTCCTCAAACTCTTGTTTAGCTTAAATGTTGGCAATTGTATTTGGCTGAAAACATTAAGAAGCAGAAAATAACTTCCTGTTTATGCTTAAGCTACGGTAGTTCTTTAGCCTGCTCTCTTAATTTCTATTTTTGTCTCTCCGTCATTCTTTGTTTTGTCTGTTTGTCCTGTCTGTCAGTCCATCTTATTCATTCTCATTTGCAATTGTTTTTGCAATTCTGGTGAGTTTCCAGCTCTGAATTGCTCAGACTGCATGGTATTCTTCGTGCGATGTTGCAGATAGGATACTGGGGCTGAGAGCTCGCAGCAGCTGTCAAAAAGAGGAAAAAAAAAAACCGCTGCGTGCAAGATCATGAATTTCTCATGTTTGAACTTTAAAATAGATCCTTGCAGAGTAAGAACAGCGCAACACATTCAGCAACAGCAAGAAAAGGGTTTTGAGGAACTGAATAAATCAGAGCCAGATTGTGTGCTTTGTTAGAACCAACTTACGGGAGGTTTATTTAGGCAGTCAAAACAGCATGGAAACAAAGGATCAAACACATGGAGAAAATGAAAACTAAGAATGTTTTTATATCTGCATCTGTGTGTGTCAAACATATTTTTATCTGCAAATTTTTGTCAGTGTTTATCTCTAATTTTCCAGTACAATTATCTTATCCTTTAGGCATGTTTTTAAGATGCTATGATTTTTTATTCACAAAATATACAGTATCTTAAATTAAGATTATTAATTTAATTTTAAGTCTCTAATGCTCACCAAGCCTGCATTTATTTAATAAGAAGACAGTAATATTGTAAAATATATTATAATTTAATAACTTTTATTTTAATATATTTAGTTTATTCCTGTGATGGCAAAGCTGATACTCCAGAATTCAGTGTCACATGATCATTCAGAAATAATTTGAATATGTTGATTTGATGCGCAAAAACATTTATTATTATTATTATTAATATAAATGTTGAAAAAGTTGTGCTGCTTAAAGTTTTCATAGAAATATTGAGGAACCTTTGAGTAATAGAATGTTCAAAATAACAGCTTCTATATGAAATCTTTTATAACGATTGTCTTTACTATAACTTTATTAAATTAATACATCCTTGCTGAATAAAAGTATTAAATTCTTAAACAACAACAAAACATCTTGCCTACACCAAATTTTCTGAACTGTAGTGTATATTCTCTGAAAAACGCATCAATATATTTACTATGTAGTATTTAAATCTCAAAATCCTTAAAACAAGACCAAAAACAAAGAAAGTGACTTTTTAGTCAGTGCATGAGCTTATAGTATATTTGCATATAGTAGATCTGTTCCCTGACGATACTTCACTTGTACTGCGTCGTTAGATGCTATGGGGAAAACTCCTTTTTCTCCGAGGACTGAAGACTTTTTCAATTACGCAGTGTGACTGCACGGCCATTGGTTCGTGCAGTAAATAAAAACGAACCAATGGCTCGTCAGCGGCGCTGCACAAGCCTATGGCGGCAAAGCCTGCCAGAGCCCGCCAGAAAGGGCAGGGCATCTGGCTATATAAGCGGGTGCGTTGCCATAGGAAATCAGATCAATTCTCCCTCAGCGACGACTTCTTCGCTGATCCCAGGACTCCAGACGCTCGCCATTGAAACGCCTCGCTGTGGATTGGAAGCTGCCTTTTTTCCTGCGCCTCCCCGCTGATCCAGCCCGCTTCGCCGAGCTGCTCAGCGACCAAGCAGACGTCAACTCGTCCCCTGCTGCCATCCGGCAAGCATATATTAAGCAAATTTCTCCAAAAGAGCCGCGGCGTTGTTGCAAATGCCACGCCGTCTTTGCGCGTCGTGCAGGATCTCTCTGCACGATGCTGACAGCCACTCAGAGTGTGTTTCATGCCTGGGAAAACCCCACGCAGAAGCCGCTCTGACTGAGATGGAATGTTCACACTGCATGAACATGAGTCTCGTGACTCTGCGCGCTCGGATCGCTTTCTTTTCAGAGAGCGATCCCTACCCTCGCGCACTCCCGTTTTCTTCCTCCCAGGGATCTGCGGGGAAAAAACGGCGGGGTAAAGGAATTAAGCGCTAGGCGGCGAGCGAGCTCACACCGGCTCAGACCCCGCGTGCCTCGCCCCCGCTATGCAGAGAGGATTCTCCCGTTCTTTTCGAGCACGCAGATCAACGTCCCTCGGTTGGTGCGAGTGACGTCATCTCGTTCGGAGCTGTTGAGGACGAGCTATTAGATGACAGCATGTCTCTAACAGCGTCAGACGCAGAGGAGATGTCGGGCTCCACTGTCGACCCCCCCCCCCCCCCCTCATCGTCTGCCGACCCCAGAGACGTGAAACCAGGGATGGATGCCGGAGGAGCCCACTCGTAGTCGTCTGGATGAATGGTTCCTGCTGGGGCACCGTACGGCCCCTCGTCAGCGAACCTCTCTGTTTTTTCCGGAGGTCCATGACGAGCTCACAAATTCGTGGCGTGCTCCATACTCGGCCTGCCTTCGCTCTAACTCTTCCTCTGCTCTCTCCTTAGTGGACGGCGCCAAGGAGAAGGGCTACGAAAGGATGCCCCCTCTCGATGAGGCAGTGGCTGCGCACCTTTGCCCACCCTCCGCCATCGGATGGAAAGCAAAGGCCACTCACCCCTCCAAGCCCTGCAGGATGAATTCTGCCCTAGTTGGACGAGCATATTCCCCCGCCGGGCAGGCCACCTCAGCGCTTCATTCCATGGCTATACTCCAGGTCTTTCAGGCCAAACTCCTCCAGACCATGGACGAGTACGGACCTGATCCCGCAGTTTTCAGGGAACTGCGCAGCGCCACCGACCTGGCTCTGAGGGCTACCAAGGCTACAGCACAGTCCATAGGGAGGTCAATGGCCAACTTAGTGGTGTTGGAGCGCCACTTATGGTTAAACCTCACCGAAATCGAGGAGGCTGACAAGGTCCCTTTCCTCGACTCCCCAGTCTCCCCTGCGGGGCTCTTTGGACCTGGCGTCGAGGGCTTTGCGGAGCGGCATTTACAGCGGCATGGTCTCCACCTCAGTGCTGAGCAGCAACGCTCACGTTCTGCGAGCCGAGGTAAAGAATTTGCTGGCAAAAGGAGCTATAGAGATAGTTCCCCCAGCTCAGAGCGAGTCAGGATTCTACAGCCGTTAATTCCTCGTCCCCAAAAGAGATGGCGGCCTCTGGCCCATCCTCGATGACTACACTGAAGCAGATCCTCTCACAAATTCAGCCAGAGGACTGGTTCTTTTCGCTGGATCTGAAAGACGCTTACTTTAACATCCAGATAGCCCCCCATCACAGACGATTCTTGAGATTTGTCTTCGAGGGAGTGGGAATCCGTGTCCTGAATTACCTCGACAACTGGCTCATTCTAGCGCAGTCAAAGGCGGAGCTGGTAGCCCACAGGTCCCTCCTCCTCAGTCACTTGGAGGACCTGGGACTCAGGATCAATTTGGACAAGAGCTCCCTGTCCCCCAGCCAACGAACTTCATTCCTGGGGACAGTTTTTGACTCAGCCCGCATGACGGCGAAAGTCGCGCCAGACCGCGTTCTGGCCATACGGCAGCTCGCGGCTTCCTTCAAAATTGGAGCCTTCTACCCACTCAAATTGTTTCAGAGGATGCTGGGCCTCATGGCCTCTGCATCGCCAGTTCTTCGGTTGGGCCTTCTCAGGATGAGACCCCTTCAGTTCTGGCTGAAACCTTGAATTCTGCCTCATGCATGGCGTAATGGACGCATCCGCTTCAGGGTGGACCGGGCCTGCATGTCAGCCCTGGCCCCCTGGAAGGACCTACGGTGGTTCAAACAGGGCGTGACAATGGGTTTGGTTTACAGAAGAAAGGTTGTTACGACGGACGCCTCCAACACAGGTTGGGGGGCTCTGTGCGAGGGAAATCTGACCTTCGGCTCCTGGACGAGCGCAGAAGGACAGCTGCACATCAACTGCCTCGAAATGACGGCAGTATGTCGAGCTCTTCAGTTCTTCCTGCCGGTCCTGAAGGGACACCAATGTCATGTTGTCCGAACGGACTAGAAACGCCTTTTCGAGATGGCGAAACGCCTCTTAGTATGGGCACATCTCAACCTGCGTTCACTGAGAGCAGCTCATGTGCCCGGCATGCTGAACCAAGGAGCGGATATGCTCTCTCGGAACAACGTCCCCTCCGATTAGTGGATGCTCCACCCACAGTGGGGAAGTCGTGGCCAAATGGTTAGAGAGTCAGACACGTAATCCAAAGGTTGCGGGTTCGAGTCTCAGGCCGGCAGGGATTGTAGGTGGGGGGAGTGAATGTCCAGCGCTCTCTCCACCCTCAATACCACGACTTAGGTGCCCTTGAGCAAGGCACCGAACCCCCAACTGCTCCCTGGGCGCCGCAGCATAAATGGCTGCCCACTGCTCCGGGTGTGTGTTCACGGTGTGTGTGTGTGTGTGTGTTCACTGCTGTGTGTGTGCACGTTGGATGGGTTAAATGCAGAGCACGAATTCCGAGTATGGGTCCCCATACTTGGCAGTATGTCACTTCACTTCACTTCACTTCACTTCACTTCACTTCACTTCACTTCACAGACGGTTCAAGAAATTTGGCGAACCTTTGGCAGGGCAGAAGTCGACCTCTTCTTCTCCAAAGACAACTCTCACTGCCAAATTTACTTTTCGAAGAACAAGGACGCGTTGGCCCACGAATGGACCAACATCCTCCTATATTCTTTCCCCCCGATTGCTCTGATTCCTCAAGTAATCAGGCGAATCAGGGAACACAAGCACAAAGTGCTTCCAGTGGCCCCACTCTGGAAGAACCATCATTGGATCTCAGAGTTATCTCAGCTGCTAATAGCGTCTCCGTGGCCCATTCCCCTGAGACGAGACCTCCTCTCTCAGGCGAACAGAACGATCTGGCACCCACAGCCCGAGCTGTGGGACCTGCATCCATGGGCACTCGATGGGACTCAATAGATCTCCCCTAGAATGTCTTTAATACCATTGAGCAGGCTAGAACCCCGTCCACGAGACGCCTCTACGCCGTTAAGTGGTCGGTTTTCTCCGCCTGGTGTCAAACCCACGGCGAGGACCTGACAACATATGTGATATTGTCAGTTATATTGTCCTATTTACAAGAGCTGTTGGATAAGGGCGTTTATAGTGTTTTTTACTTTTTGTTGTATGCCTGTATTTATGTAGCACCGTGGTCCTGCGAGGCACGACATTTCGTTCCACTTTATGTCCCCACATACAGTATTCATACATTGTGCTGCTGGAGAATTGGGAGCTATGATTCTTTAAAGAAAAAAGAAAAAATGATGTCAACCTCCCCTCGGTACCTGTGGCTAAAATAGACGACAAAACACCTCTCCTAACTTTTTCCCTAAGGTAGCTTTAAAAAGCCCAGAGTGGTTTCTTCCCAGCATGTTGTCTTGTTGTCATATGAACAAATAATGGGAGAATAGGGTTCTGCTGTTTGTTATGGCCGTCATCCAGGGTCAAGAAGCGGTCCAACAAAAATATCCCCACTATGAGATAAGACAGCCACAGCAGAGAGATTGCAAACCGGTCACAGCTGAGAGCGGACAGATGATTACTGGTGACTGACTTGTGCGATATGAGTGAAACTGTAAACCTCAGCCTTTCTTTAGATTGAACACACAAGTGCCACAATTCTGATTCTGGAATATCTCAAAAGCACTAGAAGGTAAAGCGTGTCTTGCTTGCCAAGAGTGTTGCATTTTAAGGTTAAAAACTCTTTTAAAATATAAAGTTTGATTTGTTTTTAAAAATAATTTTGGGGTACTGCCTCAATAATTCATACCTAACAAAAATGAGAAATCCTTCACAGTGTATGCTACTCTTTTTATTCAGCAAGCTGACATTAAATTGATTAAAAGCTGCAGTAAGTCATTTGAAATGCTACAAAAATTATTTATTTAAAATAAATGCAGTTCTTTTGAACTTTCTATTCATCAAACTATGCATCATGGTTTTCACAAAAATATTAAGTAGCACAACATATATTCAACATTGATAATATGGATCATGTGACACTGACAATAGGAAGCAATGGCTAAATCAGCTTTATATCACAGGAACAAATACAATTTTAAGAAGCATTAAAATAGAAAACAGTTATTATAAATTGTAATAATATTTCACAATATTACAACATACAACAGTATTTCTAAATAATAAATGTAGCAAATAAATGTAAAAATCTAAAAATGTAAATCAACCCCAAAATGTTGAACATTAGTATACTTATTTGACAATTAACCAGTTTAATTATACCAACGTGTCAAGGTTTTGCTGGTTAGCATTTGGTAGATGTGAAACATAATACATTGTATATCTGACTGTTTTGCATGCAAAATATAAAATCGCAAATGATTAATTATTTCATAATGAAAATTTGAGCAGTTCATGATAATTTTGGTCTCTTAAAAATGAATGGACTAAATGAAAAGTGAAGTGCTAGTGAAAGGTTTGCAACTGTGCACAATCTCATAAAGCCATCAGCCAATCAGTGTTGTCCTGCTTTCACTTTCCTGCCATAAGTCACACAGAACTAAGCAACCAAAGACAGCAGATTCACACTCAATTCTCCTACTCCACCGACACATCTAAAGACCCCATTCCGGCTGACTCTCTGGTTCATCTTCTGATAAGGCAAACTACCCATGTCCGAGACCAGTTGCATTCCGAAAACCATTACCAGCAAACACGTTATCACGAGAAGCCAGGTGACGGGTAAATGAAATCCAAATTTCTGAGTGGACCAAGCAAGTCTTCCGTCTATCTACAAGTTTTTGAGTTTCAATCCGAGACCAGCCTCACGTCAGTACTGACGTATGGCTATGAAGTACTAATTCATCACTGAGAGACGGCTAATTAACCCCTGGTCAATAAGATGCAGGTAAACGGCTGATTATTCTCTTGTGTACATGAATGATGAGAGCTTGATTTGCCCGTTCCCCAGATAATAGGGCTCGTCGGAGACTAATTGTGCCGTAGAGTGATGCGTCTGCAGTGCATTAATACATCAAATCCAGACAGGGTATTCCACTCAGGAGTAGGAGAGGAGGTTATCAAAAACTAGTTAGATTTTGATTTGCTCAAACATTCCTATTTACTGGCAGAGGTTTGTGATTTGTAAAGTGGTGAAACCTGGTGAGTTATCAATACATTTCTATAGAATATACTCACCCTGTGGAAGGGGTCATGATGCAGCCGCCACGATCTACAGTCATCCTACAGCCGCATCCTCGCTCTGGTGTGTCGTGGTTCATTCCAAAGTTATGGCCCAACTCATGAGCCAAAGTCACAGCAGCTCCCAGAGGATTGTCTGAGTGGTCCTAGGAAACAACAGGTTGTCATATCATATCTTGAACATACTTGTGCTGTATTTATTTTTGCAATTTTTTGATGTCTATTACTTTGTACACTCTAAACTGTCCCACTAAAAAAAAGATACTGGTCTCAGGAGGAGCATTAGGATCCAAATAATGTTTGACTATTTTGATGGCAAAACAAAAACTGACTTAAGTAGGGGTGTGTGATATATATAATCTATGATAATATCATAATAGTTGTTTAAACGATATGCAATTTGACATTATTGAATATAAATCGCAGAAACCAAACAAAACCCGCCTAGAGACTGATCGTGATGTAGGTTAGACTACTGCGCAAGCACATGTAGAGTAAACACTTTCACTGCATGGTTTAGTCTATTAAAATACTTTTAGAATTCACACAAAAAGGGGCAAAAATGTCTTGGTATGACTTATATATTTATATCATTTGATATAGTTGTTAATATCACACGAAGAGTGACATTTTTCTCCAAAAATCAGCACAATTGCACATGTGAAACTGATTTGATGAACAGCTCAATGAACAAGAAGTTAATATTAAGTGACTTACATTTTAGACACAACAGTTCTTGTTTTTGCTGTACAATGAAAACAGTTCCAAACAGCCACAGCAGAACTGTTTTGTGTCTCTGAGCAGCACAAGATAGTTTTGTTACTGAATCAATCAGTATTTGAATGAATCTAATGGCAATTTTAGGTTTAATATTAAAATATATTTTCCCTCTTTTTGTCCCCAAATCATTTCAAATATCAGTGTTCAATGTAAACATCAAAACATTATTAATGCATTTGTAACTGCGGGTTAATTGCATTGTGTGAATGCATCTAAATGCCACTTCAGATGCAGATTCTGTGCCACCTCTACATTACAAACACAAATGTTATTGATACTGATTTAATTTGTGTCTTACTATTTTAATTTATTGATTAAATTATAAGAATTTGACACAAAATATCATGCTTACACTTAATTAGGTTTGAACAAATGGTCTTAATGCCCATATAAGGTCAACATAGATTCATACTTATTGGAAAAGTGAATTTCTGTTTCGGCTACAAACAAACCGCCTCATAGAATATGAAGAATATCAAAAGCTTTGGGAGTTAGATGTCCACAGCAGTCTTAAACCTGCCAGAGTACTAGAACAATAGCACGCTCAGCAAAATACTGTCTAATTATCCTTATCGACAAAATTCCAGAAAATATCAAGATATCATTATTTGCACACCCCTATACTTACAGTTCCATCACAGTAGTGACATTTTGGCAACATTTCATGGGCAACAAAGGTTCATTGCTCATTGTCAATAGTGTAGCAATGTAAGAGGCACTGTTTATGCAGCATTTTAAGCATAAAACAAGAGGCGGTCATGCGAGTACAGCTCAGCAACTGTATTGAAACTGACCAGGCAAGAAAAAAGTGGCCAAAAGCAATCGACTGCCGATTCCATGATCTATTACATCCCGTAACAGGCATATCTCACTTTCAAAGGTTTTCTGTTGGTCAGTGGGGCAAATTTGCTTGACCAACTTGAACACATTGCAAAATCTTTGAGAGGAAATCTTTTGCTCTCACAATAAAATAATTTAAACAACATAAGGCTGTTAGATAAACACTTTAATTTAGAACAATTAATTATTTAAAAAATAATGTGCTAGAAAAATAAACAGACACAAAAAATTCAAAAGTTAGCCCTATTCAGCTTTTACTTTTTGGCCACAATATTATATGTTCAAATAATCTTAATTTCAGGGCTTTTTCCAACTATTGACATATATGATTATTTGCAATCAGCTTGATTAATGTATCAGTGTATGATGTAATTAATTGGATACATTTTTAATTAAATAGGCTGAACATCCCTAATATTCAGTTACTTCCTCATACTAGACTGGAAAAAACACAACATCTGATTAATAATGTATGACACGTGAAAGGACCAGCAGACAGTGATGTTGTGTTAAATGTCTTGAAGGGCTGTAGATGCTCCTATGAATTTTGATCTTTTCTCTTTCAAACTCATTCTCTTAAAATCTCTTTCAACCTCGCCATAAAACACACATACAAGCACCACTGCCCTTATTCTCCTTTCCTTTTTCTTCTGCTCTCTTCATCATCTGTTCACTGAGAACAAAGCAGAGCTTCAGCGTTATCCGTTTCAGCTGAGGTGAAGAAAACCTCCCTGCTGCCTCCCGAACGTGACCTGGTTACCAGCGCACCAAGTCTAATAACCCAGAAACAGATTTTTTTTCTTAATTTAGCTGCTATCTTTTCACACAACTATACCCTGACTGTCTTTTTTCCATTTCGCTTTACATCAAAATGCCATTTCCTGCCTTGATTGCAGGGCGAGGAACATGACAGGCTCATCTTAGCTTTCAGAGCCAACAGGGGTGATATTCATCTGCCTCATTTAATTTATTCAAAATCTATAGGGTGCCACTGATGATCATATATGTTGAGTATGATTGACTTGCCCCTTTTTGAGTGTAATTGCTGACTAATATGGTGGTTAATGCCGTGGGAAATCCAGACTTAACTATTCCAAGAAACCACTACCAAGCTGTCACATTGAAAAGATGGTACCTATATAGTGGTAACAGCCATATTTAAGTGCTCTTGGGTTTCTGTCAAGTTAGTTCCAGATTTTACAGCATATTTCCTATCAAAGAGTGTTTCCATGAAGTAAATGGTGTCAAAAATGACAAACGTACTATAGGAAAAGTCCATTTGTGCAACATATGCACCACTTTTATGGTGTTTTATTTGTCATTTTTGCAGTGACCCTTCACTTTCATTGTACAGAAAAGAACAACATGATCATTCTTTTGACGGAAGAAATAAATAATCAACAAAGGAGGGTGAGTAATTGATGATAGAATTTTCATTTTGGGTGAACTATCCCTTTAAGAAGTTAATGGAAATCATTTATCATACAGCACCACAATAGTTTGTAATTCAGACCTATGGCTAATGACTTCATCTCTGCGAGGCCCTGTTTAAGAGGCACAAGTTGGTTACAGTGGCATGGATGATAGATCTATACTAATAAAAATGTAAATGTGTGTTATTTAGCCATACAGCTATATAGCAAAGCAGCGATAAATGGTCGAATAGGTAGTGCTGCATTGACTGACCGGCAGCTTGTGGGTGGTTAAGAGAAAGAAGACTTAACTTGTGTATGACCTTCAAGAGCTGCTACACGTGGATTAGTTCACACTTAATGTACTACAAGATAAAACAACCTAAACAGCCTCTATGAAGTTTCATTACATCGGAGTCTAAAACGCTAAGACCACTAATGAAAATATATAAATTCACCATTTTTCTAATAAATTTGTTTTCATTACAGATTTATATGTCATTATATATATATTTGCTCCCTCTCTGTCTATCAGGCAGTCTAACCTGCTGAGGCAAAAGCCACGAAAAAGTGAATGACTGAAGTTAAAAAAGGAGCACAGTTGTGAAAGTAGTTTTACTGATGAATAGTGGGTGCAGGGCAAACAAGCAAGAGTCATTGTCTATTGATTTGTTGAAAATTTCTGGAATTAAAAACAAACAAAAATGGATTTGGTGGATCTGAGCAGAGTGGGACACAACCTATACCTTGAAGTAATAGTTCACCCAAATATAAAAAACTCATTATTTATTTACCCACGTGATGACATTCCTAATCCAGATTACTTTTTTTGACCACAAAAAAGATGCAGGCTCATTACAATGAATGAGACTGAGGCTTTCAAGCCTTTTGCATTTATTGAAGCTTAAGTCCCTATGGTATGTACCAGGTTTGGAATGGCATGCAAATGATTATTAATGACAGAATTATTATAGAGGATGAACCATCCCTTTAAATTTCATTGCTTTTAAATCGTGAAAGTCTGAAACAGCTGGATGGTTGTGCAGCTCAGTGTGAATGTGCTAATTATGGGACACAGAGTGTGTGATGATTTATTTCTCACCATGACAATGCCTCCTGACTGCTCAGCGGTACACATACTCATGATGGGAGCCATGCCTATTGTGGTGCCCTGGAAGTACACCCCACTGCCATGAGAGAATAAAAATGGTTAAACATACAGTACATTACTTGCATAATCAAGTAATGAGACTAAGATTAATACATGTTCAGAATAACATTCTACATTGCTACAACACCTGCTGAATTAAACATGCAACCTAGAGGTCTTGCAACAATAATGTAACTATTTCAATTACTTTATTAAAGTAATGTAACTGATTACATTTGATTACTAACATTACATTTAATTGAATTAATGTTTTTAACAATTAATAATTTTCAAACATTTGAACCAGGCAGCCTATTCTAATATTACGTGGTATATATGACCGAAGTCCCTTTAAGGCAAGTCATGTCACTCGGCCGCCATCTTTAAAACGCCTCTCGGGCATGCAAGTGTAGCTCCTATCTCTTTGAATGGGGAAACATCAAATTCTCCAAAACTGTTCGCCAAGCTTACGATTAAATTTACGCTGAAATACAGATGTTGTATCATGTTTTGTTCTGCGAACAGCTGGAAAGTGGTAAGCTTGTTTTAAGCTGCATTAAACTTTGATGGTATATCATGCAAAGTTATTTGGTGATAGTGGTGTTGGGACTGAGTGTGACTCAGCTGAGATTGACGAATAAGCTTTCAGACTCATGAATTATAAATCATAGCAGAAACTCGTTAACTCATTTCACTAGATGTCCAATTTTGTTGTTCAGTAATCTCCATCATGTTTCCTTTAATAACAGAATGGTTAAAAATACCTAGGCCTATAATAAAATACCAATATAAAAAGTATATAGTCTTTTTAAATCACTCCCAAACATAAGACTATTGTTTAGGCCATACATACCACGTAATATTAGAATAGGTACTCCTTAGTTTCAAAATACTTACAGTATAAATGATTTGTAATTTTACAGGTTGTTACCCCTATATTCCCCAAACGTCACATATTATTCCCCTATACCTACACGGAGTTACTGAATAGGTACACAATAATTACAAAAAAGTTACGCTGTAACTTCAGTTTACTTAAGCATTGCTTTGCAGGTTGCATATCTGGTTGTTACCCCCTTATTACCCAAACGTAACACATTGTTGCATATATACCAACACGTATGTTCTTTATAGGTATACTATAATCACAGAAACGTACTGTAAATTCAGTATACTTACGTAGTTCTTTGCGGGTTGTAATCTAAAGCGTTACCCTCCACAACACTGTTAGTATTCACTTCAATTCACATCGCACTGCTCAGCTTTTCCATTGTTTTAATGTACAGTAAATGTACTAGGTTGATGTGGCTGACCGTTGCGCTCATGTCTACATCTTCTCGCACAGCTCAAGTTAAAAGAAGTTCAACTTTTAAAAAACACATTTTTCCTGTTCCGCTGCTCTGCGTCTAGTGTTTTTAACTGCAAAAACACATTCTGCGTGAATGGCCCCTAAGATGTGCATGCTACTGAGTTAGCATTAGTTTATTATGTGCTGTTACAGGACAAATTAGTAAAGAATCTAAGACAGGTGCTAAATTATGTACATGTGATAATATGTGAAAAATGGGTGTGTTTGTACCTAATAAGCTGGGCGTTATCATGTGGCTGCTGCGGCAACAGTTTAAGTTTTCTCCAGTCCAAAAACTCATGCAGCGTTGTGAAGGGGTCTTGGGTGACTGCACACTTATCGGCATCACTCCACACCTCCAGTCCCACCAGAGCTACACGGATGTTCAACACTCTGTAAAACTGAGAGAACACATAATACATCTATTGACACAGCAGTATGTCTGGACAATTTAACCTAATCTAAAAATACTTAGCTTTCTTTCAAAAGGGGGTTTATCTGAAATCTCATCCTTTTCCTCAGCAGTCCAACAATCATCTCTGACAATCAGGCCTCTATTTTAGACTTCTAATCAAGCGTTCCCATTCACTCGGGCAAAGAATGGCATTTAATACCTTGTCCACGTAATTGGCGATCTCAGCTAGCCTTTGCTTAACCTTCTCCACATCTTTTCCTTGTTTCTGGAACTGAAGAGGGAAAGAAAAGACAAAGGTTAGATGAAAGACATACTCCGACAGGTATAAGATGAGTCTAGATGGATTTTTAAACAATACAGGACCCTCTGAGTGGCTGTCATATGTAGGGGCGTTATCAGAAGTGTGTCTGATGGCACACTCTTAAGAGCACTTGAAAGTGACCATTACAGCAGAGTAGAGGCACTCAACAATAGCAATCGAAGAATAAAATGAGTATGCGCAAGTGTGACAGCCGGCCACTTTCGGTCCAGCATTGCTTCCCCTGTGAGTGTATGTTTAAGATACAAAAATAAATAAATAAATAAACTACATTAATAGAATGGATAAGCCTTTTTAGTCAAATAGTGTTGCATGAAAATTTAATTAACAGGGACGAAAGACATCACAATCTCTCTCTCTCTCACACACACACATACACAGACTTTAATATACAGACAGCTGTGCTGATAACATGATAGCTTTCTTGTTGCCCAGTTTCCTTTTGCCACATCCAATGTTTACTTTATACACAACACTTCCTATTTCCTGTCTGAAAATTTGGGAGCATTGCCCTACTTCCTGTCAGGTTCCACCCTCTATGACCTGCTTTGGTTTGGCTTACTAAGGTGAAACAAAGAACCAAAACTTAAAAGAACTGCACAGTAGTCAACCAAACACAATTGGGTATTACAGCACATTTCCCTTCATTCTACTTTCTTTAAGAATCTGATATTAAAGTACTTGTGCAAAACGGTTTGGTGGAGCACGTACGGTATAAATACTGTGATATCTGAAAAAGTTTTTAACTTGTCTTGCACTACAATTTCTGTCAAATCTTCCGTGTTTGTAGTCCTACCTCTCTGTTGTCTGCTACAATGATGAGCTCCACGTATTTGGTGGTCTTCTGAACATCCCGTTTATGCTGCGAACAGAAAAGAGCATGTCAACAATCTTACTATTTGATAAGCGGCTCATTACAAACAAAATTTACCAGAGGGTCTACCAGAGCGTAGTGATAGGGATTTTGATTAATCTAGTGACTTCAATCTTTTAAATGTGTTTACCAAATGACATACAGATTGATTCCCTACTAGACCTATTTTCAAAGATACTTTTTGCAGGTTACACCAGTAAGTGACTTTTTGTGTATAATAAGCAACTTAGAATAATTCACTCAACTGATTCATTAAAAGCCACCTGAAACAATATGTTTCTTTCTTAAAATTTGTGTATTAACTACATCTATATATTGGCATTGCAAAACTAGTTTTCAATAAATAAATAAATAAATAAATAATTTGACTATACTTACCTAGTTTTCTTTTAAAATAATAATAATAATAAAAAATTAGGGACTGTAAATTGACCTGAAAAATTAAATTTTGAGCTAGTGTTATTTGAGTTTCATATATTACAGTTTTTGATTTTTTAATTGTTTTCTTATTTCATTTTAATTTCAGGTACATTTTTAGCATTTTTTAAAATAATATATCTATATTGTTTTTATTAAGTTTTAGTTTTTAGTTTTGATCATTGATCATTACATTTGGACTTTAATTCTAAGTCTAAGGAACAAGAATGTGAAAAATGTCATGTATATGTACCAGGACACTGTGTGCTTTAGAAATACTGACGTGTCTATAAATAACCACATAACCAAACTTTGTTGAGGGCCATGACACAGATAGCAGCTGTGGTTAAACCAAGTAATCATAAAACCATGAAAAAAACTAGTGGTTTTGAAATCGCATAGAGGATATCATTAAAAAAATTAAGAAAATTGTGTTTAAACTAATTTTTCACTTGACAAGGACTGCTCCTTTTCTCTTGTTCAGTGATGCTTTGAGCGTTCAAATGCTATTTCCTATAGTCAGCCATTAAAGACAGGAAAGCATACTTATATTATAAGGTACACTTTGATTTAGTTCAATTAAATAAAGCTGATTCGTTAATGAACTAATCACCATGACCACCAAAAATAGCTGAAGCCTGAAACAACAAGTGACTCCGCTGAACTGTCTCTTTAACCTCCTTGTAACACTTTCAGTTCTTTATAACTTTAACTAGCAGTTCTGTAGTCACCATGGTGACAATATCAAGAGTCTTCATCTTCATTTTGTTTATTCTCGTCAAATGGACAATTAAATTATTTATAATCTTTAGATATGTCTGCAAATATCAGTGCCAGCATTGATACAGATCCTAACCGTAATCACTTTTATTATATAGATATCATCAGTTCGCCGTTATGTTGAGTTATAACAGAATCTTCTATCTGCTGCTATCCTTTGGTATCAATACAATGGTGTCTGAATATCTTATTTAGACAGCTATGTTGTGATAAGAACATCTTCAATGTTAAGACATATGTTGGGATCGTCTGTTAACCTTTGATGTCTCGCCGAGCTCTCTAATCTTGTTTTAGCATGCATGGGAAGTGAGGACAACCACAATCCTCTCATCTGCATTAACAAAGACATCACATGCTGAATGATGCATGTTAATTCATCCTCAAGACAAAAAAGTGACACTCTTCAAACAAAACACTGTTATAATAGCTACTACATCGACAGTCGCTGATGGATCGCATTCATACCCTTGTGCTGAATGATTGTGGCAGTCCTCCAGCGCTCATATGGCTGACAGTCGATATGTTGTGTCCGTGTCCACAGGTTCCGGAGGGGAAGTGTAGGTGATGCCCTTCATAAATCGCATGGGTGTCATTTGCTGGTTCAAAAGCTGGCTCCACCATCAGTGTTTTATTTTCAAGTAAGATGAACCCTCTGTGGATTGAATTCAGATTTAAACTCTTTTAAAAAGTGTTCTTTTTTTCTGGTGAAACAAAACATACAAACACATAATGGCAAGGTAACAGGCAACTTATTTTGTGGTACTTGCTAAGAAGAGCATCACTTACTATTGCTCAAACTTAGCAGTGAAGTGCTAAGGCTTGGTGCATAACCTATCCTGTAACATTTGTGATATTAATAAGAATTATATCTCAAAATGTGTGGCTTGCTATGAAGGGCTTTTTAAATTAATAAGGGGCTGAATTCATGAAACATTCTTGAAGTGATAGGTCACCCAAAATTAAAATTACTTTATGATTTACTTACCCTCAAGCCATCCTAGGTGTATTTTGTACTTTTGTCTTTTAAATATGTATATTTTTCTTACACAAATGCATTGATTCACTTCAGAAGGCCTTTATTAACCCCCCGGAGATGTGTGGAGCTATTTTTATGATGGATGGATGCACTTTGTTGAGCTTCAAAATCTCAATCCCCATTCACTGCCATTACAAAGCTTGGAAGAGCCAGGATATTTTTATAAATTTAACTCAGATTGTATTTGTCTGAAAAACAGAAAGTCATATACACCTAATGGCTTAAGGGTGAGTAAATCATTGGGTAATTTTCATTTTTGGGTGAACTATCCCTTTAAGAACTAAATTATTCTTAACTGCCATTTTTGTCTTTTTTTCTAAATAAATATTAAAGTTAAAAATATTTTATTTTTGCCAAAACATTTCTTAATAATATTCTTATCTTTTTTTAAAAAAAAATTTTTATAAGTTTTTTCCTAAAACAATTTTTTTTCGATTGTTGTAAAAATAAGAATTTGAAATCTTGGAAATCTGGAAGCCTTTCCGGGCGGATGATGTTGGACGTAGGTGTAGCACACGTGCCAGTGATTGGTAATGAACATGGAAGCGCGAGAGAAAACAAAACAAAACAAAACGTCAGTCACGAATTAGAAGTACAAAACGAGGATTTGTAAAGAAGAATGTCAGAGGATTTCGATATAACCCAAGATGAAACTGGTTTTTCTTTACTAAAGTAGGGAAACGTTGGTTTTCGCAAGACTCGCATGCACTACGCCTACGTCCGGCGGCATCTCTTATGAACGTGCGTACGACAGTTACTGGAAGTTACACAAAACTGTTTATATCATTTAAAATATGGATATTTTCCCTACAAAAACACATCAATTTGCTTCACTCCCAGAGCTGTGAGAGGCACGTGTTTTATTTGACTACTTTTGGACTGTTGAACAAAAACACCTGTCCATTATAAAGCTTGGAAGAGCAAGGAAAATGTTTAATATAACTCCGATTGGATTCATCTGAAAGAAGAAAGGCATATACACCTAGGATGCCTTAATGGTGAGTAAAACATGGGTTAATTTTCATTTTTGGGTGAACTGACCTTTTAAATGCACAAAGGTATGATATTTAATTAATTTATTGGTTTCTTTACAATATTAAGGTTTTCAACATAAAACTAGCTATAATAGGCCTACTAGGGATGTGCACAAGTACTCTAAAGTGACACCAATTATTGGTAATGTAAACAATGAACAGTCATGATTATGTATGACAAGACTTTTTGCTGCAAAAATTAGTCAATTAAGGACTCCACAAAACAGCTTAATTAATTTTAGAATTATGACATTTTGGCAGCATTCAGCCCATATAAGAGCTCCCATTCACAGGACGCATTCACTTGAACACACACTGAGGGTGGACAAAAAAAAAAGAGTGCACAAATGAATGCATCGGACCTCTCCATCTTGAGGCACTAAAACATTGTTCATTAAAAAATGTGATGCAACCCTAGAGATTTAGAGACTTAGTGATGGGCTCATTTGACTTGTACCACTAAGCAACCAAGCAATGCCCCTGTAACAACTCAGAACACCATAGAATTCAATTTCTTGGCAACCACCTACAATAGGCTACCATATCATTGTGTCGTTAGGTAAACATGGACAAGCATTAATTTCTTCAGAAAAAAATATATGCAATTAGGCCTTACGGTATAACTGGCAGGTAATTTTGTTTAGGTGCAGGACACTTTAGTGTGAAACAAAAAAAGATGATGTAAATGGGAGAAATGAATGGGGGGAAATCATACAAGTCTGCATTCTGGCTAAATGCTGCAGTGACATGGCTAAATAATATTAACTCTGAGATCAAATAATATAATTCTAATATAATTATAGTTTTATCAGTACAATATAATTGTAAAATGTAAAGGCAGATGACCTTTCACCATCTAATAAACTCTATAGTCAATAAATCCAGTTCTAATAAGTCAATTTGTTTGTCTTCATCCCATTTGGGAAATGGGTGGATATGGATTTTTCTGCAGAATGACACTGGATTGTATAAAATTAAAATTTTCCACCCAGTTCTATGGCCAATAACCCATTACTCACCAGAAAGTGAAATGCCTGCATTTTCAAATGTGTGAATTTACATTTGTGATATCCTTAATAATATAGCCATGGGTAAAAAAAGACATTGTTGAGCGAAAATCGAATATGAAGGGTGCATGTATAAGAGCCACTGCTGCAGAATTAGGTTACAAGATGAAGAGTGAGTTTTCCCTTTGCAATATAATAACAAGATAAAACAGATGGAAATCTGGAGCCATACTGATAGTTTAAAACTATGCTTGCAGAAGGAATGATAATTTAAATTATATCTGATGATACCCTCCTTGCAATTTATGACCAAGCTGCTAATATGTAACCTGAAAGTACTGAGCAGGATTGCAATTTGATCTACAGTATTGCATATTTCAGCATCTTCAGATGTAAAATTTCCATCTCACACCCCCTCACCAGTGAGGAAAAAAGCCACGATCACATTTACCTTGGCCTTGATTCACAGTAACCTTCTGTGTTCAGATATGGCCTTAATATCTGCCTACCTGAAAGTCTCCAGGCTTGTGATAAAGAAGATAAAGTAAAGACTTTTGGTAGAAGTGATTTGTAATTACAAGCAGGAGACCTTGGGTTTGCTTCAGTCATAACTCTGAATTCATCTTCACCAATTCTGTTGTAAAATTGTGCTTCTACGACAAATTTACTGTAGCCACATGCTCCTTCTAATTATATTTAACAACAACATTTAAGTTTTTCATGACATTAAATTCATTCAGTCATTTTATGTGCTTATCTTCAGGACCATGAAGCATGGGATGATACTAAAGCATTTATTGGTGTTTAATCTCACGGTTTTATAGGCTCTAAATGAACCTTCACATAGGAAGAGTTGTGAAGTCCACTGGAAACAATAGCAAGGCAATAAATGTTAGACAACTTAAGGCCTAGTATAATAGCTTTCCACACTAAAGCACACATGCTTTAAACTACTTGTTTAAGGACTTTTAATGACTTTGAAAATAGGAATTCAATATGGTTAAATTTACCGCCTATAGTACATAATGGGATACATGGACATTATGGTGGTGATCCCGTGCTTACCTGATACCAGAGCATGTACTGAGGCTGACATCAGAGTGAATGTATCCTTGGACTTCACCATGGTAATAGCAATTCATCTGCATGAAGAAAAGTAAAAGTCCTTGTAAAGCTGAAAACATATGTGCCAGGTTCTTGGAAATCTACTCTTTCTATTCATACTGATTTCATATGTTTTTGGAAAAGTTTGCATGGAAAGTCTTAATTGTGCATGTGGTACAACTAAAAAATGTTTACTTTCTCAGTAAAAGGTATGTTTTTAGAAATATTACAAATGATTAATTAACAAATTTCATTACGTTTGAGGGGACACACTACATTACATTTAATAACCTAAACTGACCTTGTCTTGTCATTAAAAAAGGCCCAATTATCTGATATTTTAAGAGATTTACTGATCTTGACACAGTCTTGAGGGTCTGCAGTGGTCCTCTCTGTGATAATTTTGAGCAAAGTAACACTCTTTAATGTAATCCAAACACAAGGGGTAATCCACACAAGGAACAGCTTAGACACACAAACATGACATTTAAGACCGGACAAACACAGACTGCACAAACTAGGGCTTAAATACATGGGATAACGAGGACAATTAACAAGACACGCCTGAACCAAATTACATAATTAACAAGAGACAGAAACTGGGTCACACAGAGCACATGGGGAGTAAAACATAGACAAACAGTCCGGGACAGTCGCCCCCCTCCTGGAAGACACGTCCTTGTGCTGCAGGAACAACAAAGGGAGGGACGGAGGGGAACTCAGGAGGAGGTTCGGGTGGTGGATGGACACCCGGGAGGAGGATGACAAACAGAGTCCAGGGTGGAGACGACGGAGGGAGGAGCCAGGGCGGACCAGACTGAAGAGGAGTCAAGGAGGAGACCGGAGAGACTTGGAACAGGAGAAGCCAGGTGGCACCAGGTCACAGCCATGAAGGCAACCCATGGTGGAGCCGACGGAGGGAGGAGCCATGGTGGAGGAAGGGCTGACGACTCCAGGGGGCTGAACAATGGTGGCGGAGCAGGGGGAGGAGGAGTCTGAGGTGGAGATGGAGAGGGAGGGAGAGCCTGACAGAGACGGAGGGACGAGGCGCAGCTGGAGGAGTGGAGTTCAGAAGCGACAGATGGTCGACGACTGACCAAGGCAGAACTGGAAGGATGAGGGAGCCCGGCAGACCTGGTGGACTGAAGGGCCACAGCGGAGAGGAGGGAGCTAGGAGCCATGGTGGAGCCGTTGGGTTAACAGGCCGAGGCGGAGACAAGGGATCCTCCAGCCATGACGCCTATGGAGACTGGCAGACCCGCGGTGATCTCACCGCACAGATGGTGGGCTGAGGGTGATAACAGCGGTGGAGGAGGCAGGAGCGGGACGGTGGGTGGGCATCTGTGAGCCTGCGGGCTCTCAGGGCTGGTGTGCGCTGTCCACACAAACCAAATCGTGACTCCCAGTGCCGGGAGCGCGTCAGACAGGGGAACAACAGGGCTGGCAGACAGTTCAGGGCAGACTGGTACGTCCGAGGAAGGTGGGAGGAGAATGGGCATGACCGCATATATACCTCCCTCCCAGTCTATTAGGTCCCCAGAGACCAGGGGATGCTCACCCTTAGCACTGGTGCAGCGGGCGGGGCTTTTCTCCAAGCCCTGTTGTTCCCTTGCATAGTCCACCGGCACAGGCTCAGTTGCCTGCTCTCACACCTGGTCAGAGGTAGTGCGAGGCTCTGGGGCGATCCTCAGCTCTGTCGTTCCTGTTGGCGATGGCTCGTCGGTCGCGGCGGGCATAGGCTCTCCGTCTGCGGTGGGCTCGGGCTTAGGCTCCACAGAGCATGGTGGGCTGGGCTTTGGGTACGGAGTGGTTCTGGATCGGGGCCGGATGCTCTCCAGGTCGACAGGGCGATGGTAGTTTGCCCTGATCCAGAACAGTGAGTTCAGTGCAGCATCGACAAACGGCGTTAGAATAGAGAGCTGGCCGAACTCAACTACATACTCCAAGAGGGGCAGGTCCTTTCGGGCCAGGGAGGTGAATTTTGCGGAGATGTGATCCATGGGGGGAAAACAAAAACATTGAACAAAACACGGAAAACAAATGGAGGGGAACACGCAATTAAACTTCTTTGTCGGTCGGGTCTTCGGTCAGCACTAACGATGCGGAGACATTGAGCAAAGTAACAGTCTTTAATGTAATCCAAATGCAAGGGGTAGTCCACACAACTAACAGCTTAGACACACAAGCATGACGTTTAAGACCCGACAAACACAGACTGCTCAGACACACACAAACAGTCCAGGGGTGTGACACATTTCCTGTTTTATGTTCTTTGCTGCTATAAAATCTTTCTGCATGTTGGTCGATGCATGACTTGGACTAACATTCCTCAAATATTAATTAGCAGTAAAGCAGCTAAATAAAAATAAATAAATAAATAAGCCAAACCATCAAGTTTTTATCAGTAAAGTATTAAGACAGATGCCCTGGCATTTTAACTGTATGCAAATAAATAAATGCTTTTTAGTACAGAAATTATGTACATCACAGAAGTCACTTTTATGTATAAATTGGATTTTCTATGTATTTTTCTCTGTATATGAATCCAGACCAAAAAAAGCATAATTTCCCTGACCCAGCAGCCAGATGTGAAACACGAAAACTTGAATTTTTGCCAAAAGATCAAGTTAAAGTGGGGTTATTTCCGAAATCAATTAACCATAAAATTGGATCATTTACTAACTGAGATCCTGTTCAGGTGCAAGATAATGTCAGATAATGTTGGTCTAAAGGGATTATATAGCATAGTGCCACGTAGCAAAAGTCATCTTTAAGCAGCTGCTTGCCGATGAAAACCACACTTTGCGGTGCCAGTAAGAGTAGTGCCTGCTCGTCTATTTTACAAGGAAACTATTCTCCCGTTATGGCTGGCACAAGCCCCCAAAGACCTTTCATGTAGAAATACCAATCGGTAGCCACAGGCTGGTCTTCACTCACAGAAATTTTCACACACACTCACGCAGGCAGACAAAACCATTCAAAAACACACCGCTCTGTCAAAAGCAATCCTCGCCTGATGGCAAAAATCCTTCACATCAAAACTCGGCTGTCTGAGGGAATTTTTGTGGCTAACCTTTCCACATCTTTAAGCTTTAACAGACCATGAATAGCAAAGAACGTACCAGAAACAGTCATAGATGTAGGATATCTAAACAGCTAGAGCTAAAAATGATGACTGACTAGCTAATAGCTCTGTTAAATAATACACTAGGCCAGCAAAGTGAAGTCTGAGATTTATATTAGTAAAAGCAGGCCATTTTTCTTTCATAATGTCCTGACACCAGAAAAAATATTAGGCTGCTTTTTTATGTGTCTGCCTTGGATGACAGTTCACACATGTATCTGCTGAGAAATCAGCTTTTTGGACTGTTTTAGCTGAAAAAAAGTTGAAGGATAAAATCATATTTTTTTCAATATAGTATCTGAAAAACAGTTCTTAGAAATAAATCATTTGTATAATCTAACTGCCACTCAAAGCATTGATTCTAAAGCATTTCTCACTGCTATTCATTTTTTTCCTGTTTTTTTCTTTTTAAACCAAATTAAAGTATGTTCTTCCTTTGTGCAAATAAGATTGCCAATCAAGAATCTGTTTTATTATCACTCGTGCCAAAGCCTTGTCAAGCTGTCTTACCTATTTTTGGTGAATTAATCTTTTAGAACAGCTCAATTTGTTTTAGACCTTCTCAGCTTTGAAGACAAAAGATGTTCATGGCTATTTGGACGGGCTTAAACGATTATAAATAAGAGCTAAATATGCCCAGCAGGAATAATATTTTCAAGCCTACACATGTGCGACTGGGAATGGGGGGATGGCAGCATGTTGTCAAAGCTGTCAGTTGCGGTTCTTAGCACTAGTCTAATTATAAAAGTACAAAAGACACAGCAGACAATTAAAATCAGGCCTGACAATAATGTCAACATGCTGTCCTTGTGTCAACATCACATCACAGCAAAGATTAATCAGCTTTTCTGGGAAAACGGCCATTCAGAGAATGCTAGAGCACTAGCCAGCCCATTTGAACTTTTGAAGATTTTTAAGTATCATATTTGACAACAATATTGGAATATTTCACTAAAAATTAAAATGAACAGTTTTGTTTCAACCTCATGTCCTTCTTAAACTTGTACAAATTCTTCCTTAGAATGCAATGAGTTTTATAGCTAAATGGCCAAGCGGCTCACTTGAATTCAATGAAAGCTGTTATTTTTTTAGTTAATAAGATCTTAAAGATTTTCAGTAAAAAAAAAAGACTTCAAATTCAGTCTATGCCTCCCATAAAGCCATTGTCCAAATTCTTAAAATATACAGAGCTGAAGTGTTATGGACCACTTTGTGATTAGAACTCAATATATATTTTGCTTTATTGTCTATGAGGATCTTGAGAGCCTTTGGTCCCCATCCACTTTCAGTATATAGAAAAGAGCAGCTTTGGGCTTTTGACTAAACGTCATATAAACGAAGAGTGAGTAAATGCTGATGATCATTTACTCATTTACTCATGTTTATTTTTGGTTGAACTAACCCAGAAAAGTAAATGCAGATGTATTACAAGTTGGTCTAATTCCTCTAATAGTATTTGAAATGGGCCAACAATTAATATCCATCCCATTATCTCACTGGGATGTGCGTATACCAAAAGATAAATGTGTATGAGACTGTTTAATGTACCGTAGAGTTGCGAGTGCTCATAACAGTCTGTCCATCTTCCCTATAATGCATCTCAGTGTAATGGCTGGCGAACAGGCCGCTAGAAGAGAAAACACACACACACAAATCTATTAAGCATTGCATCAGCGTCTTCCCCGTCCAGAAAATCAATATTTTTAAAGGAGAATATTTACAAGTTTATGGTTGAATATATATAAAAAAAGAATTTCTGAAACAAAATGCCATTTTAAACACTCTTAAAGCAATGTTACATTTCATTACTAAAAGCTCACCAAATTTATCTTGTTTATCATAACAGAACAGATTATGGAAGTGTGACAGCAAGTAGAGAGAAAACTAGCTTTTCGAAGATGCACATAAACAGGAAATGTGGGGCATCGTATGTGTTGTGATCATAGGAAATGATCAACAGATCCACCAGATCAAATTATGACCCACCTAAACATATAAGCATAAATGCAATGGGAACCAAAATTCCACTAAAGAAAATGCTTCTGATTAGCATCACAATTAAATGCACTTTTTCCAAAAAATTTATTTCCAGGTTTAAATATTATTTGGAATCCCACTATACATACAAATACTCTTCCAATTGGAATGTCGGTTAAATATATGTGCATGTGTGAACAAAGTAGCTCACAGAAACACAGGGGAAAAAGATGAGTTGTTCTTGCAAGCATTGAGTGTGTGTTTTGCTGGTATGTCAAGCTCTGCTCAGGCATTGCTGGAAGAGACGACGGAGTGATATGTGACATGATGCTGACATGATGAAATCCAAATGTAATCACCTGAACAACATAAGCAGATCATCTTAAAGGGCCAGTATGTATGTGTATGTGTCTGTGCAGTGTTCTATATTCTGAAATGCTTTAGAGTGTTTTGTTGTAACCTAAATGTATAAGCAAAATTTAAATCAGCAGCTGCAGTGTCAAAAATCAAACAAGGGTTTTTTTAAAGAATTACTCTTTGCAGCCAGTTTATTTTAAGTCCAAATTAAGTTTGTGTACTTAATTTAAAAAGAAAATTGGTTAATGACAATTCAGCTGACTAAAAAGTAAAAACTAATGGGGTATTGTTTTCAAAAAGTACTGTTGCAAACTGTGAAGAAATGTTACACAAGCATATTAGTATTATTAAACACACACACACACACACCTTGACAGACCTCAAACTCCTCATATTTCTCCTTTGGGCTTATGCATGCCATAATTATGCCCTTGTATACATTCACATTCATCAAATGAACATCAGAATATGAAAACAGATCCATTGTTTGTATTCTCCGGGCAAAATTTCATTTTGAATTCGCCTCATGAACCTGCCTGGTTTAGACCTTGGGCTAACGTATTAGTAAAACACACCAGCTCAGCTCCCTCAAGTACGGGGGCTGCTGCCTCCATGGTCGCTGTGAGAACAGTCATTTTTGGTTTAATGTCATTAGGCCATCCTTCAGTAATGACAGCACTCCAGTCCAATTCCCATTCTCCTCGATTTGATCCACATGCCAGTGGAGGAACGGTTCGTTGTTTTGGAAGGAACTTCAAAGCCTCTAGTCGAAAGGCTTTGATGTTCTTGGGGATGAACTGGTGTGACAGCCATCCGAATCCGAATCCCAAACGTGGCGTGACTCCCTCAGTGCCACAGAGCGATGAGCAAGGGAATGTGGGAGTTCGTCCACAGGGAAGTGTGAATCATAAAAGAAACGCTGAACGTGGTATAATATGCCAATTAGTGTGGTTACAAAAGCAAAAGTCCACTAAGGCTGAAGTATGAAACAAGCCTTGAGTGGTCTACACCATGTTCGCAAGTTGTAGGCCTTGTAAAAGGCCACTGAAAGCTCAAGACTGTACATGAAAAGAGATGTACATGCAGAACTCCACACGGAAAACCATTTACGCTTACAAGTTAATTGTGAAATGAAGTTTACAATAAAAAAATCACATTGTGAGAAAATAAGGCTGTTTTAATTCTGAATTCTATTTTATGATTTTATGATTATTTTATGATTTTTTTATACACATCAAAGTTATGTTAATAAAAGTTGCAGTTGCGAGGTCACTTTGTGAGATCACTGTCACACTGTGAGATATATAGTCACACTACAAGTCGTAACTGTGAGATACAACGTTGCAATTGCAATATATAAATCCATTTTTAAAGAGATATAGTCACATTGTGAGATATAAAGTTGCAATTTGCAAAACAAAAATCAAAGCTGCAATTGTGATGTATAATATTGTTTTGAGAGATATAGCCGCATTGTAAGATATAATATCCCATCGCAAGATATAAAGACTGACTTGGGAGATACTAAGTAACAATTACAAAAAACAAAGTTGCAACTGTGATATATAGTCATTTTTAGAGATATAGTCACATTGTAAGAAGTCGCAACTGTGTGACACGAAATTGCAATTATGACAAAATTGTAACTGTGATATATAAAACTGTTTTTAAAAGATGATCACATTGTGAAATAAAGCCACTACAATATATAAAGTCACAATTGTGATACAAAGTCGCAATTATGAAAAACAAAGCTGCAATTGTGAAATATAAAGTAATTTTTTGAGATTTAGTAGAATTTTAAGATACTGTAAAGTTGCAATTATGACAAACAATACTGGAATTGAGTCATGGAAAAATTGGAATTGCGATATAGAATATAAAGTCACATTACAAAATATTGTATAAAGTCACAGTTGAGATACTAAGTTGCAATTAAGAAAAATAAATTTACAATTGCAACAAAGTCATTTTGTGACTTACTGTATGAAGTCATATTGTGAGATAAAAAGACACACTGCAAGATATAAGATATAGCAATATAAGATAAGATATAGCAAGATATAATGTCCCATGACCTTTTTTACTTTTACTCTGAGGCATAAGCAGGCTGCATAATAACTCCATGTGCCATACTTCCCTGTCTGTTTTGCCTGAAGTCATTCATGTCATAATGTGTTCAGAGTGTGGTGAGTTAATAAGGAATTTAAAAACTTGGATAGACCCCTGTTGATAACTTATACTGTTGCTATTTTAATATTTCATGTTGTGAACCATTTTTGACGCCTTAAAGGAGGTAATGGCTGTAGTCCCAGAATAACTCTGACTACACAGTTACCTCAGTAAGCACAGGCACAGTGACCCACAAAAGGGTGTTTGATAAAGGGCAATATGAACTTTCTCACAGACAGCATCGTAAGCACTTCAATACTTATAAAGACATCCTCTAACAAACCTTCAGAGAAGTGCAACTTGTGATCAACTAAAATGATCAACTAAAAAGGCCAGAGAGCAGTGTTATGTGTGTGCGAAGTAGATCTTGACTCGGTGTCTTGAGATATGAAACGCTGAGCTTTTCTAATCCTCTACTCAATCTCCTTGAAATCCCAGCCCAGAACATACAGAAGATGGGTGAAGAGGTGAAACACGCTCAGAGGAATCAAGTAGTGTATAAAAAATACTTGCTTGCTCCACTAAGTTGAAATTATTTTGTAGCTTATACACACACACACACACACACACACAAATATATATATACAGATCAATAGTTTGAGGCCAGCAATTAATTCAATCACAAGTGACAGTAAAAACTTTTAGAATGTTACAAACATTTAGATTTCAAATAAATGCTGTTCTGTTAAACTTCACATAAATATTAAGCAGCAAAACTGTTTTTAACACTGATAATAATCATGTTTTTTTAGGGATGTCCCCGACTAAGGATTTTCATAGTCGAATCGGAATTTTCGAATCTTGCCGATATTCGACTGATAGTCGAATCATATGTTTGGGGGAGGGGCAAAATACATTACCTAGAGACAGTCATAATTAACACACAGGGAAAATGTGTAATTTACGGAGCCCCTTAGAGCTCATGGTGGTGGAAAGATTTCGGGGTGGGTGAAAAAAATTCGGGGTGGGAGGAAAAAATATTTTTCAAATCTTTTGCGTTCTCTCCCAAAACTTTTGCGTTCCCTCGCAAAGATGTTTGCGTTCCCTCGCAAAACTTTGCGTTCTCTAGTATATAGAGATATCCTGTGACAATGATGAATGAAATAATGAAAATTCAGCTGCAGAAAATTTTGCTTTACCATCAGAGAACAAATTAAATGTTTAAATATATTTAAATATAAAAGAAGTTATTTTAAATTGCATAATATTTAACAATATTACAGTTGTTACTGTATTTTTGATCAAATAAATGTAGGCTGGGTGAACATATACATATGTATATATATATATATATATATATATATATATATTAGGGCTGTCAACGTTAACGCGTTAACGCATGTGATTAATCTAAAAATTTTAACAAATTTTTTTAACGCAAATTAATCGTTTGATCCCAACTATGTGATGTTTTATTAACAAATTTCGGGAGGAGCACGCGCGGATAATTAACACGGCCAATTCACCATCAGCAATCACTCAGTCTATCCCATCAGCCGAGAGAGAACTTCTATAAATAGACCAAGCCATCTTACCTTCATTCTCTCTACAGTTTTCAGCATCCCACCTCCACCCCAACTCCTCACCATCAGCCCGCTCCTACCCCAGCGTGGGGAGGAGCTCGGGGGGGAGCGCTCTGGGTCCGGGCTAAATGCCGAGCTCGGACCCCTCTCCCCGGACAGGAGGAGTGCCCCGGGTTCGGGAGTAATTCACAGAGCTCGGAGCCCTCTCCCCGGACAGCACGCCAAATACGCATAAACCTTAAACTCTGTTCATTATACGCAAGGGCGAACTCGTGAATTGCCGTCATCGCAGTGCAGAAGGAAATCATTGCCTGCCTCCCAATGTGCACGCTATCCATCCTAAATTCTATGTGATATTAGTAATTTTCAATACTATTTAGGACAGATGGGGTGGATATATTGGGATGCAGGGATTGTGTGATTATAAGGCGCCGGGCACGACAAAAGTGTGTGTCGGAGAGAGAGAGAGAGAGAGAGAGAGAAAGAGAGAGATAAAGAGAGAGAGATATATGTATACTCATATTTGATAAGGGTACAGCGAACCAGTGTATCAGGGTCACGGTTTTCCTGCACAATTGGGCTATTTTGAAACTACAGAGCCTTGAGTTGCGGTTTTTTGGGCTACTTTTATAATATAGGCCTACCGCGTCCGCCCAAAGTGTATATATACACATGTGATCGCAAAAGGAAGTTATTACAAACACTCGATGGTGGTTTAAAGTGAGTTCTGAGTAAAAGTGTATTATTAATCTCATAAAATGTCTTATGTAGCATGATGCTAATGTTAGCTCTAATGCACCTGCAGAACAGGTCCAATTCTTCTTCATAATGCATTTTATCATAATACTTCATGTAAGGTCGCAAGAAAATGTTTTGTTGTATTTATTTAGAAATACTTTTGATAATAGTTGGGTAAATGTGTACTGGGATTGAAGCCATGTGGCTTGGTTACGTTTTATTGTCAGTATAAAGGCTGATAATGGCTGAATTAAAACAAAAGAATAATAAGGATTATGTCTCATTCCTGGCAGAGGTGTGAAAGGTTATGTTTCCTTAAACTAGTTTGTCATGCATTCCTTTATTTCAACACATTTACAGGTAAATCCTAATATTTTAAATTTGCGATTAATCGTGATTAATCACAGTCCAGGACTGTGATTAACGCAATTACATTTTTTAATCGATTGACAGCACTAATATATATATATATATATATATATATATATATATATGTGTATGTATATATGTATATATATATTCTGCTACAGATCTATTATTTCAAATTCTACCACAGATCTATAATGGGAGCAATTAGTTCTGACCAGCTCTTGCATACACAGCATGTTTATTTATTTCCTCAGAGTTTAGATACATCAAACACTCATTAAAAGACCACCTCAGGTGGCTTTAGTTTAGAAGCTAATTTATTCTGAGCAAAGTAAATAAATGAAGAAATATGTAATATAAAATGCCTCCATCTATAATTATTCTGTACATACGCACTATGCAGTCAACAGTGCCCATTATGACTGAAATCAATAACCATCGATGCCTGAAATTTCACAGCCTGCTGACTTCCATTATATGTAGATAACAATCTAATTACAGGTTTGTTCGCAGACTCAGGTTAATCGGGATAAATGCACTCGTTCATTAGATGCTGTGGAGAAGAAAAAAATTGTCACTCTTTCTTTTCTCACTGTTTTTCTGGTTACTGTGACCTTTGACAGGAAAAAAGACCACAGCCATTGTTTGTGTTGACAGAACAATGACAAAATTATTGATGTAAAATACAGGGCCTAAAGCAACAACCATTTTATTTACTGTAAAACAATGTCTGTGTCATATTTTGTCATAATCCGTGTCACGTGAATACCACAGTACAGAGATGACACCAGATGGTGGTACTATGGTACTTACTTTGATATATACCGTATTACCATTTATATTCATGTTGCTTAGCACTTCAAAGTATACCATGACAACACCATGGTACATCCCTGTGGTACAAAAATACACAGTATTATCATGACGCGTATTGGAAAAGACATTTACAATTTGTCCAAAAATTGTGGCAATACCAAATAACCATATTAATATTTTAAGCTCAGACTTCATACTTTTTTACTTTTTTCAAACCCTTCTATTCTATTAGACTGTTAATTGACTCCATATCTGACTAATACGGTTTTAACAGTCAGGGGGAAAAATTAGCTCTGAAACGTTTAAGCGGAAGCGTGAAGTCTCACTGGAGGAGAGACAAAGTGCAAGAGGTCTTGAACATCATTTGGCCCCTTTAATTAGACAGTTCATTGCTCTGCTCTAAATTAAAAGTGCCCATTACTGCACTTTCTGACACTAACAGGCTCTAAAATGGACACACAAGTGACAACTGCAGCAGAGACTAAAATACTGTGAATGGAGACACATTTTTTTTAAAAGCACTATTTTTAACTTGATGTGGTATCTTACAAACACGACGCACATGGTGTCAGATGCTGAAAAAGTAGCGAGACCTGATTCTCTTTCGCATTTTCTCTCCGTCTCTCTATTTTGAGGTGGTGATCTTTTTTATTTTATAAAGTTTTTTCCTCTCTCTCTCTTCTTCTCTCTGGGTTGAAGCGTGTTACCACAGCAGACTGAAGAAAGTAAACCATTTCTCACACAAACACACACATACTAGAAAACAAGACTGGTCTGAAGACCTAATTCCATTTCCACACATTGCTGCTGTGTCTCCAATTGATTTAGCTTTCCACACTAAGATTCACAACACAAGATTCACATATTGGGATGAGATGGGGGATGGTTGAGGATGAAGGACAAGATGAAATCCTTCAGGCTAAAGAAATATTTTTCTATATTCTCACCGTCTGGGTTTAATATGTCTGCAAGAGTCAATGCTCTACAGTACGTCTTTAAACATTAGCTTATATTTAAATAAAACACATACAGACACACAGTAGAACATAATATAGAAGAACGGGGGCTTTTGAAAGATACCGCATCAACACATGCAAATAATTCAATATGTTAAATGTTTTTGTTTAAATGGAATTAACATGTTTATTCAATTTGTGTTATTGTAACAGTTTCAATAAATGATGGATAAAGACTCTTTTATGAGTAATTTATTTATAAATCAAATCTAGAAAGGACGTTTAACGTTAAAGTCATTTGTAAGCGCATGTGTAAAATCATCCCCATCAAGCATCCTCAAGTCTTCCTTTTATCCACTGCAAAAATATAAATGCAATCATTAATTTTGTCATTTTCCAGTAAAACATATCTAAACAGCCTTTTCAGTGAATGTTTTTTCTTGTTTTAAGCATAAATGTAATAAATAAAAGTTAATTGCGTTTATGCTTAAAACAAGAAAAATAATTGTTAGTCGAGTAAAAAAAAAACAAAAAACATAATCACATCCTGTTGCTTCTCGAGCAAATTTATTTTGTTTTGAAGATGTTGAGATTTTCTTTTTTTACTAGAAAACCAGACAGAAATACTAATTAAGAACATTTGATGTTTATTTTCTTTTTCTTTCTCATTCCTTTAGTAAACTTCCTTCTGTGGCTTCTGTCATGTGTGCAACTCTGTGTCTGTATGTGGAAAGACCTCAGGAAAGCCCAGTTCCTTTGGTCTGTTTTCAGGCTCTAGGGTGTTTCAGTTTGAGTGTGCATCTGTCTTTGAATCTATTCCCCACAGACACGCACAAAACAAATACAAAGATCAACCAGTATGTTGAAGTTCTCCTTGCAGAACACACCATCCTGTCATCCATGAAGCATGTGTGAATGTGTCTTTGTTCACGCAACATACTGCAAACCTTGTTTTCAAATCTAATCTTTAGGGCTAATTTTATTGAGTATCAAGTCGTATTGTGTTACTAAACATCAGATTTCAATGCTACTTGAACTAGCCAGATATACCAAACAAAATCAGATTTTTGCCTATAAGAAAGTGAAAGAGAGCAATCCATTGATCCACACCAACAGCGTTTCTGTTCATATATTTAAGCTATATCACATGACCACGTGCTGTTGTTTTTGGAACTGTAATATTCTGAGTGTTATTAGGGTTTGGCTTAGGGTTACTTGCATAATGCATAATTAATTGTTATTATAATAGTAAATACATGTAACGTGTAACAGGACACCTTAATATAAAGTGTTACTGAAATATTTCCAAACAAAACAAAAGGAAAAAAGCATTGCATCTTCGAGTGACACCCACTTGATGAACTAATTAGTCTAGTGAAATATTTAATGACTCACTCGTTTCATTCTGAATCAGTGTTTTAAATGAATCAATTTTGGGATTCAATGACTCATTTGTTCCTTTCCTCACTGAATCGGTGTTTTGAACAAATCAGTTGAGTGAATTAATCAATAACCCAGTAACTTGCTGTCACTTAGTGGGGTAACAGTTTAAGACAATAAAAACTGTATAGTATGTCTCATCTGTATCAACAATAGACCATTTTCATTTAATTCCGGACCACTTCACTTTTATTTCTCTGTTTTCCTCCCATTCTTTCTGTCATTGTATTTTAACAATATTCGCTCCCCTGCCTTTCCTAGTCAGTGTCTAATCTGAACTCAACTCTGCACTGTCTGACTGCCCACCCATTACTGTAAATTGGGATGTTTATACTTAATGTTTCATGTTGTGTTATTGTTGTAGAGGCAGGCAAAGCAGATCACTGAACTGTACAGATGTTGAGTGATCCTTAGTGAGGAAATCTGTGACTCACTTGATGATAAATAACAAATGACAGCCCAGAAACTTTGTTCTCAGCTGGGAGGAGTGAAACTGTAGCTTCCATGGTCATTAAGAACTTCTTCAAACCACAGATCCTCTACTTCACTAGTTGGGAAGAAAAGGGCGTTCACACTTGAATACAATTTAGCAGATTTCGGCTCTTGGCTCTTGTAAATATGTGCTATTTCTCTGTGTCGGTTTCTACGCCATTAAGTGCTTTCTCTGTCTATTTTTTTCTCTCTCGGCCTCCCTAAAGACTCACTGATGCTTCTGTGCTAGTTTAATAGAGTCTCCTCTTCGGCTCATTACACAGGTCTGACCAACCTTCTGGCATTTTCTGTTCTGTCTTATTTATGATGGTACATCTGATCTGCGTGAAAGAGTGCGTCAGACTGAAAGAGAGCATCGCGGTCAAAGGATGAGATTCGACTGCTTTTTTGTCAGAATGTAAAAGCCTAAGAACAGTGTGTGTAATGATTGTGAGGCTTCAAAACATCTGTGAGTAATGCAGTAGAAGTGTGTTTTCACTGCAGAGCATTCTTCATTAACTTATTCAGACGCCTAGCACGAAAAACAGCTAGCCAAGCTTTTGTTTGGTCACCTTGTTGTTAGCAAGTGTAGAGCGAAAGTAACAAAGACAGATGACAGAGGGAGAAAATGACAAATGAGAACGGAACAAAAAAAACAGGAAAAAGCAAGAAAAAGGCTCAGTTTGCAACTGGTACCCAGCTAAAGGCTGGGAAACACTACACAATTTTTAAAATCTGAGCATATTTTAAAACCCTATCATACACTTGCTGACTTTGTAAATAGTTACAGAGGAAAAACTGGGCATCATACACTACGCTACCAGACTTTCAATTCATCTTGATCACAACAAACTCGTACAGAAAAACATTAATTGTTGTTAGAACATGTGTGACAAATGAAAGCAATAGGCATTATATAATCGGCTAAAAATCTCTGGCTGGATGGAATCATAGTCTGAAGGTAAAAAATCAGAATCTGTGCTCATCACACTATGCGATTTTCTATGAAATATGCCAAGTTAAATCTGCAGACTGGCTCTGACTTTCAGCAACTAGCATCAATTTTGTCTAGACTGTAAATTGGTACAAAAATCTGGGCAAAAGTTATCTGTTTATGTTCCAATAACATTTGAAAAATGATAAATGCATGTAATGTTTTCTCTGATGCAATTTTTTTTTTTCCTATTTATAGAACTCAATGTTTTGTGCATTTCGAAAGATCTAATCACAGGTGGTCAGCACTTTTGAACAGGTTTAAACAAGTTTAAACAGGGCTTAAAACACTTTGCGATTAGATTAATCTACATTCAGAAATAGTTAGAAGCTTGTATAAATATCATACTTTGTAGCATAAGTAAATTAACCTTTTAGTTCTATCAACATGCAGCAAACCTCAATGTTTTGATGTGCAAGTTCTCAATGCAGCTTCAAACCTATACTCAAAAAGTGCTGTAGCTCTCTGCAGGTCTTTACAGCTTCCTGTGTATAACTTCCCTTTGGATACAATACTCAGATCCTTGTTTGTCAGCTCTCTCTCCTTCTTTCTGAAAACCCCCTTGTTTTTCACTGGAGCGTTTCCTCTATTTTTGCTGTTACCGCAACCGGTCGATAAAAAAGAATCACTTCCTGGTTTGATTGTTGACCTTCAGTGATGAGATCATGGAGCGGTCAACTGCTAAAGACTCCTGGGAAAACAAAGTGAGGCTGAATGGCTGTGAGACCGAGACCTTTAAAGCTTCAGCGCTCAGTGAGGAGAGAAACTTAAACTAGATATTCAATAACAGCATGCTCACAATCTATCATTCTATGCTGCAAATTGCCTCTGAATAGTCAAAATCATGTTTTTAAAGGCTGAAATTTATTTAGTATAAAATAATTTCTCATATTTGTCTCTTCATATTAAGCCAGGATGGGTAAGTATTTTTTAAACCAATAATTTTTTTAATACGTTTATTCAGCAAGGACACATTTAAGTAATCAAAGGTGACAGTAAAGACATTTACATTGTCACAAAAGATTTCTAGTTCAAATAAATGTATCACGGATTCCACAAAAAACATTAAATAGCACAATACTTTTCAACATTGATAATAATAATAATAAAGAAATATTTATTGAGAAACAAATTGGAAAAATATTACGATGACATATATTTGAGAAATAAGAAAAAAAGACTACATAAACACAGATGTACACAAACTGTGAGTCAAGACAGTGAGGAGAAAATTCATAAACAAAAGACTGAGTGCATACAGTACACAGAACATATATTGGCACAGGATTATTAAAAATATATCTTCTGGGAAAATCTCAGAAACCTGCAGTTCCTCACTTTCCAAAGTTTAAATGACTTCTGTGAATCGGCTGACTTAGATAAATATGCCAAGGACTCTTCTGAACATTACACTTCATAAAGCCCATATGAAAAATAACTCAGAAAGGCATAATTTACCATATACTTGGCAACGCTCTATTTCACCCTTATGTTCTCTATTCTTTTTTTTCATCTAAGCAGCCTGCTGATGACAAACCAATCCATACAGCGTTTCAAACGAGCTGCGCTTGCTTCATTGAGGGATGGTTAGAACCAAATTACATTAGCATAACTCGCCCTCTGTGTTTCTCTGTTTCTATTTCATTCCCTGCCACCAACTGTGGATAATGCGCTAGCACACACACACACTGACAAACAAAAAAGCACTGTAGTAAGCTTCTCCTCATTGCTCTTTCTGCTTATGATTCTGACAGCTGACCCACTTCACAGAGGTCAAAAGCACCAGAGTTCAGCCTGTTCTTGGTTTCTATGTCTTGCAGGTAAATTACATATTAAACATATTTTTACAGAGAAAAACTAAATGCTTTTATAAGTAATTGGGGAGTGTCCAGGGCAATAGAAGGATTATGAACATGTTAACTGCCTCCAGAAATAGCAGGATGCAAGATGCAAGATCATGGAGAAAAAGATTTTTAATTTTAGTTGTTATTCACCATGCAAAATACATAGCCATGAAACCATGATATTGTGGTTGCCAAGGTTTCACCAAATAAGTTTGGTCACTTAGAAAATTGTTACAAGTTACGTGCCGTAGTTTAAAACAAAGGGTTAGGAATGTGTTTAATTTCATGAGCAATAATTATAGTGATTCTTGCCTTAAAAGCACATTTCCTTTGTTTGTCTGACAACTTAATTTTGGCATAATGAAAATATGAATTGTTTTTACATACTTCTAAAAAACTAGCATGTTGTCCTGTCATACACTGTCATTAAGAGCTTTGTCAAGGACGTGCTGTTATTATGTTCTCTCTCTCTCCCACATTCATGCACTCTACAACCCCTGATTACACTACACACCATGTCATTAATTTTAGCTAGAAGACAGAGGAAATAATTGAAGCCTCTGAGAGGAGTAATTTGTAACAGATGGAAAGTTCACAAGCGAGTCCACAAGTGAATCCATAATTGAATGTGGCACTGTATACCTCATCTCCCAGTTTCCCCCTTTCATTGTTTGCTCCATCTCTCACTCTTAATCTTTCTAACCTTGTGTATTGTTCGACTGTTCTAACAATCCAGGTAAAAGACAGCCTCCCTCCACAACGATACATATTGTGTGGAATGTTTATTCTACAATACCTCACACCTTCACCATACAGCCACAATAAATAAATAAAACAATAAAAAATAACTAATAATATTTAGGTAAATAAATAAATAAATACGCAACGTAAACTGGAAATAATAATAATAACATTGATGGTGATGATAATAATGATAATAATAATAAAAAATAAAACAATAAAAATAAATAATAAATTAAATAATAAATAAATATGCAAAGAAAACTGGAAATATAATAATAATCATATAAATATTGATGATAATAATGATAATGATAATAATAATAATAATTTCTAGACACATAAGATTTATTCATAAAAACAAACAAACATATAATATGCATGCAAAAAGGAAAACAACATTAATAGCAATATTTTCCAGTTGTCTTCATATAACACTTATTTACAGCCAACTGAATAAAAGTTTACAGTGGACTCAATGCATTTGTGAATACATGTATAATAAAAAGTAAGTAAATTAAGTCCGATAGTATTGTTTTTCCCTTCCACCAGTGTTTGCCGCATTGCCGACTGTATCTGTCAGACAAAATCGATCATCTTCTTCGACCTGCTATCACATCTAAAATATGATGAATTATATTCATTATCTAGCATTACCTTACAACTCACACGATAACTCATGTAACTTGAAATCTTTGACATTTACTTAATCTTATTTAACATTTAATTATATATTTATTTTTAGCTCTAATATAATCTGCAAAGTGTGAGTTTTTCTAGAGAGAGGCACACTGTCAAAGACTTTAAAAACAGCTGCTTTAGAAAAACACTTTCTAATTCATCTCTGGCCTGATGTTTAAAGGTCACTTCAGGTGTGTGTCTTTTAGTGTGTGATTGTGTCAGGTGTTGAAGGACTCCCTCCTCATTATCCTCACCTTCCTACCAAGAAGCATCACATGGCCAGTCTAATAGTCCTCTGGTAATAGTGTGGACTCGGTTCATTAGTTTTACTTCAGCTTAACACCAAACATCAGAGTCGATGTCATTCTCACACAAAAAGCACACTCTTCCCTGTCCATTCATGGACACTGAGTCCAAGTTTCTATGGAAATGTTAGCAGTCGTCACGGTAATGACATATTTTGTGAGCTTGGCTAAGCTCCTTCCTGTTTGGCTGAATAAACGGAAGCCTTTCAATGGCACACGCTCCGTCTCTTCCACAATAGGCTCTAAATCTTCCTACAATCTTCCTTCATTCAACGTCCTGTGGACTTTGATCAATTCGGTGTCTGGGATGTTGACTCTAATGTCAAGATTTACAGTCTAAAAGAGGCAGAACACTTCAGTAAAACCTACAAATGAAAAAAAGTGTCGGTGACTGACAGCTAACTGAAAGTAGGGATGCTACGAGCTAAATTGTTCAGTAGCATGACAGTAGCTCATCAAAATAGTGCAGTTTTTCCAGTAACAAGCTATTTTTACAAGCACTACATTGTTGTTTTTTAATGTCACATATTGCTCACGCAGCCTTACAACAGAGCGAGCAGCAGCAATAATCAAACGTACTCTCGTAGAAAGTGTGTTTCGCTCCCTCTCAGGTACCGCTGAGAAGTCCAATGAATTTTAGCGAATTAGTTTGTTTCGGACGGTGCATTTCAATGAACCGGCGCCAAAAATGAATTCATCCTTTCATGTCACACAGTAATAGTTTTTCCAGTCACTGTGGAGTATTTTCTTTTAGTTGTTAAATACTGCTGTTCGTCATTTTATTGATAGAGACATTTGTGACATTTTTATTGATAGGGAACTGTGAAAAAAGGGACTGGGAAAAGACACAAGCCACTCATGCATCACAAAGAAACACGTTGGAACGTGGACTGACTGCAAAGCCACCAATTTGATCAGTTGTATTTTGTGTAAATTCACTTCAAGCCTTCACTAGGCAGGCGTCCATCCATCCCAAATCCAGAAGAGGTACACATATTGCACTGCAAACTCACTCTCAGACCATCCAAGATTTTGTTGCTTCATCAGAGCAGATTTGGAGAAATTTAACATTACATCACTTGCTCACCAATGGATCATCTGCAGTGAATGGGTGCCGTCAGAAAAAGAGTCCAAACAGCTGATAAAAAACATAACAGTAATTCATACAACTCCAGTCAATTAATTAATATCTTGTAAAGTGCACAAGAATCCATTGGTGATGTAATGCTAAACATTGTTTTGACGAAGAAAAAACGGATGGCCTGAGTGTGAGTCAATTTATGGGTGTATAATGTCCCAAGTTTTGTTTTATAACTTGTTTTATAAAGTTAATTCCCCAGTCATGCTAAATGATCTTGTTTAAGGAGGCCTAAAAACATCATACACATGCTCCCACTGTGTCTTGATTTTTGTTACAGACTTTATGGTAAGTGTTTTCACTCAGTCTTGTGAGGAGCATGGCCCTTAAGAGAATTCAGCAAATTAAGTGGAGCAAAGCTGAAACCTCACTGGGCAGCTGCTGATTAGAGTCTATCAGTATTACAGCGTTCTCTTCAAGTCTCTGACAGTCAGCTCTGAAGCCTCAATCGCCATCACACACAGCCTAAAGCCATTTATTTTGGAAATCCTTTGGATGAGCAATCAAAGGTGGCAGTGCTTTCCTGTTCGTTATGAGTTAAACAGAGTTAAAGGCTGTTGTTTGGTCTGTGTTGTATTGCTGATCTGTGCTTAGCGAATACAGGGAGGAGAAAGCCACAGAGTAAAACAACAATGATTATCAAATGAATTCATCAGAAATGAGTTCAGGATGAGGTTAGATGAAATTCAGAGAAAGTTGGGAACTATCAAAGCTCTTTTATCAAATGCATTGGCAAGGCAGCTAGAGTGAATAAATTAGATCCTTGGTTTTATTGTGGCTTTAAAAGATACACGCTGGCTGTTTCATTTGTCGAGGACTTGCCACTTGTTCATCTGTCATTAATATGCAGTGAATCATTTTGCATGTGTAGGAAAGCTTTCAAGATCTGACACTTCTTTGTAAAAAGGCTCATATTAAACACTGTGGAGCTGCATTGGATTTCAAAAACCATGCAAATATGTTTGTATGGAAATGTCTTGATTGTTATGATTACTGTGATGATGTGCACACAAAGCTTCATGGTCCTTCTAGAGAAATGAGTGTCTGTCCTCTGGGTTGGGCTTTTATATATCTGGATGTGTGAAGTTTTTTGTTGTGTTTTTGCTGTGGGAAAGAGTTGAACTCAACTTAATGTGCAGAGAAGGTCAGTGTGTATCAGATGTCCCTGAACACCAGTCCCTGGAGTTTCATTACTGGCTCGTCGGTTCTTTCTTTCCATCTGTCTGTCTCTATTTCTCTGTTCTTTCCCATACAGAAATGTAATGTATGACATATATCACCCTATATTAAGAGTGTCACATATGTTTCCTATTAAGCAATATTCTCTCGATATATAAGAAGATATTTTATAACATATTTAAAATTTCTACAGTAAAATTTGTAAATGTATAGATATGCTAATAATATCTACTGTATATGCATAAGGAAGTGTATATGTATATATATATATTGTGACGAGTCGGCTGCCTCCCCCCTGTCCATCATCACCACCCCGTCCCGTATTCGCCGCCCTTCACCAGGCTCCCGACGGGAGTGGTTGTGCAAGAGAGGAGGGGCGCTGGATAGCCACGGCTGGCGGCGTGTGATGAGGCGCACCTGATGTGAATGGAGCCTCATCACCGCCGCTGTTTAAACGCAGAGCGCGCCTCTCCTCGGGAGACCGGTCTCTTCCCCGTGCATGCACGCTGGTGTCCTCGTGGGTCCAGGAAGGGTGCGTCGAGGAGGACTGCCGCACCCGTTAGGCGGCTGACGGGCCAGGATGCCGGGCCGTCGAGTCCCCCAGAAGCGCCGGGAACCAAGGAGATGGAGAAGCCGCGCAAGAGACGCCGCCGCCACTCGCTCCCGGCCCCGAGAGGGGAGCGCGTGCGGCCACCGGACTCCACCCCTTTCCTGGACCCTTCCCTTCTGAACACTACCCTCCTGCACAAGCCCCGCAGCACAACGAGGACACCAGATTCCCCGTTTATTTGGACACTTTATTTTACCTTTTATTGTTTAATAAAAACCTCTCCGAGGCTTGACGCCACACCCACTGTGTCTGTCGTTTGCTCCTCCCGCCACAATATATATATATATATATATATATATATATATATATATATATATGACATGAAATCCTTATATGTAAATATACACATACACATTTGCGTATGGGCTGACTCACCACACATTGTATCTTTCAGATCCATTTAAGAACATAGGCTACAATTTTACAAACGGCTAAGAGTGTATATAATATGTAATTTTGCTGAACTGAAATGCTGAACTGTTCTCGAAGTATTCTTTTCAGTTTAATTCTGAATAGTGCATAACCTTGGTAAAAGACAGCAGAGGTGAAAGAGAGAGAGAGAAAGAGAGAGAAACCTACACATTTATTTTTTCAGCTGCTTAATGTTTCAAACTGTTGAGTTTCACTCTGCTTGAGTGCCCCTTACTACATTTGGCGTTTACTGCATTAGCCCATTTTTTATGTATTGCAATATTAAATATATTTTTTATCCACATAAGGAAGTCTTACATCATGGTGACATTAATTGTGTGTGTGTGTGTGTGTGTGTGTGTTGTTCAGTAATGCTGAGAAAAAAAACAAAACTGTGCTGCCTGCTCTTTTCCGTGCTGTTCCATTGAATATGGACTGGCACTTTTAGGCTTCACAAAGGATGCAAAAGCACCACGAAAGTATTTATAGACTTATGCACTATATTCACATTATTTTAAGTGATGTAAATGATGTAAGAAAATAATGACAGAATTTTCATTTTTGGGTGAATTATCCCTTTAAGTTGCTTTAATGTGTTTTGTTTTGTTGAGACAGGATTCAGTGATCCTGCTAGAGCTAGATCATGTGGTTTTGTAAAAACGCTGTGAGTCAGGAGTGTGGTGAGAGAGACTTACTGGTTCTTTTCCACAGATAAAATCAGCTGTTGTCCTTCTGCTTGGATCAGGATGCGCAGCGAAGCAGGAGGCGTCTAAATAAATGAAAAACAAAACAATCACTTCATGTCCTGTTTTCCTGTTTCAACCAATTTACTCTAAACCCTGCACCTTCCCCATTGAAACACACACACATACACACACAGCCTTCACACCTTTGAACGACTTAGTATTTGATCCAGCACACCAGACAGAGCCATAGAGCCAAAAGGAAGTCTTCCAACTGTCATTTTACACATAATAATGTGTCAAGCGCTCTGCACAGGGCCAAGGCTGGTGTGTTCATGTACAGCCACTGTATCTTTATTCGCTCAACTCATTCAAAGACATGGGGTATATGAACTAAACTGCGCACACAAATATCATAACATAAACTGCTTCACAAGAAATAACAAAAAACAGCTAGCAGCAAGGCCAGAAATGTTCAAGTGAGTGGATCTTGGTGAATCGGGGTGGACCTCTATATGTTTACCTGTTTAAGGTATTCTTTCAATGTGAATGTTTTATATTTCTTTTGTTTGGCTATATGAGACATTGCAGCTTTTTCACAGCTTAATGCTCAGCTCATGGTTCAGCTGCACAGTTAAGTTGTAAATTTGGGGTATTTTCTCACTTTGTGTTTATGTTCAAATATGTGTTTACTTAAATATGTTTTACTGATAGTTGAATTTAGTACTACATTATGCTTTTGATTTATAGCTTAATTTGGAATTACTTACAAAGTATTTTTGTAGTTTTGTGCATTTTCATAGTGAAAATGAAGAACTTAAGACATAAACAGTTATTTTAGTGATGTACTATAGAATAAAATCATTATACTTTATGAAATACACTTGATTTTTATTTTACAGTAGAACATTATTATAGCAATTATTTTTATTTTATCATTATCACAATATATTTCTTATGTTGTGTAATATTTTAATGAAGATGTTTCACAATAAAACTAACTCTTATTATTTTAGAGTCAAATTGAATGGGTTAAAAACAGTGGAAATGTGGCCTAAAAAAAACTCAAATTGTTCATGGTCACTGAAAGACGTTTGTTTACCCAAGTGTGAACTAAAACTTTTCCAGGTTTTCTCAGATCATTCAGCCCTAAAAGGATGGTTCACACTGAAAAAAAAATATTCAGAAAAAGTTTATTTACTATGCAGATCTCAAACATTCTAGAATGACTCACTATTTCCAAATACAGATTTTCACATCATCTGGTGAAAATTCATGAATTTTGCATAATGCAATATATATCACAGAAAATATTGCAATGTCCTTTTTTCAATATTGTGCAGCCCTATTACATACAGTACATTTTTAGCAAGGGTTGGAGGTGTTTCTGTTTCTTTGAAGTCACCATGAAATCAAATCTGACAATTCTTATTGATTTTTTATGAAATGTTGTGGATTTTATTAGGCTTAAGAAATCTGTGCCTCAAATATGATACAAAAGGCTTTATAGGGTTCAAAAAAATTAATGTGTGCACACGGATCCTGAAACATTTCTGAATAACTGTTCAACTTTCCCTTTATTATAACAGAATGATAATCTACTTTTCCTTGTTAAACAGCTGATACAGCATTTCTTCCTCCCTTACTCCAGCTGGAGTGATATGGCTGTGGGCCATCAAGTCAGGCCACTCGTGGTGCAGGCCGACAGGTCCTTCATTCAGAGTGGAATTTCCTGCCTGAAATACACTACCCTCACCACAGCCTCAATCTCCACCTGCAAATGTTTAATCGCAATCACCTTGGAAAGCAAAGCCAACCATTCCCTATTTCATGACATACAAAACCTTTTCCTAAAAACGCATTAAAGACATTCCCAACATTTCAGACAGTTATGAAAAGCTCTGGATGTTGAGTTTCCGATGCCTAAGCCTCTGAACACAAATTAATTCACTGCAAAATGGGCAGTGAAATGGCCTCTAAGAGCCATGTGCCAGAGACAGACATCGCTCTGAGCTACAGAAGACGTTTGACTGTAATATTCACTGGAGCTCAAGTAACTCAATGAGGAGACTGGAATCAATTAAGCCCTAATGACGAAGGCCCCGTGACTTTTTGCGACAATGTCGCCACGGCTTCAGGCAGTTAATCTAATCTAATGTACTCCAAAACAGTTTTCAAGATTCATCACCTCATCACTCAGCCTCTGTGCCTCTGGCGGCGTTTGGCAGTCAGGCCTTTCACTCATTTTCACAAATGACCCTTTTAGAGCTAAAAGGCTGTGGCTCAATAATGATACTGACTATGCGAGTCATACATTGTGAACTAATTTGTACCGTAGTCTAATGTTATACCATTTCGAACTGAAGTGAACTTGCACTGGACTCAATATATTATCCATCTGAAAAGAGTGTACACAACTCAGTGCTATTCAAATATAACATAAATGAACACCAGCAACAATACATCATGATGGAAGGGGAAATTACTTTCTAGAGGATTAATAAAATACGTGAAAAATAGTGCAGCAACAATATACAGATTTCTTTCTTACCCTGGAGCGGAGCCAGCTGATTGGTCGCTGCTCTCTTCCTTCCAGCAGTAGTGGCACCATGGTGTGGTAGTGTTCCAGTTTGTTGAGCAAACTTTTTAGTTGCCTCCCTGCGACAAGCAGCAAAAAAAGTTCCCATTAGTGTTGCAGTGGGTACCAGAGACACAATATGTGATGCAGCTGAGCTCTCTCTCTGTGTGTGTGTGTGTGTGTGTGTGTGTGTGTACTGGAGGCAAGAAGTTCAAATGACCAACAGTTAAATGTGGAATTGTAAGCTGAAGACAGCAGTAAGTAAGCAGTGCTGCGGTAAATTAGGACCAGCATGAACAGATGCAGAGATAAAGACCATTAACCATAGAATTTGTAGTCCTAAAACTTGGAAGAGAAGCAGTATTTACGTTATGGGTTCCCTCTGCATTTCAAATGGGATTTTAGGATGCTGGTTTTATATAAAATAAAGTTTAAAGATGCACTTCGGAGGTTTTTTGAAATAAAAACAAACAAAATTCCATTATTGAGCATACAATTGTTGCCTTATCCTAAATCACCATACAATATTACAATCTTTGATTTGGAGCAAAAATAAAAAAGTGACAAAATCAGTTTTCACCAGGAATTCTTCTGTTTAATATGATTATTTAAAAAATAAGTTGAGATAATGCAGACTGATGGCTTCACAGTAGGTCTGTATTACTACGTCATAGTTAAAAATCAATTACTCCATGAAGAAAATAAAGGGTATTTTTACTTCAAGAACCTGGATATGTTGGCAGATATGGTACTTGCTATCATGCAACATAACTTTGCATGATAAGCATTTCATAGTACTTTAACATCACCTGAAGAGACTTTGTTTTGGTTCTACAATATAAATGACAGTCTTCCCACAAAACAATTCATTTTGAAACTGTGTGCATGCCTTTAAAATGTAAGCTGCTAACAAGTTGCTGCATATAGTATGGATTACAATGGTTGTATGTTACATCATATTTCCACTATTTTCAAATATTAATAGTAGCTTATGTATTCAACAATTGAAATAAATTTCTGTATAAAGAAAAAGGAGTGAGGAGGTGACTGCTGTCTCCCATTCAACTCAGAAAGTCAGAATTTTTACTGTCATACTTTGAAATGTTCAACAGAACAGCACTTGATGTTGGAAATGTCAGTTTCTAAACACTGAAAGATGAAGATGATGTAACGTGAACATGGAGGCACCCTGGGAGAGGTACACGTTTGATGAAATACATTCACTTTTATGTGCATACAATGATGAATCAAAGGAATGCTTGATAAATTAGCATTCCAGGTTGGGCTACAATTTGACATAATGACTGAAAAAATGTTCATAGAGTATGAAAAAGAATGCAGTGCATGATTAAGTATGCTGTCATAATTTGACATCAGTATTTTTTAATTACAATGGGGTCCAAAAGTTTGAGGCCACTGATGAATATGTTTCTGTTTTGTTCTTTTTTATTACTAAATTTCATTCTTTTTCTCAAACTGGCATGTAATGAGAAGACTGATAAACTTGGCTTGACTTCTGTGTTTTGTGAGTGTAGTTGTGTCATCAGTCTAAATCAAAAGGCATCTCTCTTTTCTCTCCCCTCAGTGAAAGCATCGTGTCCCCACAGGGCCAAAGCGTTACATCCTCAGCTGAACCTCAACACTACGGCATCCATTATGAATGAGGGCGACAGACATGGAGAGAAAGCAAGAAACTAACAAGAGGTGTAAGAAAGAGAGAGAGACAAGCACAATAGAGCAGCGTAGAGAAGTGCATCTTTAAGGGCGGTTGAAGCAGCGGAGTCACAGCACATGTTTTTTCATTTCTCTAAAGGCTGTAAGCCCTCCCTTCTTTCTTTCTCTCCCTCACTGCAACTCACATACAAACACCTGTCATATTCTATCAAAAAAGTGGTAATATTATATATATTCTAAATTTGTTCTATTCATAATTTAGGCATGCGATCAGCTAGAGACAAAAAGCAGGAAAATCTGCTTTTATTAAAATAAATATTATTAAAAAATATATTTTATCACATTAAAAGATATATCTTACATTGTAATAATTCATACTATTGTCCTGTAAAAATAAAAAGTAGTATTTAATAATAATGACAATAACTGATATAAATATAATATAATATAAAGTAAAAGTACTAGCCAAACGTTTGGAAAAATTACAATTATTGATTTAATAAATAGTAATTTTTAAACAAACATATTGTTAAAAACAGCAGTATTGTGAAATATTACAAATAAAAAGTTTTCAATTTTAAAATATTATAAAAAGTAATTTATTCCTGTGATCCAAAGCAGAATTTTCTGCATCATTGCTGTCACATGACCTTTCAGAAATCATTACAATTTAATTTGATTTGATGGTCAAGAAACATTGATAATAATAAATAGCTATTTTTGGAGCAGCAAATCTGCATATTAGAATGATTTCTGAAGGACCACGTGACACTGAAGTAACAGCTGCTGAAAATTTAGCTTTGCTATCAAAGGAATAAATTACATTTAATAATTTATTGAAATTGAAAACAGTTGTTTTAAATTCAAATTTATTTATGTTTTTATTGTATTTTTGAACAAATAAATGCAACTTTCAAAAACACTATAATCATCTGCAATATCTGCATTAAAAATGTACTATGGTATTACCATGTATCACAGCAATTCCACGCTATTCTTTTATGTAGATTGTGCAACCAATATAAATGCATGGGTATGGTAATTATTCAGTACAGTTCTGTCAATGATTTAAACATGGATTAAATCCAATGTATTACTATCCAGTACCACAACTATACTGTAGTACTTTTCAAAGGTCAGAACAAAGATACTGAACCTCAAATCCTAGAACAAAATGATATGATCAACACACAATTGCAGTGAGACACTGTAGGAACCAAACAGCTCCTGAAAACACATACTTAGTGCACTAGTATGCCATAAATAGAGAACATATATACTCAGTGAGAATCTTGTCAGCTCATAATAACACATATTCGGTCTGCAGGGCACACTGGGCTCATAGCTTTCCACTGCTGGTTTGTCAGACACCCATTATTACCCACGATTCAGCATTCTGAGGGAGACAGGAAGTGGCACAGCACTCTGGAAATGTCTTTTCTCCCCACTGGGAAGCTATCACTCATGTTTCAATATGTGTTTGTGCACATCCTGTCATTTTAGATATAATTTATAGCACACAGGCACACATATGCACAAACCCCCACATTTCCTTTACCCAGACCCAATTTCCTGTCTGTCATTATCATTCAACCTATCCTCTCCTTCTGCACTTTTTACCCAAGAAGGATTCAATTCAGGAAGAGGCTTTGCACACTACAACAAAGCTGACATTTGTGCGTAAACAGGAAATGAGTAATGAAATTAAATTGAAAGACATTGTCATGATTTAATGACCACAATATATGAACTTCTCTCTATCTATCTATCTATCTATCTATCTATCTATCTATCTATCTATCTATCTATCTATCTATCTATCTATCTATCTATCTATCTATCTATCTATCTATCTATCTATCTATCGATCTATCTATTTATCTATCTATCTAGTCAGTATAAAGGTTCAGTAAACTATTTTGTGTGTGTGTGTATGTAGACAGAGAGAGAGATTCAATAAATAAACTTTTATATAAAAAATAAATAAAATAATTTTTTTTAATTTTCACATATACACACACATGTATATATATATATATATATATATATACACACACACACAAATATATATATATATATATATATATATATATATATATATATATATATATATATATAATTAGTTTATTTATCACACTTTAGTATGAGGGCCCGTACAAGCCATATGTGTGTGAGAATAGAAATGTATGTATGTGAGAAGAGAATGTAAGTGTGTGAGAGCACCAGAATGAATTATGGCTTGTACGGCCCCTCATAGCTCTTCTTACTTTATGCATTTATACGTTTACATTTATACATTCATATTCTCATGTTTTATATTATATATACAGTAAATATATTCAATATATAAACAACATATTTTTTTCTTAAATATATGCATGCAATAGATGCGTTTAATCGTTTGACAGCACTAATATATATATATATATATATATATATACATCAGACTTAAAAGGGTTAATATACATTTGTACTGAATAACAACTGATATACATGTGCTATTAATTTTCATGGTATTTAAAGGACTTCCATAAATAAATAAGCATACCAACACATCTCGTCATAATGCAACACAGTCACACACCACATCACATCAGCAAAACTACCAGAGCTCAAGGCATTTCATTGTCACCAGTATTCACACATCACCCAATCTGTAAATAACAATATCTTTTTGTACAGAGTGTCTAGCTTTGGCAAAACTCTCCCTGCATCTCAATAGAGTGCAACAGTGGGGTTCTGGAAGTAAACATCCCATTCACTTTCTCCACACAAACAGGTTTTTACAAATAGTATATAAACTTCCCAAAACGGACCTACCATGCGCTCTGCAAGTTATTAAATCAATGGCATATGCTTTTCTTTAACATGTCAGTCAACATTTTTTAAATTTTTAAATACATTTTTTATAGTCTTCTTACAATTTCAAACAACTAGCCTATATACTAGCCTATATTAGAATTTGACCATTTTTTTCAATAAACATCAAATATTTAGTTTTTATAACTGTAATAAATCTAGACAGTTTTATATAATAGTTTTATATTGCATCATTGTTTTTGTATTTGATTATATCATTTGCAGTGCATTATGATCTGCTTAATTCATTGTTTAGCTTGTCTAGCTTTGATTTTGTCCAATGTTCAAAAATTGTCATTCATCTTGAGGTTGTTTAGTTTGGTTTATAGGTTTTGTAGAATCCCCATGGAGGAAATTAACAGGAAAAATACTTCCTGAACCAAGACTGCTGAAGAAGTGGGCGGTCATCGTTTCACTCTTTATGCGTAAATCCCTGATGCACAGTATGCAGACAGTGTACTTTTTCTGCCGAAATTCTGAAATGTGCAAACTGTTGACATTTTGATATTCCATAAAGTCATAAAATTCATACTCGGTTGTCCTAATGGTGTGTAACTTTAGCATTTGTTTGGAATGCGGCTATGTGTACCTCCTGCTTGCTTTTCCTTCTTCATTTTCTCCTTCCCTTCACGCCCATGTCACGTTCAAGCTTTTTGAAGCAAGGCCTGATGACTTGACCAGATTTATTAGTCTAGTGTCAACGTGAAACCCCAGAGAATGTGTGTGTGCGCATATGTGCATGCGCATATGGATGTTTTACTGAACACAATGAAATTCCATTGAGGCTTTAAACTAAATACAGCATTAATAGCAGCAGGTCAAACAGTTCATCAGTACACCATCTAATGAAGCTTGAGTGCTTTATAAATGTTCTTTTGGATATGTTTGGGGCCAAAGCGAGGAAATAAAGCAAAAAAAAAAAAAAACATACCATAAATGCAATTAGATGCTGCTGCTCAGTAATTATTTGTTTAACATATTTAGCTATATTCCCTTTATTGATACAAAGCCCAATTCATTTTTTTTAAACAGACCACAAAGGAAAAGTCCAAGATGTTTAGTTGCTTTTATGTGGGAATTACATGTGTGAGAACCGCTGCACATGTTTGTAATGGTGTAAATTAATCCAACGTGAGAGACTTTTACTGTATTCTTTATGTCTAAGAAAAGCTTTCCATGAAATTCTCAGGAAACTGGCAGGCATGATTATTCACACATGCTCCACTCAGATTTTACATCCATGTATTTGATCACAGAGGAGTGGCAATGCCATGTTTAAAAAAAAGTTTCTTTAAATGAACTTTTTCAAGTAGACATTTAAAGGGATAGTTCACCCAAAAATGAAAATTCCCCCGAGATTTACTCACCCTCAAGCCATCATAGGTGTATATGACTTTCTTCTTTCAGACAAAAACAATCAGAGTTATATTAAAAAATGTTTTGGTTCTTCCAAGCTTTATAATGGCAGTGAATGGCTGTTGATATTCAATAGTCCAATAGAAGTCCAATAAAGTGCATCCATCCATCATAAAAAGTGCTCCACACTGCTCCGGGGGACTAATAAAGGTATCTTGAAGTGAATTAATGCATTTGTGTAAGAAAAATATCCATGTTTAAAACTTAATAAACCATAATCTCTAGCTCTCGCTAACTGTCGTACACACATTCATGAGAGAGTGGCGTTTCAGCGGATGATAGGACGATTGTTTTCATCTGAAAGAATAAAGTCTTATACATGCAAGATGACTTGAGGGTGAGTACATCATGGGGTAATTTTCATTTTTGGGTGAACAATCCCTTTAAATTTCTACAAAAAGTACTTGTTACTTACTATCTCAAATCTGTGTAAAGCATAAGTTATGACCAATTTTACTTCAGTATTGTGACATATTTCTGAGAAAAGAATTTGATTTCAATTTTCAATTTTGATTTCATGTGGACTGTAAGTATAAAATGTAGAAGTTCTGATCTATATTTGACATACTCCATCCTTCTGCTCAAAATATCTGTTTAAAGAGTGACGGTCTAGTAATAGTAAAACACTGTCAGACATACTGGATAGAGCTTAAATAGCTAAAAGCTTAGTCTAGCCTTATTATGGATCATTAGGGGTCAGCACACTTGGCCTCTGAGGATCATGTTACTTCCATTTCTTGAAATATTTTGAGTCAGACCAGACCAAAACACTGATCGGTTAACTTAAGACTCATTCTGACCGAATCACTGAATCAGTAAGTCATTAACTGCAGCAATTGGCTACATTCACATTTACAAAACAATTATTAAATTGCGTGGAATAGTTCAACTGTTTCATTTTGGAAACAATTAATTGAAAAAAAATTTTTAACTTGAATTTTTCACGTTCAAAATAATTATTTGTTCATGAAACGGACATCAGGGCATGGCTGTATCCGAAATTGCATACTTCCCTAGTAGTAGTTGCCGAAAAATGGTATGTGAAAAGAGGAGAATTCACAGTTCATAATAATGTAGATGAAAAGTACCCGAATGACTTACTACTTCCAGTGAGATTCTGAAGTGTGTGTATTATGGACACATAGTACATCTGTATTTCATTCATACTACACATGATCACAAAGTAATCACTTATTCAAGCACCTATTCAAAGAGTATGCGATTTCGCCAACATAATTGGTTCATTTGTGATTCAATAGAATGATTTGTTCATGAACTAAACATCAGAGTGTGTCTCTCTTGTGCTCAGCCAAATCATAGACAAGAATCAGTTTAAAATAATCTTGGTGGTGTCAGTTTTTTCACTTCAAAACATCATTTTCTGAAATGTAGTGGAGTAAAAAGTAAGATGTTATTCTTTAAAAATGAAAATGATCCTTTTGATAAAGTATGTTAAGCATGTTTTGCTGAACAACATGTTGACCAAATGCTTTCGCTTGCTTAAAAATGCTTCCTTATATAAAACCGTAAGTTATGTAAATAACGATATCTGCATAATTCCTTTAGCGAAACCAATCACTTAAAGAATATACCGTGATCAGCAGGCACAGTTCAGTCTTACTAAATTGCTTTCCAGCTCACAGAAACCTCTCAACAGTCACTTCCAACGTATCTCAAATTTAGAATCAGTAATGAGGACTTTCTTCTACCGCTAGGCAGACAAGTTAATGATAAGTTTCTTGTTTGCAGTGTCTTCAGGTTTCTGAGTAGATGAGTTGAATACATTAGTTCTCTCCTAACAGCCTAAAAAAGCACCATCAGCACTCTGAGAGTCAGCTGCTCAAACGAGACGAGAGGTGAGAGATTGGGGAGGAAAGCGCGATAGTGAGTGAAAGAACTGGAGATTAAGAGTGTGTGTGTCAGATAGAGAGAGTGAGTGTGTTGGTAAATGGCTAATGCGGGTGTGATGGTGTGAATGAAGAGAGATTACTGACTGAGAAAATCTATAGACTTTATGACCTTGCTACAATAATCTCTCTTTCTGGCCCTGTCTGTCATTCTCTCACTCTCTGAGCTCACTGGTATCGATACGTAGCCACAGATTATGATTTTGAGGCTCTCTGGTGGGGAAAGAAATGAGAGTTTGGAAGATCGACATCTTCAGTGGTATTAGCCTGTTTAAACAGTGGCCCTTAGGTTGAGGATTCCTGCTGTTCATCTTTCTCTTCAAAAACATATTTATCCTGGGGCACATATATAAATCTGAAAAACACTTTTTTATTTTAATAAATTAATACAGTACTGGATTCATAGCCACATTGGAAATTTACTTGCAATATAACATTTTCTTTTTAAAAAATGCAAGAAATAAGGAAAAATTATCTCAGATAAGCAATAGACAGACATAGATAGATAGACAGATAGACAGACAGACAGACAGATAGATATTGACGATCATGCTTTAAAAAAAAAAACAAATGATTTATGAATTAATTTCTTTTAAGAGTTGTAAATATCTGTCCTCCTCAATGTCAAAATGTGTTTTGTCGTATTAAAACATTTTTTTCCTCAATAAATCTCTTGTAGACATGCACAAACATAAATAAATATTCTGTTATATCAGATATTAAAAACACAATGTCTGCATGAGTTATAAATAATCAAATTATGACCAAATTCTGAATCATAAGGCAACACTCATGTTCACTTGTTAATTAATTCATTTAGTCACTACTTGCATTTGGAGAATGAACACAAACAACTGCTGCATGCTTTTCATTTGGCTTGAATATAAGAAAAAATCCTCATATGTTCTTCACATTTAATGAAAAATCAAATAGCCTACAATGTAAAACATATTTTGTATCAACTAAATAAACATCTCTAAACGCAGTTCTGCACAAATGCAACACATTCCCAAACACGCATACATGAACCCAAATTTTGAAGACAGCTTAGATGTCCAATATTTCCGTGTTTGCACACTTCGAGAAAATGACACACACAATGACAGCGAAAGACTAATGAGCGCAGAGAGCTTAGACCTGTACCACCTGACTGCACAAACTGATCCCTATTGTCTGAGCCAGAATCAATAACTGCCAATCAGTGAATGAGAGTGTGTTTGTGTGTGTGGTGTTAAGCTTTGGATCAATGCAGAGAACAACAGGGGTCTGTTCAGCATGTCAAAACTGTTTCAGAAACAGTGAAAGTGGTCTCAGCTCCTTATATTTGAAAAATTGAGATGTACGTAAGATTAAAATGCATCTGCCTTGCATTAATCGAGAAATATTTGATCATCCTGTACATCTGGATGATTGGCTTGTGTGTTAGTGTGTGTTTCTCTCCAGGAGGTAAAACAAGACCCCTCCCATAGAGAATGGATTGGTCACGGAGGCCAAAGCCACAGTGAGGTGATTCACATGACTGGGACAGACCTGAATCCTTTTAAGAAGAAACATACAAACATACACACATGGTCCAGCTCATGAGGGTGCGGTAAAACTGTGTCAAAGTTTGCTGATCACTTCACCCCACCCTTCAACAAAAAGCATTATCCAAAAAATTCTACATGTGTGTCTCTAGCTATCTCTTTCTCACATGAAAACCAAACACACACAGGAAGGGAACTGTAGCTTTCAGTGAAAAATCCCACCAAATTCACCACTATTTTATCAATACATTCCTCTTTCTCTGTCAGAATTTACTAGGGCTGGTCCCACTACACTTCTCGTTCCATTGACTTCCATTCTTACAAATGTGAATGCAGGAGACAGGAAACCCAAGCTTATGTGAATTTCACTGGGTTCCAGACTGTATATTTTTACATATCCATTGTATTATATGTTGAATTTTTAAAAACATGTCACAGAGTGTGACATTGTATTATGACCAATGTGGTGTCCATAGAAATGTGGCAAGATCAAAGTCTAAGTGTGACTGCTGCTTGAAAATGAATTGCGCCAACTGACATTGACAACTGACAACTGACATTTACTTCCACATGCTGTCTTGTTTTAGCATCTGATTCAAGGAATAGATTATGAAAATCATACATAATTATGCAAAACAGTACAAATCTGGTTCAAAGACACTAAATGCAATTTTGTGTATGAATGTTGTGGTGTGGAGGATGTGGCAGATTACTATAATCTGGTATACTTTGCTGAAATTGTATAGCACTGATGCACCACTGTGATCCAAACACCTGAATCAACTCTATAAAATGTCAAAATGTGCTACAAGAGTTGACTACAAGAGTTGTGAGATTTGTATCATCCACAATAGGGGTGTGCGATATGACGATTTTTGATCGTGGACGATAAAAATGTCTCCACGATCTGCTTTTGAAGAAATATCGTAGTATCGCGCTACCGCGCACATTGTCAAATACAGTTCTGGCGCCGCCGTCTCTATGTACTGTACAACACGACATACAGCAGTAGAGTTACTCAGACAGGACACTGCACTTATTCGCGATCGCAAAAGTACATTATTTGCATACAAGCCTTGCTGGTTAAATGTTTAATTCGCGCGCTGGTCTGACGTGCGCTTGTTCTGAGCGCATACACCTGAAGCACACGCACTAAAACGCCTGTCTAACAGCGCCTGATTACTCAACTAAGTTATATTTTGCGCTAATACTGTCAAAACACACAAGGTTTACATACAGACTGCGTTGGTTATCTCTAAAATGAAAGTAAATAGTTAAGAGAGAAATGGATGCGTGCCTGTATATTAGATGCGTGCAGCTCTTAAAGGGACAGGACACTAAACATGCTGTCGACTGTCATTAAAGGGATAGTTCACCCTAAAATTGAATTTCTGTCATTATTTACTCAGTGGAAAACCAAACAGTTGCTGGTCTACATTGACTTTGATAGTAGGAAAGAAAAATCCTATGGAAGTCACTGAGGACCAGCAACTGTTTGGTTTTCCACCTTCTTCAAAATGGCATTTATGTTCAGCAGAAGAAAGAAACTCATTCCGGTTTAAAACAACTTTTGAGTAAATGATGATATAAAAATAAAACATTATGACAGAATTGACAGACAGATGACAGAATATTAATTCGTGGGGGAACTATTCATTTAACCTTAACAAAACAACAAAACACAAAGAGAAAAATCACTCACTATTCTTCACTGAAAAACTTTAATACAGTTGCTTTAGGAATCAGTCTATCTAGTGTTTTATTTTTATATTTGTTCATTCAATTTCATTGAATGCTCTGCTAAATACACCTATTGTACCTGGAAATAAAGCACTGTTTGTTTTATTTGTATATTATGTGTATTTGTAATGTGTATATTTGTTCTTATTTTTTAATAAGAAAAATAAAATAATGACAGATTTTTTATCTTCGCCCACTTTGGCCTAAATATCTGCCATGCATCTTTGTCTTTCTAGTTTGGCTGTAATGCTCAGACAACTTGTAAAACCAAAATAGTAAAACTAACAAAGAATCGGGATAAAAATCGTGAATCGTGATATTTCTATAAAAAATCGTGATATGATATTTTTCCCATATCGCCCACCCCTAATCCACAATAATACTGCAAATTATATTTTAACAATAACAAAACAACATCTTTGTCACTTTGCAAAATCCAAACAAAAATGAATCTGCGGTTTTGAATGAATGATTTGAGTGAATGATTCAATAACCCATTCATAAAGACAGTGGCTCCATCTGAAATCACACAATTCCCTACTAGATAGTAAGAAAAAGTATAAGCAAAGAGTAGTAAGTCTGAATTCACCGTATTTACAATATAATAGGCAAAAAAATACTCAGATGTCCAGAGAACGTGTATAAAGTACACATTAAGTGGATACTTAATCTAATCTACTTTAATTACTATCCCATGAGGCCATGGGAGTTGATCTGTGAATCTCAGTTAATGCAACACAGCATTGTGTATAAGCCACTCTTGCTGTGTGCTTAGGGTGACTGTCCTGTTGGAAGGTAAACCTTCTGCCCAGTCTGAGGTTCTGAATGCTCTGGACTTGGTTTTTGCTCTGATATGCATTATCAGCTGTTGAAACTTTTATTAAGACGTGTGTGCCTTTCCAAATCATACCCATTCAATTGAATTTGCCACAGGTTACCTTCACTCAAAGTCTAGTAACACTTACAAGCAATATGAATGCTCCTGAGCTAAATTCCAACTGTCCCAGATAAGGGTATGAGTACTTATGCAATGGAATCATTTAAGGTTTTTATTTTTTATATATTTGCAAAGATGTTAAAAAACTTTTTTTTGTCTTTACCATTATAGTGTATGGAGTGTAGACTGATGTGGAAAAAGTAATTTAAAGCAGTTTAACATAAGGCAGCTGGCAGCAACAAAAAAATGTTAAACAAATGTATACTTTTGCAAGGCACTGTAACTGACACTGGTAGGTCATATGACAATGACAACATGGCAAATATTGTATGACCAGATTACACTCATTCTAAATGGTTGCGAATTAAGTGCTTATTCAAAAGAAGTACCTACTCAGAGTATGCAAATTTACACACAGCCATTCACATGTATCGTTTCTAAATGAATCTGTCGATTTGAACTAAACGCTTAAATGAATAATTCAACGACTCACTTATTAAGACTCACTTATTATTTAGTTTTATATTTATCATTATCAGTATATTATTTCTTGTCAGTATCACAGACCCTTTCGACTACAAGTGTCTGCATATGTTCCTGATTATGAATCAATAAAAAAAACATACGCAAACATCTCTTTTAAGAGGTTTTCGCACTGAAATTCCATGTGCAACAAATTGCTGAATTTATCCCAAAGAGTCTGGCAATACAAAGCAACTTTAAGTGATTAGTTGCCATTCAAATCGGATACAGAATTCAAATATTTGGGATTATGATTAGAATCGGGAATTCTGGATCAGCGATTTCACCCGCTCCACCAGATAATAAGGATTTCAACCATGGATGAACATATTATAAACACACATACACACACAAACAGTTTCAGTGCACAAGAAACAAATTTGCCATGGATGGATAGACTCAAATTGCATTTTAATGGCTCTAGGTACTTTTTGCTGTCATGTGTGATACTGTGAAACCATGTCAGCCCTGCTAACTTCAGGAACACATCAGCACTGGGAATGAGTTGCTAACAAAAGGAAATATGAGACACACTCGCATACTCAGTACTGCCCTCAAAAGGTGCTCAAGACAGTGCCCCTCAGTGGCTAAACTGCTTTCATGCACACAATCTATACTCACAAAGACACAAAAGTCAGTAACTTAAATAATAAAGAAAGGCACATGAGAAACTCATGACTGTTCACAGGTTCTTTTTGTTTGCATTCTGTTTCATTTGCTGTGATCAAACTGAGAGTTTCAAGAGTCCCCTGCAATCACAGCTCAAAGACTTATTATCATCCTGCCTTTGCTGTAATTACTATCTTTCTGAACACCATCTTAGAGGAGCATATGTGTGCTCTTGTGAAAGAGAGAGCAGAGGAGGAGATCATCTGAGACGTGTGGAACAGATGTGTAGGAACAATACGATCTGATGAATTAAATGGTGAAATTCACAGGTGAAAGAGAAAACATAGCCCTAACTGACCTAATGATCAACATACACACACCATTTGCTTCAGTAGTGTCATGCTGAAATAAATGCAGCACATGTACATGCCAAAAACAAAGCCTATTTCAAACCTAATCCCAGTGACCTAATAAAACTGTGGAGAACTGACAAGCACATTGCTGATAATAAATGCATATCACTGGTCAAATGCAATTTCCATATAGCTGAATTTCACCTGTATTATATTTGACTGTTAAATGAATGTGACACTGCATTTAAATGGGTTCTTATAGTAAAAAATACAAGGAAAGTAATAATAAAAAGCAATGCAATAAGAAGCATACAACAGATATTTTAAGTTATTTGTACAGATATTTGAACCTTGTGGCTGTTTAATATATATCACATTAAAAATATTACACTCTAAAATATGGACGAACCCAGCGATTGGGTTGCTGTCCAGGAGGATGGGTTAAACATTTAACCCAACTGTTGGTTGAAAACAACCCAGCATGTGTTCTGTTCAGTATTTACCCAGCACTGGGTTATATTTAACCCAGCATTTTTTAGAGTGTACTTAAAAATTTACATATTATATCATTAATATTTTATTGTACCTTTAGGGGTCCAAGCAAGTCACTGGGCAGTACCCTTAAAGGTACATCTTTGTGTGTACAAAACAAACCTTTTCAAAATGCTTTTATTCCTATTTATATACACAGACAGGGCATCCAGACATCGCATTGTGTTTAAATGGTCACTGTTGAAGGTGTCTCCTAAAGCCACATGTAAATGTGCATCTCTGCTCTTTCCTGATATTGTTTTTCATTCTCATGCACTCAAGATTTCCAGTTTATTTCATTCAGCAACTCTCCTCTTGTTTTATTCATGTGCTCTATTGACAAACTGGCTTAAATCAAGAAATCTATTCAAACAGCTGACAAAATCTTTCATGCTTTTACAATAAAATATTTAATTTGTAACTTGTAACTACTATTATTATGTTTAATTGGATAACACATTTTAGAAACTAGTGTGTCTATTTACACTTAATTCGCATTGTTGTAATCTTACATTTGAACCGTTTTTATAGCAAAAATACACCAGTTTGTCACTGGAATAAGGTAGGTACAGTATGATAAAATATAACTATGCACCCTTTCTGGGTAGATAAGGTAAAGAGGTCTGTAATAACATGCAATAACAATAAACTTGCAATAGACTAATTGCATTTCTATATTAGTTTCATTAAGTGTAAGTGGACAGTAAGAGAAGCACTAATATGAAGTGTAGGTTATCTCATACCGTCGGGTGAGTGATGAGTGGAGATGTCAGCTGTCAGTCCCACGATCAGCAGCACAAAAGCGCGCAGTCCGCTCATGAGGCACCAGTTCTCCATGCGCCGGTAGATCCTCATGATGCCCGGCTCCTTATGATGAGATCTTCATAATATACTGACACAGAAACCCAAACACACACACAGCGCAAGCAGGGAGGATGTGAGGGACTTCCTGCAATACGATTAAATCCACAGGGGAGATAGGGGAGGGTGGTCTACAGACCAACGATAGAGCTGTCAGAAAAACTTTACACAGCCAGTACTGCTTAAACCTTATGGTCTACTGTGCTCACACTGTCCCGTGTCAAAGAAGCAGAGTGTAAACAAAAGCAAAGATCACACGGACAGCTACGCACAGATACGGTTCGGTCTGCTTTGGTGAAGTGTTGATTCTTTGGAAGAGTGCTGCTTTAATCTCCACGTGTTTTATAGCGGGGCTCTGCAGGGTCCTAAAGCTATTCATTCTGGCTCCTAAAACAGTAGCCTATATTTTTAAATAATAGTTTACCTTTCAGCATGCATAGGGTTACTTGCATGTAATTATGCATATTTTTTTTCTGATTATAATAGTATGTACATGTAACGTGTAACAAGGACACCTTAAAATAAAGTGTTAATCAATCAATAAATAAATGCAGATGTATTTACAGGAAGGTATTTTTAAATGTAAGTACAATGTAAAAATGTACACAATAAATGCATAATTAATTTTAAGTACACAGTAATCAAAAACACTTAATATATCTATTGTTATTATATAGCTACAATAAGATGTCTGTTAAGAAATCAGGTAAATAAGTACATTGAGTTTACACACACACACACACACACACACACACACACACACACACACACACACACACACAAATAAATATATTTCACAGTCTTTTAACATGTATTCCAGGTAAATTTATTCATGGTATTATATTATTGTTTCTGGTCAATGATTTATGTGTAGCCTTTAAAATAAATAAATATAATTGCTTACTTCACTGTCACAGTGTTATTCTCATTCACTCAATCCTGTGAATGGATTCTGCTTGATATGACATAAATGAGTTCAGTGCAATTTGAACGGTACTGTGGTTATAGGATAAAAGTTGTGCATTTTAAGTTAAATAGCATATTGCATTCAAAACATTATACTGTATGATTAATGTCAAGTTAATTTTTGCTTACATAACACTGCTGCAGAAATTCAGAAACTTTATTTGGCTCTGCATATTTTGTGAGTTTATTTGCAAGGAAATTATTCATTTTCTTAATGGGGTCATTTCCACTTTCCTATCAGCTATGCAAGGCACTCTATAACAACTCTCTCAAGGTTTCCAGCAGGTAGCACTGACCTCAGAGACTCAAGGACTTGTTAACATTTTTGCATTTTCAAATCAGCATGTTTGCTTGCTCTTCCTTTCAAAGCACCACAACCAGCTCAGAATTCAGATTGCTGAATTAAGACGAGTTTTCCATCCTCCTTGTCTCTGTTCCTCGTCTCTGCTTTATCATCATGTCATCCAATCTGTCATCTAACACCTGATCGCTGACTTTCCAGACTAATCTCCTGTTACGCTGTTCTCTCCTGAATTCTATTACCCCAAATTTCACGTTCCGCACCAGAAACCCTGACACTTCCAGAGCAAAGGAGACAGTGGAATATATGCCCCTTTCTTTTTATCATACATACCACGGCATTTTAACATTACTGAGCTTTAATTTACTGAAATAGGCTATTACAGAAAGAGAACATAATGTCCAAATTTTAATGTTGGGCAAATTGCAAAATGAATCTGAATGAAAGCAGGTTGAAAGATTGCATTTTCTTTACTTTTTTTTCCTAAAAATACTTGAGACTATTATTGATGACCTTTAGAACCAAAATGACTATTGTTTCAAGAGTAGAACAAGCTGTACATAATAAACCTTTGTAATATATAATTAGGTATAAGGTATACAAATAGGGCATCTGCCTAATTAACATAAAATTGTGTAATATATTTAAAAGTACATTTTAATTAGCTCTATATGTCTTCTGTAGGGTTTATTTGACATAACATTTTCAACTGAAAACAAACTCCAACCAGATCTAGAGTCTTATAGAGTCTTAAGTGGTGTTATATTTAATTATCAAACATTTTCTCCTTAAAAATACCTATCACACCGCACAGACACACCAGGGCATGGACATACATCCACATGTCACATGGATTCACGCCAGGTCCAGTAAAAGGTGTTTTATATTTGGAACAACGCATCAGAAACCCAAGCTCTGCTCTCAGGAGGAAGCTGCAAAGGTCTTGCTCATCTTCAGTTCTTTGCCTCAGGCAAGGAGAACGCAGGGGATATGAATCTTGTGAACAGGCACTTCCCTCAGTCACCGTGTCTTTGAAGAACCTGATCCAAAAGTTTCTGTGGAAAAAAGGAGAGGAAACTTTTAACTAAACTACAACCAGGCAAGCAGGCTGTTTGTCAAAGCATCTGCACGCTCAGGTCAAGTGGTAAAGAAATGAGGGGGAAGTGACTGTGTGTAATCTACAGATTTCCCAGAATTCTTCCTGTCTGTCCCCCTGGGTGGCCATTTCTCCTGGGAGCAATGATAACCTGCTATCTGTGCTCCAAACACATCATGCTATCATGGCTTTTCCCTCCTCGGAGGTATTCATTTTATTTTCTGTCTGCTTCCTTTGTCCTTGGCTATCTTTGATTCTGTGCTCCGTCAGCTGCTACAGAATAACCTGCACATTCCAGTGTAGATTATAAAAAAGTTATATTTTTATCGAGAAATATATATAAGAATATATTTTGTTCGAGAAATAAACTTTTGCCATGAACTGCTGATTTTTACAAACTCTTCATGGAATAGTTCAAGCAAAATAAAAATCTTTCATATTTACTTTGACTTAACTTTTATAAAAAAGTCAGTCATTCAAATTCGTATGACAGTACCAAGGCTACATACATTTTTTTCTGTTTGTATATAATTTTAAAATGCAATGTATTCCTGTGACAGCAAAGCTGAATTTTTAGCAGCCATTACTCCAGTTTTTAGTGATCCTTCAGAAATCAACCTAATGATTTGTTGATTAAGATGCATTTCTTTTTATCATCAATGATGAAAACAGTTATGTTGCTTAATATTTCTGTTGAAAACCATGATATATTATTTGATGAACAGAGAGTTCAAAAGAGCAGCATTTTTTATAACAGTGTACTTTAAATGTCTTTACTTAATAAACAGATGCTGAATTAAAGTATTAAACAATTAAATATTTGAGGATTAAATATATATACAGAAATATATAAATATACATAGTAGTTGAATTACATTTACAGCAAAAACCACACTGGTATGATTTCAGTCAGACTAGCACATAAATTACATTTAAAAAAGATGAATTAATGCCTTTTCCAAATTGAAATTAATTGTTTAAGGTGCATTATTGTGGTAATTATTGGAATTTTCAATGTCCTTAATTGTCATAAGTACATCACAGGACAAAGTTATGCACACTATGAGCTACAAAACAACATTTATGTGAACTCTTTTGGCATCTCTCGCTTTCTCGCTCTCATTGAATCTCTCCCCTCACCTGCTTCTCTCTATCTTTCTTCAGCCTGACTTATCAAGAATTCATCACTGTCACAGAGGAGGTGCAAGCCGGAGAGACAGAAGGGCTTCATGGGAGACAGTGAGCCAGACACTTCATGACAAAGTATCAGCCTCACAGGACCTGACACCCATTAAAACAACACACCCCGACAAGAGATTTCTCCTTTACAAAAGCACTCGTTTTAGGCATCCAGGGATCAGCCTGTCAGCAAAGACATCCAAAATACTAGTGAAAGCTGTCCTGTTGTGGAATTCAACACTCTAAAAAGGGAAATTATTGTTGAAACAAGCCTCCTTTGTGTCACAAGCGTCCCCTAAGTATCAGGGCCGTGTCTGTCACCGAAAAGAACAAAAGGAATGCATGAATAAATCAGCCTTGAGTGGAATTAATCTGGATATCAAAAAGTAGTTTGATAGGCAGGATTGATTTGAAGAACTATACTGACCTCTGCTGGAAGACAGGGTAAGTACAATTACTATGAATCTCTGAAAAAAGAAACTTGTCTGTCTTTATTTTTTCACCCTCATGTTGTTCCAAACGTGTACAACTTTTTTTTTCTCCTGTGGAACACAAAAGGGGACTTTCTGCAGAATATATAGTAAATCCTTTAAAATGAATGGTGACAAGAGCTTCCGAGCTTCAGAAAGGATGCAAGAGTCATAAAAGGATCATAAAAGTGGTCCATATGACTCGTGTACAATATTTAAGCCTTCTGAAGTCATATGGGAAGTATTTTGGGTGATAAACTTAAGTCACATTTACTGGTGACATATTCTTCTTCTGAGCTGTTACATCAAGAACTGCTGTGCCTGGATCATTGAGCCTGTGAACTGAATTCTAAAACTAGTTAAGTCCAGTTAGTTAATCATTAAGACTAGTTTTGTTAAACAGATCAATCAAATCATTGAAAAGATTTGACTCAAAAGAACTATTGATTTGCAAATCTGATATTATTCTTGACATCTTCTGTCAAGAAGAGCTAAGGCAAGATATTAGTGAGCTTTAATTTGTCATAAAACATCAAAAGACAACAAGTAATACAAATTACTTTTATAGTGTTTTCCTTAAAAAATGAATGAATGAAAGATTCAGTCCCAATTAATTGTAATCAATCACAGTCTTCAGATTGCCTCCTTGTGTGTCCCTCTGAAGAAAGTACAAGCCTACATGGAACTACATAAAGGTATATAAATGATGAGAGTTTTCATTTTTAGGTAAACTATCTCTTTAAGTGGGTTTTCACAATGGCCCGACAAGATAAATGTAACGGTCATGTTGTATATTATCATTTCCAAGCTGTTGTGAAACACTGCTGGCTCTCTGCACGAATGCCCCTCATGAGCCTCTATATATCGCTTGACACCTCAGTACAGAGGTAAAAGTTCAGCAAGGTGAGATCAGCCAGTCTGGCACCACACAGCACCTGCTGTTTCTAACCGGAGGGAAGGTTTTCACAGAGCAGCACAAGTTTCATCTCCGCTGGTACACTTGGGCTGACAGTTGTGACAGAACACATTAGGAGACAAAAGCCTCAGGTGTGTTTGTCCTTGCGGGGGTCATTAAAGGTCAGTCTGGAGGATCACTTTAGAGTGTTCACTGTTACAGCATCAGCACAAAGCAACAGAGCTGTTCAGTCATGACGTCAATTTGTAATCCAGTCCAGAAGGCTAATTTGCAGTGCTTGTTCCTTCATTCATCTCCAATGAGATTTTAGAAAGATAGTTTTCAAGGTTACTGCTATTTGAAGACACTTTCATGTTTTGTTCAAAAATTACACGCAATCATACCTCATTAAGGAATTTTGAAATCTTGCTTTTTAAAAAGACAAGTCACTAGCAAATTGCTACATAAGCACTATATACTGTAACTAACATCCTAGATAAGTGGTTCTAAACCAAGGGCCCAGTGCCCACTAGAGGCCTCAGCAAACTTCCAAGGGGGCCCACAGGAGGACTGAAGTAGTTAAATTAATAAATGATTTATATATTAAAATAATATAACTCTAAATTAAAATGCAAAAACCACATAAAATAAAAATGTAGAGTGACAATTTATTTACCTTTTAAACAACAGAAGGCATTTGAGTCAAAAAGATTGAGAATCACTGTCCTAGATAATAGATGGAAAGTTGAGCTTTAAAAGCAGACAAAAGTCTCAACAAAGTTAAGATCTTATTTTATTCATAGCCAGTCCTCTTTCTCTCTCTCTCACCCACTTCGCTTCTTGTGTACTCTCCAACTTTTCAGTCTTCATACAAGCCAAAAAACTAAAATTTTTAAAATGTAATTTGAATTTACTCATAATTCAAGGAACGTTATTTTCTTGAAAACAGTCATTAGACATGCCAGAGGGAACCCACTGCTGGAAAAAGCTAATTATCTTTCAGATTTCAGGACTAAAAACTGAACATCTCTCAGAGTCTTGGTTAAAACTCTGAATCTAATTTAATTTCAGCTATTAAACCAAGCACGCTTTAATTGAATTCTCATTTTAATTACATTCTACTAAGGTAACTACATATCTGGGTCCAGAAAAAAAGACACTATCATATTTTACTGTTCTGCTCAATATTCAGCTAAGAAGCACATCTGTGTAAAGTTTCATTTTGATTTATACTGGCTGCTTTTCAAGTTTCATTTGAGTTTTTTCACAGTCTTACTCTCAATGGCTTTCACAATCATTCTCCAATCAACAGCTGTGCTCTTTAGCGAGTTTAATCAAGCTTACAGTACAAAAGGGTTTACAGCTGTAACCTCTGCTCCCATGCTCCCTCTAACACGAACTGGCCAAAATTGGATTACATCAAACTGCCTTACAATTTCAAATATCACAATTATTTGATGAAAACACAATGTGACCTTGCATGTTCTCTGCATACATCAGTATACCTCTAATTCACATTTATGAAACAAAATACAAAACATTATAGTGCCTCAGGACTATGTCTGCTACATGGCAGTAATGGATTTGTTTTAGTAAAATGAAATAGGTGTTTCAATGCAACAAATAAATACGGTGCCACAGGGACACATAATCAGATCTTAGGATATTTTCTAATAAATTAATTAATTAAATATGTAACACTTTACAATAAGGCCTTATTTGTAAACATTTGTTAAGGCATTAGCAAACGATGCAAAATACATTTTTATTAATATTATATTTATTACTCTTTGATAATGTTAGTTAATGAAAATATAATTATTTATTACTTTTTCATGTTCACAGTGCATTCATTTTAACCTTCTGAATGTTGTAAAAAATAATGATAGATTAATAAATTCTGTAAACGTATTGTTTATTGTTAGTTCATGATGTAGTTTCCAAACTAATGTTAAAAAATGAAACCACTGTAGAGTGTTATCAAAAAATCTTATTTCTCTTTTCCTCTAGTTTGTGTACTGATCTATTAAACTAGGCATTGTATATTATGAATATTCTTAGATCTTATGGCAGATTAACAGAAGCTAAACGCATGTAAATAAAAGTAAAAACGGTGGATACATTTTTAATGGTGGAACTGATACAATCTATAAGCCTTAAAATTCAAGTTTTTTTTGTGAGATTTAAAGCTTAACCTTTTTGAACACCTCTGCCCTCAGTCTGTTGGTTTCCAACATCAGCCTCTTCCTCTCCTCCTCCTTCTTTTTGGTCACCTCAGGGAGTTTGTTGTAAATCCTGCAAGCACAGACTGAGGATGATGAATGTATAATGACATGAAAAAGTGACTTGGAGGTGGGAGATGGAATTGATTCATCTACTTTTCATCCAAACAGACAACCAGAAACACACAAGGAAATATCTTGATATATGTCAATATATACTTTTATCCACTATATTTCTTCTGATCTGGTGGCTTTTATTGAAGCAGAGAGATAAACAAACACTGTCCTTATCAGAAAGGGGTCATATTGTGTTCTTGCACTGATAAGCACCGGTGCATGTGTGATATGAGGGTGTTTATGCGAAAACTCACCGCCTGGATCGCCATTGCATCTCCTTGCCTGAGATGGCTCTGTCTCTGGGTTTGAAAAGGTTATCTACAAAACACATTTACAGCAGGAGAAAAAGGATAAGGGTGAAATGGAAAGGTCGTTACAAAGCTTAATATTGAATTTTTTACATTTTATTCTTTAGTTTCAGCTTTTAAAGGCTGTCCTGGTTAGTCTGTGACTTTATTGGCCTACTTAGAAATCAACAAACTAAGTGCTTACTGAACAAATATTGCATTTGCACATACAATAACTTATGATTACGAACATTTTTACAGAATCATAATGGCACCAATAGGGGGCATCAGTTAGCTTCAGGAGCAACAGGATGTGTCAAGTACTTTTTAAGATTCATTGTTCATTCTCAACAGGGCCGCAGTGAAACATGCAGAGGTCTTTGAGATCTCTATTTTATCTGTTTGCTTTTAATAAGTCTGTCCCACCTCAAGTTTGTTCTGATATTACAGAAGTTCTAATGCACCAAATGTTTCACTGCAGCATTGAATTATGTCTGTGAAGGCATCAATAATGTGTCTCGCTGCAGTGCACTTGCCCTAAAAATCATAAGATGTATCATAAGACTCTTATACTCACTGTTGGCACTTTTTGCAGGCATCTGCCGCACTGATGTACTGTTACCAATTCATTGTTCATTGCTACTATTGATACCTGATTTAATGGTTATAGCAGTAATACTGAGACTGCATTGCTGCAGCACTAGATCTGCATCACAGCTCCTTCAACTGTGCATAGGATGCTAATGAAAACGGAGTATCTTACCACTATGGGGGTGTGGTTTGGTGTAGTTCTGCCTACGATTAGCAGTCTCCACGCCCATGATAAATTCAGCTGTTTGTAAGCTCCGCCTCTCCCTGGCCCACAGTTCCAATCGTCGCACCCGATTCTGAGACCGAGAGATGAAATCTGGACGAAAGCGCTCAAGAGCCTCCTACACACATTTGGATAAGAACACAAGGTTTATGCCACAATAAAATGCTGGGGTGTATATTTATGATTTGCCACATTTGGGTGTTCAGGAAGGAAGTAAACTTGAGTAAACTTGATACACTGAGGCTTTGTTCACACAAAAATCCAGTACAATATATTTGACACAGTTAAATCTATTTTTTATTTTTTTTTGCAAATCTCAAAATGGATATCCAATTTATGGCACTGTACATTTTAATGCTGTGATGCCTAAATTCAGTTGTAGCATTTAAAACAATTGATTTTACTTTTAGTATTTTATGTTAAAAAATAGATACAAAAATAGTATAGAATTTTAATATCAGCCATAACATGAAGATAATTATCAGCTTAACAAGATCAAATTAATTAAATGACTAATTCAAACCATATGTGGGTGTATGTTTGTAATGGTTTGTAAATATCTTTGCAGTTCAGTTTACAAAAAAAAAAATGAGTCAGATATGCCCCAATAAATCTGTTGTTTTCTGCCTGTCTGAACAAACCCTAAGGAAAACCTGATGGTAGCCATATTCCTTTAGTAAAACCATACCCTCAAGCTAAGCGACTGGTATCCTGTGTCCTGCTGGTCAGTCATGGACCCACAGGTGCAATTAGTCAGATGAGGAGAGACTGGGCACTCAATAAGTCTCCTGACTTTCTCAGCAGTGCGGAAAACTGTTTTGACCTCATAAGGGGCCCTTACGCGCACCTGAGGGACTCCTGTACAGATAAATAATGATGTTAGCTCAGTGCCTTACCACACAACCTGACAAACACTTGCTACATCACACTTTATAAGTACTGATACATTGCAAGACACACAAGTACAGGTACATAAAAGTATTGTTAGACACGCAGGTGAACAGTCCACTATAGGGTTTGTGAACGTTTTAGTATTTAAAAGCAATGAATATTAAATGGGAATGTGGCAGGACGTTATTTTTTTTTTCCTTCAGGATTTGATTAAATCCACCTAGCAATTACTTAGAAATATGGGTGGGCGATATACTGATGGACACAATAAACCGGTAGAAATTTGTCAACCGGTAGAGATTTTGGACTCTCGTCTCTGTCACGGTTAAACGCTCACATTACAATACCCATAAAACGAACTTGCTGGATCTACCTGTGATGGAAGGAATCTACTGGAATATTGAAAATGATGGACTGGCCCCCTCAAAGTCCAGACCTCGACCCCATCGAGCAAATTTTGGGCGAGTTGGAAAATAAACTGCACAGATCTATTGTACGTTCAAAAGAAAGCCTTTGGCTAGTGGAAATATTTCAGGAAATATATTGACACTATGCCAGAGATGCTGCTGTAATTACTGCAAAAGGTGAACATTCCAAATATTTAAGTTAAAAGAGGATAAAAACAGTACGACTCACTTCATCTAATGTTTGTTGTGCTCAGAGCAACCATCTGAATGTTTCATGAACATTATGAAATGAAATCATATGATGCAGGCAAAAAAGTGGGTCCCACTTTATATTAAGTGGCCTTAACAACTATGTACTGACATTTAAATTAATCATTTAGTAAAATGCACTTATTTTGTACATACATGTTTTTACATTTTAATTATATTTTTAAAATACGTGCATGCAATTACATCTGTAATTAATTTCTTAAGTAATTAACATTTATAATTACACTGTCCCTTACACCTTAACCCACCCTTAAACCTACCCATACCACCAAACCTGTCCCTAACCTTACCCATATATCCCACCTCAATAGCAGCAAAAGTGTTTTGCAATAAAATATGAACACAGTTAGTACATTGTACTTATTTTTTTATGCAATTACATAGTCGTTAAGGCCACTTAATATAAAGTGGGACCAAAAAGTGTCAATATTTTCTGATCTGTCAGGTGTTCTAATAATTTTGGCCACCAATGTATGTGTCAAAATGGCCGAAAAAATCTGTCTCTGCTCTTGTCTAAATCACCTTTATAACTTTAAAGGGTTCTGAGATTCCTGTCAGAATTGTGTAGCTCTGTGCAGGCCGCTCCCACGATAGTTGATTGACAAGAGCGTCTTACCTTAGACCCACCCTGAGTGAGCTGTCATCCGTCCGCCATTGTGTCGACTCCAGTGCAGGGGAAGACAAAAATGTCTCCAATTAAGCGACTGAGGTGTTTTGTTGTTGGATGAAATAATGAATATAGCAGTCGTCATTTACTCCTGACATCTGAGCCACTGAAGACGCAGAGGATTAACGTTACTTAATTAGGGAAGTCATGGCCTAATGGTCAGAGAGTTGGACTCATAAACCAAAGGTTGCAGGTTCAAGTCTTGGGCCGGCAGGGAATGTAGATGGGGGGTGAATGTACAGCGCTCTCTCCAACCTCAATACCACGACTGAGGTGCCCTTGAGCAAGGCACCGAACCCCCAATTGCTCCCTGGGCTGCCCACTGCTCCGTGTGCGTGTGTGCACTTTGGATGGGTTAAATGCAGAGCACAAATTCTGAGTATGGGTCACATACTACCATACTTGGCTGTATGTCACGTCCCTTTACTTTCATTTTGTCACATTTACCATAATTCTGCATATTTTTCAACAGGTTGGTGACAGATTGTCGCACTGGCCAACATAAAGCTGATTTTTGTGTGAGCTATCGTCATATTTCTACTCTACTGACAATAGACAGTGGACCTTTTTTGCCCACAAAATTCTGTTTCTACTAACATGCAGACTATATTTAAAAGATAACGAAACTTTTTATTGACGATAATTTGTTGATAAATTATATCTCAGAAACACCAGGAATACTGATGAAGGTTTGAAATAACATACAAGTCCTTTTGCAAGCTCTTGTCACTTGATCCTCTAAGGCAGAGTAAGATGTTGCATTTTCATGGCATTTCACACTGTGCACATTCAAGCTCTTGATTATCGCAGGGGAGTCCACTATTTTATTCAAAATTGGCTCTGAAATAAAAGCTAAAAACCTATTCACTAAAGCATGTCAGGATCAGTGAGAAAGAGACAGGCTGATTTAAAAGACAGATGCAGAGGGTTGCAAAAGGACAGTGAAGGATTGACACATAAATAAACTAAGACTTGTGGGTAAGTGCCCTTGTGCGCCCTCCCTGCAGTGGTACCTGGTGTTAGTTCATCAGAGCCCAGTCATGCAGCTGCGCCGTCACTCGCCTCACGGACCACATGCAAAAGATCAGTGTGCTGCAGGGAGGATGTTATCCTTCGACTCATCACAAGGAAATGTGTTTAGCCGTACAGAGCCAAAATAGGGGCCGGAGAAACCAATAGACTTTAGATGCAAGGAAATGTGGAGTCAATGATGCATCATCTCACATAAGAAGATTGAAACTGACCCTATTTTCTTTTCAATGGCTCCCCTCACTTGCTTGCTCTTATATAAATTTTCAATAGCTCCCCTCACTTGCTTTCTCTTAAATAACTGTAAAATACAGCATCAAATGCTGATAACGCTACAATCCGCTACATGGCTTTACTCGAAAAGCATCTCATTATTCCAAGAACAAGACTCTCTCTGTTAAAATCTGAAATCCTGCCTCGCAGCAAACTTGCAGATTTAACGGTTTTCACTCCATCTCTGGATACCCAGCCATGCACTCTGTATCAAATGATGCCAAATTAAACCTATTCTGCCCATTTGCACCAGCGGGCCATTTTATCTGACATCTGATTGACCCACTTAAGCTGGTACACTCTATTCACTTTCTAGGTGCATTCTTTTGTTTTCACAAAGCCATTTATAGTTTTTCTGACAATGCATTCCCATTCCCAAAGGAGCTTGAGGGAAGGCCGTCTCATTAACAATGCATGAGCCACCAATCTGAAGGTGTGCAACCAGAGTAAGTAATGTTGAAATGAAACCGTGCTGGCTAAGACATCACACGGTGTGTCGGAAAAGAATGTCGCAGCAAAGCTACAAAGCTCTTTCTCTTGCTCTCATTTACAGAATAAATGAGAGCAAGAGAAAGAGAGAGAGGATGGATACATTTGCATGGATGCTGAGGAGCAGGGCGGTGATATAGGTACCTGATGGCTTGCTGAATGCCTGTCTGGCTCTTAGATTGCTCTGCGGAGGCCCTAAGACATCATTAGCCTTTCCATTCAGTCTGAAGGCAGCAGAAGATGAGTGGCACCTTGTTCTGAATGGCAATGATGTTAAAGTGGAACACTGTATGTCGGATCCGGAGCCAGTATTACTTTTAAAGGCACTGCCATTGATGGTTGAACCATTCTTCAGGTGCTGGGACAGCCTTTCTGTTCCATCAACGCCAACGTTTGCCATGTCCCAGTCACTGTAGGACCTTTTAGTTTGATTCATGGTTTCGGGTTTCTCAGGGGTCTGAGTAAAAGATGGTTTTCCAAGGAAAAGGGACAGAGTGGATCTATACAAAGTCTGTCCAAGAGGGATTGAGAGGGATTTGTTCAAGTACAGAGTAGATCTGGACACCTTTGATGGAAGGAGTTCCAAATGGGCACAAGAGCGGAAAATAGGCCGTTTTAAACAGTCCGTTTGATCTCCTTCCTGGGGACTGCTGGGGGTCTCGCTGGCACAATGTAGTTCTCTGTCCTCAGTGACCGTCACCACAACTGTTTTGTGTCTAGGAGGTACCGGAGTGCCAGCAATGGCTTGTAGGGTTTTATTTTCACTGCGGGCTATGAAAGAGGGCGGTCTGTCAGGCATTTTCAGAGGACGAAAGGTTGAGTTTGAATAAGCTGTAAAATCCCTTTTAGGAGACAAACTCCGGGTGGTGATGGTGATCGAGGAGAAGCTTGACCGCAAAGTGGGTCTATTGTAGCAATGGAGAGCTTCAGGGACGCTATGTGTCCGGCCCAGGAATAAAAAAGGACTAGATGTGTGTTCAGATCTCCATGGTTCATCAAATGATGTAAAGCCAGATAAAAACGGGGGTGTTCGCCTTCCCCTCACTGGGTCCTCCAATCTAGTCCTCAGACTCATCCATGGTGTCATGGCATTTTGGTGCCAGCAATACTCATTATACACTGCCTGTGAAGTATATGACCTTTATTATGAAGCTTCAACTTTTTACAAAATATTACAGGAATATTCTGGGTTAAACACATATTTCATTTAGCAGGGTTGAGCTCTCATAACAATTCAAAGAACGTACTGGGTGAATTTAAGACGGATTCATTCATACCAAAATATGAATTGGTTTGGACAATTAATTGACAAGAAACTATTCAAGAATAAAATTTGCTCATATATTGGTCTGAATTTTCAAGCAACCTTCAAACATGACTAATAAAAAAAGCTGGGTTGAATACAACTAGGATTTCTGCTCTCAGATTTCTGATTGCTTAAAAAAAACTTTTAAAGGATTAGTTCACTTTCAAATTAAAACTTCCCTATAATTTACTCACCTCCATATCATCCAAGATGTTTATGTATGTATTGAAGGTCAAAATTACAGTTTCAGTGCAGCTTCAAAGGGCTAATAACGATACCAGAGGATGAATAAGGGTCTTATCTAGCGAAATGATCGGTCATTAAAAAACAAAAACAAAAAAAAAACAGTATATGCTTTATAAACACAAATGCTCACCTGTTCTGCGATACGCGGTCATGACGTAATGACGTTGAAAAGGTCACGCTTGACGTAGGCGCAAGCACCGAGTCAGTGTTTACAAGTTGAACTACTTGTAAACAAACGTCAAACGCCGTTTATAAAAAAAGGGAGTTACAACTCAACGAGTTTACAAGGTAAAACAACGATGTCGGACGATTTTGAACTTAGAGGAGAAAGGAGAATATGAGATGGAGTCTACGTCAAGCGTGACCTTTTCAATGTACGTGACATCACGTGCACATCACAGAACAGGCCAGCATTTGTGTTTATAAAGCATATACTTTTTTATTTTTTAAATGACCGATCATTTTGCTAGATAAGACCCTTGTTCATCGTCTGGTATCGTTTATAGCACTTTGAAGCTGCACTGAAACTGTAATTTTGACCTTCAACCGTTTGGAGTCCATTGAACTTCACTGTGGAGAAGATTCCTGGAATGTTTTCATAAAAAACCTTGATTTCTTTTAGACTGAAGAAAGAAATATATAAACATCTTGGATGACATGGGGGTGACTAAATTATCAGGAAAATTTCATTTGAAAGTGAACTAATCCTTTAAGGCTTTATAACACTTCCGCGTTCTAAAAGTGGACGATTCAAATAATAGCGCGGGCGTTCATATGTCGCTAGGAGCGTCGCTTTCTCCTTCTTTCAAATCGCTCTGTAGCTTGCGCACTATGCTTGTGCTCCCGTGGCATCTGCCTTTGCTAAGCAACCTAGACCTGTGCTCTCCATGAAGACGGCGAAGTTTCAGCAAAGGATGAATAGCCTATAGTGTGAACAAGAATGGAATGTTTATCACAATAAATATAATGAAAAATTAAACCAAATAATATTAAAAATAAAATTAAATCAGTTCGAGTATTCCTCTGGCAATAAGCGCACTGCTATTCAGCTTCCACACGCCGCAGAAACACTTGAAAATGCACACATTTAATATTGACATGTAATATAGAGTGCCCCCCTCATTTTAAGACCCCCCCCCCCCCCCCCCCCCCCCAAAAAAATCCTGGCTATGCCACTAAAACAAACCCCGCTATTGGGTTGTTTTGACCCAGCAGTTGAGTTGGGTTCAACCGCTGGGCCAAAACTACCCAATTGCTGGGTTTGTCCATATTTTACCCAGCACTGGGTTGTATTTAACCCAGCATTTTTTAGAGTGTAGGTATATTTAACAGCATGAAAATGTATATTCAGCATAGTAGATCACAATGAAAAAAATCTAATCATTGTACACACTGTGGGATAAAGTGACATTATCTTCTATAGTAATCAAAAGCATTTCATAAATGCAGTCAATGGAGTTTAACTTGCATTTAATCTGGAATATTCATTTAAATCGAAACAGTAACATCCTCACATGCAGTGTAACATCAGTTATTTCTTCTTCAGGCTACAAACCAGCTCTAAAGGTGTTATGAATGCATCTGTGATACTTGTGGTCTTTTATTACCCCCTCTATAAATATGAATTTCACCCAGAGGCAAAAAGACAAACACAACATGTTAGACAGTCTTGCTGTTTTATAATGAAATTTTGGGGCAGTAAAAGTATTAGTAGCAACTAATATTGCGTATTGTATATTTACAACAACTGATAAACTGACAAATGTTTTCACAAGTCAAGCTTGCCCTGTGCGACTTTTAAAAAGTAAAATTAGGTTTCAATTCAAAAACGTTAAAGCCCCAAAGTGTCCGACACCTTAGAATGCATTATAATGCATAATGTATACATAGCCTAATGGATTTTATCTGTAATGCGCTGCTTGAGTCTCTCTTACCTCATTAATGTTTGGAGTCGACTGATAAGAGCACCTCCAGCTGAGCCGCGAGTTTGAGCGCATGTCTCTTACGTTTCAAGCTGTGGGAAACAATAATACGTCATTCATAGTTATTATATAAACGCAGTTCACAAGTTCGCCTAAAGTGCGTGAGACAGGGACCATACTATTCAAGCGCGAACGCGTTCGCAGCACACACGAGCACGCGCCGTTTGTCAGCCCAACCTACTCCCTTCTGCTCACCTTTACTTAAATTATTCATGAGCTGGCATTATTATCCAGTTACCACGCCACTGTGAGAGAGTTTTCAAGTATTTTACCTTACCTGTTACGTGTATGCTTACAGCTTATTATCGTAGTCACTTCATGAGTTGTCTTTCTAAATAATTACCAGTTCTGAAAAAAGCTTTTTCCTATTCAAACTGTGGCATGCTGTTTATTCATGATGTGAATAAGCCCTGTTAACCCTCCAGTGGCCATATCAGCTTACATGATTTAAATATTTAATTGCAAAACAATGGACATTCTTGTTTGAGTATCTAATGGCTGACAGCATATACACATCTCCACCAATAACTGCTGCTGAAAACAGCAGACATTAAAAAAGTTATTCCAAAATGAATAATTGGGAATGACTTGTTATTTTTAAAAACCCATAATTTACCTAATGGACAAGAGACCTACAAGTTTCAGTGGAGGAACATGTAAAAGCAAATCTGAATCCAATTTAATAAATACTACAGCAATAGAAGAAAAATTACATCCTATGTGGATGTGATTATGTTCCCTTAAAAACAAGATAATTCTGTTTTATACTGGAAGGTTGGAAACCCTAAACATGTGGTTATTGTGGACATTAAGGTCACCCACTTTAAAAAAATACATATGCAAACCAACTAAATTCCCCCATCTATCTTCTGAAGCAAAACTCATTATCTTACTCTCTTGTGCTGTAGCTCAGCAACCGAATCACCCAGTGGATGAAAAAGGAAGAGAACCGTAAAACATTTCCTGTGAAAAAGAAATTTATGCATTCATTGCCTTTGTTTTCTGTTGGTTCTGCTTTATCTGTGTTGAACCAGCGAGGGGAATTGTACTAACAGCTGATCTGTCTCTGAAGAGTAGCTGGGCAATATTGGATGTGCCTCTCCACGTTAACTGATTGCTATCATCAGAGGGGGCTGAACAGTCACGGCTCTTGCCCTGACCTGAGGATTCATATGGAAAATAGTGAAAGGCTCAAGAGGGTGCATCTGTGAGGGAAATCGCTTGCTAAGTGAAACTGCCAAGTCATTGCGGACCATCTGCGATGAGTTGATGTGTTGCAGATTTAGAAATTTAATAACTGCTTTCATACTTCTGTGTTGAATTTAGGATTTTATTCAGCAGTAGTGTTTTCTTCCATGTAATTTGAGCAATTTCTCTATTCCTTGCCATTTATCTTTGTCCGTAACATGTATTATATGTACAGAAATGGCTCTTAGCTGAGGGTATGTTAAAGTGGGTTGCAAACAAAACAATGCTAAATGCAAATAGTATATAGACCTAATCTTATATAATCCATATAATCCTATATTATGATAACAAAATATGAAAGGTAGGAGAAAGCACTTTCCATTGGTTTTGTTGTTCACGTCTCAGGTGTCAAATCCAACATGAAGCTGAAGCTGAACACAGACAGATTGACATCCTTAATAATTATGGATAAAACTGCATAATTTACATAAAAATACTAGATAGTTGACAATAAATAGGCTCTCAAGGATGAACATGGATTGTGCTGAACACAATATGGCAACTATTAGTGTGAAATTCAAAAGATATAGGAACCAAACACTCAAAATATAGAGACAGTGTTAAGTTTTTACATTTTAAGATTATCATTAAAATTTCCTCCCATTCAACCTGTTATTACCAATGTAACCGTTTTTATAACAAAATTTGGTTACACTTTATTTTAAGGTATCCTTGTTACAGTGTAATTATACATTAAAATACGGAGTAATATTAATTAACTACATGTACTTACTATATGTTAGGGTTTGATTTAAGGTTACTAGTATGCAATTATGCATAATTAATTGTCATTATGATAGCAAGTTCATGTAACGTGTAACAAGGACACCTTAAAATAAAGTGTTACCCAAAATCTGGTATGATATATTAGGTCACTACCAGTGTAAAATCTGCCTCCTAAAGTAAACCAGTTGAGATCTTAAAGTAACTCCTTTCAAAACAATTGATGGACAAAGAGAATCAGTTTTGCATAATATAAATCATGTTTCATTTCTCCCATCCAAATTATTTTGGACCAGCAAAGCTGCTTTGGGCTTTACATTGGATTAAAGCATAAACCAACATGGTGTTGGTAATGTGATTTCAAGCATGTCTCTGGCTTCTCCCCAGTGCTGTTGAATCAAGAACAGTATGTGGTCTGTGCAGTGCTGTTGTTGTTCCAGAGCTCATTGTGATGGGTGAATACACCAATTCACATGCAGAGGGAATGGGATGATGCCATGGGGGCATTGCAGCTGGGTAGGGAAACATCTCTAAGCACCATCGCACACAAATAAACACATCAGCAGCCAGCTATAACAGAAGGGGAAGTACAAAGAGGGGGCTCTGGTGGTGAGACTCCCTGATAGGCTGTCGCTTTGTATCAAAGCATATCTCTGCTTTGACTCCAAGGTGTTTGATTACGATGATAATTCAGCCACTTGATTAATGCTTGCTATAATATGTAAGGACAGTCTGCTGAAAGCTAGTCTCAACTTGTAAATCTACTAGACTTTGATGGGACAACAGGTCCTTAAATATAGGTATTCAGGCAAAAATTATATCATTTTCCAAAAGCATATGTTGTGTCTCATTCCAATCCCTATCTCTATTATGTGAATCAGTGTATTGTGAACACGAGTCTGGCCACTATAAAGGACCTTGATCAAAAATCTATGATTTTTAGGAAAAAAAGTAAGCATGAAGGTGAACCCTAACCTCACCTCTAAAAATAACCTAACGTGGGGGTTAAGCAGATTGTATGAAAATGATAAAAATTCAGCCACCAGTTTAGCAAAATGTATCAAGAGACTATGTTGAAAGCACAGGTCACACAGAAGTCACTTTCAAACCAAGCAGCTTATGGTCAACGCGACAAATCTGCATGACCAGCTTGAACCTCTTGCAAAATCTGCATGGCGAAAGATTTTGTCCTTATACATCATGTTGACTTCTATTTAAATGACTGCACATTTAGAATCATTTGTTTGGAAATCAGATTAAACAGATTGCACTGTTTGTCACTGAGTTCGGGAATCAGGCTACACGGACATTTTTGTTGGCATAGAAACAATTTCCACTCAGAAATGCAATACTTAATTTCACAGACAATTACAAAAAAATCAGTAGCACATTGAATCAAACGTGAAATTTTGAAGTAGAAAGAAGTGAAAAAGTATTTTCTCATAAAATGTGCTCCAAAATTTAATTTACAACTTTTTTTACAGTGTACGCTGCAGATTCAGTAGTGTTGTTGCAGCACCATTGAATCACTTGCTCATAGTCATTTATTGGGATGTTTCGTTCTCATGGCTGTAAGAATGCACACACGAGAACCGCTAATGGAATCATACGTTACAGGTTCTGAAAAGGATTGAGGAAAGGGATTGAGACTCATCCAGTAATATATAAATCCGTGACTCAGAAGAAATAAGGGGAAATGTGCTGAGGCTGGAAATATACTTCTAGTTATTCTCAGCTCTCAGTTTATTTCAATAAGCTATAACTAGTCAGGATAGTGCTGTCAAATGCTGAATCTAAGTCGCTTGATCAGTTAATCTGCTGAAAGGGCAGATGGACACATTTTGAAGTCTCCATTCTGAGGCTCAAAACAGTATTTGACTTCAACTGATCCTTCAGTTCAAGCCAGATATTTCTTGTACTTTTCTTTCTGATTCCTAAACATGTCCATCTGCAAGACGGAGAGCTTTTCAACCAGATCTTAATGCTTTGATTCAATACAAAGCAAATTTCTTCTTTCACCAAGATTTGTAAATGCTTAATCCTCAGATCATGTTCTGTGTTCAATTTCTACATTATTGTTTTTATCTTTTAATTAGTTTTTGAGTTCCTGTAGTTTAACTGCTAGAGCAATGCTAAGATCACGTTCTTTACTGTTCCAGATTTTACCACTAAATCATTGACCAATTAATTAACAGGCCCTTATGTCACCATAGATCATCATCCTCATTCCACCATATGCTTATGGGATCAGTGTAATTAATACATTTACAAGGACTAATGGCCACATGTCATATTTGTGTAGACTGACACAGACAGTGACAGTGGAAATAGTCATGGGGTGAATTTTCCCTGAGGCTCTTCAACAGGTGTACCACAAAACAGAACATATTCATGAGAAGAACATTCCACCAGCCAGAAAAAAATGCTTTATGCCCAGTCTCATAATCCCTTGACAGAAGGGGGCGTGATGTTTATGTAATGCTTCCAGGAAAGTTGTGAATAATGGATTTAGAGCCTCTTTATTTGTATGTCTAAAGTCAGCTCAAACAGTGGTTAATTTTTTTTACATTTTTATTATAAGGTACAAAAAATTAATGTAATTTATATTTGCTTCTTTATTTCAGTAAATAAACCTACACTGTATTTATATATTATGTATTATAATATGGCAGTATGTGTCCGAAACATTACTAATACCAATGGTTCTCATTGGATTTTAGCACCCCAACAAAAAGCCAAAGCTGCTTATCATACAAAAGTATAATCAAGATGCTCTTCAACACCAACAATTAAATTAATCTTAATCACCATGAACTGCATAGTCAAAATTTTTAAGGCTTTTGCACTAGACACACACACACACACACACACACACACACACACACACACACACAAAATTGCTATTAAATGTTTTGCAAGCTTAAATATAATCATTAAAATAATAATAACAGGCTTACCATATTACATACAGCACATACTGTATTTATTTTATAATGTTGGCATTTAGCATTGTTCTTAGAACAATATAGTGTAACTCATTTTTAGTGAGAACCACTCACTATAACAGTATAATATGTAAAAATCTGTATAATTAATAAATAATAAATTAAAAAGTAATCTATAAATGAAGAGTTCAGATGCAAAAGCCTCTAAGTGCTGTTTCTAAGTGCTAATCTTCTTCTAAAATGAGCATTTTTAACAGGTTCCTGTGTTTCACTTTAATGGCAATGAAAAGAACATATTCATTGACATTAAAGTGAAATGACTAAATCTACACATATGAGCCTAATAAAAATGCTCATTTTAGAAGAAGAAAACATAACTATTTTTTTAGGTGACTATTTCAATTTTGTATAAAATTGTATGACGTTATTCATATGAAAACATGGTTTTTAGAACAAAAAAAAGCATAAAGCTTCACCCCTAAACCTAATCATCAGTGGGGCATAAGCAGATTGTATGAAATCATATGAATAGCAAATTGGTGGCTAATTTATTTAATTTCCTACAAAGCCAGTGTAAAAGAGTGTTTAAGAGTGTGTTGTTATACCTGATTCAGGGTTGTTACAGATCCACAGCTCTCTTTCTTAGTGGCAGCCACCCATTTTCACCTAAATCCACCCGTTAGAGGTGCTACTCACTCCTTTTTTGTCAACTTGTCTCTCGTTTTCCTCAGCTCCTTTCGGTGTGTGGGTCTCCCAGTCTTCCTGTGTGGGTACCTCTCAGCCTACTCTCCACATCCCAGGGGAGCTGGCTGATTTGCTGTAGCCCAGCCTGAAAGGTTTCCTCACTACTTAGAGAAGTGCTGGATCGTTGCTCATCAGAGGACTCGGTCTCACTGTAACTCTCACGAGGGCTGATGGACCCTCTGTAGAGCAGGTCTCTGCTGAGCCTATTCCGTTTATGTCCAGTCTAATTTGTACATGAAGGATCCTTTACAGCAAGAAAGCTCTGAAATGGAAAATTAGGTAAACCCTCTTGGGATCCCCTGTCCTTCACAGGCTTGTTTTTTCTCCCATTTTTATATAGCGGTTGAACTTGGGAGTCCCAGGAGATCTCATTCTGAACGGTCTCCGTCCTGTGAGTCTTTCTTATGGGTGAGGTTGGTGCCGCTCTGCCTGTTGCTGCTTCATGGTACGATTCATTTCCAGGCAAAGGATCAGATGTAAAAAGTGTCCTGTTTCACTCCACACCATTGCACAATCAACCTTTAACTTATTTATTATATTAGGGTATCCTTTATTTGTTGGTGCACAGTGAGAAGTACTGACTGTGTACAGTTGCCTGCGTTTGGGTTTAGTGACCTGGTTTAGATAAAAGATGAGAAGGAAACAAACAAATTTGCATAATGTCTAGAACATGCTAAATGTTTCATCCTATTTCTGTCTTTCATTATGTAAAAATGCTGAGAAAGTCTTATAGTGTCGGAAGATTTGTTTAAAACTGAGTTTTCACATAAGAGATAAATTGGTTCACCTGTCCTGTTAAGTGGGGAGCTGTGAAAGACTAACTGCTGCATTTTTGATGAGAGCAAAAATTTAATTTAGGTCCTGTATTGCAAGTATATTCCTCTTAAATGAGTCTTGTTCAGTCAGGCATCAATAATGTCCTCTGTCCCCTTTAATCATTGCTGCACACTGTAAGCCTGCTGACATTTTTGCATATATTACCTAAGCACTGTGCACATATTATAGCTTGGAATTTGGTCCCATTCTTGCCTGATATAGGTTTCCAGCTGCTGAAGAGTTTGTGGTCGTCTTTGATGTATTTTTCGTTTAATGATGCGCCAATTGTTCTCTATAGGTGAAAGATCTGGACTGCAGGCAGGCCAGTTCAGCACCCGGACGCTTCTACTACAAAGCCATTCTGTTGTAATAGCTGCAGTATGTGGTTTTGCATTGTCCTGCTGAAATACATGTCGTCTGGAGGGAAGCATATTTTGCTCTAAAACCTTTATATACCTTTCAGCATTCATAGTGCCTACCAAAACATGCAAGCTGACCATACCGTATGCATTTATGCACCCCCATACCATCAGAGATGTTGACTTTTGAACTAAACGCTGATGACATGCTGGAAGGTCTCCCTCTGGAGGACACAGAGTCTGTGATTTCCAACAAGAATGTCAAATTTAGACTCGTCTGACCATAGAACATTTTTCCACTTTGAAACAGTCCATTTTAAATGAACCTTGGCCCACAGGACACGACAGTGCTTCTGGACCATGTTCACATATGGCTTCCATTTTACTTGATAGAGCTTTAGTTGGCATCTGCAGATGGCACGGCGGATTGTGTTTACCGACAGTGGTCTCTGGAAGTATTCCTGGGCCCATTTAATAATGTCAATGAGAGAATCATGTTGATGAGTGATGCAGTGTCGTCTGAGGGCCCGAAGACCATGGGTATCCAACAAAGGTCTTCGACCTTGTCCCTTATGAACCAGATTTCTCCAGTTTCTCTGAATCTTTTGATGATGTTATGCACTGTAGATGATGCAATTTGATGTTGAGGAACGTTGTTTTTAAAGTATTCCAAAATCTTTTACGCACTCTTTCACAGATTGGAGAGCCTCTGCCCATCTTTACTTTTGAGAGACTCTGCCTCTCTAAGACATCTCTTTTATAGCTAATCATGTTACAGACCTGATGTCATTTAACTTAATTAGTTGCTAGATGTTCTCCCAGCTGAATCTTTTCAAAATTTCTTGCTTTTTCAGCCCTTTGTTGCCCCCGTGCCAACTATTTTGAGACCTGTAGCAGGCATCAAATTTGAAATGAGCTCATTTAGTGGATAAAAGTGTAAAATTTCTCTGTTTAATAATTTGTTATGTTCTCTATGTTCTATTGTGAATAAAATATTGGCTCATGTGATTTGAAAGCCTTTTAGTTTTCATTTTATTCAAATTTAAAAAACATCCCAACATTTCAGGTTGTACACAGCTTTCTTAAAAACTCTTCTTAAAAATTCAGATTGGTCAATCACGCCATTTAGCACAAAAACACTTAACATGGTAAATGGCAATGTTGCGTATCAATACTGCATATCAAATTAAACTTTTAAATGGTCTTAAATCCTTGCCCCCCCCCCCCCTCCCTCCTCATCCACTGCATTTTTGTAAATAAAAACGTGAGAGACAGGGCAGTATGAAAAAACACAAAGTCTAGAGATGCATTTTTAGATTGCCGTCCCATACACAAAATGCTGCAAGACACGTGAGTGCAACAGTCAATAATAAGGTATGGTAGTGCAAAATATGGCAAGCCAAAGTATTTATATACACCTGGTCAGGCGTCTGGACGGGCAAAACTGACCTGTCAAAGTTTGACAGCAAAACAGGCATCCTCAATGTTTGATTTGCCATAAAAATACGCTTTCTTAATGTGTGTTGGTGTCACGGAAAATGCTTGTTGGAAACAAGCACTTTTTTGTATTAAAACGCACACCGTCGACATGTGATTTGTTATAAAAACGTACATTCTCAACGTAAATTCTTTGTCCACTGATCAACAGGCCTAATGGAGAATTTGTATAGATCAGTACCTTAATCACATTTCCGCGTTCGAAAATCAATGACAGTGTTCATAATTATATGATAAATGCAGGTCAAAAACATGCATATTTGGTGACTTCAAAGCCAAAGTGTCAAGAATGTGCATTTTCATGCAAACACCACGTCGAGGGCGTGCGTTTTGATGAAAAAATACATGTTTCTAACATGCGTTTTCCATAACCTCAAAGCGCACGTTAATGAACATGCATTTTCATGCTTGTTTTGCTGTCAAATCACATGCTTTTGATGGGTCAGCGTGCAGTCAGATGCCCAACCAGGCGTATATGAATACTTTGGCTTGCCATAGTCAAAGATGACTATCCAATGCATGTTAACATACTCTAGAAAAAAAATGGAAGAGTAGCAAAGTGGGACATAAGAATTTTCTGTGTGAACAAGACCGATTCAGACTACAATATAACTACACACATTGTCTTGTGATTGTTAGAGTATTTGTGGGTGATTGCTTATAGCATCGCAACTTTCTTTTCTGGGTAATTACACTGTAGGTTATTTCACAAATCGCTGCTTCAGTGTTATTGAAAATGCTAGAGGTCTGTATGAGGCAAGGTACAGTAATAATGATGCAAGCCTCACTAGCAATATCAAAAAAAGAAAAAAGAAAAGAAAAATGTGACAAATTATACCTTTCAAGTGTATCGATAAAGAGCAATACTGTTACAAAATACATACAATCTCCTTTATTTAAGAGAAACATTATTTTGTTTTGTATATTGTATGCTTTTTGATTTTTTTGAAACATGTTTTGATGCTAAACCAAGTTAGCTTTATTGCTCTTGTTAAGAGAGATTTGATTTGGTCTGAGAGAACGTATTTGGTTTCTTCTCAAGTCCTCTGAATTTCTCAGTTGGAGAGGATTAGCCTTTAAGGGCAATGTCTATATAGGACAAATTATATTGTTATTTCTGTACTTGTGTATTGGTCTGGCAGATCCCATTTAAAATCATGATGGAGTATTACAACTGTACTGAAGGATTCTCTAACTTTCAGGCAGTTCGCCCATGGTGTTTTAAATAATTAAACATTTAATTTAAAGAGGTTAACTTATAAATGGCCTGCAGAAGCAGTTTCTATTGCTCTCTACAGAGCGAAGTATAAATTAGATTGCCCATTTATTTCGCTCAGTATCTGGAGGGTTGGTAGGCCATCTATCCAATCAAAAGTTCAAGTATCTTTGTCAAGATAAAGTAACGGACAATCTATGGAGTTCCTGGAGTTTTGATGGTTCCTGAGAAGGTGACATGCTGTATATGGTATACAAGCATGCCCAAATGTAGGAGAAAAAAATTAAAAATAAGTGAAGCCATGCAGTAAATTAAATAATTTGTAGGAAATAATTGGCTCTTTTTTTCTTGAGAATGTGTTTGTGTGTGTAGGGGGTTAACTGAATAATTTTGATTGTCTATTGTCTATTAGAACAATTTCTTTAAATGTTGTAAATGACTGTGACCTATTATATAAACGCTCCTGTCAGTGTTATAAAATACACAGTAAGGAAGAAATTTATTAGTACTGTATTTATATATCTTTCATTTAAAAAAATTATTAAAATGTGTAGAGATATGTACATATACAAAATGTTCACAGCTCATTACAGATAGATTTTATATGACAAAATACATAAATTAAACAGTTTATCTTCATATTTTCATTTTACAATACATTTGTAAGTTACAATACATTTGTGAGATTTGGAACTGTGTTTATGGACCGATGAGACAAAGATGAACCTTTATCTAAGTGATGGGAAAGCAAAAATGTGGAGAAAAAAAGGGAACTGCAATGATCCCAAGCATACCGCCTCATCTGTAAAGCATGGTGGAGGTGTTGTCATGGCATGGGCATGCATGGCTGCCTCTGGAACAGGCCCTCTCAACTTTACTGATGATTTAATATATGATGACAGTAGCAGAATGAATTTGGAAGGGTACAAAACCATCTTGCCTACCAATATTCAAGAAAATGCCACCAGATTCATTGGGAAGTGCTTCATATTGCATCAGGACAATGACCCAAAACACCCTGCCAGTTCAGTCAAGGAATTTATAAGGGCAAAGAAATGGAAAGTCTTAGATTGCCCAAGTCAATCTCCAGATTTAAATCTGATTGAACATGAATTTCCAGCTGAAGAGGAGAGTAAAGGCAGAAACTCCCCAAAGGCTGGGAAAAGTATTTCAAAGGATGAGACCAAGAGTCTGGTGATGTCTATGGGTCACAGACTCACTGCTGTGATTATGTGCAAGAGATCTGCAACTAAATAATAGCTTGTAATCTTTTATATCTGCCTTATGTTCAACTGTCCCAATACTTATGCTCACATCAATGAGTGGGATGAACTCTAAAAGTGCTGTTCTTTTTATTTGGTAAAACATGTATGTGTTGAATCACCCAATAATAAAATGTGACATTCTGTAGTTTTGTCTCATATTCATCTTTTAATCATATTTGCAAATGTCTTGACTCCACAGCCAACAGAGCAATTTTGTCTTTACTGTTCCAATACTTATGGAGGGCACTGTATATATATATATATATATACACTACCATTCAAAAGTTTGTGTCAGTAATATCAGCACTTGTGTAATATTGCTATCGCTGCTTGTGTGATATTGCTTATAATGTGATAGAAATAGAAATAGAAAACTCATAGAGGAGCATTTTTTGCCCCAGTTTCTTGAATTATAGGGCATAACTGCATTTATGCAGTTGTTGTCCTGCATCATATTTGTCAACAGTCAACTATATGAAATGTAAGATGACATACAGGTCTGGGGCGGGGCCAGTGCATTAATTGTGCTAAAATATTTTAATTGTGTTATTTTTTTCATAACTAATTAATTAAGTTAGCAAGTTAAACGGACAGCCCTAAGCAACACAACTGTTTTCACCACTGATAATAAAAATAAATGTTTCTTGAGCACAAATCAATCAATCTGAAAGATAATGTGAGACTGAAGTAATGGCTACTAAAAAAAATTAAGCTTTGCCATCACTGTAATAAATGACATTTTAAGATATATTACAACTGAAAATAGATATTTCAAATCATAATGATATTTCACAATATTTCAGTATTTACTATTTTTCTACTGAGAAATAAATGACAACAATTAGTCCTCAAAGAAATAAAAGCTGTCACTTTCAAGACAATTTAATGTACGTCAACTTTGACCTTATCATCAGCAAGAAATTTACTAATCAATAACCATATCTATTTCAAATTAGCATGACCTCATTACATGACCTGTGTATGTTCTACATACTACGCCCTAGTGAGATGTCATGTAATGACTGACTTCTCATTTGTCAAAGGTTTGGCTGATAAATAGATGATCTAGATTTTCTCTCTTCTGGTCTGCTCTGATTGAGTTGTTTTGAGGGTGCTCTAGGGCATTCAGTCTGTGCATCACTGACCTTTATCATTGTTCCATCTTTCCCTTTTAACACACTTTAACTTCTAACACATTTCAGAAGAGTTTTTCCACTCAGATTTCGTGACAATGGATGGCCGAAACTAGGAATATTAGGCCCAGTGTATACAGTACCCCGTATGATTTAATGGTATCTTGATTAAATTGATTGATTTTGCTGTTCAGCATGTATTTTTAATATAGTTTGTTCTAAAGTAGTAGTAAACCCAGCTACATGTTTTTCCTTACCTGTGCATGAACTTATTGTTAAAGAGGTCATATGATGCTTTTTTAAAGATCATTATTTTGTGTATTTGGTGTAACAGAATATGTTGACGTTTTATAAATCAAAAAACACATTATTTTTCAAATACTGTACATTACTGTAGGTCCTCTATGCCCCGCCTCTCTCAAAAGCTTTGATTATTACAAAGATCCCTCCTTCTGACAAGTGCAGTTTGCTCTGATTGGCCAACTGGCACAGTGCATTGTGATTGGCCGAGTACCGCAATCCGCGTCGGAAATGTAACGCCCCTTTCCATAATCGCCAGCTTCAGCTTTCAAAATTATTGTGAAGAGACAGTAAATGTCCTTAGTTTTACAATTAGTTCAAGCCCGAGAGGGCAACAGAGTCGCGTGACAGACACAGTGATGAAGCTCATATGTGTTTGCACACAAGCCGCGATTGTGTGACCGTTTCTTCCTCCCTCTCTCTCTCTCTCTCTCTCTCTCACACACACACACGACGCGCAAAATTCCGCATTTAAACAGTCAATAGTAAATACTTAATAATAAAAGAATAACAAAACATACAGTCGCTGATTCAGAAGCGCCAGATTGTCATAGCAAAGTCATAATTACCTCCTCTCCTAGGTTCACGAAACGGTCGTCCATAAAATGCGTTGCTGTTCTGTAAGTAATCTTAATGGTTCCTAAATGCATCTACTTTCGGAAGGCCAAATAAAGTGCGTTTGCTTTCACTTAGAAACACACAGCGTCTCCCTGTCATGGCTGCTTCAACACTACTGCGGTTACTGAAACCATGCCTTCTTTCTTTGCTGCATTTATTTGGGCTGCATTATGCAAATATTTCCACATCTTTATTTTTTTACAGTCTATGGTTTGAACGAGCCGTTTTAGGGGGGCGTGGCAGAGTCTTAACTTTGAAGAATATCTCTTTGGTTTTCAGACTTTAGTCTTTGCAACTTCAGGGATCTTATCTCTGCACAAACAGCTTGTAACACTCCAAAGAGAAAAACTTGAAATCAGATCATATGACCCCTTTAATATGACTTGATTGGCAGACTTTCACAGACAAAAAAGCAGTTGTGTATTGTGCTCCTACACTACTTTTGGCCTCTCTGGCTTCCTTTCCTTTCTTTCATGCTACACAGATTTTTGTTTCCCTCTTGTCAACATGGTTTTCCCACTGCATGAACCTCTGTCATCTGTTCAGTTTCAGAATGTGCAGGAAAGCAGAAGATTTATTTTCTCCTTTTTTTTGGTAGCGGATCCAGAATTAACCCTGTATAGGAATTGACATGGGGCCCTACTCGTTCCTACGTTTCACTTCTTGTAGATTCTTTCCTCAGGTATCTTTCATTTCTGTCTTTTGTCTAACATTTAATCCAGCTGTCACTTTTATGACAAATGATACAATGTATCTAATGCATGACAGATGTATGGTACAATGATAGAGAGATTCTTTCATCCTTCCTCCCTCACTCTTCTACACCCAGAGGTTGTGACAGATGTTCACTGAATTTGATTGTGCAGAGGCCCAGATATTCGATACTCCATCTGGTCATTAGGCAAATTATGTAGGTAAATTCCACTAATAGTTTCATTTCTGCTTGATAATGTATTTTTAGTTTTATGTCTAGATGCAAAAAAAATAAATAATAAAAATCCCCATTTTACATTGAAATCTGTTTCTTCTACAGACTCACCTTGTGAGCAAATTGCTTTTTTTATTCATTTAGTCTACTGCTTTAAAAGATAATGAAGTGAGTTCAAATGGTGGCACTAAGGAGCAGAGAAAGGACACCTAAACCAAAGACAAGCAGTTTGCTGTCATTTAGCAGCCCCTGTGTTACCTGAATGCTAAATGACAGACTGCCATATAAAACAGCAAGCTAAACATACTGAATTCGCCAAGAAAATAAGACATGCTTTAGTAAGTTGGATGCAGGCTGCTTAATCATTCAGTCGCACTGACACAGGTCACTTTTCTTTGTTTCCGAATCAGTTCAGTACAATATGTAAATTTCTCTGGAAAAAAAAAGTTTTATATTGTATTTATATGATGAATTCATGGGTCAATGAAACTTTTTTCCTCTATTATTTTATTTGAAAATACATAAAAAACTATTTAACTATTTATACATGTAATGATATAATAATTATGTATATAAAATTCACTTTGATATGCATGTGTTTATGTGTTTGTGTGTGTGTGTGTGTGTGTGTGTGTGTGTGTGATTACTTATTATTACTTATTAGTTTGATTACTTATTGAGACTCGATAGAGTGAACATAAACATGACAGGGTGGACAAAGCATTTAATTGTAGTTAATATTGTTAGTTAAAACTAAAATGAATGGGGGGGGGGGGGGGGGGGATATATCAGTATGATTGAGGATGTTTGAAAGGCACTATATGGTGATATTGACCCATAGATTCTCCCTCTAGGGAACGAGACACTGCGGCCCTAGGGGGCACATTGGGAATGCAGCCAGCATGGCCAGTGTCTGAAGCACATGTGAAACAACGCCAATCCTATTCCATGGCCCAACGCCAATCCTATCCCATGGCCCATGACATCATAGGTGGGTGCCCGGAAGTATAAAAGGGCACCTGCTGAATACGTCACAAACTTAGTTGTCTGAAGGAAATGTAAACAGGCAGGCCGAAGGCATGGCGAGGGGGCACAGCATCGCGTTCCCTCTCGGGGAACCATGGTTACATGCATAACCCGAGACGTTCCCCCTCTAAAGAACTCCATGGTTCCCTAGGGGGCACATTGGGGAATGAAATCCAACCACGCTGTGCCAAGGTGCATGGCTGTCCACCTGGTGGGAGAGCACCAAGGAAGCGACAGACATGCATCAAGCCTTTTCTCAGAAAGGGGCCAGGCCACTGATGCCACGGCCGCTCACATAACCTGGCAGAAATGGGGGAAACCGATTTAGATGAAAGGGAACATCCCACTCAAGCAATACTAGCCTGGACACACAAGACCACTGAAGAAGCTAAACTAGAAAGCCACTAGAGGAGCTCAAGAGATCGCTACGAAATGTGAGTAGCTGCTGAGCTAGAACACAGCTATCCTCAAATAGCTATGTCCTAAAGGTCTTATGAAGGCTTGTAGATGAGAATAACAATACACAGCTACCCTAGATGGCCAGGCAAGACGTTCCTGCAGAGCTGCCCAGACCACAGAGAGTGGGCTATCTACTTACAACCCTAGCAGGGGAGATAGCACTGTCTAGGCAAGGGCTCAAGGAGGCCGCTGCGTAAAGACCCTAAGAAGGGGAGCAATCAGTGAGCTAGCACATAGATATCCTCAAATAGCTATGTGCCTAGGAATAGCTACCAGAAGGGGGACTGACTGAAACTACCCAGACCACAAAGAGCACACTGTCTGCTTACAACCCAAGAGGGTAGACAGAACTTGGTAAGGGCTCAAGAGACCGCTACTTAAAACCCTAAGCAGGGGAGCAATCACTGAGCTAGCACATTGCTTTCCTCAGATAGCTAGGCTCTAGGAAAGGGGACCACTCCATGAGAGGGCTTACCGCAACTGCCAGTAAACACAGCTAGCCTCAGATAGCTGTATTCAAGTAAGCCTGTCCTGCCATAACAATGACTGGAATATAACCACCCTCAGATGGCTATACTAAGGAGGTTCCCTATCCATGTCAGTCCCACAGTAGGCTAACAATGCACCGTGTTATTGACCAGGAACTCACAAGAGGGAGATCCGGACTAGGCCGGCACGATATATAGCATCCCTGCAAACAAGCCTGCACTGGCCCTTTACGGGCCCACTTAGGGCTAACCTAAGGTCCCCCAGCGGGCTGCCAGCACAGGGCCCTTGAGAATTTGCTCATTGGCAAAACATTGGCCCCTTAGCACTGGCCCTGCACGGGCAGCCCTCACTAGGCCCACACAGGTCCCCAAAGATTAATCTACAACAATACATCGGTTTCACTTTAAATACTTTTCAGCGACTATAACTTAAGTCTTTGGTAAAACAGTTATACATCTGAAATGGATGCAGTCACCACACTCTAAAAAATGCTGGGTTAAATACAACCCAGTGCTGGGTAAATATTGGACAGAACACATGCTGGGTTGTTTTCAACCAACAGATGGGTTAAATATTTAACCCAACCTTCTGGGCAGTTACCCAACCGCTGGGTCTAAACAACCCAATCGCTGGGTTTGTCCATATTTTACCCAGCGCTGGATTGAATTTAACCTAGCATTTTTTAGAGTGCACATAGGCTAACTAATGTCTACATCAGGGGTCCTGGAGATATACCTATATACCTGGGCTGTGTCCAAATTCAGGGTCTGCATCCTCCTTAGGATCCTTCCTACCCGGTTGAAGGAGGACGGATCCTCCGACGTCCGCAAAACCCGGAAGTCGGTGTTTGTGAATTTGGACAGCCTACCCTTCTTTCAGTTCCCTCCCTTACCCGTTGCTCATATCCTGTCGCCTAGCAACCGTGACAGCGCCAAGCAAGAAGCGGGAAAATGGACAAACAAAGAGTTATTCTCCTCATTTTAATTCTTTTGGAAGAAATAAAGCAATTAAATAAATTAAATACTTTCTTTGCTCATTGTCGGAGAGTTTTTTATATCAGACTACAAGACAGTCACATCCAGGTAAGCCATTATAGCCTATTTTTATTTGTTTTTAAGTATTCTACTAATTTCTCCTACAAATTCATTGAGCCGAAGCATAAACTTTAGCTTGTTTTGTCAGAGAAACTCCTCTCCCACTCCGCTACCGCTCGCTTCGTCCGCCATTACGCTCTGCCGAAAAGAATTATGGGATAGGTAGGACGGAAAAGGATCCACCACACCCATCCTTCCAATTCGGGGAAAAGGAAGACGTATTTGTGGTCCGCATTTGAAGGATCCTACGAATTTGGACAGCCTTCGTCGCGGCGCTGTGACGTAACATCCTTCAAATGAGTACTCCGAAGGATGCAGACCCTGAATTTGGACACAGCCCTGGAGATATACCTTCCTGCAGAGTTCAGTTCCAACGCTGATCAAACACACCTGTCTTTAATTATCCTTCAGATCCTAATTAGTTGTTTCATTTGTGTTTGATCAGGGTTGGAGCTGAACTCTGCAGGAAGGTAGATCTCCAGGAACAGGGTTGGACACCCCTGGTCTATATTTTCAAAAATGTACAGTAATCAAAGGGATTTCAAATCAATGAATTTATTAAATACAAAATAGAAAACATTAAATTCAGCTTAATACAGCTACATATAGCCACAAATGTAAATGCACAGAAGTACAAAAGAAAGCAAACAAAAGGAATGTAAGATTGTAGGATTTCAACATGTGAAGGTTGATGTGTGCGCGAAAGTCTTATCTGTAGTACATCAATTTCCAAACACTGTCCGTAGCTGATATTGACTGATAGCAAATGAAAAATCCAACCTCTTGTAATGAAAACAGGCCACAGCTCTCAAAGACCAGACTCTTCCTAACCAGGAACAATCAAAAATAGTCCAGACTATGGTCTCACGTCGGAAAAAACTTTAAATCCATATTCAAACTGGACCATGATGTGGTAACCTCACCAATAAAGAGTCATTCTAAAATGCATACAAATACACTGTCTTAAACTCTTAGCATCAATTGAAACATAGGCCATACATACATGTACCATCTCTGCAAAAAACATCAGCAATGTATACTTTTAAATATATATATATTTAAAAAAAAAAACTCCTTTAGACTGGGCTTGAAATTACACATTTCCTACAGCACAATATGTTCAGCAGGTGAGCCATACTGGCTACTGCTGCTTGCTTTGGCTAACTCCCTCTACCACATGGCTTTACTTAAGGAAACCTAAAACACCCTAGCATCCCTAGTGGTAAGGAAGAAAACTGCCCACACAATTCTTATTAACACGCTCATGTCTGTTACACCTCAAATACGGCTTGTGAGATCCACTTTCCTGCAGAGTTTAGCTCAAACTTTGATCAAACCCTGTGAACCCTTGAGCCCCCTGTGATTTTATAATGATCCTGAAGACATGCTCAGGTGTGTTTGATTAAAGTTAGAACTTAACTCTGCAGGAAAGTGGATCTCGTGAGCCAGATTTGAGGATCCATGGCCTATATGAAACAATAGGTTTTGAAAAGGTCTCTTTTGGTTTGAGCCATTCCAGTTCATCTTCAGTTCAACTAAAGAATGGCCAGTCAATGTTGTTTGTATTCTCCTAGTTGCATTGCAGGGCTGCCTACACCAAACCTACATGAGCCCAAAGGATACAAAAGTTCCTCTGGGCCCGAACGGGCTGGCCCACACTGGGCCATCATTGGATTAATGTGGGCAGTCCGCTAGTGTGGGCTGCTCACAGAGAGCCTGCGGTGATCCCAAAGCTGTGGGCCTCGTCTGGGCAAGCCCGCACTGGGCCTGTTTAGGTTTGGTGTGGGCTGGCCCTAGCTCAATGTGCCCGCAAAAAGCCAGCATGGGCCCTGCAAGGACATGTTTGCAGGGATGCGATTGTCATGCGCATCTCTTCAGTAAAGCCGGGTACATGATTAGTAATAAATCTCCATCACGTGCATTCAGATTTCATTATTTATTTATTTGGATCCCCATTAGCTTCCACAATGTGGTTGCTAGTCTTCCTGGGGCCCATAAAAGTGGTGAAACGTGTATACAATTAAAATACACAAATACACAAATATACATACATAAATATAACATACATATAACATAACCATGTATGCATGGAGCAGCATTTAATACTCAGAGCCATAGTTTGCTGACAAACTATGCAATTTGCACTCATAATCGCAGATGAATCGCCTGCAATAATGAACGTGATATCCTTGAATAGCAGTTCCTTCAGATAAGGCTGAAGATTGCCCAGACAATGGAAGTGGCCCAAACCCCGAAGGGGAGACAGCAAAGTCTAGGCAAAGAGCTCAAGGAGACCACTATTAAAAACTCTAAAAAGAGGAGCAGTCTCCGAGCTGGAACATAGCTATCCTCGAATAGCAGATTCCTAGACAAAGACTTCACCGCTTACTCGAGAGAGCTTGTGCCAAGTGGAACCCAACCTATAGAGGCCAGGCTAAAACAGCCCAGCAGGCAGCCCGTTACTAAACCCATCTGGCTTAAAGGGGTCATATAATGCCCATTTTCCACAAGTTGATAACATTCTTTAGGGTCTTAATGAAAAGTCTGTAACATAGTTTGGTTAAAATTTTTCATTAGTAACTTTCATTTTTCCTTTTTTACCCTGTCAAAAACAGCTCTTGTCAGAGCAAGCCGTATTGTGTCATTCTCCTTTAAATGTTAATGAGCTCTGCTGACCCCGCCCCTCTCTTCCGAGCTGCATTCTGGGGGACTGTTTACTTTTAGCCGCATTCATCGTGAAATTAGCTAATTAGCAAATTATTAGGAAAGGCGATTTTCAAAGATGCATTTAAAAAACCTTGTACACATTTCTTGTCGAGGTGAAGCTGGATCACGAATGATTTGCGCGAACATAGACTCATTTAGGCTGATCGAGGGCACATTCCCTTTAGAATCAAACGTAATCCTTTTCAGCCGCTCAGACGATGGGAGTAAATGACTACTGCTATGTTCACTATTCCATCCAACAACAAAACACCTCAATCGCTTAGGAGTCATTCTTGTATACATCTGCTCCGGTGGTGAAACAACTGATGACAGCTCAGTAAGACACCAGTGCAGTCTGTGCTAAAATGCTACTGTCAATCAAACTATCTTGGGAGTGGCCTTCGTCCGTGTGAAGTCACACAGACAGGCATCTCAGATTGGCTCGATTTGAGAAAGGGGTAAATATTTTAGTAGATTAAAAAAAAAACACTGGGTGGATTTTTATCATTATAGGGTGGTTGTGTACACACACTGCCAACACACATTTCAGTTCAAACAACTTGTAAAAGTGCATGTAGCATTATATGACCCCTTTAACACAGGAAGGAACATTCCCCATAACCACTCTAGGTGCTGAAACACCCTGGGAGAGAAAGCTCGCAAGCATCTCTCCACAAAGTATTTAAATATATTCACGCCCAGCAAGACTCTCCACACACTATGGTATGGGTGCTTCTCAAACGGAAGGCTGCATCCTACCGAGGCTGCGTCCGTCCTAGTTCAGTCCTTCAGAGTCTTGTAGGCTAGAGTCCTCCTCAGCATATAAATGCTAGAATAAAACGGTCTAGTAAGTGTGCGTGTCTACGTCACATATGTTCCCGCCCTCACAGTCACAGCACGAAAACACTAATAAAACGTAGTTTTGGAAAAATACTTTGTATTACAAATCTTTATATTATTTGGCTTTCTATTAATGCAATACAATGAATCACAGCCGTCAACAATCTCCCTGTGGGTTAAGTTATTGGCAGTTTAGTTTAGTAATTTACATCAAAACAAAAGATAACATCTATACTTTCATGTCCAAAAACATTATTTTTGTCTTAGATTTCATAATAAATTCAGTACTGACTAATTTTTCGTCAGTTTAGGATTATGGGTGATTGAAGGTCACGGAGGATACATCCCATGCATCCTTCAAATTCAGCTGAATGAAGGACGTGAAATGAAGGCTGTCTTCCAAGGATCCTTCTGATTGAGATGGCCTTCAGTGACGTTTGATGACGAGGCAGCCGAGAAATGCAGCCTTTGTAGGATGAAGCCTTCCGTTTGAGAAACACCCAATAACGTGTATTAGAGAGGCTCGGCCGAGCTGAATATAGCTCCGCCCACGATCTCATAGGTTCAGGTCTGAAAAGACATTGGAATCTGATAACCCATTTAAAGAGGGTGTGCGGATCCCGCCGATCAAAGCGATGACCACGAGGTGAGATAAACTGTGCCGCGGCAACAGCGGAACCGGGCCGCAAATGCTTTGTCCCGCATCCCTCGGGAATAGGAACAAACGCGAGCGGAGCCTAGAGATCGTGACTCTTCACAAAAGGAGCGCGTAACTCTGAGCACGAGTGCTCTTCGCAGAGACAAATGCGAGAGCAGAACATGCCCTCAAGTGTTAGAATCCAAACACAGAGGCATACATTCCCTAAAGGCTGGAATACACTACACAGCTTTTAAAATCTGAGCAGATTTTTAAAACACTAGGCATCATACACTTACTGACTTTGTAAATAGTGACAAAGGAAAACTGGGCATCATACACTACGTGACCAAGGATCATTCACTACCGGACTTTAAAGTTTATCCGATCACAACAAACTCATGCAGAAATATGCGCCTTGTTTCTAGAAGATGCATGACAAATGAAAACAATATGTGTTCTAAACTTGGCTGAAAATATCAAACATGTTTGATATCCTCCAACTGGATGGAATCAAAGTCTGAAGCTAAAAAATCAGAGTCTGTGACCATCATACACTACGTGATTTTCTGTGGAATATGTCAGCTGTAATCTGCAGACTGGCTCTGACTTTCCTCAACTAGCGTCAGCTTGTTCAGACTGGAAAATCGGGGCAAAAATCGCATAGTGTATTCCAGGCTTAAGGTGCTGCTCGACTCAAGCGCTATCCGTGGGATCCGATAACCCTAAAAGAGCATCTTAACACCACTACTTTTTTAGTCATTGAATGTGTAGCTAGTGAGTGAATCCTGTTCATGACAGCACCAGCAGTGTGATTAGCTTGATAACAAGCTCTGTATGTGTCCAGTCTCCTTAAACAAATAAATATTACACTACAGCTGTCCACTGTCCACTGATTTCTGAATGATATGCATTCAAGTGTGGATGATAAATGAGATCTCTTTACTGTTCTCTTGAATAATATGAGGTCAATGCCTCCTTGTTCAGACCAGCAGTAACTGATCAAAGACAAAAGTCCTTTAGCCCATGTCGACGGCTGCTCTGAGCACCATTACAATCAATCTTGACTGTTTCATTATTTTTACTGCAGCTAGCATCCATTCGCTTAATAAAGAAAGAATCGGGCGACAACTTTAAAACTTCTAGTTCTTCAACGGATGATGTAGCTGCATAGTTCATCTTCAGCTGGGTCCTGTAGTCTTGCCTTTGATCTATTACATTTTTCAGGAAACAGATTGCACTTGTTGGACAAGGGTTTGGATTTATTCATTGAGATGTTTTGGATCTAGGCTATCATGTCTTGACGGATGAGCCAGTGACCCTCCGCCCTGAACAAACATTTTCTTATAAAAGCCAAGTGATTTGAAGATAAGCTGTCAGTGAGGCAAGACTATTATAAAACTCTTAGGAACAGGATGGGAATGCATTGTTATTATATGATCATCCATCTGCCACAAGGTCCTATGTGTTACTGGAAAATATCCACTCAGTTGTTATTCTTGGTATAAGCTATTTAGTCTCTGGGAGGTTTTCCAAGTAGTTTAAACAACCTTTACTTTTTAATGCTGAGCTCTGTAATCTAATCTCTGTCCTTATCGGTAGTTTTGTGTGAAATCTCACAGTGATATAAATTAGAAGTTCCTGCTGCTTTCACTTCCCAGGTATATTTGGGAAAGCATTCTAGTTGGGCATTAAATCTAGATTCTTACCTTAAAATATCTTCACCTTCTACCCTTTTTTTCTCAGTGGCTCTTTCCCTAGGGTTCAATGTAAAGTTGGACCGCCTCTGATCTGGAACAGATGGGTTCTTTAGATTAAAGCAGCAAACATTGGCAGGTTGATTGATGGAGGCTCTAATTGTATTATTTTATTAATTTCACACTGTTTTAACCTTGGGCTGAAGCTGTGGGAAGTATAAGGTCACATACATTATTCACTACAAGTAACATGCTTGTTATATTAAAAGATATAGTGTTTTGGCAAGATACCTCCTTTGACAATATTGCTCTCACACGTTTATTATTTTATCATTTTGGGAGGAGAAAAATTTACACTTGCAGTTTTAACAATCAGATGCATTTACACTTGTCCAGTTTCATCTGTAACGCATGCCGGACCTCCTCCTGAAGTGGTTTGAGCAATCAGATTTAAATTCGTCTCAAATTTAAATTCATAGTTCCGAGGGCATTTACACCTCTGTTCATGACTGGATATGCAATTTGTTTGGTCCCTAGATGTGGTATACTGCATGTTGATCGTGTTATGTTATGTTACGAGTTTGTTGTGAATATGATGGAGAACATCGAGATCCACATGAAATTAAGCAGTGCCTCCTCCATCTGGTTCAAACTGATAGAAATTGGCTATTTTCTAAGTAAACAGCTCACAACTTGGGGATCACCACTTTTGGTCTCATCTTTTTTTCGATTTAAACCTGAAATCACTCAATTAATAATCTGTAAGTGAGACAGTTTTCAGCTCTATTAAAGGTGCACATAAGCCTGCAGCATTTACTGAGGATTGGTTTATTAATGCTCACAAAGTGTGACTTTTAAAACAAAAGCCGAACAACAGTTACAAGCAATAGTTACAGATAAAAAATGTGAAATGACATTTAGCGGTTCATGATAAATATGTCGTTCCATATACTTTTAACCCCGGTATAAACCATGTAAGCAAAAAAAACTGGAGAAACTGGAACATGAATTTAAAAAAAGGCCACATCACTGATATGAAGACAGGGTCTATTTTGAAAGTGAAAGGAAAAGTAATTTCTGGCCCCTTCACATTCAGTACTATAGCCTTAAGGTCTGGTCTTATTATATATATATATTTTTTTTTTAAAAGCATTTATCTACTGCAGTATAAACAGCCTGGAACTGGTGAATTGTGCAATATATAGTGTCATAACCTGGCTTTGTTCCCCTGGCCTTTTGTAATGCTGAGAAATTGGCTGTAAAAGGCTTCATGTCCGGCTCGGACACAGTGAGATGGAGTGCTGACTGTATCAGATGTTAAGTGAGAGCTGGCACTGCCATGGTAGGCTGGGTTGCCTCGGGTACTATAATAGCCTCAGGTACAGTATTGATTTCAAAACTGCCTCGGCAAAGCCAACCTAGGTTACAAACTTTTCATGAGGCCTGTTCTTTAGTTGCCCTCAGGGGTTTGGATGTAATCAGGGAGACCTTGGCTGACAGAAAAAATAAGGAGGTGTGAATTTGTGTCTTTATATTTGAAGATAACCAGTCCATAGAGTTCCCAATGGGACTGTCATCGTATAGACCGTTCACCCAGACTCCATAAAAGGACTTAAAGGATACTGAAAGCGCAGTGAATATTCTTTTGCTGCGTATACAGCTTGCATAATTTATGACTGGATTCTGTGTTGTCCATTGAAAAAGGATGGACATTGAATGGCAGTGTTTTTATCATCTATTTTGAGTGTCTCAGACATGTATAACAGAATATTTAAAACACACAGATGCTTTTAATAATAAGAAAAAAGTGATAAAGTCGGCACACTACAGCTCCAAAAATGTAGAAATTTATTGACAGACTTTCAAAGAGGTAAAGTTTGAAGCACACAAGCTCTTCATCAGACCTGTGTTCTCAAAACATCACCTTTGTGAGAGTCTCTCAATAGATTTCTATGTTTTTGGAGCAATGGTGTGCTGACTTTATCTCTTTTTTCTGCTTTAAATTATTTTCATCTGAGATCCCACTTTGAGTAATTTGTTTTGTGTCTGGTAAAATAAATAGTAATAATAATAATAATATTTTAGGACACCAATGCAATATAATTATTCAACTGCACTTCTAGCTCACTAAATTAAGTATGCAAATTATTGCATAAATGCGCAAAGTTTTCCTGCCTTTAAAGCCCAGAACATGGTATTTGTATAATTGTTATGTTGATCGTATCATTTGAAACAAAAAATGCACTAAATAATAGCAGAGAGGGGGGCATTGAAACAGAACAGGTTTTTGCTTTGAAAAACGTGAGATGCAGGCTGTGGAATGGGGAAAAAATGGAGGGTCTCAAGATGCATTTTTTCAAAAGTGTTTTTTAACTTGAACGTTGTGTTTTTAGAACGCCGTTTCAATCCATTCCACTGCCCACATCTCATGGGCAAGCATTCTTACCCTTTTTAGATGCCACGAAATAAAAGATTGTTCTAAAAACTGTTAGGACATTTAAACAAACACATTATCAGACAGAACACTTGATGTATGAATGCGTTCAAGAGGTGTATTCAAGAGGATAATTTTCTTCCAAATAAATCCTCTCTAAACCACGTGGAATAATAATATCATTGAGCTGTAATATTATATATCATTATAAATTGCTTATTATTTCTCTCTATTATCAGTTCCAAATAGAACATTTAAATGTAATTATTGCCTTCATTCAAAACTGATGGATGGGAAGCCCTGAGTGAAGACTAGCCGCCTGAGTTGCTCCTACTGGCTTTCCGCCTTGTCTGTATTTAGCTAATTAGATTGGCTCTTTGCCTTTGGTTTATCAACATGGAAAAATGTTGCCAATTCTTCCAGGTCCACCGCAGAGCCAGAGCACTTGACATTCGTTATTTGTGTATCATATTATGCAGCCAGAACAACTGGGTAATTTTATGGAGGAATATCAGAGGTTAAATAGCAAATATTATTCCATTTATCATTTGCGGCAAGAGAAGAGAGTATGGTGTTCTGCAAATGTAGAGAATTCTGTCATTTTAATGCTGTTACACAAGTACTTTTTCAACAGAAAACACTATTTAGGCATTAGTCAAGGTGTTCCCATCAAAGAACTGCAAGATTTTATTATTCTACCTATGTGCATGAATATAATGTGCCTCCCTCACGACACTATCAATTTCAAACTCAAGCAACAAGCTGAACGATTACGTACGGTATTGTTGAAGAATTGTCTTTTATCATCAAGCCAACTGGAACATCTTTTCTTTTCATCTTCAGAGAATTTCAGAACTCTCCACTCAAACAATATTGTGCGTTTGGCATCTCTGTATTCCTCAATGGTGGAACCAGTTAGATGCCAGTTAGAAAGCCTGCTGCACAAAGATGATTTGACATCAAACCATGTTTGAAGTGTTGGAACAAAAAAACTTTCTAAGCTTGTCAACTGTCAGCGTAACTTCAGTGTGACACCAGCAGGAAATAGTGGTTGCAATATTTTCCTCACTGAGTTAATGAAACAAGTAAATCTTTGAGAAAATATACACTGAAAAAAAAACACTGTACATTATAGATTAGCTGGTTTTATTCAAGTTAAAACTTATTCAAATATTATTTAAAATTGCAGAATCAACCTTAATACATTAATATTTACCAAAACTATTTTACATGGGTTAAATCAGGTAGAAATATCAATTCAAAGTAGCAATTGCACTGCAAAAGCATATTTCCCTAAATATCATGAATTATTCATTTATAAATATAGGTTTTTGAGGAGTCACACCACAGGACATTTTACTTAACCTTGCTTTGTCCTAAAAAGGTCAAGTTATTTGATTTTAGAAGACTTACTGAGCCATGGTGGTTTAGATTGCTTTTATGTTTTGTTTTTCTGCATTATCAGTGCACATGACTTTGATTAATATTTTTATTTATTTATTAGAAAAAATAAAAACAAAAGTTTATGCTACCTAATCATTTACTACTTAAAACTTTCATTCTTTTAACTATAGGCTTTTTTTTCATTACGATATCAGAACAGTTGTTTCACCCTGATATTTCACACACCCCCCCCCCCCCCCCCCCCCACCCCCAGTTATTGTCCTGTTTATCATCTTCAAGCCTGATTATTCTGGGGAAGAAATACAAATACAAATCTTACACAGAGCCATTGTGGCCTGATTGGCCATAACGTTTGTAATGCAAGAGATTCACAGCCAAAGGGCCAAAAACAATTAGCAGTCCTAAACTTTGTCTCATTACAGAGGTATATAATATATTGCACCACACGGATTCAGTGCACTAAAGCACAGAAATATATTCTTTTATGTGACCCTATTCTCATTTTTAAAATTCACATTCATTATTCAAATAATAAAAAAACAACAGATTAAATGAAATGAAGAGAATTTTTTTAAAGGCAGTAGACAACATCAAGCTAAATAAATTTGCTCTTTGTTGTATTGTGTCTCAGTATTGTTGTGTTAAAGCCGGTGTTGTGTGTTTAGCTCATTCCCAAGTTAACTTTCAGCCTGTTTGTCAGTTCACACGTTTCTCCAAAAAGATAATATTCTGCCTTTACCCGTCTGGATCATGGAAACATTCAATGTCATAAGCACACCTGCATTAGCATAATATCACCTCCAGAGCCTGGATCCTCCTGCCCTATATGGAGGACTGGGCAGTGTGCAGTCGACTCTAAAAGCTGATTATCTGCACTTTTCAGAGGTGATGTTTGGTGATTCCCATGAGACTTCATTAAAAGCACATTGGTAATTACCTCACCAGACACCATTCAGGCCACATGCATTACCCAGAGTCCACATACACACCAGCCCTGAGTGCCGTAATTAACTCGTGAGTTTAGACTCTCTCTGCGCTGAGCTCTTTGATTTAAGCCCTATGACTCATGACCTGAATCCAAAAATGGCTGCTTTATTTAGCAAATCTGCAGTCATACTTTTTATCGCTAGCCCGTTTCCTAGAAGGACAACTGGATAAGGTAGAGAGAAGTAAGATAAAATCTGAATATTTTTCTTTTGATGAATGTGTTTACAGCTGAGGTGGATGTTATTTTCATCTCTTTTTTTATTGTTATTTTCATCTTTTTTCATCTTTTTTTATACAAATATTAGAACGTGAGAGAACCAGTACTTTGTTTTCTTTTGCACCTGAAAATTTATATCGTCATACACAGACACATAAAATCTTATTGATATAACCCTTATCTATCTATCTATCTATCTATCTATCTATCTATCTATCTATCTATCTATCTATCTATCTATCTATCTATCTACTTATTTTAATTAAAGTACAATTATTTCCAATTCATTAAGGTTGTTAGTTTTGGTTTGATAATGCTTCCTAGTGTGAATATATGAAATCCATTTTTAATCATTTGGATGACTGCAAGCAAAGGAGGAGGGTGAAATCATTTATTTCACCCCACGACCACTCTAGTTTGCATTACAGTTATGTCTCCCTGTCTTAAAGGGACATTTTACCCCCCCAAAAAAAAAAAAAAAATTAATAATTACGTCACTCACTCTGATGCTGTTTCAAAACTGCATGACTTTCATTCTTTTGTGGAACAAAAGATATTTTGAAGTAGCAGTGGATAAAGCAGTGGAAGTCAATAAGGTCTAGTCTTGTACTTTTCAAAATATCTTCTATGTTTCACGGGAAAAAAGAAAAAAGAAATACAGATCTGGAACAACATTTTTGGGTGAACTGTTCCTTTAATGCATGTTCTTTGCAGCAAGGTAATCCAAAGGAAAAATGTTTGTTTTAATACGTTATTTTAATATTATTTATTAAAATTTTGGAATTTAAAAAATATTTTCAGTTTTCAATTTAAGCTTAGCTAGTAATTCTGTGTGCTTTTGTCATTTGTATTAGTTTTTCATTTCTTAGCTTTAATTAATTTAAATTTATTTTTATTTCAGTTTTAGTCATTTTAGTTTTAAAAATGTTTTCATCTAATATTTATTTTTATTTTATTCCAGCTTTCATTGAAATTATTTTTAGTAGTTCTAGTTTTGTTTAACAATAACAACACTGCTTGTAATCCGTATGCCTAAAATATGTGGATAAATCAGGGGCACGTTCAGGTTCACACCGGTGTCCAACGTTTTGCTCCGGTTTCCAAGTTGAACGACATGTTTCCTGGAAACGGTGTGCAACGGGTTTGAGATACTTTTCTCTTGTTTGGTGGGTGTGTCAGAAATGTCAGCCCAATCAGCAGCAATGTGTATATAAACCACACGGTATTAAAGAGACAGATCACACTATAGGTCCAAGTTAAGTCATTAATATGTGTCCGCTGCAGCTTGGTATACACAACAATTGAAGATATTAGAAGACATGTGTGTCGTAAGAGTTTTATAGTAACGTAGCATATCAACATGATGATGATGAATTTGTAAGTAAATGTAATTAACATCTAAATAAATTCACAAGAGCAAGTATATTGTTTGCACATGTTTATTTACATTAAAGGCAAAATAACTGAAATAATAAGAGCACAAGTATAGATCTAGAACGTCTTTAAGTCTGTCTAAATATATAATAATTGCAATGTCTTCTGGTCCATATCCTTTCCTCAGGAAGGTGTGCTAGACACTGATTAATGTAACATAAAAATACTATACATATATATTTTGCTATTGTATTGTGGAGTGACACTTTCATAAACTTTTCTATGCTCCTCAGATTATATAATGGTAAATATTAAAATATCATAGCACAACAGCAGTGATCAGTAATAATGATAAGCCTAATACTCACAATAAAAATAATAAGGTCATATAGATCATAACACAGTCTCGGAGATAAGAAGTGGATTATCCTTCACCTGAAATCTCTTTTCATCCTGAAATGCGAGGCAAATGTTGGATCACAATAATTAGGAACCACAGTTTCCACAAATCCCTTCACTCGATTGGGATGTTCTCTTATTCTGGATGGCAAGGGCAGTGACTGTAACATCGAGTGTATTCTGCATTAAACACGTATTTATACCGATTTCACCAGGCTCCAAAAATTATTCAAAAAGAACACACAGAGTGGCCTTCTCAGCTTCCATAGTTGCAACTCTTGTGTCATCAGAACGACCACCGCTTCCGTTTAATAAACGTTTTGCACCGTTTTTTCGGGGCTGAACGTTGCCCTGTTGTTCCCCTTCGGGAACTCGTGCTGCGTCGGAAACGCTTTGGGAACGCCCCTGTGTTCCCACGCTCTGAAACGTGTGTAATCAGTCCAACGGAATGGCGAAACGTCACGGGCGGGAAGACGTAGAGACCAGAGAGCTTAAAAGCGCATCCGGAACAAGCAACATCAGCTTCTGTGTTTTCAGCAAGCGCTCACCTCTCATGGAGAGCTACAGACAACACTTTAGACCGTGTGTTCTCCCTGCCCGCGCTAACTTTACGGGTGTGAATACACGCGGCCATTGTGTTGTTTGTTTGGGAGCGTGCTCCCGCAAGCGCTCCCCTCCCGACGGGCACACTTCGAGGAGTGTGTCCGCGTTTGCAGTCTTGGCGGTTCCTGTCCCGCTGTTGCTGAGACACGGCGGTGACTGGGTTAGCGGGAATCGCATTTATCTAAACGCGCTCTCTCTGGGTTCGGAAGCCCGCGGTGTGGTCTCTTCCCCTTTTGAGTGAGAGCTCTGTGCTGCAGCTATCTTCCTGCGAGGAGGTTGGTGTTGTTAGCATTATTGTGAATGAGATTGAGTACTCGCCATCTCAGTCTTTTGCATATAAAAGCATACTACAATTTTGATTGCTCGTTTCTCCCTGCCCTCGCTATAATAAGGGGTGGGGATTCACACGATTTATGTGTGGTTTGTTTTGGAGCGGAGCACGCACAGTCAGCTCTTGAGGGGCCTACCTGTGTTCTTTCATATTAACCCTAAGTGTACCAGTGAAATGCATTACCTTAGATGTTTAGCTCTGCTCCAGCTGGCGTTTATTCATGAGGGAAGAAAGTTTTATGCAATGTAGAAAAGAGTGGCTTGCACATTGCCGAGGCAACGCGTTCATTACGGGTCTGAAGCAAAATAATGCTGCGGGAAGTTCTTTCTCTCTCTTTCTCCAAACACGTGCAAACCTATAATGCGTTTGCAGGCTGTTATTCGCCATTCTTTTATATTGCATAATATATTATAATCAACCAACCATGTTCCAGCTCCTCATTCAGGGAACGCCACTTCTCGCACTCCCCAGAGGTTTAGAGTCAGAGTGGCGCTCCCGGGCTGAAGGCTTCCAGCAAGAGTCGGATCTGCGCCCCCTCTGAGGAAGAGCGGTGTACACCTCATTACATGATGCCCGTCTCTCCTCAGCACCCTCAGGAGCTCGTTCTGCCAACACTGCCGGTGTTTCAGGGCGCAGCGGTTTCCCGCGAGCGCTTCTCTCAGTCTCCGCCCGGAAACGTAGCGGTACTGGGAGGCTCGTTACCTCTTCGGAGGTCTCTAGAGTAGCTAGATCGGCTGTCCCCCGCTTCAGGGCACCGAGCTAGCAGCTCTAAGTATACCAGAGGCCAGTCTCGAGAGACTGGTTCCCTTAGTAGGTCACCTGGCGGTGTGGGAGCCCCTGCCAAGTGTTTCTCGTTGGGTCCTGCCTAGCAGGCTCTGGTTCTAACAGTTTAGTCTTCCTGGGAGATGACACAGGTCTGAGGACCATTGTTTCAATAGAAGGCTTCAGTAAGAGAGTCCGAATGCTTGTGGCTTAGGTCTTCGGGACTACGCGATTGATGTTCAGGTCGTTCTCTTCGAGCAGGTCGTGTCTCAGACCAGGTCAGAGGACTGGTTTGTTACGATCGATCTAAAAGACGCATACTTCCCATCTCCATCCTTCCCCATCACAGGAAGTTCCTGAGGTTTGCTTTGGGGGCAAAGCGTACCAATATCAGGTTCTTCCCTTCGGCCTTGCACTCTCACCCCGCACTTTCACGGAGTGTGTGGATGCTGCGCTGACCCCAGGGCATCCGCATACTCAACCACATCGATGGCGGTTCAGCATCGAGATGTCGTTCTCGCTCGCACGAAAGAGCTGGGGTTAAGACTTAACGCCAGAAAAGTGTGCTTTCTCCAGTACAGAGAACCACTTAGCTAGGCGTGGTGTGGGTTTCGACCACGATGCAGGCACGAATGTCCCCTGCTCGGATCAAGTCAATCCTCACGGCAGTCAAGAGAGTGAGAGAAGGCCAGTCACTCACTGTCAAGCAGTTTCAGAAACTGTTGGGTCTGATGACCTCACAATGTTCCCTCTGGTTCTCTCTGACTCATCCAGCTCCACTGGGGCTGGATACCATGGTACAGATGTGGCCGAGGCTTCGTCTCTACGCCTTCCCCCCAATTGCTCTGCTCCCGGGAGTTCTGGAGAGAGTTCGCCAGGACGGGGTTCGTCTCTTGTTAGTAGCCCCGTACTGGCCAGGCCGTCCATGGTTTGCGGACGGAAGACTCTCCGGAGAAGTATGGTACCGCTCCAGACTCTCAGGTGCATCTGTCTTAGCTGTGCTCATCATGATTTCACACTAGACAGTTATTTATTTGTCAGTATGGTGGCATGGGCATTCTCATTCCCAAAGCGTTTTTGACGCAGCGTCTCGTTCCCTCAGGGAATCATGGTTACATACGTAACCTGGGACGTTCTTCTTAGTAAAGATCTGAAATGAATGTTAGGCTAGCACGGAATCTTTTTATAACATATTGTCACTTGCCTTGAATTGACCTTGACTATTTTCATCCTCAGTTTTTTCCCCATCCTTCCTTTTCTGTGTGTGTATTGAGCTGACACTGAAGGTCAGTGTTTGTGGTATATGTGAGCACAGAGCAAGGTGAAGCGCTTCCACTAACAGCATTCATATTCATTTGCCTTTGTCAGGCACTAATAAGCTAGCGCTGATGCTACGAGGAAGCTCTACGCCACCCACTGATGAGGATTGATTTACCCCTGAATCATCACATCAACCCTCACATACATTACAGATGGGCGTAATATCATACTTCACCCCTCGATATTTCATGAAGAGGTTATAAAGCCTCTCCACTCGTGTTTTATAGAGCACTTATTAAATCAAGAGAGCTGCCACAGAGATACACAACCTCAGAAGTCATTAATAGGCAAAGAACCGATAGTTCATATATGGGATAAGGGGGAATTTGTTGCTAATAGTAAACAGTATGTCTAAATGTGTATTTGTATGCAAATTAGCCCTATGTCCAGGTATTCAGCAGGATATTATATTGCAGTTATATCTTTTTTGTTAATACAGTTGTGAAGGGTCCAAACTTTTTGCCACAACAGTTCATGGTTATATTTAACTAAAACCCCAAAACTATAAACTTTTTTGAAATTGAAATAAACTAATTAATTGAAATAAAGCTGATATCGAATATGAGTAGATTAATATTATTATTATTATTATGTTTGTGTCATTATAATGGGTTTTAAAGATTTAGTTTTTCTTCCATATTAGTGACGGATCACTGTGTCACTTGTAGCATCAAATATGAGATTTGACTGAGAAATTGCTCACTATTAAGAGCTCACTATTAAATCAGATGTTCATTGATTGTTCGATTATTGACTCTTTCTTCAGCTTATATCTGTTATGCCAGTTGGTGGCAACATGTTAAAGTGATATTGTGTGCTACGAGAGAGTCACTGAATCACTTACTCAAACTGAGTCATTCATGACTGAATCGTTCAGAATTTGCATGTCGACAAATCTGCTAAAAGTAAATCTATAAAGAGTGTTTAAGTATTTTCTTACAAAGCAGACCTTTATTTTCTTCTATTTTGTCAACTGCTGGGCATTTTTAGACAACATTAGCTAAAGGCATAGTTTGCTGTGAACTATCACTGCAGATCAGTGAGTTGAATCTGAACATAAATGAATCATTCACACTGCTTTTGTGAACTGAACCAGAAGGTTCATTGAGAAGATTCAAAAGAATGATTCTTAAATTTTCTCATGAACACTCCAAGAAGAGCAAGGGCTGTGTTTTCAGTGAACAAATACCTACTGTACTTCAGTCAAGTTCATAAGAACTATGTTTATGACCCTTTTATGGTAATTTTGAAGCTTGAAAGCCTCAGTCCATATTCATTGTAATTGCCTGGAAAAGAATGAACCATTTATGTTTTTGTAAGAAGTCGTATGAGTTTGATATAAAGCGAGAATGAGTACATGAAGACAGAATGATCATTTCAGCTGAGCTTTCCCTTTAAATCAAGTTTATTCAGAAACCAAATTTCCTAGGTCTTCATAAGCTACCAGCCACTGGCAAGAAACTTGATTTACTCGCCAAACCAATTCTTACACCCATTTAACGCTTAGCGAATGTTATTTTGGACCCTGCCAGTGTGCTAGTGTGTGGTGAGGAATCTCTTACAGTTAATTTGAAAAGTGCAAGCAGAGGCCTTGCACCAAAGTTGCTTCATTAAACGAATGCATTGTTAATTAATGCTAACATGGGGGATTGAATAGGCCACGCTCAATGTCTCTGGATGTGACATACTTTACTCCATTGTTGTGTTGTCATCAGTCAGTGTGTAATTTTCTGTGGTAATGCCAACAGTCTCAGTTGATCATGATAAGCTGAGAGATACAGAAAATGAGAGAGTGAAATGAAGATAATGTATGAGGAAAATCTGATAAGCTTGTTTGATAAGCTAATAGCTTGTTTAATCTGGGCTACGTATCGTAAGTAAGACTAATAGAGCTGCACTTTCCAGTCTGTTCCTTCACTACAAGACAACTCTGCATCTAGGAAAGATGAAAAAGTGGCCAGATTCACTGATGGAAACAGTGTGCAGGCTGAGCGTGCTGTTGCTCCAGTTGCTGCTAATTTTGAAAGCCAGTCTAGACTGAAAAGAGACCAGCTGGCAACTTTGAAATGGTTTATGAATGAAAAAGACTAGCTGCTGCTGTTTCCCTCTGGCTGTAAGAAGAGTTTGATGTAGCAGGTGGTGCTCTTGATTCTGCAGGAACAGTAGCTGATAAATCTCCTGTCATTTCACGATGGCTAAAATTACAGAGACAACAGCACCCCTCAAAATTGATCCAATATGTAACCCAGATCACCTCTTTTACTCTGTGCAGCCTGGGATTAATTGGACAGGAAAGACTTGGTCAGTGCAACATAATGCAATCCATTTTAAGAAAGAATCATATAGCTCACTCTTGTTGAAATGATACATTTTAAACCTTAATCTTGGGATGTAGGTTTATGTAGCAATTTATATATAATGCATCAGTAAAAGGTATGTTGGAATGGGGTTTGGGATCAATTGTGCATTCTCACTGATGCATCGCATTATAATGTTCTTGTAATATAAATGATTATCCATGTTATTGTTTAAACAACATGAAGAATTAATTAACGTGACTTTCAGCACAGCTAATACATTTTTTATATTGTGAGTCTAACAGCCATGATGCATGTGTTTATTTAATCGTTATACAACAATTAGTTACGCTCCACTAATTTGATTGTACAAATAGTGTTCTAACAGTGCTCATATTTTGTGTGCTAGCATTACAGCATTTCATGATTTCTATGAATGTTTAAATATAAATAACATATCCTCCTCCTACAGTCTGGCACACAGTGTTCATGTGAAACACTTCTGGATTATTAGCATTCTACTGAGGGATGTCCCCACAAGTAGGCCTATAGTGGACATTTTCTGGTCCCCATGAGGAAAACAGTTGATAAATCATACAGAATTAAGTTTTTTAAAATCTGAAAATGCATAAAGTTTCGCGTGAGTGTAGGGTTGAGCAATATACCAGTAGACACGATTAACCAGTAGAAATTTGTCAGCGGGTAGAGATTTCTGACTATCATCTCTGTCGCAGTTACTACACAGTCACGAAAATTATCGTTTGCGTGTGTTTTTAAGCATTGCAATTTGCAATCAGCAGCAAAAGAGAACTCATTTCGCTTTAATACACTGTCTGACTGCTGTCAGAACTTAAACACAGTAATTTAAATGTTCAAAACAGTAATTTAAATGTTCTTAAATGAAAGCAAACATGAGAAAGAAACATTATATTGGATCTTGGCAGCTCTTAAAGTGACAGCAGTCTAATATTCCTTCTCTCTGCCATTCATGTTAATCAAACAACAAAAGAGAGACAAATCTCTCACTGCTCTTGAATAAATCACTTTTGTAATTGTAATAAGAAGAAATATATATGTAATTGACACAGTGAAGAATATGCAGTTTTTATATACAATTTCTTATTTTTTTTTTCTACTGTAGTTTCTTTTCTATTGCTTGTAATTAGTGTCTTATCCGTATTTAATCATTAACTGTCTTTAATGAACTTGTTTTTTTGAGGCTAGTATTAGTTTTTTATTTTAGGTTTTTTTATATTGATACTGGTGGCAAGAGTTATGCATTTTTTATGGTATCAAACATTTTGATATCATAATGATCTTATTTAAATCAGAAATAACTATATTGTGATATTATTATTATTATCATTATTATTATTATTTAGTCATTTAGCAGACACTTTTATCCAAAGCGACTTACAAATGAGAACAACAGAAGCAATCAATTGTAGTATTAAAATAACTAAAAACAGATCCAAAACTAAAAGCTAAAACTTTATAAATACTACCTATACACATTTTAAAAATAAATTAAATAAAAATGACAAATGCATACAACAACAAAAAAATTGTTTAATTGAAAAAAAAGCTAAAAACATTTAAAAATATTAAAGAACAAAAGGTATGAGTATAATAATGATTCTAACATAACACTAAGCCAAACACCAAAAAACTATATATATGTATATGTAAAACCACACACACACACACACATACATACATACATACATACATACATATATATATATATATATATATACATACACATTCATAAATTCAATATATTGTGACGAGTCGGCTGCCTCCCCCCTGTCCATCATCACCACCCCGTCCCATATTCGCCGCCCTTCACCAGGCTCCCGACAGGAGTGGGTGTGTGAGAGAGGAGGGTCGCTGAAACAGCCAGGGCTGGCGGCGTGTGATGAGGCGCACCTGACGTGAATAGAGCCTCATCACCGCCGCCGTTAAATGCCGAACGCGCCTCTCCTCGGGAGACCGGTCTCTCCCCCGTGCATGCACGCTGGTGTCCTCGTGGGTCCAGGAAGGGAGCGTCGAGGAGGACTGCCGCACCCGTTAGGCGGCTGACGGGCCAGGATGCCGGGCCGCCGAATCCCCCAGAAGCGCCGGGATGCCCGAAGATGGACGAAGCCGCGCAAGAGACGCCGCCGCCACTCGCTCCCGGCCCCGAGAGGGGAGCGCGTGCGGCCACCGGACTCCGCCCCTTCCCTCCTGAACACTGCCCTCCTGCACAGCCCCGCAGCACGACGAGGACACCAGATCCCTGTTTATTTTGGCCACTTTTCCCCCTTTGGACACTTTATTTTAATATATTGTTTAATAAAAACCTCTCCGAGGCTTGACGCCACGCCCACTGTGTCTGTCGTTGGCTCCTCCCGCCACAATATATATATAATTTAATTTCCATTTAGTTTGTTGTAATATTAAAATAAGTATTAAAATAACTCAAATTAAATAAAACTAAAACTTAATAGAAGACCTAATCAATTCAGACATTATTTAACTAAAATTAAAATAGATAACAAATACAAATCACGACAGTATAGTTTATTAGTAATCCTAAGAAATAACACTACCAAACACATGCTAAAAACACCAACTTACTTACACATAGTAAGAAATGGTTAAAAAAAACAGAAACAGAAGAGAAACAAGTACTAGTAGGAAAGAGGAGAAATAAAAAGTGATACTTATATCCTCTGCCGGTGTCTCTGCCTGGTTGAGTTGCATGGTAGAGTCGATGGTCTTTACACTCCTTGGTCTTCACATGAGGAGGCCTTCACACGACAACTGCCGCGACCGCTGCCACGGTAAACTAAGCTTTTTTATACCCATCTAACAAAATACTAATTGAATTTAGCTGGACACACTTTCCTTATTTTCCCACAACAAATGGCCAAGCAAGCATCGACACTGACAAGATACGTGAGACAGAACGAGACCAAACACGGTATCAGCACATCTCCACACAGTATATCGTTACCGTGAAAAAATAATTACATCAGGAGTATTTAGAAAAGCATCTGTGTGCATTTGTTTGTCCATGTTCAACAAAGCCCTGGATAAACAGGCTTATAAATCATGCATGTATTTGTTTCATGAAGTTTTTGCGACGACTGATGTCTTGTTGAAGATAACTCGCAGGACAGGAGTTTAGTTTGACAGACGACCTTTTTCAAACAGTCGTGCACAGCTGTGTGAGGTGCCTCTTCACAGCAGTAAATGAAAGATAAATGTCAAATGACAACAAGGTATACAAGTATACAAACACAAGTTGACTCCCAAATATACTAAAAGGGAAGTCTGCAATTCATGTCCTGCTAGCACTAACACAAGGACAAGCTGACTGACAAGGAAATTATGATTTTTTTCAAACAGGTTATGGGTTAGATTTAGTTTTAGGGTTAAATTCACCTTTCACATCTCATGATACAACAAATATATAAACACTCCAAGAATCTGTACAGAAACAGCCCACATATGCCTGTATGGTAGCATTATTTATCCCTTTTCCAATTGAGTTGAAAGATTGCTTATGACCAGGCTTTTTGAGCTGGATATGAATTTATGCATGCAGAGCACTGTATAACCTCCTGTAATCATAAATTACAACTTGATCTGATATTGAGATGTATGGCCACTTCTGACTTGGAGACCTCCATGAGCTGCAGACATTATTTTGAACTGGAAACAGTTTGAATGCTAATACACCTTCCTACCTTTCTGAATTAATTTGCCCCTATGTCCCTGCCCGTACTTTGAGATCTACCTCTGATAATTTGAATGCAGTACCCAAATTCCGGCTACCTAGTGTGGGTGGTAGGGCTTTCTGCGTTTCTGCTGCCAAGTTCTGGAATAAACTACCACAAGGTCTCTGTGTTATCTCCTCACTCCAGACCTTTAAAACTGCCCTCAAAACTCACTTATTTACAACGTTTTATTAATTGATTACTTGCCTTAATTTTCTGCTTTGTTTGTTTTGTAACTTATCTGTATATTGCATATTATTGCATCTATGTCTGCTGCTTGGTTGTTCATGTTGTATACTATTTGTGTACACTTGTCTTTTGTTTTTTTCTGTGTTCTTGTTTCTATTTACCTTATGTAAAGTGTGCTTGGGCTCTATATAAATAAAATGTATTGTTATTATTATTATAGATTGATAGCTAGATAGATAGTTATAGCACAAAATAAACATGAATGAACATTAGAAGGTATGTTGTTTAAACCGCGAAAAGATGTCAATACACACACCATTTTTTAAGTATACCGACTATAATCTACTCTCCTGTCTGGTTTGTTTGTCAGACAAAAATGGTAGATTCGGTGTTATGATTGGTTAGATCTCCTGTCAATCAAGTGAAGGGTTAATGATTCAATGATTCACTTTTTGTTACTCCATGAATCAATGTTTTCAAATTTCTCATACAGACAGTAACTAGTTTAGTTTCTGAATGAGTCATGTGAATGAATGAATCAGTAAACTGACGATGAGGATGAACATGAAATTACACAATGTATATGATACAAGTATGTACAATTACCTATTATATCACTGTGTGTGCTATTTTGAATGCATTGTAAAAAGGAAACATTTCCAAGGACTTCTCCAGCCAGGGACAGTCCCCGTTTATTGGCGGCTTGTCCTTGATGCGGCAGTCCTTGGAGATGTCTCAGGAAAACATCTCCTATTGTATGTGTGTATGTTTGAACGAGAGAGAAAAAGAGAAATACTTTGTTACTATGAAGTTCTGTGTGTGCTTTTGTGTGTGTGTGTGTGTGTGTGTGTGTGTATGTGTGTGTGTGTGTGTGTGTGTGTGTGTGTGTGTGTGTGTGTTGATGTTTCTAAGGGGCATGCAGTCAACTGTATCTGTAGATGTTATGGCACAGGATTTTTGATTGACACCCCTAACAAAGGTGAACAGCTGAGTTGCAGGTCTCAGCTCAACCTTATGTGTGTGTGAGAGAAAATGTTCTCTCCGTCTTCTTTTAAATTCCATCTTCATCTCCGCATCCTCCTCCTACAGTCTGGCACACAGTGTTCATGTAAAACACTTCTGGATTACTTTAGCATTCTAATGAGGGATGTGTACCTGTCTGCCATGTTCCAGAGGGATTACATAAACCTCTCAATTAGGCATATGCAAGGCCTTTTTTATCTTCAAGCATCCCAGCCCAAGATTGCATCTCACATATTTTCACTGTCTGGGTCATCAGAATAATGTACCACAAAACTGTGATCTCAGACAGGTAGACTGCTGCATCCAAATGGCTGGCGGTTGGAAGTAATGTCACTGGTTTAATACAGCATGTGCCCGATACCGTTTAGCGTCACTCCATAAACACTGAAAGTGATGTCACTGCAGGGTTCATGATGCTTATCACTGCTTGCCTGCTGTTCACTGTGAGAGCTGAGGTTTAATGACACAATCAGGAGATTTACATTTTATGCATTTGCTTTTATCCGAAGCAAATTACAACACATTCGGCTTTAGTCTTTTGTAGTTTGTTTTGTTTGTGTTTTTGTTGTCATTTAGAGGGGTTTCATTTTCCGAAATAGGTTATACCACAATAATAGACCGCTGTGAAAAAATTGCAGGCTCCACAAAGAGTTGCACAGAAAACACCGGAAAAATAACAGAAAATGTGATCAAAATTGCTGCCTGTCCAAAAATACCACCGGTACTCAGTCACTGAAGGTGTGTGTGCCATTGTGACTGATTCAAAATACATATATAATTGATTTATTTATTTTCCTTAGGCACTGAACCCAAGTGTTGCTAGCACCTTTAAGAACCAAAAAATAGCTTGATGATACTTAATCGCTTGTGACACGCATACGCTTATGATGTCATGTTGTTTTGTTGTTTAAAAAAAATGTAAATGTGGAAATAAGATGTTGCCACAAGCTTTAATTTTTATCTCTGGTTGCCTTCTATTTAGAGTATGTTATATATTATGTATATTATTTCCTGTTCATACTATACTGTGGCATACTCTATAGAATGTTGTACATTTTAACCAAGTAATTAAAGGCAAAGCATTTTTATCTCATTAGACCTACAAGATTATATGATCTGTAACAACCCATTATTTCCTTTACTCCATTATTCGCAGCATGAATCATAAATATATCTTTCAGGTGTAAATCAAGCTGGTGTCACTTACATTTAAGTCCTTTGACACTCCACATGCTTGTTTTTGTCTTGAAGAGTCACCTTTAACAGGTATTAACCAGGTCATTGCATGGCGCCTGACAGCTTAACGATGGTGAAGTTATGACCTGCTGATAGTGACATATATCTCCACCCCAGTGGATAAGACTGAAAGATGAAATATTGGAAGAATAAAACAGGAGGGGGTTTGAAAAATGTGAAAAAAGTGGGAGGCAGATAGACAGAGATGATTAAGATAAAAAAATGTTACAGAAAGAAAACATTTTTTGTGAAGCAAAAAGAAACACTTCAGTTAATCCCTGCTGAAAAGACCTGGTTAAGAATAGACTAAGCAGGATGGTTTATACTGGTTGCTGCTTTGGCGTTGATGTAGTCTAGCAGATGAACCAAAACAAGCAACAGTGATGTTGTATTCATACCAAAAGCACGACTGCAAATGTGATATTCTATACAGCAGTTCAACAAACAAAAAGTTAATGTTCAGTAACTTATATTTTAGCCACATTTTGACAGTTAATATGTTTATTTTTGCTCCACCAAAGAAAATATTTTCATGCCCCAGCAGATCAAACTACTTTGTGTTTACATGAAACATGTTAAGTGGTGTTTAGACTCACTTATTCACTTTCTTACTTTATGAATCCAAATCAGTTGAATAAATGATTTAATGACTCGCTTATACAGACTAGTTTTGTTTCGTTTTTGAGTCGGTTGAATGAATCAGTTGAATGAATGAGTCACTCATAAAACAGTTATTTGCCTCTACTATATATCAATGTGTGTAGAATGCGCAAATGCAGAAAAGCAAAGCATTTTAGACGGAACCTGTTTTGCATTTAAAATGCGAGATAGCCTACATGACATAAAAACGCAAGGTCTAGAGACACGTTTCTTATTCTTCTTTTTAAGTTAAACTTTATTTTAACTTAAGCACAGCAGAGATTCTGCAAAGGACGCGAGTGCAATGTCAAACTAATCCGTATGGCACGTTTACCTAGAAAAACAATGGAAATAAACCGGAAATAGCCACTCTGTTGTATATATATAAGTTAATATATTGATGCTGTGAATTGCTAAACTTTACCTACGTACAAAAAGGTACAAACCTTAGGAATCTGTGTTTACAGAAAAATAGTACAACACTGGATCATATCCCAAAATGCAATCCACAGCAGAAGTATTTTTCACTGTTCTCCAGCTTTCCTGTAACCCATATAGCGAAAGCAGATGTAATTTGTGTAGCCAGGTTCTATAGAGACGCTGAAAAGATCCTCCACTGACACATCTTCATGTATCACTGTCTCCAACTGAGCACTGCTGGGAGCCTTTGCCACTCACAAGAGCCTCTGGGAAATCAGCTTCCGCCGTACAAGGGATTGTCTCTCATCCCAGTTTGCTGTCTGATATCCAAAAAAAAAAAAGTTTGGGGAATTTCTGGACGCTGCTCGACTCCATTTCTGTGTGATATTGTCTATTATAATACATTTGTGTTTGTCTCAATGCAGATGCAGAGCGGTTCAGTCTAGATTCAATGCTAAACTGATAATTTGTGCTTTTAAACAATTTTATAATTATGCTTATCTGAAAATGTAACAAAAAATCAATAATTGAATTAACTCTAATGGTGTAAGAAATAGAATAGAAAGCTGGACTTTTTTTGAATCGGAGCTCCTGTCTATCTGGAGCGGGCTTGTGCTGAGAGTACTTAGAGATACAAGCATGGGGACACTTAGGGTATACCTCACCTAATCATGTATCCTAGCAACCATGTGAATTTTCTAGACCTCCCTGGATATATCTCAACAAATGAATGAGCTTTATGGGAATGTGTGTGTGAGTTTGTGTCTGCGGATCAGATATAATCTGCATCATTTGGCTATTTGTGGCCAGCGATAGATAGATAAAAAGACTCTGTGCATCTAATTATTTATATTTGACGAATGTTTATGTCTGATTGCAATGCCCTGTCGACATTCTGCTCAGAGCAATTAGAGTTGTGCATGTAACAAAAACTGACATCAGGCAGACAGACTATATTATGAGACTGAATTTATTTTAGAAAATGAAATTAGAAAAACAAATATTTGGGGTTGACAAGATGTTCTAGATATTTCCAGACCCCATTCGGATCTATGACTAAAGGCTGGAATACGCTACACAACTTTTCACGTCGGAACACGTTTAAAACAATAGGCAAAACACACTTACTGACTTTTTAAATGATAGAAAAAAACAGAGCATTCCCACACAAGACATTTAAAATCATTCCGAACACAACAAACTCACACAGAAACCTGCATGATACATGACAAATGAAAACAATGTGTTCTAAAATCAGCTAAAAATATTGAGCATATTCAATATCTTCCGACTGGATGGAATCATAGTCTGAAGTTAAAAACAGAGTCTGTGCCTATCATACATTATGCAGTTTTCTGTGAATTCTGTCAACTCATATTTTGAAAATGGCTCTGACTTTCTGCAGCAAGCGTCAACTCATCCAGACTGTAAATCTGGGCAAAATTTGTGTCCTATGTTCCAGAATAATTCACCCTAAAATGAAAATTTGCTGAAAATTGACACCTTCGGGCCATACAAAATATGGATGAGTTAGTTTCTTCATCAGAACATATTTGGAGACATTTACCATTACATCGCTTGCTCACCAATTGATTCTCTGCAGTCAATGGGTGCCGTCAGAATGAGAGTTTAAACAACTGATGAAAGCATCGCAACAATTTGTAAATTTTCTGTGAAGTTTCATTTTTCGGTTAACTTTTCCTTCAACTGCAACGTGAGCAGTTTGGATATGAACTTTACAAAGGGGTTGAAGTTCATCCCATTATTAGCAGGTGCTTTTTATTCCTGCCATTTGAATATTTGGTTTTCATAAGGATGTAAATGACTCAGGGAGCCACGTTTTAGCTGTAGGGGCCACAGACCGGATGTGATTAATAGCGGAGGAACCATTTGCTCTATTAATAATCTTTTGAAGCGTATTCATAATGGATAATGGCTTTGTAATAGGTGGATATGAAGGGCTGACTGGCAGGAAGATAGTTCTGTTGTTCTGATGGATGAGTCTCTTGGTGCTAATAGAGGATTCTCTGGCACTGGAGGACTGTATCATACCTGCTTGAATGCTGAAACATTTGTTTTCTTTATTTTGTTAATGAATAACCAAAATATTGTGAGTGGTGTCTGCAGTACAAATGCTTTGGTGGGCCGCAGACAGAAGGAAGGAAAACAATGCAAATAATAAAATGCAACTAACAACATAATTATGCAGCCAAATCAGGCAAATTAGGCAATGAGGACAAGTTGCCTTAAATGACCTCATCTTTGAAAATCATGAACAAAACTATGGACCCAGACCACACGAAATACTGGCACATTTCCCATGTGATTAAACTTGTTTTGTGCCACTGTGTTTTATTGCAGTGAATTATTGGCTATTGAGAGCATGAAACCATAGAAAAGATTTACAGTAAACAATTACAGTAAACTACTGTTATTATTTATTTTGTTTTGTTTTTAGTTTTTCATGGTAATACTGGTAAAAAAAATTGCATGCATAAAATATTTATGCTACTGTATAGTCTGTATAGGTTTTCCAGTATCACTTTTATTCAGCAAGGATTCAATAAATTGATCAAAAGGGACAATAAAAAATGTATATTGTTACAAAATATTTCTACTTCAAATAAATGCCGTTCTTTTGACTTTTCTATTCAGCAGTGTATATTAATCAGAATTTGGTCATAATTCAATTATGTAAGTGTTGTTTACCTGATTGGTGTAATCAAGACAAATATTTAAGTTTCTAGAAATTAAGTGGCATATACTGTTCTGAACCTGCACTAATAAGAATTGTATAGCCTGTTAACATATGATGTACATGTAAACATTGTCACTGTTTCACAGCATCAGTTTTTCGAAAGACTATGTAAGGACAGAGTGGATATTTCTAGATCTGATGAAATAATGTCTGAAATACTTTTTTGAGGGTGCTGAAGTTTGAGAGCTCAGTTTATTTCTGCCTAGAATAGTCATAAATTGATGTTATTATAACACTTGGTGGTTGAAATGACCTTTAGGTTTATCCCAAACAACCTCTCAAATGTCCTCTCTCACCCTCCATTCCACTGCTTTACCCTTTCTTTCTTTGAATACTAATAAGTAAACAGCACGCCTTCTTCACACGAGGAAGAAAAATACTGCCCTCTCATCTTTACCCATGCTAGAGTCTTCTCTCTTTCAGACAGTAAAAACACAGGCTCCATCTATTTGAAGGCAGCTGCTGTGTAATTGGATTTGTTATTAGTTGAACTGTCAGTAAATTAAAAATTGATCTTGGGGAACGGATCTACGAAAAAAGGGAATACTGCCCACCATGAAGCTCACACTTGAGGGGCACTAGAAATAGTTAATGCTTAAAGGAATATTCTGAATCCGGTACAAGTTAAGCTCAATCGTCCACTTCTGTGGCATCGTGTTAATTTACCACAAAATCATTTAGACTCATTTTCTTTTCTTTTTTTAAAAAAAAGCAAGGTTACAGTAATGCACATGCAATGGAAGTGAATGCTATAAAATAAAACAGTTTACTAAACCTAAAAGAAAGTTATTTCCTACTAAGTGTACTGTAGTTCAAATCTATTAACATATTTACTGACATATTGCTCAAGACTGATATAAAATTATAATTAAACTTGAATTTGAAGTACTACTTGTGCACAATGCACATTTCTTAATTTTAAGCCTAAAATTTATTTTAATGTCACAATGTAAAATTTATTTTAATGTCACAATGACGATTGTATGATTTTTGAATAATATCGGTCTTCAAATGCAAGATATTTAAAGTGTACCTGAAGTATACTTGCAATTGTTCCACTTTAGCACAATCAAACACACTTCAGTATATCTTTAGTTTGACCGCACAATTCAAGTTCATTAAGCACAAAATTAGTTGTTCCAATTCAGCAGACATTAAGTATACCAGTTTAGTATACTAAAAGTACAGATTCAGGGTATTTTTATTAAGTACATAAATATGTAAATGTATTTGTAGTATACTTAGCATGAAATAAATGTATTTGAAATACATTTTAGTATATTTATTTTTCACCAGGGAATTCCAAAATAATATTTTGTATCTGTTACTTTTGATAATTCTATTATTTATTATCTTTTGTTGGACAGTCTAAATGTAGTGGCAAAAACCCAAACTGCACTGTAAAAAGATAACTTAAACAACTCACATATTTGCTTTTATACCTTTCCCGGTAATCATATTGTTACGGAAGCAGACTTCACACAAAGGGTTAGTAATAATAGGTAAGGTTTATTTACAGATGAGCAAACGATGGAGGCTGAATCGGTGACTATAGATAGCAGTGATGCTTAGAATGCAGAGATGAGTAAATCACTTGACTCTGTTGTCTTCACAGGAACTCATGGATAGCGGGAGAACCACACACCTCACTCTGGGCAGTACGGCTTCGAGGATGAAGAACCAGAATCCAGGACACGGATGAACACAACACTCGGAGAGTGCACAGGCAGGTAAGTGCACAGGCAGGTAAGTGCGATAGCATACAGTAGTCCACTTCATATGAACGAGACCAGACGTCTGAATGTAGTGAGGTGTGTGGTTTTATAGTGTGGCTTGATGATGTGCAGATTACGTGCAGGTGTGCTCATTAGAACTCGGGTGAAGGTGCTCGTTGTGATTGGCCGGCCTGAGAGCCTGGTCGATCTGTGACACATATATAATACACAAGTGCTGTTGATTGAGTTTAATTTGAACCTGGAATATTCCTGTAAATGCCAAATCTTTGAAGCAGTCTGTCAGCATGAACATCTGGAGATATGCACACAAACACAAGTACAAAAACACAGAGATTCACTGGCACTGGTGCCAGGAGGGTCACTTCTCTTTCAAATGGCAGTTGCTGTGTCTCCAACCCGTGTTGGTAAATTCATTACACCACATGTGCACAGATTACCTACTAATTAGTATCTTGCTTATCACCTGCCAACAAACTGTTAAAGCACATTAAACTGCTTGTGGCCACTTAGCCATGAGGACGAGCCACATAATCCATACCAACCTCCAGTCACTGTGTTTATAGAGCTCTTGCTGTGCCTTAAAATTGTATTACCTGTAAACTCTTTAGAGAAAATGACACTATGAGGATTGACAGAACCGATGCCTTGTCGTCTAATTAACCGCACCATGTTGTTCACCCGATAGACGGACATTAACATAATCTGCATAGCGTAATTAGGAATCACTGCCGCTAAACAGGCTGTAGTGCCTCCTGGAAGGGAATGTACTGACTGAGGCTGCTGTGATTTATGAGACCGCCAGACTTCAAAGACAGCTCTCTCGCATTCCCAAGATCAGATCAGCAGCTCAGCTGAGCAGACATGGCTTTTCTGGGTTCTCCTGTGGCCTGATGGGTAGAAAGGGCCTTGCGTTCCTGCTCCCAAGGGCGAATGTCGTGGAAATATTTATAACTTGCCTCACAGCAAACAGAAGCATGGGAAGTTGAAAGTTTTCAGGTTGGCGTGCTGAGCTCAAGTATAAAGTTGATAATTTAGTCCAGCATTGCAGCCTATAGAGATCTTCATTCAAAATGTTTTTAGGGATTTTTAGGGAATTTGACAAGTTTATTCAAGTGTGCTATTCATTTTATCCAACTATGACCTCTTTGAAAATCCCACAGATGTGAAAAGGGTTCACTGGTCCCTGTTATGATGATATGTTTCTCCTATCAAGAGCCACCTGTAAGATTCCCACTACTATAAGATCCTGGGTCAAAAGAAAATTGGTGTCAAGCATCAGAAGAGCTATATGTTCCCTGTGTCATGTCTGGACTTTTATGTTTAAGTCTTTCCTGTGCCATGTTTCTAGTCAGTTTGTAGTTTTCCCCTTGTCTTGTTAGCTTGATTCATGTTATTCATATTCCCTTCTTTAGATTACCCTTTTACAGCACATCCTTATTGTAGAGATCTTTGATCATCAAGGAGTTCCAGACTCTGAAGTCTTCTTCTCTGCTGAGGAACACTTGGAGCAGGACGTCCTCCAACCTCAGGATGTCAACACTCCAGTTGGTTCCACTGAAGATGGCAACACAGAAGGTTTGGACAAGTGTAAATTCACTTCCATAATCCAAAACATAAAACGCACATCCTTATATTCCCAGCTGTTAAGGATAGCTTTATTTGGTGTTACCAATCCAGTCAGTATGTACAAATATTTATTTCAGAAACAAGGCGATGTACTGTGACGAGTCAGCTGCCTCCCCCCTGTCCATCATCACCACCCCGTCCCGTATTCGCCGCCCTTCACCAGGCTCCCGACGGGAGTGGGTGTGTGAGAGAGGAGGGGCGCTGGATACTCACGGCTGGCGGCGTGTGATGAGGCGCACCTGATGTGAATGGAGCCTCGTCACCGCCGCCGTTAAACGCCGAGCGCGCCTCTCCTCGGGAGACCGGTCTCTTCCCCGTGCATGCACGCTGGTGTCCTCGTGGGTCCAGGAAGGGTGCGTCGAGCAGGACTGCCGCACCCGTGAGACGGCTGACGGGCCAGGATGCCGGGCCATCGAATCCCCCAGAAGCGCCGGGAACCAAGGAGATGGAAGGAGCCGCGCACGAGACACCGCCGCCACTCGCTCCCGGCCCCGAGAGGGGAGCGCGTGCGGCCACCGGACTCCGCCCCTTCCCTGGACCCTTCCCTTCTGAACACTACCTTCCTGCACAAGCCCCGCGGCACAACGAGGACACCAGATTCCCTGTTTATTTGGACACTTTTTCCCCTTTGGACACGTTATTTTATCCTTTATTGTTTAATAAAAACCTCTCCGAGGCTTGACGCCACGCCCACTGTGTCTGTCGTTTGCTCCTCCCGCCACAGTACATTATTTAGAGATTTTCTTTTTTCAAAAGTGCTCCTAAATAAAGAAACACTCTAATTTGAGTAAGCAATATTTTATTAATATTATTTATCTGATTCGTTTGTCCCCTCTTTTGATCAGACATCTCTACAGTAAATTGTAGAGATTATTAATGTGAATTAAATGCATTTTCTACCTTGAAAAAAGCTTGCAGAAAATACATCCTCTTAATCCAGAACTTTGTAAAACAGTTATATTACACTTTATTTCTTTAAACCTAACCTGTTTAGCATTAAATCATACTGGAATGTTTGCTGAAACAGTTGGATGCGGTACAGGCCTACCTAGATTTTTTTTTTCTACCAGCCACCACTGATTTTCAGTATATATAAAAAAACACTTAAGTGTATTTTCATAAACTGAAAAAGGTTAAACTAGCAGTATACCTAAAAGTTTACTCATAGTAAACTTGTGTAATTCAAGAGAAAAGCTCAGATAAACTAAGTAAACTAGCTGCGTACTCACAGTTTACTAATGTTTTACTAACACTATTTTCAAATGTGTTTTATAAACTAAAACATGGGATTAAAATTTAGTCCAAAGAAGTACTGAAATAGACACAAGTATATAACTGCATTGATTTTAATATACTTACTACATAAAATGTACTTGAAAATTACATTACATTTATTACATATACTCAATACATTACTTAATAAAACATTACTTAAATCTGCATAATAAAACAACCTTGAAGTATACTTCTTTTGTGTAGGAGGAATCCTCAAAATTATATTAATAAGGTAACTTTCTAAATTGGTGACTTGCCATCTGTTGACAATGACAATCTCATATTTAAAGTAAATGTCAATGTAATGAATATTTAGGTCAACATACTTGAATACAAATGTTCCCTTTTAATATGCACAGATAAACGTGCCAAGGTTGTTGTTTAGTATCCTTTGACAATTCTAGCATTGGTGTCAGTTCTAATATTGTGCATTTTCCATATTTGCAGATGTTTTGCAGTCATTACTTGGAGGACTATGGTGATGTTGACGAGGAAATTCCACCTAATTTGAAGGGTGCATTCAACCCATTCACTGCTCTGTTTCATGGTATGTTAAAAATGCTGAAAATATTAGCTCAGCTGGAATGAATCACTGTATAGGCAGCTGAAAATTAGTTCAGTTTTTTTTTTTTTTTCTCTATTCGAGTCCTGGATAAGCTCCCCAGATCCTAGTCTTATTTATTAGAGTAAAAACTGTGTAACATATCAAATCAGGGTGGCCTGCTGCCAGCACCTTAAGATCCACAATGAAGTATTTTAGTCTTTGGGCTTTACCTCTGGGTAGGTTTCTTTTAGACTAATGAGAGTGAAAGGGATTTCTCAATACCTTTATCTTGTTGGGCTGAGAGATAAGGAGTGTGAACACATAAAAAGAAGGTTTGCATATAATGTATGTGAATCTTCAATTTGGGGAACGTTTTGGCTGCTTAGTATGCATTTAATTATTTACTGCAGTAGCCTTATTATGGGTTCCTAAATGTAGATTTATTTGTGTGTACTTTGTGTATATATATGTGTATCTACATGTATAAAAAATCAAGTAATTACTATATTTAACTATATTCTTTATCAGAATGTTTTCACATAGATGAAAAACTTTTTTCAAGATTTAAAGTAGTGTCCTTGTGTGAAGAGGACACATATTTGTGTTCATGTCTCCAGGTAAGGAGGTCTCTTGGTCTCATCAGGATCGAGGAAGAGCAGCTGGGTCATGCTGTAATAGATCAGCTAGAGTGGACCTATAGTACATACGCCCGGCTCATACTTTATTTACCTTCCCCTATATGACCCACTCAACCAAGAGACCAGGCAGATGGGGCTTCCCACAACCTGTGCTGACTGCTCTGAAGTTTCATTTGAAAAGAGTCAGAGAGAAAACGAATCAAATAGCTGCGGAGATGAAAAGAGAAGAGGACATTTTACGTAATAGAGAAAAACTATAGTTTTGATAGTTTTGTATGTAAGGTGCAGTGTGTATGTCTATGAATTTCTCAAGGCCTTGGCCTTTGGTTATGAATTCAGATTCTTGGAAACGTTATTATAAGTGTACAGATTCTTTGGATTTGTGTGGTATAAAGAGCATTTGTACTTTAAAAATCCATTTGCCACACCAAGGTGATTGCAAACAGTATTTAAAAAATTAAAAGTCAGATAACGTTACATAAAATAAGATACATCAATTTAAACCTAAAATCTTCATGATGCTAAAAAGAAAATCCATGTGTACCATTCAGAAATTAATTGAGAATGCTTTTCAGGTTCCAGTTTATCTCCTGAATTTGAATTGAATTTAAGTTGTTGTGGAACTAGAAGGAGTAATATTCGTACATAAGTTACATTTAAAGAAGTCAAATTCTAAAGAAATAATTGAAATACAGAGAAATTAATATTACCCCAGCATTTGAATTAATATTACCCCAGCAAATATGAAAGCATGGCAATTTTGTTTATAAGAATAAAGAAATGTATTATTATTATTTAATAGGCCTTAGATAGATAGACAGATGTATAAATTATTGGAAGAACACTTTATTTCCAAGAATGACTATTGTTTTTTCCTCCTCTATTTCAGAATCAGAATCAGAATCAGAATCAGAAAGAGCTTTATTGCCAAGTGTGTTTGCACACACAAGGAATTTGTCTTGGTGTTATAAGCTTCCAGTACAGAAAGTACAAACATAGTGCAGACAACATATAATTAAGGTGATAAAGAACACTAATGAAGAGAATATACAATAATTAAGAATAACAATAGTAATAAAAATAAAAATATACAGAAAAGAGACATGACCATAGACAGAACTGTGAATGTGCATGTGTCCTATGTGCAGATGAAGGTTTGATGGGTTATTTACAGATGTACAGTACCGGGGTGTGTTATGTGTTGTTCAGGTGGGATACGGCCTGGGGGAAAAAACTGTTCTTGTGTCTGGCTGTTCTGGTGCTCAGTGATCTGTAGCGCCGGCCAGAGGGCAACAGTACAAAGAGAGAGTGAGCTGGGTGTGAGGGGTCCAGAGTGACTTTCTTAGCCCTTTTCCTCACTCTGGAGGTGTAAAGTTCTTGGAGGCTGGGCAGAGGGGCACCGATAATTCTCTCAGCAGTCCTAACTGTCCGTTGTAGTCTTCTGATGTCTGTTTTGGTAGCTGAACCAAACCAAACAGTTATAGAAGAACATAGGACAGACTCGATGATTGCAGAGTAGAACTGTTTCAGCAGCTCCTGAGGCAGGTTGAACTTCCTTAGCTGGCGGAGGAAATACAGCCTCTGCTGGGCCTTTTTCGCAATAGAGTCAATGTGATTGTCCCACTTCAGGTCCTGGGAGATGGTGGTGCCCAGGAATCTGAATGACTCTACTGAAGTCACAGTGCTGTTCATGATGGTGAGTGGGGGGAGAGCAGGGGGGTTTCTCCTGAAGTCCACTATCATCTCCACAGTTTTGAGCGTGTTCAGCTCCAGGTTGTTAAGACTGCACCAGACAGCCAGCTGCTCAACTTCCTGTCTGTAAGCAGACTCGTCACCATCCTTGATGAGGCCTATGACTGTAGTGTCGTCCGCAAACTTCAGGAGCTTGACAGAGGGGTCCTTTGATGTGCAGTCATTCGTGTAGAGGGAGAAGAGCAGTGGGGAGAGAACGCAACCCTGAGGGGCGCCAGTGCTGATGGTGAGAGTCCTGGATGTGAGTTTGCCCAGCCTCACTAGCTGCTGCCTGTCTGTCAGGAAGCTGGTGATCCACTGACAGATGGAGGAGGGCACAGAGAGCTGTCTCAGTTTGTCTGAGAGAAGGTCAGGTATGATGGTATTGAAGGCCGAGCTGAAGTCCACAAATAAGATCCTTGCATAATTCCCAGGTTTGTCGAGGTGTTGCAGGATGTAATGCAGTCCCATATTGACAGCGTCATCCACAGACCTGTTTGCTCTATAGGCAAACTGAAGAGGATCCAGCAAGGGTCTAGTGATGTCCTTCAGGTAGGCCAGGACCAGTCTCTCAAGTGACTTCATGACCACAGACGTGAGTGCGACAGGTCTGTAGTCATTAAGTCCAGTGATTTTGGGCTTTTTGGGGACGGGAATGATGGTGGAGCGTTTGAAGCAGCGGGGAACTTCACACAGCTCCAGAGATCTGTTGAAGATTTGTGTAAAGATGGGGGCCAGTTGGTCAGCACAGACTTTTAGACAGGCAGGTGAAATACCGTCTGGTCCTGAAGCTTTCCTAGATTTCTGTTTTCTGAAGACCCGGTTCACATCCTCTACACAGACTTTAAACGCAGGTAGAATGGTGGGGGAGGGAGTAAGGGGGGTTGCAGGGGGGGAAGGTGAATGTGTGAAGTGCAGATCAGAGCGGGTGCTGGGTGTCAATCTGGCCTTTTCAAATCGGCAGTAAAACACATTGAGATCGTCAGCCAGTTGTTGATTCTCCACAGACTGTGGGGGTGGTGTCTTGTACATGGTGATGTTCCTCAGACCAGTCCATACCGACGCCGGATCGTTGGCTGAAAGTTCTTTTTTCAACTTCTCAGAGTAGTTCTTTTTAGCCACTCTGATCTCCTTTGTTAGTCTGTTCCTGGCCTGGTTATACAAGATTTTATCCCCACTTCTGTAAGCGTCCTCTTTGGCCTGACGAAGCTGTTTGAGTTTCCCAGTAAACCACGGTTTATCATTATTGAATGATAAGAATGTCCTGGTGGGGATGCATATATCCTCACAGAAACTGATATATGATGTTACAGTCTCTGTGAGTTCATCCAGATCGGTGGCAGCGGCTTCAAAAACAGTCCAATCAGTGAGGTCAAAACAAGCTTTTAAATCTTGCTCTGCTTCATTAGTCCATCTCTTAACGGTTCTTAATACAGGCTTCGAAGATTTGAGTTTTTGCCTATAGGTCGGTATGAGATGAACCAAACAGTGATCAGAGAGCCCCAGAGCTGCCCGTGGGACAGAGTGATATGCATCTTTAATTATTGTGTAACAATGATCCAATATATTTATGTCTCTGGTGGGACATGTAACGTGCTGTCTGTATTTTGGCAGTTCGCGGGAGAGATTTGCTTTATTAAAATCTCCAAGAATGATTAAAAAAGAGTCCGGGTACCTTTGCTCTGTTTCAGATATTTGTTCAGCCAGCTGTTGCATCGCGGCGCTCACGCACGCGTCCGGAGGCACGTACACATTCACGAGAATGAAGGAGGAAAACTCTCGGGGTGAATAGAACGGCTTACAGTTTATGAAGAAGGCCTCCAAATTAGGAGAACATATCTTCTTCAGAGTTGTTACATCTGAACACCAACCTTCATTTATGTAGAAACATAGTCCACCACCTCTCGTTTTCCCCGTTAGCTCCGTGATGCGGTCTGATCTGAACAGCTGATATCCAGGCAAATGAAGCATGTTATCCGGGATGTTTTCACTCAGCCAGGTTTCAGTGAAGCACAATGCAGCAGAGTTTGTAAAGTCCTTATTTGTGTGGGTGAGGAGAAGTAGTTCATCCATTTTGTTAGGAAGGGATCGGAGATTCGCTAGATGAATGCTTGGGAGCGCAGTTCGGAAGCCGCGTTCGCGGAGTTTAACCAGCGCGCCGGCGCGCTTCCCTCTTTTCCGTCTGAGCGCGCGTTTGACTAGGACCGCTGCCCCTCCGACCAAAACATCCAACAAAGCGTCTGAATAATCAAAAACCGGAAAAAAATTGTCCGGTGTGTGTTGCCTTATGTCCAGTAGTTCGTCTCTGGTAAAACTGACAGTAGGAAAATGACTAAACACAGAACAAACAAACAAAAACAACAAAAGTACGGGAGCGTTCCACACCACAGCAGCCATACTCGGCGCCATCTTGGTGCACACTCTAATTTCTTGTCAGTCTGATTCAAATGCACTTCAGCTTCCTATGAGATGTGATCAATTCAGTATCATATCATGAACTGAAAGTGAGCCGGTTTTTAAAGGGGTCATATGATGTTGCTAAAAAGAACATTATTTTGTGTATTTGGTGTAATGCAATGTGTTTGTTATTTAAAATTCAAAAAACACATTATTGTCCACATACTGTACATTATTGTTGCTCCTCTATGCTCTATGCTCCTCTCTGAAATCGATTTTTACAAAGCTCATCGTTCTGAGAAGTGAGATGTGCTCTAATTGGTCAGATATCCAGTGCACTGTGATTGGCCGAATACCTCAAGGGTGTGACGGAAATGTTACACCCCTTACATTATTGTGATTGTGTATTGTGACGAGACAAAAACAAAAAAAAACATTATAAATGAGGCATTTCTTGCATCCAGTGGGGACATAATTACTGATTATAATGACTTATACTGTCTTTTTACGTGTAGCATTGCATCGCCCTGAGTAAATATTACCATGTCTGCATTTGTGATCAGAGAAACGACAAACAAGCGCTACTCTACACTGCTCAAAACTCGCGTTTGAATAGTCAGGCAAATTCTTTAAATATGAAAACATACTTACAGGCTGTGAGTCAGAAGCGCCAGACTGTCCTTGCAAAGTTGGAATTGCCCCACTTTATAGAAACAGCCTTTGTGCACAGCTGGCATTGTAGGCTACTCTCCCACGTTCAGGAAATAGTCCTCTGTAAAATGTTCTGCACACACTCTAATATTTGGGTTGAACTGTTCTGGAACAGTGTTGTAAATACAACATAACCACCGATTTCTAGTTGTGTCCTCTTTTGGAAACCCAAACAAAGTAATTTCGCTTTCACGACTAACATAGCGTCTCCAGGACATGGCGCTGGCGGCAGCAACAATACTACAGCGTATACGTTTGGACGGTGTTATGCAAATCTTCACACACAGTGACGTAGACGTGGGGGCGTGTTTAAATGAGGCGTTTTAGGTGGGTGTGGACAAGCCATGACTTTTATAAAGAATATCCCTTTGGGTTTGAGACTTTAGTCTTTGCAACTTTAGGGATCTTATCTATCCCTAAAGTTTAGGGATCTACCTTTTGTACACAAAGAAATCAAAAACAAATACTTTATTCATTCATTTCTTCTCTTCCGTGTCAGAATTCAATGTGCTTTCATGACAGTACCACGACACATGCATGTGGTGCTTCTATTTTATTGATGTCCTTACGACCTTTCATAAGCCTTGAATGTATCAGTTGCATTGCTGTCTATGCAGGGTCAGAAAGCTCTCAGATTTCATCAAAAATATCTGTGTTCCGAAGAAGAACGAAGGTCTTACAGGTTTGGAATGACATGAGGGTGAGTAATTTTGGGTGAACTATCACTTTAAATTCTGAATTTCTGACCTCCAGTGAACACATTATGTGTCTACTTATGTACAAGGGTGATCATCACCAAATAAAATAGTAAAAAATGCTGAAACATTTAAACTCTCTCCCTCCCTTTAAGTGTATTCAGTATGAGCTGAACTCGTTTCTGATGGCAGCAGAGCAGCAGTAACATCAGTAATTGAGTCACTCAGTGCAGCAACAGATGAGAGTAGTGGAGCAGTAACAGGTTAGACCATCATAGCCAGTTCATTGCAAATACTATGCGGCTATTAGCGGGAAAATGTTCGCCAATCTCAGAATTGGGTTTCCTCAGCTTCTTTCCTCAATCTATATTGCTTTCTCACGATCTCATCTTTCCCTGCCCTCTCCATCACTCTCTCCACTCACAGTCAGAATCCACTCTATTTTTCTTCATCTATATCTCACACAGGGCTATCCAGCTTCTTCTCGGCAACATTCAATCTTTAGAGCATCCAAAAAAAAATTACATCGCTGCGGAAACCTAAAAGCCTCATTGAGAGAACAGAGAGCTATGATGTTTTCCTCATGTTCTAGCATTGACCTCCCTCCGGGGACTGCATGGCTGCTTGTGTTAAATTATGTGTTTGCAGGCCTGCTTGGCCTCTTTTAAAGCTCATACTTCTCTCTCTCGTTCTGTAAATGCATATTAGTGCCGCTGTAACCTGTCATGTCACTAATAGTCCAGGGGAGTCGCTAGACATTTTTTACTAGGGCACGAGTCTCAGTGAAATATCTCTGTGCCCTAGTAAAATCTTACTGATAAACTGTTGTCTGACAACAGAGATTACCATAATCTGAGAATCATTTTTCCTGATAATATTTCAGCAATCATGTTGCATGTGTTTTTTTTCACCTGCTGTTTAGAATCAGAACAAATGATACAAGATTCATAAATAAATCACTCTTTTGATCTAATCTGATTAACTGGGACACAAAAAGGTCTGAATTTGTTTGTGATTCAGTGATTTATTTCAATGGTTCACTCATGTATTTCATCACACACCAAAATAGAGGAAACTGGGATACTTTATAAAACAGAAAATAAAAAGTGCGTTGGATGAGGTGGATATCTACCTACAGTCCATTGCAGGAAACCAAATTTATGGTATAAACCTAAAATCCATTGTAGAAATTCTCCTTTAATAGTCACTTTATCACATTTGTCATAAAAAAAGACTCTTTTTTTATTGTTCAACTTACTGTTATGAATATTATTCAGTATTTTCCTTGATCTAGTTGATCTAGTGAAATCTGAAATCTGGAATTTAAATGCCCTAGTAAAAAAGTAATATATTTAAAATACATTCATTTCCTACTAAGTGTAGTTCAAATATGTTAACATATTTACTGACATATCGCTTGAGACATGATATAAAAATTATAATTAAACTTTATTTGGAGTTCTAGTGCACAATGCACATTTCTTAATATTAAGCCTTAAATGAGTTTTAATATCACTATTGATGAGGATTGTATGATGTTTGAATAATATCTTTAAATGTAAGATATTTAAAGCTGCAGTCCATAACTTTTTTTGGTTAAAAATTATCCGAAATCAATATTTGAGCAAGTACATAACTAGCCAGTGTTCAAAACTATCGCCTTACTTTAGCCCGATTCACAACGGTTAGCTTATAATTTCTAAGTGGAGTGGTACGGGTAGGTTTTCGCTGGAAATTCAAGCATGGCACTGCATCATTGCATCACATCTGTAAACATAAAGAAGTTGTCCCGGCTAGTAGGCTATATTGTGAGGATCCTGCAGGTGGCGGCTCGTTTATAGCCTTTTCTCACAGCAGCTAGAATAATTAAATATATAATTTTGATGGCAGATTGTGATCCAGAAAGGATTATGCGTTTATGACACACTTGTGAATGAAATTAAATTATATTCCAGTTTTAAATGTGCTTCTGATTACAAATAGCCTGGGATTACACAAGATTTGTATTTTAAAGAAAACCAGTTCGAAGGGTTAAAAGGTTTTGGGTTAAAAGAATTTCTAAATATGAAATTCGAATGGCATGACAATTAAATTAGACTGTACAGAAATTGAAATCTACATGCTAATACACACTATATTCATAGTGACGCAATGCTGATGTTGTTAACATTAATAATTTCAGAATAAAGTATAACAATAAAAAATTGCACGGTTTAATGTGACATGAGCTAACCGATCTTTAGATTAAATCACCATTGGTAGCGCAATTTATGGTAATGCTTTTTTTCCTCAGTTGGTCAGAACAAATGTGGCAGACTTGTTACTTACTTGTTCAGATGACAATATACGGTGAAAATTCTTATTTGGGTCATGTATTCCAAGACGTAGGCTAGAATCTGTGATTGCGAAGAACAGTAAACATCCACACCGGTGCAGTGATTGACAGCTACACATTCACCTCAGAACATTAAATTCATCCGCGCTGGAGCCGTGCCGACTCACAACCCCACGCAAGGAAGATAATTCCGCAAAAAGATGCAATTCCAGGTTTTCAAACAGAGATGTCGACAAAGAGGCAAAACTTACGGACTGCAGCTTTAAAGTGTACCTGAAGTATACTTTCAATAGTATTTCTTTTGCACAATCAAATATACTTCAGTATATATTTAGTTGTACTTCAGCACTTCCACACAATTAAAATGCATAAATTACAAAATTAGGTACAATTTAGTAGACTTTAGGTATACCAGTTTAATCTACTAAAAGTACAATTGCAGGGTATTTTTTATTAAGTACATAAATATGTAAACGTATTTGTAGGACACTTAGCATGAAATAAATGTATTTCAAATCCATTTTATTATATTTATTCCTAAGTCTTTAATAAAATTTGTGAAAAGTAATCGAGCATGTGAACTTGGTACAATAAAAATCACAAGATGCTTTCAAGACACATTTCAAAACTTCATTTAAGTGCGTTTCAAATGGCATTATTTTAGTGAATAATTAAAATTTGAGGGCAGTCGTGGCCTAATGGATAGAGAGTTGGACTTGTAACCCGAAGGTTGTGGGTTCGAGTCTCAGGTCCGGCAGGGATTGTAGATGGGGGGAGTAAATAACCAACACTCTCTCCACCCTCAACCTTTGAGCAAGGCACCAAACCCCCAACTGCTCTCTGGCTTGGCTCCCTGAACATGCTCCGGGTGTATGTTCACTACAGTGTGTACACTTGGATGGGTTAAATGCAGAGCACAAATTCTGAGTATGGGTCACCATACTTGGCCCTAGATGAATGAATGTGGTATGCACAATTCATTCGCCTGAAAAACATTTGTCATCCAAGATGAACTCAGTTCTGTTAACAGCTGGTTTCAAAAGCCCATTTTGTACCAATAATGATTTTTCAATTCAGAGCATTTAGTACTTCTTTGAATCAATGAGTGAGCAGCTCAGCTTAGGAAAAGCTCTCATGTTGGAATGTCAGTTCAGAATGAAACTAGCCTCCTCTATTTTACTGGACAAATAGGATTACTCTTCACAAATTCATTGTGCATGTAGTGTATTCGTTCGGTATCCACTTCGCTCATGAGGTTGAAATACATTCCTAAATAGAGATGTAAACTCATACTGCCACTTTTTAAACTTTCATTTCACTTTTTGGAGTAATTTAATGAAATGAATGACATGAATGGTTCAGTGCTGTGATATGAATATGTGTCGTCTGATGGTGTGTGTAGTAAGAGTGCTTTGCTGGTCTGCACTGATAGTTCCACTCTACTGCTTTCAGCTCTCGCAGGCCAAAGCTGCAGTGCTGCTGTTGTGCTGAGATCCACTACAGAAGAGCTCAGGCAACATAATGCAGTTATCACAGCCACTCTGAAAGCCCAGGAAAAACAAATCGGTCTCCAGGTACGAATCTGTCTTCCTCACTGTTCCTGCTCTGTGCTATTGCTTGAAGACTTTGATCTCCTTGCGGGTATCGTTCGATATCTGTTTTCATGATTTTTCGTGATGTCTCTTGTTTCGTCAAGCATTAACGCATGCTTTTGTTGTTTTTTTATTTATTTTACAGGATTAGGTTGTAATCTTTATAAATCCTTAATCTGTATGGCAACTGTTGTGAGTATGCGAGGCAAATAACAGACATTTATAATATACTGTATGAAACTTTTGCTGAACGTTCATAAAGAAATCCAAGCACCTTCTATGCTGTATATTCATAAATCCCATGATTTGTTTATTGTTTCCTAGAACTTGGTTACTGTTGCTTGCACAGATAAGCTTTATAGAATGTTCCCTACAAATGAAGAGATTTCTCTGAACAGTGCAATTTCCAGTAATGAATGAAGTGTGACATTAAAAAGCCCCTTTTCTGGCATTTTTCTTTATAGAAATTAAATTATGTGGTATTGTGTATTGTGCAAATATTTTCACAGTCACCTGAAAACTGTAATCTTAAATGACCATATTTAAAAGTACATTTCCCTATATTGATATTAATTTGCCATGGAGAAAATGTAATGTAGATGCCCATCTTCATGTTCACTGTAAAAAAAAAAAAAAAAAAAAAAAAAAAAATTATATATATATATATATATATATATATATATATATATATATATATATATATATATAATTTTTTTTTTTTTTTTTTCAAAGTTGTAAACAAAATTATTGGAAAATTAGATTATTGCACGTTGTGTTCTACGCCACAATTCATGTTTTATTCAATATGTTATTTGCTTTCTTTGCAGTTATTAACATTTACTAGCAATTTCTGAGTGATTTTTTTTTTCAGTGAACATGTTTATTTGGAAATGAGGCAATTTCCAAAACTCAAGATTTGTTTAAAAAATTCAAAACAAGGAAAACTATGTATATCTTATATTTTTTGATAATTTCATGTCGTTCCAAACCTGTAAGACCTCCGTTCTTCGATCTTCGGAACACAAATTAAGATATTTTTTTTATTCAGAGTGCTCTCTGACCCTCACATAGACAGCAATGTAATAACTATGATCAAGGTCCAGAAACGTAGTGAGGAGATCATTAAAATAATCCATGTGACATCAGGGGTTCAACCATAATTTTACGAAGCTACGAGAATACTTTTTGTGTGCAAAGAAAATAAAAACAATGACTTTATTCAACAATTTGTCTCCTCCGCATCACCCTGGTGCTATTTTGGAGAGTATCCCCTGAACGTAATCAACGTATTCTGTTTTGTGTCAGCTGACAGCTGAACAGACACAGAACAGCATGCGTTGTTTACATATGTGATACTCTCCAAAATGGCGCTATGGTGACACGGAGGAGATAAATTGTTGAATAAATAAATTTATTAAATCAAATGCAAAATTGTTTCTGATTGGTCCAAATGCTACACATCTATGTGTTGAATCACCCAATAATAAACTGTGACATTCTGTAGTTTTGTCTCATATTCATCTTTTAATCATATTTGCAACTGTCTTGACTCCACAGCCAACAGAGCAATTTTGTCTTTACTGTTCCAATACTTTTGGAGGGCATTGTAGTTCTAAAAATTGTTCTCAGTATTAAAGAATAGCAGAGTCTACACAACAGCTATAACGATAAAGGCACAAAAAAACTATATTGTTGGAATTACTTTCAGAACGATTTTTTCCCACTTATGAACGATAAAAACATGGACATCCAAATCAGAATCAATCCTGCTATAATGAGCTTGAGAATTTAAAGTAGCAGATAAGCGTGTGCTTAGAATAAACAGACAATATCGTCTGCTGTACAGTTACAGTATCTTTATAGCTATAGTTCTTGGTGAACAGGCCCTAAGGCAAGTTAGTTCACTCTGGTGCCATTATGTTATCTAGGTAATACGTGCTCCTAACAGCCCAGGTGAAAAACGAGTGAACTTCCATAATGTACCTCTACTCAAGTGTACTAGTGAATGAAAGATGGGTTCAAGTGTACTACAAGTGGTAACTAAATACATTTTTTTAATACAAAGATAGTATGTTAATTGCGCATTTTAGTTCATATGCATGTTGTCTCAAAATAGCACAGTTGAGTACACTTAGATGATCTTAAGTTTATCTTAAGAAGTACTAAAGGATCATTTTTAGTATATTAAGTACAAAATTAGTGGGCAAAAACAGAGCACTTTAAGTACATTATGGAAGTGCACTTGTTTTTCACCTGGGAGGATAGGGAAATACTAGTCTCACGTAGCCAGACCTTCAGACTGACGGCTGAAGGTCTGGAATCTATGGCAGGTTTTATTGGCGAAGGCCCGCCCATGATGCCGTTTGACCGACATGTCAAACAACCAATCATAGTTTGTTTCGTTTAGTGTGATGTTTCGGGGTGTGGAAATGTCGCCACAATAACAGACTGGTGTGTGAAACTATTGGATGCATTTTAAAGATTCTATGCCACAAACTTTAAATATTTCACATACTTTTGAAAATCCAGCGTTTAGTTTGTAAACATTTGTAAACACGACGGCTTTCTTCTTTCGTGAGAGGGTTTGGCGCCAATGGCATCTTTGTTTCCCGGCGGACCGAAAATAAACGCGACACTCGCATCTCCCTGAAATCTGGTTTAATTCAACCAGTCAGATGACGACTTCGACATTCCTGAAGTGTTTCCAGAAAAGTGTGCTATATGCATCAGCCGTTTAGCCAACGGTTCTTGGGCGTGACATCTGAGGCTGAGACTAGGGAAATACACATTTTTTGGTTTTATTGATATATTTAAAATCATCAATAAAATCTGACAACATCATTTTTGTTTATCTCAAATCACAAAAAAATCAGGCTGGTCCAGTTAATGTGCATGTGCATTTTAGAATAAAGAAACAGACAGTTCCTCTGCTAAAAAGACGATTGGCTCATTTAGCTGAATGTTAAGACTTACTGTGTGTTATGATTTCTCATATTCATTCACTTTCCAGTGAGTGGTACATCTCCTCCCCTTACTGTTTCTGGAAAACTGTTAAAGGTCATCTGATAATATTGATGGCAAAAGTTGCTAATGTAGGTTAAAGGCTATGCTAAGAAAAGGGTCAATTACGGTATATGGGGTTGGGGACAGTGTAGCATTAAAAAGATAATATACTATCTCGAAAAGCACGTGCTGTTTTCCATGTGCTGCATATGTCTATGTGTCTCTGACCACATCTTTTAGCATGCATTATTTAGTATATTACAAATGCCTGGCCTAGCAGATTGTCCTCTGTAGTGTTTTATTACATGTCAGAATAGAGACTGTACTAGAGCTGGATATATTTAATTAGGGACTGGCACTCTGGCTAATGGTGCAGTGCTCCCTGCATCTCTGCCTTACTGCAAGAGATGTTAAACAAAGAGTTTACAGAGACTTACCCATCTATAGGGACACAACTGCAGGAACAGACATCAAAATAACCTGCAAAGAGGACCTATTCATTGCTACAAAAACCTTAAACTGTCCTGATTTTGTTCCTGAATTTTTTTGTTGTGATGCAATTGACCTGAAACAATTAGGGTCAATAAGCCCATGTAATAGGATGGTTTGTTTTGCCTTCTGCAATAACCATCTTAGGTCAACATGAACTTCATTGCTGCTCCAGGGTGGTTTATCCTGGTTTGGTGCTGGTTTAGTTGGGGGGCCAGCAATATGGGGATTGTAAAGAATTTAACAATTTCAGTCCCTTAACAGTGCCTTTAACAATATTTCAGTAGCCTAAAGAAAAAAATATTTTAATAATGCGATGAATGCAAAGTAAATAATTGTCAAATATTTTGGTATTTTTAGTAATTTAGTAAATAATTTTTTAAAAAATGTACAAACTTGACTTTTAATACGTTTAAATTTTTTGAGAAATGCCAAAAATGCAATGCAATAACTAACTAACCTTAAGTATATATTTTAACAATACTAAGATTAATACTTATCAAAGAACATTCATTTGGGAGTCGGTCATTGTTCATGCTCTGTTTTTGATTCACTAAAAAGGAACTGACTCACAGAGTTATTAGTTTGTGAATCAGAGTACACTGGTCTTGAGGTCTTTTTTTTAGATTCACCAAAAACAGCTGAAAAGAGTAATTCGTTCAGGAGTCAGATTACACTTGTTGCGTGTCTGTTTTTGATTCACTAAAAATAACCTTTTTGAAAGAGTCATTCATTTGTGAATTGATCTACCCTGAGTTTTTATGATTCTGAGCCACACCCAACCAAAAGATGGTTAAAAAGCTTAGACTGGTTTAAACGTCGTCTTTTTCTCTTGTTATATTTCATTCATCGCAACACGCATACATTTTTGAATGTTTTTTTTGTGAGAGTTTTCTCTTCTGACATGTAGCAGATTCACAAGATTTCTCTAAGTAAAATTCTCTTGTAAGTCCTTAAACCCAATATCCCATATGACATTCACACATCGGAGATGTAATTTCCTGTTCAGATGATCAACTCTGTGGAGAGCTGAAACATAATGAAATTAAGTTGGCCTTTATAAGGAGAATGATTACGAAGCTTTAGAAAATCCACATTCAATAAGTTTTTACAGCAGGACCATAGCTAGATCCTTACAGGGGTTTACACCCTTAGGGATGCAGCTATCAATCTTTTGTGTTAACATTGAATTTTCCCATCTAATGGGAACAGGCTTTAGCTTATTGTTCTTGTGTTTTCATGGCTCTAGGCCAGAGCTCTGGGAGTAAACCTGTTCATTTTGATCCCCACTGCCTATCCTTCAGATCTGGCCCCTAATGTCCACTTATCGACCGCAAGAGAAGCGGCCAGGCCCCCTTCACTCTTGTGAGTGATGGTGAAGAAAATAGACGGCTCCTTCCAAGTTTCAGATGGATATTCCTCAGTGTCTGTGCTCCAGTGCGATATCTCCTGCTGAATGTTTAATACATTGAAACAGTTTAATTACTTTGTTCATTAGCCACCAATCCTTACTTCCAAAAGTTATTTCCAGCATATAATATGATAAAAAAAAATCATAAAGTTAACACATTGATTTCACATTGCAGCTGTTTTATTGAATTTTTCTGTCTGCTTTCTAAAAACAAGAGTACATAGTTGTCCATATTCACAGTATGGTGGCATTTTTTAACCACTGCCCTAACTAACTAGATTGTGATGGAGCTCCTGGTTAACACCTGGTTAGTGCACCTGTCTTGATCTGAGACTCAGGTGGATGGATGAAACATAATATCCATCCACCAAAATGTCCAAAATGATGATTTCTGGGTTAGCATATGCTGAGAGGGGGCTGATACTGTGGCTCTGCTCTGGAGGTCTTTTTGGATGAGTTTTGCAGCTGCCGGCTAGCAGGACTAGAAACCTCCATTCCACTGAGCAGAGAGAGGACAATATCCGAGGAGCTGTGTTTTTTTCCCCCCTGCAGGTCAGTGCCATGCATTATTCATGCTTTATCTTCCAGGCTTAGACCTGTGCCCTGGGCCTTTAGACCAGTATGATCCCTCCATGAAGTACAGCTAGAAAGTTTAGACTTCTTCTGTCAGTTTTTGTGGAACCGATTCTAAAGCTCTAAATCAAACTGAAGTGTCCTGACCCCTGCCTTCTAGCGCTTGTGGGGCATGGCGGCGTGAAATTGTACAGGCTTTAATGTCTACAGAGACTTTCAGAGGCCATTATGGCTTTGAAAGCAAAAACCAAGCTGTTAGTGGCTTACTGTAAATAAACACACTTAGGGTCAGATGGGAGAACGGATGGCAGTATAAACATCAGTATTATGTTCCTCGCATTCTCACATGACCTTAACCTGTCATTTTTTTCTCATTCTCTTCCATTGTGGCACAAGATAATAGAAGCACTGTGGTGTTACAGTCTGAGGCCAATATGATCACATTCTCCTCCTGACACAACAGGGCAGGTCTCATATGTGAGAATTGAGTTATTAGAAAGACTCTGGTTAACTGCTCTTCTGAGTCAACATTTCAGCCCATTAGTCGCTAGTGTCCTGTTATGTCTCTCACACCCACAGTTTCATTCTCTCAGTGATTAACTCCCCTTACAAAGCAAGAGATATAAAACTCTTGCACTCTGTTGCATTCTTTTTGAAGATATGCACAGGATGTTATTAAAAAGAGAGATTTTAATTCATTTGTTTGCTTTGCATTTCAATCAAAATTTGATATACAAGTGAAATCACTTACTTGGAAGAAAAAAAAAATTGTTACTCTGAGGTTGCTCTATGGAGAACTTGCAGTAATGGAGTTCTCAGTAATGTTTCCTTTAAAAGCCAATTTGACCCTGCCGTTCACACAGAAAGCGTTTTTCATTCCACTGCACTGCTTTTCCATTGTTTTTCTATGTAAACGCACTGGGCGGATGTTGTGCTCTCTTGAATAATTCTGTGCAAGACACGGTATTCTACAAATGTGGTGCTCTAGTTAAAATAAGTTTTTATAAAATTGATATTTCAAAAACTAACTTTTATAAGGCTTTGTGTGTTTTTCTATTCCACTACATTTTTAAATGCAAAAATATGTTTTGTGTGAACAGACTTTAAGGGCAGGTTCAGATTCAGCATTATAACATTTTTTAAAGGGGTCATCGGATGTCCAAGTTGGTATGATTCTTTAGGGTCTTCATGAAATGTCTGCAACATACTTAAAATTCCTCAGTGGTCATGTAAATCAACACCCTTTTTACCTTGTCAAATACAGCTCTGTTTACAGCAAACTGTTTCGGGGCATGTCTCTTTAAATGATAATGAGCAACTGCGCACTCCACCCATCTCTTCCATTTTTTTTGTGTATTTGGTGGCGTTGTACCATCAAAAACAAAACTAATCCACTGCGTCATCAGTGGCTCTAATGTGGGGAGAAAAAGACTCATGTCAACTTTTACATCCAACTACAAAACAATTGCAGTGCTTATGAGACATTGTTGTCGCTACAGCTGCTCGAGTGCAGAGAAAATGGCAGACAGTGTACAGCTGACTAAGGGTGCAAATATGCTAATACGGGACAGTCTGTCAGCAGAAGTGGGTGGGGCCTGAGTCCCGGATTAGCATAAAATCAAAATGGCTTGATCATTTTTTATCAATGTAGGGTGGTTGTGTCCACACACTGCTAAGACACATTTATATGCAAACACCATGTAAAGTGAATTTTGCATCCAGTGTCCCCTTTAACCAATGTCTCGTTTCTTTTTCTTGCACACATATGTGCTCACTGTATGCCATCTAATAAAAAAAAAATTTAAAAATGCATTGTGCGACCCTGCCATCTAAATTCTTTTGTATTATATCTCGCATTTTTAAGACTGTGTACTAGCATTTAAATATGCAAGAGTTATCGCTGAGCAATAGTAAAAAAAATACAGTGCAGAATGCAGTCTCGCTCTTTTGACAAAAGCACTGCTGCAATACAGCATAATGGAAATTGAACGCGGCAAATTCCCATGACCAAGTTGAACTCGAGTCTGTGTGAGACTCACTCTCACACAAAACTCCTGATCACGAGGATGTATAACTTGATTTTGTCTGTGAAAATTCACTAAACAAATGTAAATGTAGCTTAAGACTTAATTTTGAGACTTAATTAATGTCTTATTACCGTTTGCAACATTGCTGAGTGAGATCTGGGGTTACTGAGGTATTTTTTATCAGGAGACAAATCTAAGAAGCAGAAAAATTCTCAGTTTGCTCTCCATGTCTAAGTAAAAAAATAGATATTATAGAGAGCTCAGTGTTTTCTGTGGACAACTTTCCTGCTACCCTTTCAAATCTCTAGGCAAATCATAGTAAGTAACTTGCACTTTGCTGAGTAAACCATCTTTTACTGCTGCCAAGCTGCTCAATAATCACCCCAATAATGTCACTGATGGCAGTTCCTCATATCTGCTCAGCCTGTATATCAGTGTAAAACAGGAGAAAACAGGTGACCTGCATTTAGACTTTTCACAAAAAGCAGCATTCATACACTGAAGGGATAATGCCGTATTTTCATAGCTCTGATGGTGTATATGGAGATCTGGACAGGCCCGAGTGACACTTATGCAGAGTAAGCATTTTACAAGTGGCTCTGGTTCATGCACACATTAACCTTAGGCTGTAATTTCCATTAAAGCTCCTCAACCTTCTGTTATCATAGAGGTTCTACAGGCCTTGCTAAGTCCACTGCTGAGTCTGAGTGTCCTCATAAACATTTGAAGGGTTGGGGGCACGAGCCCCGGCTGCTTACTTTTAAAGCCTGCTAAGCTCAAGTCCATCATTTATTAATGAGCTCTTAGGAAACCTTGAATTTTTAAAGCAGTGCGGGATGGAGATTAAAATTTAGCCCAAACCGGTTGTCGACAAGCCCATCCGGCTTTTGCTGACTATCTCACTCTCTCTCTCTCTCTCTCTCTCTCTCTCTCTCTCTCTCTCTCTCTCGCTCCTCTCTTGCAGTTGTAATTACATCTAATGCAAAGCTTAATTTATTAACGGAAGGTGCTTTGAGCCGTTAAATGCTCAACCTGTTCCTGCTGTGTGCGAGACTGTGTTTACTGTGCTTTTTATTTATGCTGTTCTCTCTTGCTCCCTTTTTTTATGTTGTTTTCTGTTTGCTGATGTAGGGAAAATCACTATGAAGCTGACCCTGGCTACACCTCATATAAGTGTTTTCACTCAGTATTGCAGACAGTCCGGGTCTCAACAGCCATTGCAAATGTTGCAAGGATGCTGCTTTCTTTACAACTGCTCTTAAGATGTTATTCTATGGTTTACAATTATTTGACCGTCTAGAATTGAGCATGTAGAAGCATGAGCAAATATTGAGAAGATTACAGTTACTCCATATGCTATATAAGATTTATCCTCAGCACAAACCTCTTTGAAATGAGATCCAGTTATCTGCTCACTGGTAAAATAGTTTTCTGCCACATCACAATCCTCTACAGCCTTAGTGTTGTAGTTTTGGCAGGAAAGTGTAAGAATATTTCCATGAAAATGTGTCTGTATGCCTCTGTTAATGCAATAGATTTAGTCACACTCATCCAAGATTCAAATGAGTTTGTTTCATCATCAGAAGAGATTTGGAGAAATTTAGATTTACATCACTTGCTCTGCTGGTCTCGGAGTGTTTTTATTCCTCGTGGCTCTCGAATGCGTTCGCAGGTTTCTCCTCCATCTGGAGGAGGTGTGATCGGATCCTCCGCAGTGAATGGGTGCCATCAGAATGGGAGTTACAATAACAAGTAATCCACACGACGCCAGCAAATTTATAAGCAAATTTAGCATTAAGATATTTTGTGTGTCATGTGAATTACTTGTGGATAATGGTGATGTTTTTATCAGCTGTTTGGTCTCTTATTCTGATGGCACCCATTCACTGCAGAGGATCCATTGGTGAGCATTTACAAGTGATGTAAAGCAAAATTTTTCCAACTCTGTGCTGATGAAGAAACAAACTCACCTACATCTTGGATAACCTGAGTACGTTTTCAGCTATTTTTGGGTGAACTATTGCTTAAAGAAATCTAAATGAATAGCCTATTTATTCCAGGAAAATTAAAGTTTCTGTTATGTTTAACATAAAATCATCTAATTTTAAGGATCAATTAGTTTTCTTGGCACAAAAAATGGCACTTCTGCTGATCCTTTTTTGTGTTACTCTGCACCTATATATATATATATATATATATATATAATCAAGACTCTTTTATCAATCTGTTTGGAAAGATTTCAAGGACACAAAACTGCAATCAGTTTTCAGTGTCATTTTGGTCACGACTTCCATGTGCTCATCAGCTTAAGTAGCAACTGTTATCAATATTAAAATAAGGCTGTTTGATCAGAGAATAAGTGCATGCAATGTCTGGAGAGATTCGCTTGTAGTCATATCCCTACGATGGGTCAGCAGAATTACATTTGCCATGTTTACATTAGTTATGTTTGCAGAAAGAGTTCAGAGGAATATTTCATCCCTTGAGTCAAAGTGACTGACAGTATATTGGCAGCAGGTGTTCTACTGGAGGCCGTCCAATCACAGAGCACGTCTGTGGAGTGTGCACCAAAGCTGAAGCCAATCAATTTTAGAGAGAAATGTTGCAACCATCTCCTCCTCCAGCTGAGTCCTGTTCAAAGCACTATTCAATCATCTTCATGAATTGAGTAACACTACCGCAATGCACTTTGTACAAATCCCAAAGCAACCCACACTCCTTTGGTCTGGCACTAAAGAACAGTCATGGGAACAGGACAGTAGAGTCATAATATTTTGCATCGGTTTCTTTATTGTAAATGCACTGTGGGTAGAAATTGTATAAAATGTAATATTGCACAATATAAATCAATTGCACTTTCTCAAGGTATAATGATGCATTTGTGTTATGCTACAAGAATATGCAGGTACTGTGCCCCAATTAAACAACAAGATACTATGACCAATATTTTTTATTTTTTTTTAACAGTATTACTTTTAAATATATAGCCTATAGTTATCAAAAACACCCTCCAAGTATGAAGGTTCTTGGGCTACCAGCTAAATACAGTGTTTGGCACTGTAGTGAAGACATTAGACTTGTGAATATCTAACACAAAGACTCTTTAAAGCTAATAAAATGCTAAGCACAGTTTGTATATACATAGCCCTCTATATGTTACCTGCATTATTATACTCCCCAATTTGTGTGTTGTGATCCTCTCATTACTTTGCCTTAGATGGGTAAACAAGCACAAGATTTCGGTGATTGACTGCTATCATATTAAAATGTAATTGTTCAAGCTGACGTGTCATTTGCTCAGAGTGGTGTGTTTTATAGGATAGAGCCTATTTCTATTGTTTTGTGTTCTGCATTTGTGCACTCTCCAACCTGTAACACCAAACAATGATCATCTAAACAGATTTGAGGTGTTCTCATATTTTTTTCCACCATGGAACATATTGTCTGTAATCTCCGGCCAATCTTTATGAGTCTGAAAAATATATCCACTGAATAAATTGACCTATATATGTTTACAGTATGTTGTAAATACAGCATCTTATTCCCAAGAAAATAGTTTCAGACCTGAACATCTGCACATCGAAAATGTTTTTCTTATTCCAGAAATATTGATGGCCCATTATTTGAAGTAGAAATCTATATAATTGAAAGACAAATCACCGTATTTTCATCAATTATTATTATTATTTTCCTTTTTTTGAGAACACCAGTGTGTAAACCCTTTTTACAACCTAACCATTTCTAATTGTGCATTCTCAACATTTTCCAGAAAAATCTCTACAAAGTTATTGATTATTAGTGCATGCAGTCAGCTGATTCTGCATTTACTCACTAATTTCATTTCATTCATTTCATTTATTGTCATAGAATGATAATCGATTTTCATTTAAAATTGAAGAGGTGAGAGACTTTGAGAAAGAAAGAAAGAAAGAAAGAAAGAAAGAAAGAAAGAAAGAAAGAAAGAAAGAAAGAAAGAGGTATCTCAGCTATCAAATATACTTTATAATTCTCAAAAGTTTGTGCTTTGCTGATTAGATGTCTTTGATGTACGGCTCCAAAGTAGTTTTGTGGCAAACTAGCGTTTAGCTTTGAAGTTTCTTGTCGCCTCTGCAGGGTCCCTAAAGTAAAATGGGATAAATGTAGAAAGAAGAGAGATCTCAATTAGACACTGGAAACACACACACAGCGCACCAACAATCATGCTCTTCTCTTACCTTACTAACTTGACTAAACCTAAGGATGATTGTGTAATCCCATTGAAAAATGTGAGATCAGGTGAATTCAGCAGTTCCCAAACTCAGAGGGTTCATCAGAGGGTCATGATTAGAAAACAACTGTTATTCCTTACTAAAATCCAGTCGCTCAGTGGATCCCGTGATGCATGTTCCAAAACAGTGGCTAGCAGTGAGCATTTCTCCCTATTTATCCGATTAGTCAAGCAAATTCCACTAGAATTTGCTTGTTTGTGATGGTTTCTGATCCACATGTTAGAGGAACCAGAGTTTCCATCGCGCATGCTTCTTGGTCTCAGTCTTGGATTTGCGTTTGGGTGTGGAGGTGAACACCTCGTGTGTGTAAGGCAGAGAGGGGTAGGACGGCTCTTCTAATGGACACAGTCTCTTCATTAAGGGCTGCAGTTTGTCCTCTTGAAGTTTAAAATCCAATTCCACACTAAAAGAGAAAAAGAGAACATTTTAGGTGAGGATAATGTAGAGTAGAGATCATATCAAAACAGATTACACAGAATTGTCTGGATGAGGACCTATATTAGTCCAATTAAAGTCAATAATAAATCAAAATTGACACCATTTCCTTCTTTAAAAATGTATTTTCCTCATCTTATTGTGGATATTGCATCAGCAACATCCCAAAACTCTATTCCATATTCTCTATTCATATTTGTTTTTCATAGTGCAAAAACACCTCAGAAACGACTTTCCTTTTCCGCTGACACTACTTAGTCTGTGTTTTGATATTATTAAAATAATATAATATTATTTAGAAATGTAAATATATATATATTGTTTTAATTGTAATTGTTATATTATTTGTTGAAAGCAGTTAATACTTTATTTGGCAACATTCAAAACTTTCACACTGTGTGTGTGTGTGTGTGTATATATATATAAAATAAATATAATAATTCATGTTTTCAACATTAATTGTATATTATTGAGCAGCAAATCAGCATTGCATCAAAGAAATGCACTACATTTTTAAATATATTCAATTTAAAAAGTCATTTTAAATTGTAATCATTTTTCACAATAACCTTGTTCTTTTCTTTTACTGTATTTTTGATCAAATAAGAGACTGAGTATAAGAGACTTCTTTCAGAAAAAAATAAAAAGTCTGACCCCAAACTTTTCAACAGTAGAAATATTACTTTATTTCAGTTTGTGTGTATGTGTGTGTATTCGACTGTCCTCGCACAGCCACAGTCTGACCTAGTCTTCCCTCTAAAGTCATAATCCCATGACAATCAGATGATTCCTGATGATTGCAGTGGCTAAACTCCCAGATTAACCATCAGAGACAGCTTTAATCTGATCTAAATGAAATCATTCACAAAGCAGCGTCTGACTCATCAGTGTAAAGAACAGACAAACAGACCAATCACACACAACCCATCAGTACCACTCACTTTCAACTGCCCCATTCCTCACTCGCTCCCCTTCTTTTCACTTTCCCACACTACAAATGAGCGTATTGGAAATCAATGCTGATTGACTCATCAATTGCATCCATTTATAAAAGATTTGTGCAAAAAAAAGAGAGCTCTCTAACCAAATTGCAGCATGAGAGTCAATTGTTTATCTCCGTCTTTACACTGAGGGTTTGTTTTGGTTTGCATTAAGGAGCGTTTTATATACTACAATCGAGCCCTCTGGCTTTCATATTTAGTTTTGTATTGGATAACGCACATATTTCGTTTAATTAAAAGCTGCTATGGTGAAACACAGACGTTATTCGTTTAGTTCATTATGGAATTTTGCACTGAATTTCAATGCCTTTGAAAATACAATAGCGTTTTATCACAATTCCACACAAACAAACCTTAAACCAAGTACTTTTTTTTCCCCACTATATGCGTATCGAGACAACAGAACGCACCAAAAACAGACTAAAACCCACAGATACAAAGAGATATGCATCTCATTTTCAAGTCTGTCCTGGATTTTCACAAATGATCAGAAAAACTTCTCTGGCATGATATATTTAGAAGCTGCAGTGTTTGGTTTGTCTATTTACAGAACTTGTGAAAGCTCAGCGATTCTCAGCAGACTCTCTGAGGGTGAAAGAGAATGAACAGCAGTGTGTTTCTGCTCCGGGTTGAGCTAAACTACGCTTAGCAATTAATCACTGGAAAAACCCGAGCAGTTACCTTGTGCACACTACCAACAGGGGGGTGAGAAACATATGGGTGGCTGGTGAACAATGCACAGCAAACAATTGCAGGAGCCGCAAATCTGGTTCAGAATAGAGATGATGTCTTAAGGTTATCCCAAGAACAGTTATTTTCTCTTCTGCAATGTGGGGTTTTCAACAACAGATGCAATCAATCTGTAACAGCTGCATTCAATTCAAACATCCTTTTTACTGTTGAAAAAGGAAAAATCCTACTATACTAATAAATAAATAAATAAATAAATGTACAAGCTATGATATGAGTACAATATTAAACTTGTTGGACAGCTTCAAAATTGAATTATAAGCATTTCTAATAATATATTTATTACAAGATTTAACATTATAATGACTGTTTCTATAAAACATGTTTTCACATATATATATATATATATATGTGTGTGTGTGTGTGTGTATGTGTATGTATATGTGTGTGTGCATGTTTATGTGGTTTATGAGGACACAAATTTGTATAATGACATGGGTATGACAGAGGTATTACAATATGAAGGTGGTTTATGAGGACACTGCCTATGTCCCCTTAATTCAAAAGGCTTAAAAAACATACTAAATGGTGTTTTTTTGAAAATCTAAAAATGCACAAAGTCTCCTGTGAGGGCTAAGTTTAGGTGTAGGGTTGGTGTAGGGCAATAGCACACACAGTTTGTTCAGTATAAAAACCATTACGCCTATGGAGAGTCCCCATAAACCACAAAAACCAACATATGTGTGTGTGTGTGTGCGTGTGTGTGTGTGTGTGTGTGTGTGTGTGTGTGTGTGTGATCTATTTTAAGGCCATTAAATAAATAAAACTGCCCAAAAGTGAATGTTACAACAGATTTCGATTTCAAACAAATGGGTAAAACTTTACTTTAGGGTCTCTTAACTAGTTGCTTATTAGCATGCATATTACTAGAATATTAGCCATTTATTAGTAGTAATTAAGCACATATTAATGACTTATTCTACATGACCTTATTCTACCTCCCTAATCATACCCAATACCTAAACTTAACACTACCTTACTAACTATTAATAATCAGCAAATTAGGAATTTATAAAGGGAAATGTATTGTGTTCCCTATTCTAAAGTGTTACCAACAAATGCTGTTTGAACTTGATTATTCATCAAAGAATAAAAGAATAAAAAATAAAATAGAATCATGGTTTCCACAAAATTAATTACTAGTACTATTGTTCTCAACATTAATAATAAGTTATGTCTTTGAGCTCCAAATCAGCATATTAGATTGATTTCTGAAGTATCATGTGACACTGAAGACTGGATTAATGGCTACTGAAAATTCAGCCTTGCCATCACAGGAATAAATTACATTTTAAAATACATTTATTATGCATTATATTTATACACTTATATTTTAAAAACTGTTATTTTGAATTGTATTTATATTTACCAATATTACTGTTTTATTGTATTTTTGTAGACTTTCAAACTTTCAAACAAATCGTAGCCTAAACTTTTAAATTAGTGTGTACTGTATGTGTAAATGTTCCAAATGCATACAATTTTATCAAAAAGAACAGCAAAGTATACATTTTAATAGACACTTTAACAAAACATATTTTTAAAACATGAAATATGTAAATATTCGTCTTAAATATTCCTCACCCAAAAATGATTTGCAAATGAGCAGCTTGAACATTGTGCAAAACATCTCCTTATGTTCCATGGAAAGAAAGTCATACTTTCATGAAATGACATGAGGGTGAGTAAATGAATTTTCTTTTTTTTTTTTGTGAACTATCCTGTTAGCTTCCAGTAAATTCACAAGAATTTAATTTGAAATTGATTTTTAATAAAGCATTGCAGGTATAAATAGGTGATTGTTGAAATAACTCGCTGTTGTTAACATCAAATATAAGTGACCCAGGTTCTTACTCAATTATTTGCTTGACTGCTTTGCTGTAATGCAGAAACACACAAAAATACATACGGTCAAACATACGGGGGTTGTAGACATGTAGATCACAGTAACACTGAACGGCATCCTTTATTCAGGTATACAAACATTCTGCCGTGAGCTTCAGTCAATGACAGGTTACAAACCCGGCCTGTCAGACGCCACAGATATTATGTTCAAGCACTTTACCGCAGGGACAAACTGTAATAGGTTCAGTCATTGAAAGACTGTATTAAAAGAAAAGCTCAATCTTGGACACAACAATGTCAAATATTATGTTCCAGTACGAGTCAAGATAGCAATTGATTTTAGAAGCAGGCCTAAAGGTTTTTATCCGAGTGAGCGGAGGCTGGTGCGAGAGATCAGCTGGATCATTTCTGAGGGTTTTACTGAAGTGAGTGGATTATTATCAAGCTCCGTCTGTAATTTCTGCTCGAGCAGCACCGCTGTCCATCCCTGCTGTGCACTTTACTGGGTATCTCTGCCACCTCTCATTGAAACTAACCACTCGTCCTCCACCAACCTGACATGTGACCCGCTTGTGTCCATTTGTCTGGATTCATGAGGTGCCGTGTGGAAAGGACAGGCTGAGGTGATGCTGAAGGACAGGGCCCGTCAGGTGACCAATGGCCACATTGTGCTTGCCTTGAGAAGGCAGCCGCAGAATGAACTTGTCCAGTCCACTATATGCCAACAACAGGCATAACAATCAGCACTTCCTCACTGGCTGCTCTGCCAGCTCAGGGCAGGAAATGAGATTTTTGGCAATCAGACCTCCTCTTGTCTTCTGTTTCCTCTCCTCTGTTTGGTAGTGAAGAACTGGTCTGCTTATTTGTGCTGAGTGCAGCACAGTGTTCATCACTAGTGAGCAACGCCATCCAAACTCATGAATGTTCACTCTCTGGGTCAGTCCTATGCAGTGTGTTTATTTTTATCATATATTGAGAGGTCCAAATGTTCTTTAAACGTAAAAAATAAATAATAATTAAAAAATTCTGACATTTTTGTACATTTTCCAAACAATTTGCTTTAATTTTTTAATTGTTCAATCAATCAATCGTTTTAGTTGTGTATAGTTAATATAGTTAATATTTTGGAATTATTTGATTACAGATTAATTAAGATTTAACTACAGTATCACAACAATGTGAACAAAGATATCTGTTTTCTTAGGAATATTTATATTATTTATAGGAATTTATTTACATTAAAGTACACATAAAAACTTACAATTTAATCAGTGTTTTGACCTCCAATGTCCAGCAAAATATTTGAATTCCCTCTCCCATATAAGATATGATAGATCCAGTATTTCTTCTGTAATTGTGACAAAGCTGCTTGTTTTCAACCTGTTTTTCAACTTTTTTTTTTTTTTACAGAAGCTAGAAATATTGGTAATAAAGTCATTCATGTTGTGATTCTTCAAGTTTCAAGCACTGAACTAATTTTAGATTATATTAATAATAATAAATTATTAATTATGATTCAATAAATCTCTGTTTGGAAGTTTGCTGAGGCCCCCTAGTGGACCCTGGTCCCATGGTTGAGAACTACTAACAGTTTCCATTCATTTTTAACCACAAAAAGCCTCCAGGAAGGCATAATGCTCGAGGAAGTGACATAATCATGTTGAGAAAACAAGAGCACTAACATTAATTAGTATTAGTATAAATTCTGTGATGTTTTTTGTGATCAGTTGTGTGATTTGTCTCATTTTTAAACATTCCATCATGTTTGATTAAATTACATAAATTAGTATGATTTTATAAAAATGCATATAAATTTACTTATTAATGTGGGTTTACATAAAATGCATTTGTGAGCCCTAAAAATTGAAGTTAGCCAGTTTGAATATAAAATGCAATTGTCACTTTCGCTAGTTACCAAACTGTGTGTAAACGCAGCCATATTTCTCTACAACAAGACTGACGATTGTATTCTGCATCTGTGTGAGCACAGCCATTGTGATTAAGCTGCATTTCTCTGAGCTGCTAGGGTGTTAGGCTGAGAAAAACAGAGAGAGAGTGGGGACACTTTCCTACATTTTGAGAAATCATCTGGAGCCTGCACAAAGCACACGATTTACCCAGTTTATTCCTGGTTCATAAATACTTAATGGAAACTGACTTGCTGCTTATAATGAGAAACACTGCAGCCTTTGAAAGTGAGAAGAGGATATCTGCATCACACCATCTCAATAATTGATGCACGCAAGACACTTACAGTAATCCACTTGGAAGAAAAAAAACAGAGACATTTAAAATACCATATACAGATCCAAATGGAATAAACCACAACTGTATTTGGCACAATTAATGGGCCTTTTTCATAAGCTCCTAGCAGGAAGGATATTGCCAAGCGTCTGTAGATACCCACTGGGCCACGGTGAGACGTGACACAAAATAAATGAAGTTGGAAGGAAAAAAGGTGCTAAATGCGAACTGTAGGAATACCACAGGGAGTTATTTTGGACACCATGCAAGAAAAACTGATGGTTGCTACCATTTCAAAACTCTAGAGGCTGTGGCAGGACGGCCACAGGTCGGGCTGTTCGTTCTGTCGCTATTTGTCTCCCAGAATGTGTCCAACTACAGAGACGTCGCAACAAATCACACCATGCTGGCTTCAATATTTTGACATATGAGAATGTAAAAATATACAGAAGTGTATGTACAATGATGTATGCACAGGTGCAAATGCTTTGAAGCACATGGGCTTGCTGAGACCTTTGTTTTTATATGCACAGAAGTTTTGCTGTTTGCATCGCCATATTATGCCGCTGACCTATTTATTTGATTTTACATTCTTCTTGTATCTTCACACAACTGGGTTATTTATTTGTCTTCCACAGAAAAGAGAGAGGTTTCATTCAGATTTGGAATAACATGAGGGTGAACAAATGATGACAGAATGTTTCCTATGATATTTCTATTAATTCTTTAACAGTGACACCATTAACTGTCAGTGCAAGGCCTCATCCTGCAAACCAGGCTTATTTTTTAACCAATTTGTGCACATGCTCAGTTGAGAACATATTCAGCAAGTCTTATGGTACAGTGAGGAATTAAGTCCTATGATTATAAAGCCGGTGCTGTTTTTGCCATATGTTCTGGTGCACTGGGCATGTGATAAGTATCTTTGTAGCCATGTTCTCTTAGATACGCGTGCCAAACAAGAGCACAAAGAATTTGAGCTTAGTTGAACTGATGCAAATGTGAAATGAGAATCAAGCATCAAGACTCCACAAAAGTGTACTAAAGATTCAGAAAAAATAAATACCCACAGTATATACAATGCCCTCCATAAGTGTTGGAACAGTAAAGACAAAATTGCTCTGTTGGCTGTGGAGTCAAGACATTTACAAATATGATTAAAAGATGAATATGAGACAAAACGTCACATTTTATTATTAGCCGTTTCAACAAATACATGTTTTACCAAATAAAAAGAACAGCACTTTTAGACTTCATCCCACTCATTGATGTGAGCATAAGTATTGGGACAGTTGAACATAAGGCAGATATAAAAGATTACAAGATATTATTTAGTTGCAGATCCCTTGCACACAATCACAGCAGTGAGTCTGTGACCCATAGACATCACCAGACTCTTGGTCTCATCCTTTGAAATACTTTTCCCAGCCTTTAATGCAGCCAATCCCAATTGTTGTTTGTTTTGGGGAGTTTCTGCCTTTACTCTCCTCTTCAGCTGGAAATTAATGTTCAATCGGATTTAAATCTGGAGATTGGCTTGGGCAATCTAAGACTTTCCATTTCTTCGCCCTTATAAATTCCTTGACTGAAATGGCCATTGTCCTGATGCAATATGAAGCACTTCCCAATGAATCCGGTGGCATTTTCTTGAATATTGGTAGGCAAGATGGTTTTGTACCCTTCCAAATTCATTCTACTGCTGTTATCATACATTAAGTCATCAGTAAAGTTGAGAGGGCCTGTTCCAGAGGCAGCCATGCATGCCCATGCCATGACAACACCTCCGCCATGCTTTACAGATGAGGCGGTATGCTTGGGATCATTTGCAGTTCCCTTTTTTTCTCCACATTTTTGCTTTCCCATCACTTAGATAAATGTTCATCTTTGTCTCATCGGTCCATAAACACAGTTTCAAAACTCTTCTGGCTCACTTTTGTGTTTTTTTGCAAACTCTAATCTTGCCTTTCTAGTTTTGGTGGTGGTCAGAGGTTTGCATCTTGTTGTGTAGCATCTGTAATTCTGTGTCAAAGTCTCCTGAGGACAGTAGATTGTCAGAGCATCACCCCAGCTTTCTGGAAGCTGTTGGTGATTTTACAGACACATCTTTAAGGGTTCATTTTCACAGCTTTTATCATTTGTCTGTCATCAACTACTGTTGTTTTCTCAGCCGATCAGGTCGTTGTTGGTTGCTGGTGTCGCTGGTGGTTTCCAAACTCTTGATTTCTCCATGCCCTTTATTTTTGCTAGAGCTCTAACTGACTTCCTCTTTTCTTTTAGCATCCAAATCGCTTGCTTTTCTCTCAAAGTCACCTCCCTCATCTTCATCCTGGTTTGTGTGTCATCATCGAATGCAAGATTCAGAATACAGAAGTAATGGATATAACTGATACGACACATTTCCTGCTTTTAATATCTGAAGAATTAATGCAACAGGACACAGCTGATCACTTAGAAAGACCTGTGAGGCAACTGTTCCAATATTTATGCTCACATCAGATAGAGGGATGAAACTCTAAAAGTGCTGAACTTCTTAGCTGGTAAAACATCTGTGTTGAATCACCCAATAATAAAATGTGACATTCTGTAGTTTTGTCTCATATTCAGCTTTTAATCATATTTGTAAATGTCTTGACTCCACAGCCAACAGAGCAATTTTGTCTTTACTGTTCCAACACTTTTGGAGGGCACTGTAGTTTGGAAGTTGCTTATTATACTCACTATACACAGCTAAAGAAAATCGGGGTAATTTTTTTAATTGGCCCTTTTTTGCATTTTACACAAAACTGCAAACGGCAGTGCTGACCCTTTTTCCTAGAATACCTTTTTAATCTGCTATCTGAATCATTATTTTTTATTTTCTTAACAAGGTTGCATGGTTGGACTCTCTGTAAGTCCGTATTAGCAGGAAGGTGCTTAACTCTTCATGAATATTTCTAATGCCATTTTCAATACATTTAACGGAGTATAAATTCACAGATTAAGGCCAGTTGCCAGTTGTTACATTTATGTAATTAAAATTGGGTGAATAAAGTAAAATTAAAAATTATATAATACAATATATAATATAATATAATATAATATAATATAATATAATATAATATAATATAATATAATATAATATAATAGGAAAGGACGTGACGTGTGGCCAAGTATGGTGACCCATACTCAGAATTTGTGCTCTGCATTTAACCCATCCAGGTGCACACACAGCAGTGAGTAGTGAACAAACACACACACACCCACACCATGAACACACACCCAGAGCAGTATAATAATATAATATAATATAATATAATATAATATAATATACTATAATATAGCATTTCACACACACACACAAAAAAACAGTTCCAATGTAGTATTCAAAGTACTCCGTGCTCACTCAAAGCTTTCACCGTTGCCAATGTTTGGAAGAGAAATACACATTAAATAGTTTGGGTTGAAAGAAGGATGTGCCATTGTTTAAAACAACAATGTGGCACAGTATGCTGCAGCCAGCTAGTTGGTTGTTTGCTGGGAGCATGCTGCTCTCTTACAGTGCCTTCTGTGTTCCTTTGAGGAAGTTGTGATGGAGGAACAGCGAAAGGTATCTTACACCATGCTGGCATCCATTTTAAACCCTCTATGGGTCATGTGGAGTAGACTGAATAAACAATGAACTTTGACCTTATAGGCCTTCTTCTCTTGTCCATTGGGATTTGTGAGCAGTTGGATAGTGTTCTGGAATGTCAAAAGTAGACATCTAAAAAAAAAGTCGAAACTAAAATTAGAAAATGTAATGAGCAGTAATTTTAAATGTAATGAGCAGTAGGGATGCACCGAATGTTCGGTAACTGAAATTATTCCGATAAAAATAACAAAAAAAAGCTCTTTCGGTGTTCGGCTGAATAAGCAAAAAGACCAAATTAATTGCAATATTACAAAGCAATAAATAATTTATTTTTTACTATGAATTCACAATTGGTACAGAAATAGTATTGGTATTAGATACTGAAAGTGGTTCATGATAACCCTATTGAGTAGAATGAAGTGTTTTGTCTGACCACACACGCGCACACATAGATTTATAGACAGACTGCTCTGATTCACTAACCCCAACCAAAGCTATAGGAGCACCTTTCTCCTCTTCACCACCTCATCACTTTGGTAACTATGACAACCACATCATCCTCACCAGTACATGTCTGTCTCTGTTTCTGCTCAGTATTCTTCTCATACTAATGTCACAGTGTGTCCTCTTCTGGAAGAACCTTCCAGTAGTATCTCTGGAAAAGGCATTGAACTGCAATTTAGTCTTTCCACAGTGAACTGTTCCTGAGAATCAAAACCAATTACAGCTTTTACAAATCAGATCCTTAAATTTCATGGTTTACTTAACAAACGTAAGCACCCCTGAGCAGACCTGATGAATATTCACGATAAACATAATAACAATCAAATAAACAGTCCTTTAATACAGATGTAAGACTTTTTATTTGTACTTTTCATAAAGTCTCTTTAAGGGATAATTTAACCACAAATGAAAATTCTGGCAATATTTACTTATGTTGTTCCAAATCTGTAAGATTTAAATAGAAAGATATAATAATAAAATATCATATAATATAATTACATACAGTAATAATAATAATATTTATTTAAAAATAACATTTAAAGATTTCATTGTTGATTTAAAATTCCTTTAAATTTACTAATTACACCTAAATAATCAACAGTACCAATTGCTATGTGTGCATTAGAGGGTACTGTAGTTTTTGTGAATGTGTTTTAGCTCTTCTCTATAGTAATGTATCTCCAGTCCTCTGGGCCGGTGTTCAAAGAGTGCTGACATGCTGACACAGTCTGTATGTATTTGACTTCCCTCACTGTGTAAACTGAATTGCATATTTTTTATTTATTTTCTGACCCAAGTAGCCTAATGTATTCCAGGGCTGTCTGGTAGGCGGTGAAATGCTGAATTTGTCTGATGATAGATGGCATGCATTTATTTACATGTCACTGCATTTGATTTCAATGTGTAAATGAATTAATACAAAAATGCTTGAGAGACTAAATGTTTGTGTTTTGCTCCCACGTGCAAGCATATTGCTGCAAAACAAACATTAATGAAAACATAGCCATGAGTGTGTGTGTAATATAGGTCTGCAGCGTTCTGGGTTTCAAAGCCATATGGGTTTGAAATGACATGGGGGTAATTATTGCTTTTATAACTAAATTAACAGTAAACCCATTCATTTAAAAAGGAATGGTTATGTTTCTGAGAATCATACAATTACATTAGCTACTTAGCTTGCACTGAAGAAAAAAATATCTAGTTTTACAGTTTCTGAGTGGATTTTTCAGTTGGTCTGGTAAAAATTTATGAAGTTCATATGCGGGATGCATCAAAGGAACTCAGTCATGACATTTTTCATTTTAAACTTAAATTCTTATCGGTAGAAGAGCTCAGGCTAACAGCACGATTTTGTACTCTATAGTTCTTCCAAGCTTTACTTCAACAGAGACAAATTTGACAATATGTTTGGACACAAGTGCAGCTGCACTTGTACAAATGGGTGCCTTCGTACACAAAGAATCTCTGAATAAAGGATTCAGATGAATCTTCAATGAAAAAATAAATTATTCAATAAGTATAAAAATGTTGGCCAAGCTGAAAGATTCAGATAGTATCAGAGACTCACCTGTATATGATGCAGGCACTGTTACGACATGTGTCACAGTTGGCTGTATCCTGCCCAGTTCGATAAGACAGTCTGTGGAAAAACAGTGTGTGATAAATATAGCATCTGGAAACAACTAAATTCATAACTTAAAGGTAGTTTAAACAAAAGCAAAAATTATATCATTGTTTACTCACACTAATTCCAAACCCCTATGAGTGTGAAAAAAATATTGAGGTTTAAACAACATTGGACCCAACCGACTTTTACTGTATGGACAAAAACACTTAGACATTTTTCAAAATATCTTCTATTGTATTCTACAGAAGACAGTAAATTATACAGGTTTGGAATAACGAGTTTTTTATTTATTTATTTGTTTAATTCAGCAAGGACACATTAAATTAATTGACAGTAAAGACTTGACTTTTCATTGTTATGGAAAGATTTCTATTGCAAATACATATGCTAATGCTGTTCTTTGAACTTTATATTGATCAAAGATTCATGAAAAAAACCTGAATTACCATTTCTAAAAACAAATTGAATCAATACAACAGTTTTCAACACTGATAAGAAGAAGAAATGCTTCTTAAGCACCATATTAGAATGATTTCTGAAGGATCATGTGACACTGAAGACTGGACTATATTAAAACAGAAAACAGTTATTTTAAACTGGACTAATACAACCCGAATTCCGGAAATGTTGGGACATTTTTTTAAATTTCATTTAAATGAAAACTAAAAGACTTTCAAATCGCATGAGCCAATATTTAATTCACAATATAATCTCTGTGCGTAAGGGACAAGGCCGAAGACCTTTCTTGGATGCCCGTGGTCTTCGGGCCCTCAGACGACACTGCATCACTTGTGACATTGACATTTGGGGACATTGACATCACTTGCATGACATTACTAAATGGGGCCAGGAATACTTCCATAAACCACTGTCGGTAAACACAATCCGCCGTGCCATCTGCAGATGCCAACTAAAGCTCTATCATGGAAAAAGGAAGCCATATGTGAACATGGTCCAGAAGCGCTGTCGTGTCCTGTGGGCCAAGACTCAATTAAAATGGACTGTTTCAAAGTGGAAAAGTGTTCTATGGTCAGACGAGTCCAAATTTGACATTCTTGTTGGAAATCACGGACGCCGTGTCCTCTGGGCTAAAGAGGAGAGAGACCTTCCAGCGTGTTATCAGCATTTAGTTCATAAGCCAGCGTCTCTGATGCAGCTTGCATGTTTTGGAAGGCACTATGAATGCTGAAAGGTATATAAAGGTTTTAGAGCAACATATGCTCCCCTCCAGATGACGTCTATTTCAGGGAATTTCAGCAGAACAATGCAAAACCACATACTGCAGGTATTATAACAGCATGGCTTTTTGTAAGCATGTGCTGAATTGACCTGCCTGCAGTCCAGCTCTTTCACCTATAGAGAACATTTGGCGCATCATTAAACGAAAAATACGTCAAAGATGACCACGAACTCTTCAACAGCTGGAAACCTATATCAGGCAAGAATGGGACCAAACTCCAACACCAAAACTTCAGAAACTTATAACCATCGATGCCCAGACGTCTTCAAACTGATTTGAAAAGAAGATGAGATGTTACACCATGGTAAACATGCCCCCGTCCCAACCATTTTGAGAACTATAGCAGGCATCAAATTTGAAATAAGCTCATTTTGTGCATAAAATTTCTGTTTAAACATTTGTTATGTACTCTATGTTCTATTGTGAATAAAATATTGGATCATGTGAAATTCTTTTAGTTTTCATTTTATTCAAATTTAAAAAACATCCCAACTTTTCCGGAATTTGGGTTGTATTTCACTATACTGTTTTTATTGTACAGTAGTTTTGGTTCAGAAATGCAGCTATGCTAAGCATAAGATATATATTTAACATTGTTTTTCATTGATTTACAGCCTTAATTATTTCTTCTGCATTGGTGTCTTTTATTAACACAGGGCCTCTTGCAGATTATTGTTTTATTCTGCCCTGCGCCCAGGATTTCTATACATTATTTCATGATGGAAGACACCAGGAATGAATTCCCAGTATCTATCCACTGTTCATTTGTGGCCCTTGGGCTTCAGCACCATTAAAGTATGTACAAGGGGATGATGGATCATGCACTAGCCTGGCATACTTGAAGTGGTTTTGATAAATTATTTGTGTGCTAATGTGACACTGTGACACATGCCTAGCATTTCTCCAGAGACAATAACAGGGCTGCACCCAGCAGCCATGCAGTTATGCATTTTCATTAAAGCTTAATGAAAGCCTAATTGGATCACTTTATCCCTCTGAGCGCTCAAGTGTCAGGATGGTCATTGATATTCTGCATTCAGTTCGATCTGACGTTGCTTAGGAGTTCATGGCGACAGTGGTAACGCACATTAAGTCCAAATGTAGAAGAGCGATGTTTTGCTGCAGCAATGCAGTCACATGAACAACACCTGAACTGAGCTTTTACTTTACTTGCTTATAGACTAAAATAAATGATATTTTTAGCATAATGGTATCTTTCCCTGTCTGCTCAGAATCAGGGCACTGCGTTATGGTAGGAGAGAGCTGTACTTAAAAGGAAGAAAATCAATATGTTCAATATGATCTGGAATAAATAGGAATGAGATGAGATCGAACCCTTCCTCATGGCAGAAGCACTGGAGAAGAGGTCAGGAAGGGCAAGGAATTTATTGGCAGTCAGGGTGACCCAAACAACAGCCAATATGATGATGAGGTCTGTTGGAGGTGTGTGCAAGTTCCTGTGTGTTTAGGAATGTACATGAAAAATCTGTTACTCACACTGACATCGTTTCAAACCTGAATGATTTTCTTTCCTCTGTGGAACACAAAAAAAATTAGATTTTATACCAAGTCAGTAGGGTAAACTGTGAAGGTGTGCGATTTTTAATTTTTTTTGTCTACAATAAAATTTTAATTGTTGTTAACGATGTGTGAGCTGACATTACAGAGCATGTTACTCACATTGTGAAATTCAGTGTTTCAGAACTGAATGAATCTGCATTTTTCTAACAAAATCATGAGTGAATGATTCAATAATCTATTCTTAAAACTTTGTTTCTGAATGAATCAGTGATTCGGTGACTTTCTCATTAAGACAGTGACTTGCCTCCACTTGCGGTTTTGGTTTTATATTTTAAAGGGTTAGTTGCCCCAAAATAAGATGTCTGTCATTAATTGCTCACTCTCGTATCATTCCAAACCTGTAAGACCTCCATTCATCTTTGGAATATAAATTAAGATATTTTTAATGAAATCCGAGAGCTCTCTGGATTTCACAATCAAGGAACAGAAACGTAGTAGGACATCACTAGCAGATTGCTGTGAACTAACCACTGCACATAAATTGAAGAATACAAAAAGCTTTAGTAATCAGCTGCCCACAACAGGCCTAAACCAGCACAAAAACACACTCAGCAAACTACTGTCTAATTATCATTAACAACAAAATCAAATTTTTGTTAATATTGCACAGTCCTAGTACAATATTGTTTTGCACCCAACTAATGTGCAAAAACACTGTATTCACGGTATGTGCAAAAACAATTGAAATATTCTTCAAAATATCTTTTTTTTCTGGTTTGCAACAGAAAGAAAGCCAACTGGGAGTGCATTTCCAAAAAGCAACTATGGTCGCAAATTCCAATGTTACCAAAAGAGTTCAATGGAACTGTAACGACCAAAGTTAGCTAACGATGCTTTTAGGAAATGCACCCAAAGGTTTGAAACAACATGAGAGTAATGACAGACTTATCATTTTTATCCCTTAAAGCAGGGGTCACCAAGTTCAGTCCTGGAGGGCCGGTGTCCCTGCAGAGTTTAGCTCCAACCCTAATCAAACACACCTGAAGCAGCTAATCAAGGTCTTACTAGGTATACTTGAAACTTCCAGGCAGGTGTGTTGAGGTAAGTTGGAGCTAAACTCTGCAGGACACCGGCCCTCCAGGATCAAGTTTGATAACCCCTGCCTTAACGCTAGTATCACCAGCTGGTAGCTGGTTTGTTACTTACTGTATCTATCTTACCAGCTACCAGTTTACATGGTCTACCAGCTTACACCAATTAATAACCAGCTTAGACCAGCTAGAAACCATGTTCCAAAGCAGCTACAGAATAATTTAGAGTTGCCAGGTCCCTTTCTCATCTGTGAAAGCGTGAATGTGTGGAGCATACAGTAATATTATGTATATATTTCAGTTCTTAGTATAAAATAAGTATTGATCATACTGTGTGTATGTGTGCGTGTCACTGAATCACACAAGTGCTTTGTGTTTTTCCCCTGCGAGCTGGCTCTCAGTTATTGCAGACATCAGCTCTGTTGAAAGACACGCTCTGCCCTCTCTCGCTGGAGGTGTGCCCTGAGTGTGCAGGGAGGTGCCACACTGCTACGTTCCTGGAATAACCTGTGAAAATCTGACACTGGCAGCAGAAGCACGTCTACACACTGTGTAATAGGGCGCTAATGTTTCTTTCTAACGTGAATACACAATGGTTCGGTATGTCATTGAAATTCAGCGAATGCTATTAGGACATACTCATGTTTGCACATGCTAATGAAAATGATACGTGGCAATGTCAGCAAGAGCGGCATCTGATGATACTCATATTGAAGTCCCTTGACTTGTGCTGGAAGCTGCTCATGGATAATTCATTTGTTGATCAAAGACCGAATATACAGTGAAGAACTAAATGTTTATGTTATCTAAAAAAATGTGAGTGATGCTTGCCTAGGATAGGGAACCAGTTAATGTTTGATTCCCAGTAACGGTTCTCGCATTTGCGGAGGAACGGAACAACATACTGAAATTCTTGGACAGTTTCCAGCAATATTTATTCCACAGTGCTGCAAAACAGATGCAAAGCACACAACGTGACCAGTGTGGTCCGATTCCTGAATGAATGACCTGTATGTTCTTTGCAGTGAATCAAGGCAGTGCAGTTTGTTTATAGAAGAAAAACTCCTGAGTTGGTTCCTTTTTGGTGAATCATATATTTGGCCAGTTTTTAAATGTACCTTATCAGCACTAATAAGCATCAATGACTGATACTTAGTTGCATTGTCGTGTATTGTGAATGCTTGGAAATGCACTATAAGTGTAAAGGAATCCAAATGCCCTCAAACCACAGCAGAGCATGCCTTGTGAAATCCCATTTTCATCCAGACACTGACAATCTGTTGCTGTCTGGGTAGACTGTGGAAGTCACTGACACACTAATGAGCTAGTCGTGATAATGATTAAAAAGCAGTTCAGGCAGCTGAATCTCCATTTGGATACATCACCCAGTAACTGTCCTTGGAAAGTACTGCATTAAAAAAAAAGCAGTTTTCGTCTAATATAATGGTGAATTGAGCCTCGGCGAGCGGAACAAAATGTGTTAAAGTACTTATGGAGAAATGATATATTGTTGCCAATTTGAGGCATCAGCAGAGTTGAAGCAACACAAAATCTTCATTTATTCCTCCTCTACAATAATTTTGCAATTACCTTCCTAAAAAAACAAGAAAATTATGCCAGCATTTGCTAAATTTCTATTTTTGTGCATGTAGGAGTGTATCCCTACAAATAAGACATTATACAAAACCGATCAAGAGTTTGGGGTAGGTGTGATACAGCAAAATACTGAAATACAGTTAAAATTTTAAAAATCTTTTTTTTCTGTATTAATATAATGTAATTTATTCCTGTGATGGCAAAGCTGAATTTTTAACAGTCATTACTCCAGTCTTCATTGTTCCACATGCAAATGTAACATATGTACATATAAAAGTTCCATATTAAATATATTGGCATATAAAGTAAAATAATATGAAACCTATTAAAAATTGGAACAGTTTCATAATATATTAACATATACTTCCAGTTCATCCAAATATGTGTTTATGTATATGCAATACATTTTTTGACATATGTCATGTACATATACATGTATATCTATCCTAAAAGCCATCAAAACATGTTATTATATAAATATAAAAAGACATGCATTTAAAAAAATATTACAAAAACATAAACATACAATAAATATTTTTGTATAAATGTTGTTTTTATAAAGTTGCATGTATAAATATGTAATGTTGACATATTGTTGCTACATACAGTAGTACCATATGGACATATACAGAAGTTACTATAGGGGTTTATTTAAACTTGAATCACTTGTTCATCTATCCAGAGAATGTATGAATGTCAAAATGATGTAGGTAACATACATGGCAATATCACTTTTTGACATAGGACAATATATGTCATATAACCATATGGGTATATATCAATATGCTGTTTTACTTATAACAATTCCTTCATTTTCAAATTTGTAATTTTTCCAATAATATTTCCCAAATTCCATTTTTGTTTGATTCTAACTGCTAATTAACATGTGGTGATGTTACATACTTTGGTCCGTATGAGGCAAAAGCGCCAAAAAATTGTTTAAATTCTGTTAGACTGATGACTCAGAGCACAGATAGTATGGTGCGCTCCTGTAGTATTGTCCTACTGCAAACTACAACCTGTGAAAGCTAACTAACTGGCTAAATTTCCAGGCGCAGCACGGCTCTATCAGCACTAAAAGCTGGCTTAACACCTAAAGGCTCTACCCTGGTGTTCCAGAGGCATCCATGCCAGGGCTCCCGAGTGCTTGGCATTTTAAGATCTGCCCACCCTGGCTGTCAGCAGCATGCAGACGCTTTGTTTGCACTAAAAGAGCTGCACTCAGACAGAGAGGAACATCAAACCCTTGGCTCTGACTGGTTTAACCCAGGGAGACTGGCTGGGCTTTCATTTGCCCACACTGAGCCACTCATCGGTTTTGAGCTCAGCTGCTCTGATGACACCTAGCATGTAGGAGTGTGGGCACGGGGGTCCTGCCTCTAATAATAGGCCCCACACTTATTGTGAAAGATGGGAGCTACACATACACATAAAAAAAAGACGACACACACTTTCTCCTTCCCGAAGATGAAAGGGCTGCCTGATGAGGCGCTGCTAATTGAGGCTGTTTGAGTAGTGGTTTTGTGCTCTGAAAAAAGCCCTGCTTTTCTCACTCCTGGCCGGGATTAGAAAGAAGTGCGGTGCTCCTCAGACAGTGACTTAGGTTTGAGGGCCATTACCTGCCCAAAGCAATACCTGAAGGATCTTAAGTGCTGAGACTGTGGGTTTTAGACCAGTTCTGAGTGGCCAATTTGACTAATTTCAGGGGATTTTTAGAGTGAGATACAGTATACACAAATTCAGCCATCTGCTGTTTACAAGATCTCTGCCATACTAAATGGGCAATAATATGGTAGATGTAAAGTGGCTATAACTGACACCTTGCTAAGCCCAGCTATAAAAATATTATGGACCAATTTTACCTTAGAAACTGTCGCCATTTTCAAGAACTTTTGGTTGTCTTATTTCAGCCTACAGAAGACTACAGGTCCTTCTCAAAAAATTAGCATATTGTGATAAAGTTCATTATTTTCTGTAATGCACTGATAAACATTAGACTTTCATATATTTTAGATTCATTACACACAACTGAAGTAGTTCAAGCCTTTTATTGTTTTAATATTGATGATTTTGGCATACAGCTCATGAAAACCCAAAATTCCTATCTCAAAAAATTAGCATATTTCATCCGACCAATAAAAGAAAAGTGTTTTTAATACAAAAAAAAAAAGTCAACCTTCAAATAATTATGTTCAGTTATGCACTCAATACTTGGTCGGGAATCCTTTTGCAGAAATGACTGCTTCAATGCGGCGTGGCATGGAGGCAATCAGCCTGTGGCACTGCTGAGGTGTTATGGAGGCCCAGGATGCTTCGATAGCGGCCTTAAGCTCATCCAGAGTGTTGGGTCTTGCGTCTCTCAACTTTCTCTTCACAATATCCCACAGATTCTCTATGGGGTTCAGGTCAGAAGAGTTGGCAGGCCAATTGAGCACAGTAATACCATGGTCAGTAAACCATTTACCAGTGGTTTTGGCACTGTGAGCAGGTGCCAGGTCGTGCTGAAAAATGAAATCTTCATCTCCATAAAGCTTTTCAGCAGATGGAAGCATGAAGTGCTCCAAAATCTCCTGATAGCTAGCTGCATTGACCCTGCCCTTGATAAAACATAGTGGACCAACACCAGCATCACTGACTGTGGGTACTTGACACTGGACTTCAGGCATTTTGGCATTTCCCTCTCCCCAGTCTTCCTCCAGACTCTGGCACCTTGATTTCCGAATGACATGCAAAATTTGCTTTCATCCGAAAAAAGTACTTTGGACCACTGAGCAACAGTCCAGTGCTGCTTCTCTGTAGCCCAGGTCAGGCGCTTCTGCCGCTGTTTCTGGTTCAAAAGTGGCTTGACCTGGGGAATGCGGCACCTGTAGCCCATTTCCTGCACACGCCTGTACACGGTGGCTCTGGATGTTTCTACTCCAGACTCAGTCCACTGCTTCCGCAGGTCCCCCAAGGTCTGGAATCGGTCCTTCTCCACAATCTTCCTCAGGGTCCGGTCACCTCTTCTCGTTGTGCTGCGTTTTCTGCCACACTTTTTCCTTCCCACAGACTTCCCACTGAGGTGCCTTGATACAGCACTCTGGGAACAGCCTATTCGTTCAGAAATTTCTTTCTGTGTCTTACCCTCTTGCTTGAGGGTGTCAATGATGGCCTTCTGGACAGCAGTCAGGTCGGCAGTCTTACCCATGATTGCGGTTTTGAGTAATGAACCAGGCTGGGAGTTTTTAAAAGCCTCAGGAATCTTTTGCAGGTGTTTAGAGTTAATTAGTTGATTCAGATGATTAGGTTAATAGCTCGTTTAGAGAACCTTTTCATGATATGCTAATTTTTTGAGCTGTATGCCAAAATCATCAATATTAAAACAATAAAAGGCTTGAACTACTTCAGTTGTGTTGTAATGAATCTAAAATATATGAAAGTCTAATGTTTATCAGTACATTACAGAAAAAAATGAACTTTATCACAATATGCTAATTTTTTGAGAAGGACCTGTAGTTTCAAAGAGTAATTTGAGAGAAATTATCCAGAACCATGGTCAAAATGTCATAATAGACCAGGGAGGATACAAGCCTTTTTTTTAGTTGGAATTGCTTTTGAGGCTTCAGACGGATTTGACAGAAGCATTTGCCTTGATTTTGATTTTCACATTTTAAAATCACATTATGGCCTAATTTAATAATTAAAAAAGCAATGCATCAAACAAATGTCACAATTTATCCAAGCCCATATAAAAATAATATCCAATCCCGTTAGAGGCACTTTATGCTATTTATTTATTTTAATTTACAAAAAAATAGAGCAGAAATCTGTAGTTTATTCGTGGAATGTTCTGTAAACGGTTTCTGTTTGTGAATGGTTTATTAAGAGTTTAATGACACTTTACAAGAAAAAACTAATCTCAAAACATGAGTGCTGACTGGGTTTTACATATCAACATCTACCAACTGTTTATTTAATTCAATAATTAATTTTATAAATATGCTGTTTGTGGTATCACAGTACCTTAATACATCTTAGTAGTCTCTTTTGCTCACCAAGGGTGAATTTATTTGAACAAAAATACAGTAAAAACAGTAATATAGTGAAGTATTATTAATATTAAAAATAACTGATTTCTTCCGTAATTTACTCCTGTGATGCAAACAGGACTTTCAGCTGTCTTCGGTGTCACATGAGCCTTCAGAAATTATTCTAATATGCTGATTTGGTTCTCAAGACACATATCTTATTATTATCACTGTTGAAAACAGTTTTGCCGTTTAATATTTTTGGAAACTGTGATAAATTCTTTCAAGATTCTTTAATCAATATAAATCTCCAAAGAAAAGCATTTAACAAATAAAAACCGTTCTTAAAATGTCTTTACTGTCACTTTATTGCAATTTAATTATTCTCTGCTGAATAAAATAATTTCTATCAACAACAACAAAAAAAATGTTACTGACCTCAAATTTTTTAAAGGGTAGTGAACATGTATAAAAAAAAACATATGCCTAACACTCCTTTTGGATGTCTACCAGGGATTAAGAGCTGCTAATATCTCCAGAACCCACTCTCATCGACCTTCACTAAATAAAATGTCACGTCCTGTCGGGCCAACAGCTGAGGCAGGCACTTCTAAGCTTCCAGCATCCCAACCAGAAGACACGTCCACTTAATGGAGGGGCATTATTAAACATGAGGAGCACTGATTGTATCGAGTTCTTTCCTCCCATCCGGCGGGCTGGCGGAGAGACTGTGAGGTTGGCTCTGTGCCTGTGGAGCATCAGGTATTAGAGAATGCAGGATGACATCTGACATTGAAGTGCCCGTGTTGCAGTGCAAGTGGCTTTCAACAGGCACCAAAGCATCTTTTCACCTCATTTACTTCCCAGGTTCCAATTTCAACAGTCACCACAACCCTGAATTTTTGCCTCTCAATATAGATGCTGACATGGAAATGGAGCTGAAGTGCATTTAAAAGCTTTAAACAGTTGTTATAAATGGATGCTCATGTTGTTCACAGTGCCGGTTTAAACCTGTACGGCACCAACACCACAAATGCAGTTAAATTAAAATATTCAAGCTGCTGAGTTGAATAGGCTACATATTCCCTGCTGACTTCACACCTGCCTTTCATTCATAAATCAGGTATGACGGATCATTTTAGAAATGCTTTGTTGTTTACGAGTGACCTTGTCTGCTAAATGAAGTATGGTGTAACAGAAGAGTAGCTCAAGCACATTTTCCAAATAAACATTATTCGTCTATCTTTGAAGAGTGACTATACAGGCAATGGATTGACAGTTCGCTAAGCCCCGCCCCCTTGTTTACTGCTGCAGCTCTACAAACATATTTAGATTTATGCGAATATATAATTGTCAGTTAAATGTGCTCAAAGTGGTAACAACTGATTGGATATTATAATTAAGTGGGTTGAAATGAATTGTGACATTGCATTTTCCTTTAAAAGTGTATCACATTAATGTGATTAAAAACTGCAAATCAGAACGGAGGCAAATGCTTCACAATCATCATTTGAAAGTGATTACAAAATGATAACATTAGAGTAAGTGAATAGAACTCTTTCTAATGTTTCTACAACACATTCACTATATGCTACTTTAGTTATGAACACTACAGTGAACTGAAACAATAAAATTGTGTTGCATTAAATTGTCAGTGTTCCTCCAGATGTTCCACAAGTTCATTCAGGAAAGCAGGTGACAGTTTCATTTACATCATACACTTGTCAAGGTTTATTTAGTGATTTGGATGAGGAAAAACATCCAAAAAACAGTATTTTGTGTCACTATTATAATTGACCCAATGTTTGGATAATTTTCAATACTATTCAAATGCAAAAGCAATCTTATTGATCCTACTGTAAACAATTCATCCATGCACATTTTCCTTTTTTCATCACAATGTTTAATCAAAATGAAAATGAAAAAGCTTGATCTTCTGGTAAAACGTCAGACTTCTCTCTGGTGACATTCGTAGGACTTCTCCAAGAATTGAATCTGCTTAAACCCGCACCTTTATTACAATCAACCGCAAGCTTGCATTCAGATCTCCAATCAACAACTGATAGAAAAACCAAATCCGCCATCTTACAGTACTTTTTTTTTTAAATGACATTTGCTTAAATGTGACAATTATTGCTAATTGAATATCCATTTTTCAAATTATATATTACACTCTTAAAAATAAAGGTGCTTAAAAGGTTCTTCACAGCGATGCCATCGAAGAACCATTTTTGGTTCCACAAAGAACCAGTCAGTCAAAGGTTCTTTAAAGATCTCTCTCTTTCTTTCCTTTTTATAATCTAAAGAACCTTCTTTAACCACAAAGAACCTTTTGTGAAACAGAAAGGTTTCTCAGATGTTAAAGGTTCTTTATGGAACCATTTAGTGGACCATTTATTGTGAAGCACCTTAATTTTTAAGAGTGTATACTGTAGTGATAACTAAATTCACTTGAAGCATTCAAAATTATTGCTTTTTGTTTTTAGCATTTTATTTTACAGAAAACGTATAAAATATTTATAAATATTTTTATAATTTTATTGAAACTGGCCAAAATGTTCAAACTGGTGCATCCCTATACAGTGTGATAGATGTAGACTGACGTGTGAACAGATACATGTGGCTCTACCAACTTTTTTGCAAGGCTTCCTTTATACTGTACTGTATTTCCCGTTTGCGTTTACAAACTGAAATCAAAACAACTTTTCTTTACGTTCTGATCAGTGAGTGGCAGATTCTCCAAACTCTGAAGACAACAAGTTCAATAGACTTAGAACGCTGGTATTTTTGGTATTATCTTTTCTTTCTCACATTGAGAAAACAAGCCTGAAACACAAAACCTGCAATACAGTTGATGAATAGTAAATGCATTACATAAACACTATGACTCACCCTTCTCGCTGTGCTTCTCCTCTTTCCAGCTCCTGAATGACCCCCAGCAGCACTTTGATGGTTTCTTGACTGGAGTTGATCAGAGCCTCCATGGCTTGAAGCCTGGCTTTCACATTCCCATCGGCCCCGGGGAGAGCAATCAGCTGCCCCTGCATGCCCTGCCGGGTCTCTGTGGTGCCCAAGTTTTGGCTTCTGTGACAGTGGGCCTGGGAAGCACAACTCGCCGAATGAGGCAAAGCCTGAGACTGCGCCTGCAATCCGTTCAGCTGCGCCGTGTCTTTTTTGCGTTTGCAGCTCCCTGAGGGACTCTCCGGGCATTCCACTTGTGTCAAAGATGTCCATGCAATAGGGCCAGAAATCTTTGAACAGTCACCCCTGACCTGCAGAGGTTGAGTCGGAGTGGTCAAGGAGGCACAGTTGGGCTGCTGGCCTGCCCCCGCCTCGTTTTCACTGGGTAATCCTTTGTGCTTGGCCCCACTCCCCGGGATGTTGGTGTCCCTCCTTGAGTCCGACTGATCCAAAATGGAGTCTGACAGATCAGGGCAGAGTTTCCCATCTGAACAGTCCAGCCCAGCACACAAGTCCTTAGCGTCGCTGCACTGCGGTGTAGTGTGGAGCAACACTCGGGTCTGCTGCACCTTTCCTTCGCACCTCATCCCCCGCTCCCCACCTTTCACGTCACTCAAAAAGCCGTTGTTTTGATCCGGGTAGTTCTCCACTAGAGCAGTGTGTTTGATGACATTTCCCTTCTTGCGTTCGAAGGGGAAAGTCTGGTAGCGTGTTTTCAAATCGGGCGAGGTTTGCACGCCCGTGCTCTTAGTGACATTCGGGATGGAGCGGCGAGCCGGCATGGTCATGTACCTCCGGTGGATGACTTTGCAGGAAACAGAGCGGTCTCTGGCACCTCGGTGGGCGGCCTCATTCTGTGCCTCGCAGATGTCTTTAAAACGCACCTGCAGGGCTTTGTTTCGCTTGCGTACCGTGTCTGCTCCGCTCCGCTCCAGCGAAGGACCGCCGGACTCCGAGTCAGACTCTGAGCTTGACAGAGTGCAGCGGCCTGCCTCCTTACTGACCATAACTCCTGTGAGAGAGAAAGAGAGAGGAGGAAGAATGAGGGACAGCAAGAGCGTTTACAGTTAATAAAATGCCAGTGATTGCGGCTCAAGCACAGATGGCCTAGTTTTGTCTTTTCCTCAATGCACAACATCCTGGCAGTCAAAGCTTGGGGGTTTTTTTGTGGGCGCGTCTTTTGTTTAGCAGTGGAAGTCACAGCTGACACAGAGCGACCTGCATTCATGCTCTCTCATTACACTAAGGCTTCATCTCTCTAATGAGGCTGCCAGTACATGGGAGATGGGGGCTGAAGCACAGACTACCAGTGAGATGGAACAGGGCCTTTGAGTCATCAGATATGAAATAAAACTCAATACTTGATGGCAAATACAGACACACACGATAACAGGACACCTGAATTAAGAGGAACAAAATTATTTAAATACCATCAATCAAAGATGTGTGCATAGGAATGATTCATTTGAGTTTCTGCTGTTAAATTGTAAATTGTTCATGTACAGAAAAATCTAATGGATGGTGTGTGTGTGTGTGTGCTAAAAAAAAAATAAAAAAAATAAAAAAAAATGGTGCTTTAACAGTCCGTGACAGTGACGGTCCGTGGACCGTGAATAATTTGTCAATTTGCTTTCTATTTCAACTATGGCTGTGCAAAACTCACCGACAGTGCTTGGGTGAGCGGTTGCCAGGGTAATGTTATATGGTTGCAAAGGTGTTCCAAGTGGTTTTGATGCATTGTTTGCTATAGTGGTTCCAGAAGCATTGCTAGGTGGTTGCGAAGGTGTTATGTTTGGTTGCTTGCTAGCCAAGTCAAAAATATGCACTACTCAGAGATATTCTGGGAGAAGTTGCACCACCAGTGCACGTTACTTAACACTAGGTTACAGCTTGCTCACTGCTAAATATTTGAAAGCCTTGCCATTAAACTTTGAAAGGAAAAAGTTGAAATATAACCCTACATATACAATAAATACTAAAGCCTACAACCAAGAGTTATATTTGAAATAGTCTCAGACTCTGACGTCACGCCCACGGACTGTTGGCTGAACGTTTTATGCATATGGCACACAAAATTGGAAACAATTCAGGAGTTTCAAGTTGTCATCTGATTTGTTGAACTCTGCAGGATTTCCGGGATCTAGATATCTTGCTCTGGCTACGTGAGACTACATTTGGAATAAAATGGCAGACCAACTGGATCATCAATAAACCAACAAATAAGATCATGTTTTCCATGAAAGATTTAGATATACATGAAGTTTTTGAGATTGACTCATTTATATTTAACATCATTTGAATACATGACATTTTAGTGGTTCTGCAGCACGAAACTGATCTAAAAAATTAAATATAGAAATGTCATATTTATTTTTACTCTCTGCATAGATATGTAGATATATAGAAATATATTTATTGCTGAATATGGTCAATAATATTTTCTAAATATATTCTGTAATAAATTAAATGGAAACTTGCTGTTGACTATTTACCATGAGGATATGATTAGGATTAAAACATCAACTATGACAGGATAAACCAAATTGCAAAGTGGAAAATGAGCACCACAACGTTTTACTAAATTGCGGGCTTCAAACTTACTACATCAGTAAAGTCAGATGCAATTTTATGCAACTAAACACTACTTTACAGAGTGCTACCTGTTAGCTTAGTCTTGCTTAGAACAGTAATATCGCTCATTGTTCCTTGATAAACTGCACAATTGAAATATCATTCATGTCTGTAGTTTAATATTAAGGATTGGGAGTTAGATCAATTCCCCAACACATTATATGGACAATACTAATAGCAAAGCACCACTAATTATGGTTTAAATTACAGGTCAACACCATAACTCTGTTTAAGATCACTAATTTCATATCATCAAGCACTAGCCTAATATTGTTGGCCAAACAAATGCCATGTTCACACAATTTGTAACATACCATGGACAGGCTATACAATGTAAAATAAATGTTTCAGCCTGTAGTTAAATATAGTGGCAAGACAGTTTTCATTCTGTATCATATTAATTTCACTCAGCTGTGGTCCATCATTTACTATTAGTCATTGCAATGTCTGGCAGGCTCAGTAACAGGGAAGAATACAAATGGTCACCTTGTCATCTGTCAGGCAGCAGCAGTGTCTTTCGGTGTCTGATTTTCACTCCGTAAGCTTATCTGACTTGACAGTGATAACACTCATCCTCCTTGAGTCATTGAACTGCCCCCTCTAACGATTCAATCAGAATCTCAAAATAATGAGCCCAGTGCTCTGTCAATTCTTGGAGCTAATATGGCAGGTACTTTTAGCCAGCCTGCAGAATACAGAGTTTATGATGGCAGTGATTCCGCAACCAGGGTTAAATGAACCTCAGTCTGCAAGGAAGTCTTTTTTTTTTTTTTTTAAATACACTTTTTTTTTTTTTTGTTTAAATGTTTAGGGTTATATAACAGGGATGTTGACATTAATTAAAACTATTAAAAACTATATAAAAAAAAGAAAAACTAATATATTTTTTAAATACATAAAAAAAAAAAAAAAAACCTAAATAGTAATATTTAAAAGAATTAATAAAAATGACAAAATAAATAAGATATTTTAAAATATGAATACAAATTTTATTACTATATTTAAAACTACTAACATAAGACTGCTAAATGATAACCAGTGAATTCAAAAAGAAAACATTCCTGGTTTGGCATCAGTAGTTTTGTGCATGTAAGTGAAGCCATTTGTCATTTTAGGGGTCACATGCTCCTCGATGTGGACTTCTGTAGAGTCTGCAGAGGTGTGGACTTCATGCTGGACTATTACCCAGCAGGCCATGTGGTTAGCCGAGAGAAGTGATGCAGGTGCCATTTGGTATAGGGCCAAAAAAGGTTTTGTAACACTATGCATTTTGTGCTTTTTCAGATGAATGTTTTTTTCTACAATCACTTGTCAGAATTAGTGGTGCAACAAATCACCAAAAAAATAAACACAGATCACATTATGAATTTTCAGCCACGGATCAGATCATTTTTCGGATCAGCAAAAAACAAACAAACGCCAAAAAAAGTTAGTTTTTTTATTAATTACTGAAAGTTTACTTTAAGTACTTCTATACCACAGGAACAACTACTAGCTGAACTAATAAAGTCAGTAATAAAACAAGAACAATTTCATAAATGACAAGCATAGATGAACACTTAAATTTACTAAAAGTCAGTAACACTAGTATTCAGGTGCAGAAATGTTATTTTACAATTAATTATTACATCACTGCAGATATTTATAGGCTTTTGTCTCTTTAAGAACAAATGCACATACCTAATACTGACATACATCCGGTTTCTTTCTCAGCTGTTTTGGTTCACTTAAGAGAAAACCCACTGTGTTTACCAGAATACTTGCCAAAACGGGCATTTAAACATAACATTGTGTGTATGCATCAATTCGAGTGTGTGCGGCAGAGGTTAAAAAAAAAAAAAAAAAAAAGTGCATGTGTTCTCTTTTGCTTGAATGGTTTAAAATTGTTTGAATGGGTGGTGACAAAACACATGCAAATGCTAAACTTTTACTCTATGATGATGGTTAAACTTAACAGTTACATACGTGCCGAACCATCTGGTCCGTACCGATCACGCATCATCTACGATCCGTTGCACTAGTCAGAACTGTATTGCCTTGCACATGCCAAAATATTGAGATTCCTCATAGCATCTGCACTCCCACCAGTCTCTGATTTATAGCACCATCTGTCCTTAAACAGATGGCAATGGCTGATTGATTCATTGATTCTGTAATTTAATTAAATCCACATGGTAGTGGCTCACCTGCGTGTCTCATAAATGCCAACGGAATCACGACTATGATTAGGATTGAAAACCATATTTGGGTCATTTGTGAGTACTCGCTGTGGTATACAGGAAAATGTTTTTGCAATGTCCTGGGAACGCATTCAAAGCTGCGTAAGGCTATTATTAAAACTGTAATGGTGGACACTTGTGCAACTGATTCTGTTTATTCTTGTGAAAGGTATTAATGGTCAGTACCAGAAGCCCCAGCAACACTGCTATGCTGTAATAGTGTTTCTTGATGATAGCAATTACTGTCATCATTACTGTCATCATCAATAATTTGCAGTGAATAATTCTCCTCCCAAAGGGCACTCGGCAAAAATACCTTGAGATTATACAGATGGAGACTAGACTTTTAAAGGGCTAGTTCACCTAAAAACGAACACTCTCTCATAATTTAATCACCCTCACCCTGGTTGTTCTTTTCCATGACAATTACATTGAATGAAAAATACCCAAAAGCACCACCAAATTATGAGAGAAGTTGAGTTCACGAGTAGTGATATCCAATTTAGAAAAGAAATATTTTTTTACATCTTAAATCAGTTCACAAAAGCAGTCTGAATGATTAATCGAACTGATTTGATTATCACGTTCATCTTTTCAACAGTTTTTGCAACAGTGAAGTACTTAAATAGTCTATTCATCACACAAAGCTATCGTTTCACTTCAGAAGTCTTTGTGTATAGTGTAAATGTTGTGTAGAGCACTTTTTTGTTTTTAAATTCCTTTTGAAGGTTAAAATCCTCAGTTTCCATTTGCTTTTATCATTTTAAAAGACCGACCATTACAATTCTTCAAAATTACTTCAAAATTTCCATTGTGGGGTTAACTATTCTTCAAACCAAATCTCTCTCTCACGCTCTCTCCCTCTCTTTCAGACACACACAGAGGTCCCCCTTCGACCCTGACAATTTGGCCACCGTCAACCCCTGGATTATGAGTAATGCATTGAATCTAAAATTGCAAAAGTAATCCTCTTAACTCTCCTCATGCACTTTAGCAGCATGTCAGTTCAAACAGGCCCACTGCTCCTATTGAAAACGGCTGTGAAAAGAAACGGACTTTAACTCTAGATATGTGCATTTTTAGGTTTTCAATATTTATTAATTTAACCCACACTCTCATCCAGCTGTGTCAATGGATGGCTATCGCCAGCAGCAGGAACTGTAGATACGCGCTGTAATGCTTCTATTGCTCTTCCTTTGGCAAACAATGTGTTGCTCAAAACATCATCTTACATCCTTATTCAATCCCATCTTATTCTCAGATAATTCTGTATGTTTCAGATTTCATTTATACCGGCTTTGGTTTTTTAAATCCTATCAACTTGGAGCACAACCTGATATTCTGCATTGAAGGAGACCTCAGATTTATGGGCCAGTTCCACCAGGGACTTCATATCAAAAATCTGTAATAATCTCACGATTTTGGGGGGATAATAAGATTGACTGTGGATTTGAGAGCTGATATGACTTTTATACCACAGAGATATAATTAGTATTCCTTTTACATCGCAGTGATATAACAGCACTAGCTGGGTTTTATTGTTGTCCGTGCATCGGGAGCTTTATTGCATGCTATTGTACTCGGCTCGTGTAAATCCTACAAATATTATTAATGTTTTGTAATGCAAATGAAGCATGATGTGTGAATGAAGCATTGCAACATTTAGCAGGGAAAAGGTATTAATGCTTAGAGACAACATGGAGCGATTGCCTTAATTTTATCAAATATTTGATGCATATTTTAAGTGTGGAGTTTATAGGCTCGACCTTTAAAATACAATGCTATGTATTCAGATATAATGCATATTATACAATGGTTGTGTTTTGTTATAATTCGTTTCTTTCTAGCCATGATTCATTCTATCTGACGGCTAAATGTGTTGTAAATGTATAATGATGGAGAATGCGGGCATATTTTAGCCATGGTATTCCTAATATCACGTCTGGCTCAAACGTTCAGTTTGAACTGAGCTGATTTGATGGCTTGATTTTCTGTCTTCCTTTTTTATTTTTATGATGGCGCCTTTGAAAAAACTGTGAGCGAAGCAATCAACCAGCTACCAGCAAGCTTTCAACCCCACCAAGAAGTCTATGCAAGATTCAAGAGAGAGAGAGAGCGGATAGGCGCAATACTGCCTCCGATAAAACAGCACCTGTCCTTCTACATCACGCTGAAGTCTCTTTTGATAACGCACAAAAACTGACATATTTCATTACTTCCCTTTGAAAACGTGTTGACCACTTTGTAATACAACATTGTTCGAAATGTCACAGACATCACTGTATTTAATTTGATGTATTTTTTGTGATGCGTGACCGTTGATTAGCATTGGGGTTCACGGTAAAAATGAAGGCTGACCTGTCTCTTTACTGGTTTGTTAGATATACCTTTGACATTATTCATCAAACAATTCAGCATTAAAAATAACATGAAAATTAAACACTAACTACAGTCCCTGGAAAAGAGAACCTGTAAATTGACTTCCAACAAACGGTCTCCTTTGGAAAAGACTGGGGCGCTTGCAATTTATAAACGCATCGCTTGTTCCAAAAACACACAGTATAACACAATATCCTCAGCCAGTCCAATGTTTCCATTTTTATCCTCTCCCCCTCCTCCCTTTATCATAACCATATCCCAAGCTGCATGTGGTGCAACAGTCATTAAAACTGGGAGAGCTGTAATCTCTGTCTTTTATTCTGCAAAGGGCTTTGAGCCCTGCTTGTAGCACCAAACCTTAACGTGAAAAACAATCTAATGATTTTCCCGAGCTGCCGTTGCCTTCCGTTGTCACCACATGACTGCACAGTCTGAAACCTGAAAGCACTGACACTGCGGTACAGTGAAAAGTTATGAGTCACTGGAAGGTTGCTCGCTGGGAGGCCAAAAGTCCTCACACTGCTGTCTAGTATGCATGATACTTTCCACAAACAGGTTACAAATTAGGCCTGACACAGTGAAATAGGATATGTTTAACCTTCATAATTGTTGACTGTCAGGCTCAGGAGGGCAGCATAAATGTTAAATAATAAATAAAAATCCAATTATGAATAAAAACTACTTGGCAGCAACGTTGCAAGTAACAAGTTGGCAAACACAGCCTAAATTAAGCTGTCACTCTATACGGGCTAATTAGCCTGGGACCAAATATAGGTTTGTTGTTATCAATAATTGTATATTGCTTGAAAATATATTAGTTTAAAACATACATACATAAAAAAATAACTTCACAAATATTGTCAACACTACAATTTGTATACAAATGAATCTAAATTTTTTGGTCACTCTTTGGTTTAGGGACCAATTCACACTAGTAACTAGACTTTCGCCTCAGACCCTTAATTCGCTGCTTATTAATTTCTAGTAAGGTAGTTGAGACCTAAAATATAGTCATGCAGACTATATGTGCTTTATAAGTACTAATAAACAGTCAATATTCCATTAATAGTCATGCTAATAAGCAACTAGTTAATAGTGAGAATAAAATAAACTTTTATCAAATATTTAAATTAATTTTACACCGTTTTATTTTTTGCACCAGCAACTGTATTTTTACTTATTTTTTATTTATGCAAAAAAAATGAATTTTTAATACAATGAACTGATTATTTAATACCCAACTAATTTGTTAATACCCAACCAATTATGAAATTTTAATTGTTGCAAGCAGTTGAGAAAGGTAAAAATGTGGGACATACCAAAATCGCCATTTTAAAGGGGGTCATTGTCTCTCTGTGTTGGGTCAGGCTTCACTAAAGTGGCCTTTGGCCACTGGCTGGTACAGAGAAGGTGCACTAGTTTGTAACACTGGATTTACAGACTTATCAGCAAGCCATGTAAGGAGTACAGTGGAATCAAATGACTGCTATTACAAGAGCTCTGCGCAAGGCGCTGTGAATGAGAAATGTGGCGCTAATCCTACTAACAAGCTAAAGTATTAAAGTGACTGAAAATGGAGGAATCCCCTTTTGGATTTGTGATGTACACTGGGGTGTCATTAAACCACTGTAAGTGGGTGTATGACAGGGGGGGAAAAAAATGTAACCCTTTAGTGCATGAATCACAGTCGCTAAGTAAAAAAAAAAAAAAAAAACTAATTATTCACAAAAGTTTATTCAACATTCTACAGTGGGATTTAAAAATTCACAAATGCTTCTATTTAGTGTTTTTCTAATTTAATACTTATTTCAGAGTACAGATTTGATCAATGACCTAGAAATAGTGCAGAATCTGAAATATCTTTCAACCCCTCATGTCCTTTACAATGGACATCATAAAATGACTGAAAGGGTTAAAAGGAAGAAAGCAAAAGAAAGGTGGGTGTTTAATATGTTCTACATGTTGCTGTCAAAATCATAATGGAGATTTGGTGTGCTGAACAAAACAAGTGAAATACTGTAATTTATCATTTAAATTATCTTTCCTTTATTCACACATTTCTAAACTAAACACGAAAGCTTATTTCAATGGCCCATCATCAGTGATGACTTCCAGAAGTGAACAAAAACTGAAGGAAGAGCAAAAAAATAAGGGAAGAGAGTAAAGACGCTTTGGAGCATGACTAAACACATTCATCCTCTGTTCAAATAGAGGCCCAAGACTGCAAGACTGAGGTATACTGTGGACGAAAATGGTACTAAAATAAAACGGAAGGATGTAAAGCCTCACTCAGCCTCAGTTTCCTGGAATCAAAAGGTAAATATGTAAAAAAAAGAGCATCTAATCTTCTCACAAGGACAAGGTAATGAAAGAATGATGGAAACATTTCACTCAAAATGGGTGAAAATATGCTGGAGGTTTTTCCATTCTGGCATGTGTACAAATGAAAAAGTTCATATCTGAAGAAAATGAGATTCTGAATCACAGTGAAGATAGAAGTGTCATTCCATCATACAGGGTGGTCCGTGACAGAGTGGAAATCTCTCTCTCTCACACACACACACACACACACACACACACACACACACAATGTAGCACAATATCATATGGCAGGGATGCCATCATTCAAATGCACATCCTCTCATGTTTTCCTGACAGGTTTATTCCTTGCATAAAAGTTTTCTAAAATGATTTCTTGTCACGTCTACAATACATCCAATAAATGCTTATTTAACTACCCGTTATAGTGATTAACAGGTTTTAAACAAAGTCTGCACCATTAAAATACATAATTTTAACTGAAAATACACCTTATGCATATTAAATAAATCACAGCATCCAATTGCAAACGCATTGTGCTGAGCCTGCTGAGGCGTGGGAGAAAAAGCCCTCATCCACGAAGGACATAATCCCACGCTCATCAAATTGCCTTTACACCTACAAATATTGTTTTTGCAGCTATCACAGGAAGTATTGTGACGTGGCTTTCAAAATTTCAGGTTGTAAAAAGACTGGACTAAAACATCAGACTGTTGAATGAAAGAGCCAACTATAGGCTATAAAATAGCGCCAACAAACCACGTCAATCACAAACCTCACAAGCTCCAGCCTTCCCAAAGGACAGAAAAAAGTGAAATGAATTATCATATTCCAGTCTGTGGCACAGACATAGATGAAGTGTAATTGAAACTAAGCTCACTCACTCACTCAGCCTCAGTACAGTAAGTAACCGTCAGACAGCCAACGAATAAGCACATTGCAATGCACAAACTGACCTTCCTGCTCCAGCACTTGATGTGAAAAAAATAGGGCTGGACGGAGGGCACACTCACCCTGAGAGGACCATTAGCGGAGGAGAGGAAGACAGTGAAGGCGTCACTCTCCCGTGGCACTGGGGCATATCCGCTTCTTTAGGAGCCATGCGAGGCGGCCGGCTGCAGACGAGTTGTTCCACATTGGCTGAAGTGCAGCAGTGAGAGGGTTTGCCCGACGCCGGAGCTGCAGCGAGCGGACACACATGCAGGGAGAGTGTGTGAGAGCGAAGACGCGCGCTACGTTTAGTGCGTCAAATTGAAATCCCACCACAAGGAGGCTTAAGAGATGTGTCCCTCTTGATTTCTCACATCACCGGGAGAGGCACATGTGTGCGTGCTCACACACACTCAAGCGCACAGACAGTTGGCACGAGCGCCAGCAGACGATGTTCCTCACCCGCCGCTGCAGAAGCTCTGTGATTGATAAGAAAAGAGAGAGAGAGATAAAGGATACAGGATGGGAGGGAGAGTTTGGAAAGCAAAAGAGAGAGAGAAATGAGGTGAGGGAAGTCCTGTTTTAGTTCAGTTTAGTTGGTCATTTCACATAGGCTGTCTTATCTAAGGTTACTAACCCACAAAGCTTATGTAATCGGAGGAGTGGGTGGGTAGGTGTTTGTGAGGTTTCGGAAGATGAGAAGTAATAATACTGACACGTTTTAATTGGCTAGCGCGTGTATTATCACACTGATTACACCTCGTTACAAGATGGCATGATTTAAATGAGAAAGAGATGGAGAGATTGGAAGATTACAATGTGGGTGAGAAAAAAATCAAATGTAAGGAAGCGTAATTGGATTGTTAATTAACGCGAGTCATCTCTGTGTTTTATAATTAACAGAATTCCTCTGGGGATAAATCAACCTTGTTGTTGCTGCTTCAAACACACTCACGTCCTGATCATCCATGCTCACTAATAATGCTACACTGTCAAAAATGAATCTTAGATCACGTAAGTCATGTTGAAAGAACAGCAAATGTTAATTTAATTGATTTAGTGTTTTGTTTACTTGCTGTTCTGAAGCTCTAACAAAGTAGGCCTGCAGCTTTCAGGAACACAAGAAATGCGTCTTGCTTTGCCATTAGGATAAGTCAAACCAAAACGCATAGCGTATGATTTAGATGGATGCATTTTTGTTAGTTCAATACACTGAAGGAATGATTTGTTGTTCAGTCCCATCCACTGTTCCCAGCATGCACTGGGGCGTGAATAATTAATATGGGTGTATTGTTTGACCAAGGGCTTACAGTGCTGTTTTTGTTGTCATGTTTAGTAAATTGTGATGTTAGCACCTGTTTGTTCTTCTACTCAAAATGATCAGTTTTGTGATTATTTCATGAGTGTTTTTATTCATTATTGTTCAGCACATGTTCATGTGATGTTGTAGTTTAGGAAAACAAGCACTTTGCTTTCCATTGTATACATTTTTCATGCATGAAGCAAATATTCAATTTAATTTAAAACTATGTAAATTATCTTATTTATGCAACTTTAAAAAAAAAAAACATAAGATTTAAATGAAAACAACTTAATCTAAATAATTTCTACAGTTATGGAAGATTTTAAGTGCAACTTGACATAACTCATCCTAAAGTGAAACTGAATCTTCGTTCTTCACTCACTGCTACTGAGATGCACATGAAATACAAGCTATGACATGGCATAAACCCACTTCAGAACAATTCCTTGGTGCATTAACTGAGTGTCAAAACCCTTTTACTGCATTGGAATAAAGCACAGCAATTATAACTGCTGATGATCATCATAATAAATGAATGCACGGTCAAGGATGTGACCTTGATGGTCAGTATTCTCAAAATCAGTATGACTTGCTGATTGAAACCCATTTGAATTCCACAATATGATATATTTTCATGTAAAACAAAAATTCGTCAAGGTTTCCACAAAAAGCAGAACAATTGTTTTTAACATTGATAATAAGAAATGTTTCTTGAGCATCAAATCAGAATGATTTCTGAAGCATCATGTGACACTGAAGACTGGAGTAATGATTGCTTTAATTACTGCATTTACTGTATTTTTGATCAAATAAATGCAGCCTTGGAGAGCGAAGAAACTTCTTTTAAAAACACACAAAAAAATCTTACTGAACAGTATTATAGCAACAAATAGAACAGTGTTATAGCTTGTAAGTTTGTGAACACCTTTTGTTGAAATTAAATTTTTATTTACTTTTAAATTTGCATTTAACTAATAGTCTGATGTACTTGCCAGGCCATTTGGCGTTTCATTTGGACCAGTAGTCTTTGTACATGTTCAGATTATTCTCCAAAAAATGCTTAATTGCTTTACAAATTCATCTTACTCCGCAGCAGCTAGAAGTGTTCCTACATCAGTAAATGTGCTCATATATTCATGAACTTCAGAAAAAATATTCTGCATGCATATTCTGCAATTAAAACAGCAAAAAAGGCTGTTCTCATTAGAGGGTGAGTGGGGAGTTCATACACAGTGTCTCTCTTAGCCACAAAATGTTAGTCTCTGCATGTGTCTGTGAAATGGAACTTCCCTCCCCTGTGCCTCAGGCCATCGGCTGTCATTAAGCAGAAAGTGAAATAAAACTCTTCCCTCCACCAATTACTGAAGGAGAAAAATCTTCATAATTCAGCAGGAATACAGACTCCATCTGCTAGCACAGTTTGACACACAAAAAAAGATTTGTTAAACATACTTTCAGGGACGCTCCATTCACAAGACGTTCAGAACAGGAACTATGTTGAGCTGACATTTCCCAGAATGCCCTGAGTGGTAATATGTGCAAATTATACAGTGACTTTCAGTGAGGTCGTTTTCAAGACACACTCTATTGAGGTTTGTCTCGTGCAATTCAAATTGTCTTTCGGTGCCACCAGCACAGAGAGCGACATTTCAGCTCTTTTAAAGTGACAATGAAATCAGAGTCGGCCCCCTGGCATACGGGACATCCCCCCTGGTGCGAGGGGGCGCAGATCCCATACGAGGCCTTTTTCATAGTGCTATGAGTCAGATATATTATTGTTCAATTTGTCTGTCAAGAGTGATTTTTCTCTGCATAGAAGCCCAAATCAAATTCAAACGTGTCAACAACTGGCAATAGAACAACATAAGGAAATCATTTTCTCTTCTGGTTGTTTTAACGCTGATCTGAACATGGCCTGAGGTATGAGTCTGGATATGAAGGAAAGAGACAGCTGAGATGTTTGCTGAGATGCACCACTGAGCTCTAGCCTATATTACTGAGCAGGGCTAATCAGAGGAGTGAAAGGAGAGAGGGGAAAATCCCCCGTCTTGATGCTGTGAGCACATCCTTCTGCTTTCTTCTCGTGCCGCAGCTAAGAGTCATTTTCGCTGCTTGATCCCCATTGGCTCAACTCTCGCTGAAGGCCACTGGGCTTCCTCTTATTGTTACAGGAACAGATCACCTTCTGCTCATTAATTTTATAATGTTCATGCATATTCCCTCAAGACTTCAACTATTTATTCTGTATGAGCCACTGCATATATATCCTGACTGAATAATAACCAAACAACTCCAAGAATTTTCTCACCATACTTTAGGTCACCTCATTTCCATACTTCTAGTACAAATAGGTATAAAAAGTAATGAGCATTATAATTAAAATCACACCCTGAAATATTTCTTCTTTTTTATATTATCTACAGATAAAATTCTGCTATTTCCTTGTTTGTTTTTTTAATTAAATTATTTGTCAAATGTAACTGTATGCACGTCATTTTAATTGAGTCATTTGATTGATTTTTTTGTGAATCGGACTACATTGATTGTGCCTTAAATTTTTTGGTTCACTAAAAAGTACTGTGAATGAGACTATGCTGTTAATGCTGCATGGTATTGATTCACTAAAAACGATTGTTTAAAAGTCATTTGTTCATCAATCTGATTCTGCAGGTTGTTCTGTATGCTTTTGTGTGCAGCTTTTGAGGAGAGTTTAATAAATTTGCGCTTCCCGGCCAATAATTTATTCTTGTCACATTCATTATGCAAACAGGTTAAAATATAACTTTTGCTGTGTTGCTGTAGATTTCCAGCATTAGAATTTGGTGAAAAACTTGGATTTACATATGTATATTTGTATTTGGTATTTTCTCATTTTGCTTACAAATACAATTTAAAACTAAGTATTTGTTTATTTAGATGTTTAAATTATACAGTATTTTGAATTTGTATTTCGTATTTCGAGTTAAAAAAGACCTAACACATATTCTGACCTAGAAATAGTGCACAAAATAATTCTTTATTAATTTTTACTTTTTTTTTTTTTCAATCCTAAAACTTGCCTACACTGAAAAAAATAGTGTATAAACTATTTTCATTCAGAAATTGTGAGTAAATTTTAACAAACAATTAAAAAAAACCATTAACACGCTGAATTAGATGTGAAATTTTGAAGTAGAAAAACTGAAATAGTCAATTAATGGCAATAAATAAGTTCTTTTCATCACCATTACAGTCAAATAACTGGACATAAACATAGGAGCCTAAGAAAAATGATTATTTTAGAAGAAAATTTGAAACAGCGCTTAGAGGCTTTTGCATCAACTCTTCATATAGGTACATAGCCTACATACATACATATATATTCAGTGTGGATTCACACTTAAGGGCTCTTTATTTATGCAAAAACTGGGTATGACTGCACCTACATGATGGAAATAAGAGATTTCTCTAGAGCACACTGTCAGGATGAATCAACCTCGGCTGAAAGGATGTTTCTACAAATCGTTTAGTAATTCTACATTTTAAGGAAGAATGAACAAAGGTTGCTATTATAGAGTAAGGTGAGGGGTATGTACTGTGTGCATCTCATGAGTGCTATGTGAGGGGTGCAGGCAGATGTTACGAGTGCCGAGGGACTGAGGATGCTGGATGTTCTTCAGGCTTTGTGAAGCGTGGTGCACAGGAGATTGACTGTGATTAACAGCATCACTGGTGGTTGTTTAAACCTTTTCTCAGGCTTTACAGTGTCAGCACAGCTCTCTTGGCAGCATGTGTGCGGGCATCTGTGTGTGCATGTGTAGTGGTGAGTATAAAAACAAAGCAGGTGTCTTGCTCAGATTTGGACTATTTGCGTCTACTGAAGCGTTGCTGCCCCCTACCTTCAGTAATCTCCTGGTACCTTGTGTGTCTAAACACACACACACTGATCTTTCACAATGATAACAGAGATTGCATGCCTAGTTAGACACAGATGGTGACTGCACAATTGACCATACTTTAATCGTTAACCTTCTCTTGTTATCACCGGAATGCATTATTCCTTGGAGGCATCCAAGGAAGAATCCATACGTAGCAGGCAGATCCACTGTCCTCAGCTAACCAGCATATTTGCATTCACCAAATCAGCCCAAGTACCCTTTACTAAAGACACGTTCCAAAAACAAAAAGGAATCTGCCTTTCAGGTCTGTAGTTTTGGCAGTAAAATGTTTCTAGTCTTGTTAATTAAATTCGCTGGCATGCACCATATAATTGCAAGTCTCTTTGAGATGTTCTCAAGTGCTAAATTTCATTGTTAACAAGGCATTACTTGATCCTCACGGTCCTTTCTCTATATGGTTAAAAAGTACTCATATATTAGCAGTAATGGAAGCAGAGCCGAGCTATTTACACTCTTGGGACTCATTTACACTTGGTAAAAGCTTGCAGCTGAACAGTATGGTGTGAGCGGTGTTACATGCCTGTTTTTTTCTTTTTCTTTTTTTAACCCAGCAGTCTTCTTGGATAAATTTTGTCTTTTTAATTGCACTTGTATTGCAATTGTAGGCCTGGGTATGGTTTTATGGTACAATTCCGATTGAAAATCTCTTTGTTTGATTAGTTAATCTTAGTTTGATTAGATTCTGATTCATTTGAGCTTCAGTTGATTCATTTGAGCATTGTTATAATGTTCATTTTGCTCTCATATGAAAGAAACTTTCTCAGCTAATGCTCTGAATTATACATGGGGCATTATGAAAATATTAATTCTGATAACAGTGCCTAAACTATGCAGTTTAACTGCTAATTATTTTAAAAAATATAATAAACACAACCAAAAATTGGATATTAAATTGTCAACTTTAAGTTGAACATAAGTTTAAGCTGCAGTTTATATATCAATTTTCCAAAAAATGTACTTTTTATAAAAATGTGCATGTGTTTGGAAATGAAGGTGTTTGGATAGACACCGAAACGTCTTGTTAAGCTTTTTATAGTCCAGTGATTTTAATAAAAAGTAAATTTTTTGGAAAGTTTTAAACACCTGGATGATTTAGTGATGAATCTACACAGTTGTTGGTGAATCTGACTGCACTGGTCAAGTAGTGATGGTTTTGCTGACCTAAAATAAGCTATTTAAAATAATCTATTTGTTCAGAACTCATTCTGAACTGGTTATGCTGTATGTTTTTGGTTCACTAGGAAAAATCAGTTTAAAGGAATAATTTGGTCATAAACCAGATTGCACTGGTTGTGGCCATATATTATTGTGTGCAGCGTGAGAGGACAGATCAATAAAAAGACATGCCTTTCTTGCCATTATTTCATGGTTATCTTATGCTGTAGATTCATCATCGAAGATGCAGAAATACTAACACAGAGTAAAAGATTTGTCATGAGATTTTAAGAACGCCCAAATGAAGATCAACAATTATACCCAGCCCCAACTAATTTGTTCTTTATTTCTATTATTCACAGCAACTCAGAGTTAAGTGCCTTGTTCAAGGGCACAGCAGTGATTTCATTTCAACCTATACGATCATTTAACTAAACCAGATATTTAACCACGAAGCTTCACCATCTTCCTTTCAAACTTGAGTTGTCAATCACTCAGCTTTATCTAAAATGACAAATAATGGATTCAGTAATTATGTGCAAAACCCTCTGAAAGAAGTGGGGTCGACTTAAAATGTATCCTATCTGTGCAGCACTGAGTCTCTGATTAGAGGGTATGTGTGGATTTAGCTGACTGACTTTACCAAGAAAGTCATTAAACAGTAAAAACTCTATCTTTAATACAGTGAGAGCGACAAAATCCACTGACTCTGACACGGTGAAGCTGATTTTAAAAAGCAGGGACTGACCTTCCTCTATCAAAAGCAATTACAATCACGTTTAATAATACAGTAGGGACCTTCTCCAATGTGTCTTAATGCCAAACAAAATCATCATGATTAATGTCACTTTGTCTTTCGAGCTGCTTTTTTCTTTACCTTGAATAACAGTCTTACAGTTAAAAATACTTTGATTCAAAAAGTCAGTATCTTTCTTGCTGCAAATGTATCTGATAAAGTTTGATCCTGCTGCAATCAAGATGAATTAATTCATTCCAAAAGCTGCATTGTTTTTGAGCCAGAAAAAGACAGCTTTGCGATTAAAGTTTGCCTCCTTAAATTGTTTTAGCTACTTTTTGTTTGTTGTGTAGTTAACTACCTTTTTTTTAAAAAAAATGTAGCTTGACTATCTTGTAGTTTGACATTTTACAAATTTAAAGCTGCTAGTGCTTTCCAACACTGCCAGTAAATAGTTCTGTCAGATCATCCACAGAACAGAAGCGATGGGAACCCTGTGAACCTAGCCATAAACTACGTATCAACTATACATCTGTTTAACATAACTCTCTCTGTTCTGTGGGTTGTAACTCTTTGCTTGGAGCAGATACAAACACAAAGCACTGAGGCGTGTTGGCAGGACATGACAGCTTTGCCATCTAACAGATCTCGCCACATGAGGAGGCTTTGCTGTAAAAGCAGGAGTCCTGGAGAGAGTTTCAATGCTGTCAAATGTCCTTTTGTCACCACACGCAGCAAATTAGAGGAAAATGTAAATGCCCGTGCTGTTTGTAATGCAGAGGTGGAGTGTTTGTCCTTTCTGACAGTGCATGACAGTAGATGTAATGGATTGTTCCCAGTGGTTACTTGGGAGTTTTAAATTGCCCTTGCAGTTTAGCTTTTTGTCTTTGATGTGGAGTAGATTTAAGTCATTTGTGGTAAATTATGATAAATAATTTATAGCCATTTTCACTTTCATTCTTTTATGTAATTGCTTGAGAGAAGAGTTTATGTATCTTTCCTGATGTATATAGCCTGAGGCACAAACAGAGTCGTACTTAACATTTGTACAAAAAAAATCATGAAACATATAACAAGACATTCATTAGATTGTTAGAGTGGATCTGTTGTTTCATAATGCCATAGCGAAAAAACAATTAGGTAGACACATAAAATATGCAAAACAATAGCATTTGGCCCCAAGGATAACATGATCACATTAGTATTTATACTAATGTAAAGTGTGGTTCTTTCACATATGCATTATTGCATAGATACTGAATTGTACAACATACTGGCAGCAATTAAACATAAATGCTTTTGTACATGTGCAACTTCAGAGAGGTAGAAATGTCTATGAATCCCTTTAGCTTCATATAATATTGAATGTATGGAATTAATTGCATTTATAGCAATTGAGGTTAATTAACACCCTCACATTTATTTAATGCACTAAATGCATTTACCTCATTTGATAAAATACCGGTTTCATTCTGTTCTGTGTGGCTTCTCAAGAACACACACAGACTTATTTCCATATCCGTTGAGCTTTGATGATAATTAAATTCATCCACATAACAAATGCAAATGACTTTTATTTTGCATTGCTCACGTCTACATTTTATTTAGAAATAAATTTGCCATTAAAAAAGGTCTTTTTCCTTTGGGGACAACACTTTTCCGTCATTTAATAATAAACAAGAGGCCTGCTGTGAAATTCTGTCAGAGTAACTTTGCTACGTATGACGATCATCTCACAAAGGTTCAAGCAATGTTGGTTCAGACTAGAAATCTCAGACTAGAATCTCTAAAGTTGTAAAAGGAAACACTGGCAGTCTGTTGTACATATCCAAATGTACAAACACCTTTGAAAATGAATGAAATCCCCTGACAAGGAGGCCATACCATCCCTGAATACACACACACAAACACACACTTCCAATAAGAACCAATGTCAATATTGGCCTAAACGACATGACAGACCAAATGGGACTCTATGCCGTTTGTATAGAGCTTAGTCATCTCATTTCTCATCTAAATACTCTTGTATTTCCGACAAAATGTTGCTTGGAAAAATATGGCTTATTTTAGGCAATTTTGTGGAGTTATTCTTCTGCCTGGTCTGTTAGAACATAATTATGGGTCCTTAAATTAGATTTAACGAATGAATGAACAGCTTCATTGAGTGAGATTGAGCGTATTCCCCTGACAACGGACAGAACTGACCCTTGTGGACTGAGAGCTTCGGCTTGTCACATAATGACATCGCCAGGGACAGTTTGATTTCTACAACACCAAGCGCACCCCACATAAATGTCACAAGGCTCAGTGTTGTGGAACCTTTCTCAGCTTTGGATTACAAATTAAAGAAGCACACATGATTTTTTAATGAGCTCTGCTAATATCAGGGGTGAGAATTGTGGTTTCAAACTAGCACATAATGGGAGCTTCACTTGAGGTACATTCAGAAACATAATTTCCATTGATGGTTGATCTGGAGTCTGTGGAACACAAAGCTAACATTTGCATTGTGACAGAAGCTCGTTCAGCTACAGCCCACATGCCTAATTCGTGCGAAAGATCATCTGAGTTTGGGGGAAAGTTATCATGGCTCTATTATTTTAAATGAACAGCTGAAGCTCAGCCAAAGTGCCCCAGAAAATGAAGCAAAATGGCAGCATGGGCTCACAATAGCGTACAAATGAATAAAAGTGTATGTAATGCTGAGATCACAAGTAGCTAATTATTTTCTCAGTAGAAGAATTTCTAGAAGAGTGGAAGAGAATATTATTCCCCCTAAATTATCATTATTCTTTCTATGCATAGTAGGGTTGTTCTGTGAGCCCATGTTTGTTTACATTCATCTGCAATCATTATAGTAATGAATCATACTTGACATAGTTAAGCAATATCACACTCACAGTTGTGTTGTTGATCTGAATTAATCAAGGGAATCAGAACAGCTGTGATTACCTTGCTTATTTATTGATTTTATTTTTTTTACAATAGCTCAAAAAATAGGAAGTTAATGTTGACTAACTTACATTTTATACGCAGTATTTCTAGCTCCTCCAACGAAAATATTCATATAAAAAAGTCAAATCGAACTGCTGCATCTCTGAGCAACACACAATAGTGTTCTTTGTGTGTGTGTCATAAGACGTAATATGTTCGCATTTCAATCATACTATGTAGAACATTATTTTTATCAGTTGCAAAGTAGATTTTTATCCAAATTTAGTGTGATTTCTGACACAGCTTCAGTATTTTAAAAGAATCAGTTGAGTGAACAATTCAATGACTTATTCAGTGAATATAGATTGACTAACTGAGATCAAGTATTCCACTGAGACATGTTATAATGTGGTCCACCTGTATACTTGAGTTATTAACTATCAGTATCAAATGTTTTAGAAGTTGCTTTGTGGGGTCGAGAGGAAGGTGCATGTTTTCATCTCTCCTCTCCCTCTGTAATCTGCATCAGAGAGCTAATTAGTGCTGCAGTCACAGCCGCACCTCCTTGTTATTAGTGCTCAGCAATTACAATCAGCACATTGTCACACTGAGCACAGAGGAGAACAGATACCACATTAACCTCACTGACAGTTGGCACTCATCCACTTGAACTTTTAGTTTTTTCTTTCCCATGAAGCACCACTAGTGTTGTTATGGTATAAAGGTGTATAAAGTGTCCTTTGAATGTAAAGAGAAAAAGCAATTGGTTTATGCAAAATGGTGTTTACATTCAAAGATGAACAGATTTTTACAGCATATGGATTCAGACACCCACGTATAGTGAATGAAGAGTAATTTATCCAAGGTGTCCTGCTGTGTGAACACAGATGACATCAAAAATTAATCACTGGTGTTATGAAAGCAAAATGTGGAAACAATTACAGCATCTTTCATTTGTCATTAACAAGTATAAAACGCTGAACAGTTCAGTAGTTCATGTATATTTAAATATGAATACATATAAAAATATATGAATCAAACTTTTGACATTCCTAATGACATCTTTTAGACATTTTACAAACTACAAATTTTCAGTTTATATGCCATCAATAATTAATTCATACATGCCAACTTATTTTTTGCTTTGAATCAAAATGTCTCAAACTTCTTCCAGAAAATCTTTATTAAAAGTCCATTGCATGTCTTTCACTGTTATTGGGGTTGTTCTTGACATATCGCTAAGCTATTGTGAAAGTACCTGTTCTCCATTCTTCTTATCAGGCAAAGACAGACTTTATGCAGGATAAATCTGCTGTAACATAAATATCATGAAGTTCGATTAATTGCTGGGCAGGATGTGTGTAAAATTGATTTCATGAGAGAGACAGCGAGAGCGTGAAGAATAGAAAGAGAAGTAAAGGCAAGATAGAAACATGTAATCATATTCCCAGATAATTTTGAGTATGTCTGATTTAAGCCTGTGGCCATACTAAATAAATCTACAGAACTGCTTCAGCTTGTAAGGTATCAGTCTTTTAAAAGGTGAATATTGTACTTTTATGACTGAACTTCACTTAAGATGGAATGAATGTGCTCAGCTAAGCTAAATCACTGTGGTCTGGATTTGAAACTTAGATCCATGACATTCGAGGAATTTGAAGTATTATAATTCACTATCAATCTGATGGATTTCCAGATGAATAAAGACCTCAGACCTACAATATATAACTTTGAACATTCCTGAATATTGCTGAGAGGCAAGCCTCAAATTCTGCAGTTGAATAATGTATGAGGAGCCTGTGACAGCAAACAGAACTGCGAATAAAATCCAAGGGACTGATTTACTAAAGCAATTATCTTGTCTAATTGACTAAAGCATGAAATGTCAGTAATGTTATTAGGGGTCTATTAGCGACAGCTTGGTTGCACGAGACCCCAGCATCCAAAAAGTCGAGTTGAGACCTATAAACATGTTCATGGCTGTCTGTACCTGCTAATTTATTACCTTAATAGATAATCTATATCATTGTTTCACAACCAGGTTCCTGGAGCCCCCCAACACTGTACATTTTGAATTTCTCCTTTGTCTGACACACCAGTTTTAGGGCTTGGAATCTCTACTAATGAGTTGATGACCTGAATCAGGTGTGTTTGATTAAAGGGACATGCAAAATGCTCAGTATTGGGGGCCTTCAAGGTCCATTTTCCTGCAGAGTTTAGCTCCAATGCTAATCAAACACACCTAAACAAGCTTGTCTTCAATTGTTTGTTTTTTTGTGGGTCTTTCTGCCTTTAGTTTTGTCTTCAGCAAGAGAAATACATTTGAGATCGGGCGATCGACTTGGCCATTGGTGAACATTCCACTTTTATACCTTCAAAAACTCCTGCGTTGTTTTGGGTCATTGTCCATCTGTACTGTGAAGCGCTGTCCAGTCAACTTCTGCATTTGGTTGAATGTGGATACAAAGTATATCCATATACCTTTCTGTCACATCAGCAGTAAATGCCAATGACCCAGTGCCACTGGAAGCCATCCATGCCCATGCCATCACACTGCCTCAACCATTTCTTCTCCATATTGTTTTCTTCAGGTTATTATGGTACAAGTTTTATCCATCAGTTTCACTAGCATTGAGAGCTCATTTGACCACATGATCTGGGCTCACAGCAGCATCTTCCAAATGAAAATACCACACATAGAACCAACTTCAGACCTTTTACCAGTTTAACTAATGAAGAAATAACAAAGCAATAGCCCACACCTGTCCAGCTTTCAAGCCAACTGTCCAATTATTTTTGGTCCTTTGAAAAAGGTGTCTACATATTAAATTGTAATCAAATTTAAATCTAATCTAAATCCTTCCTCCAATTGTGATGTCAATACCCTCAATACCCATGTTTTGGTAAACAGTTGAAATAACATAAAACGTGCTTGTGTCCAAATATATATGGACTTAACTGTATATTATATCTAATCCAATATATCAATAAGAGATTGATCTGTCTGGCAGTGTTGTAATCATTAACTATAACTAAAGCAATTAAAAAGGATTTTCGTTATTGAAATAAATCTGTAATAAAATATAAATATTAGACTAAAAACTTAAACTGTTAAATGCTGCCTTTTAAACTAACTGAACTGAGATTTGTGTTGAAGTACTAAAATGACTGAAACTAAAATACAACTGAAATAGAAATAAACTATAAAGAGATATTAAGAAATTAATAAAAATAACAAGAGCACATGACAAAATGACTAAAACTAAAAAGCTAATTTAAAAATAGTAATAAATCCATGATGCTATATAAATAATACTAAATTAAATTAACACAGCTGTCTAGTTAGTTAGACGAGGCATCGAGAAAAGCCTGTTAGAAAAAAAACAGAGAGAATGTGCCTGTTCCCTGTGAGTTTACTGCATTGCTTAGTCCGGCATTGCTATTTACTTTGCACACTCCGTAGGGTATATGCACAGTCAATAGCCAGTTATCTCCCCAACACACAATAAAATGAATATGCAGACAGTATGCCTACAGTAAGATCCATAAATTTACCTCAGTATGGATCACTGTCACATGTTAAAATCATTATATTGTCATGTTAGAACGATGGAGATGCTCCCTGCCCATGCTAGGTGAGATTATGTGCACGGTTATTGGCAGTAAATGAACCGTGCATACTGTGGCAGAGGCAAAGACAAACAGCTACACTGGCTTCAGGGTCTGAACTGAGTGCCAGAGGACTAGATGGATTACATAGCTGCCCAAATCTGATGTTTTGCAACTACTTTGTCATAGCAACAGCTGTTAGGAGGATTTAGACCTTGACAAAAACAAAAAAAGTATCATATGTGAAATATTTTACAAGATGGTGCTTTATAGTTCATTTTAGTGCATGTTAATGAGTGCAGAGGGCTGCGTTATGACCCTGAACCAACAGTGATATTAAGGGGGGCGACCGATCAACCTAATGGACCATTAAAGCTGTAATTTTGTCATGGTATTATCATAGCTTTCATAATTAGTTTCATTAACCGATGAAAGCAGGCATAAGCATTCGTTTTTCAGCAGATTATACTAAGCTCCTGTTTGGAGTAAATTAATCGCAGTGCTTCTTATAAAAATATTCATTGCAGGTGTATAGGTATCGCTGCCCCGGTGAGTTCTGAGATCTATTTCGGAGCTGATGTTGGGTTAGGTTGGGTATGAGGGTTTTCTGTGCATGTCCTATCCCCAGGATACTAATAAAGGCAGTGGATTCAGATGCAAAATGATATGCATAATAAGAAATGGGCACTCAGCAGAGCGGAAGGAGAGGTGTGAAGTCATAGATTCATTCCTGGAATATTAAACGCGGCCTTCTCTTTTTTCTTCCCAGTCACTCGCATGAAAAAGAATGCATTTTTGTCGTGTTTTGGAGACTTAATTAAGGCTTTCCGTGACTTTTTCCTTTTATGTTTATTGCTTTCCTCACCGTATACATCATATCAGGCTTCTGCCTTACAGACATTCTGAGAATAAGGCTTCCCTTATGATTATTTCCTATTGCTTGAATGAAACTAATATCAATTTAAATTATAACACGTGTGCAAACATTGCCACAAGCTTGTATTCTGCTTTTATCAGAATCCTCTTATTGCATTATTTCAACAGCCACTAGCATGAAATTAAAATTTCACCTTCTGAAATTATACTTAGGGCTGTTTTCCAAGGCTCTGATTAAGCTTAGTCCTGGACTAAACTCTGTTGTAATTTTTTGATAATAGAAAAAAACCTTTTCACTTTGTATCCAGGCCTTTAAGTCAACAGTGTGAGGCTGGGCGAGGTTCCAACAGCACTGGAACTTTTCACTGTTTGTATCACTTTTCTGTTTTTGCATGATCCAGACACACTGTTATTCCGTTTTAAGTGATTCTTGTAGGTTACACCGCAAGTGTCTTTAATCGTTGAATCATTCAATCAACCCGATTCGTTCAAAAATCGTGATTCATTTTGGAAACTGCAACTGTGATTGAGTCATTGAATCATTTACCCAACCAATTTGTTCAAAATACTGATTAATTCATGAGAGAAACTACTTTGTGTGAATTGGTCAACTTTGCTTTGACTGAAATAATTATGTTAATGGGACAAATATTTAAATTGTTAGGGGCAAAATTGTTTAAAATTAAACTTAAACTTAAATATTTTGTTTATTGTTGTTCATATGCTGATATTCTGAATAGCAATCTTGCATGTGACACTGCTTCATTATATTTTTACTGTAATGTCTATAAGACATTGTTCACATATGCTCACAAGTAGCTACATCTCCATACTGAATGCTTGACTGACTGATCCTTATTTCATGCTGACCTGATTATAGTTAGAATATACTTTATGAAGCATAAGGCTGAGTTTTGATTGAGAGATTATCTCCAAGTTTGCTGATGCGTGAAGCAGCCTTGAGATATGAAGATAAAGCGCTAGTCTGAATTATGCCAGAGCCTTACGGAGCAGTCTTTTGATAGGCTCCTTTGATAGGCTCGTTGTCTTTTGATAGGCTCCTTTGATCACTGCGGTGGCTGGCTGCCTGTGAGAACTCATAGTGTTGTTGCCGACAGAAGTACTGTGATACTGTTTATGTGTGTGTGTGTGCGTGCGTGCGTGTGTGTGTGTGTCAACAGAATTTTCTGTTTCTTGGCATATTGGCTTTGTTCTTGGCAGGCTCCTACGCAAATCTCCAGTTTCATCTCTGGACACAATCATGCCCTGGTCCACCGTGTGCCCACACACCTGTCTTCCTTGTCCAATGCTTCCCCATTCTCTACATTCAAAGTCATTTGTGTGGGATATAATTTCAAATTATTATTATTATTATTATTAAACACTCAGCTGTTAATTTTGCAGTACAATAATATATTACTTTATTGATTTAATTTTAAAAATTTTAACTATAAAATAAGTAAGGGATAATTAACGGCTAGCCGTGCATTAAAGGATTTAAGGAAGCGGGTGGTTCTTTGCCCCCACGTTGTGCATTAAAATCCTTTAATGCACGGTTAGCCATTGATTATCCCTTACTTATTAAATACTCAGCTTCTTATTTTACAGTGCAATAGTACTGCAATAGTAATTTATGTATTTATTTATTTGTTTGTTTGTTTGTTTTCAATTTTTAACATTTAAATAAAAACATACTGTTTAGCAATAACAATTGCTCATGTAGCCTCGTGGGCAGTGCGCTGACATATAACGTAGTTGCACTTCAAGCGACCTGAGTTCGAGGTTGCGGACCTTTACCGATCCTGTCATCCCTCTCTCTCTTGCTCTCTCTCACTTCACTTCCTGTCTAAATGCCACCATGTTCATGAGATGTCATACACCAACATAACGATGAATCAGATTTTTCCAAATAAAAAGTTGACTGGCAGTGCTGTTCAGTTGCATTTTTCCAAGGTGGGGCATTAAAAATTGTGATGAAATGAAGCATTTCTCATCCAGGACTGTTTAGTATCATCTTCAATATGCAAGCATTAGATTCAGTTAGTTAGCATGATGCAGTTAGCCCCTGCTGGCGGAAGGAGGAACACCAGGAGCAGGTGTGAGTTTTTCCACCAGATGAGACACTCAACCGGAAAATACACAGAATTGTAAATCTGGGTTCTGGATCAGCCCAAGACTACCATACTCTGAGAAAACTCAGTTACCATGGTAGGGTATGAATTCATCACCATGGAGACAGATGGTGAGGTCAAGTAAAGTTCAGCCTTCCCTGAGTTTCATTTCCTGTCAGGAGGAAAAAGAAGGGTTGGTCTAACCATGCGGTGACAGTCAGGCAAATATGAAGAAAGAGTAATGGCTTGTAGTGATAAGCACAGAGCCACATGTTAATAAAAAGTTCTCATGCTGCAGCTACATTGCAGTAGTGCAGTAATGTTTCGAAAAGTAAAAATGAGCTCATGTCATCGGTGACAAATAGGGGCACAGTAAGAAACACGACGGGATATGCTGGTCACTGCTGGGAATTGCTTCGCTGCGGTTTGATTTATTTGTTCTCGCAAGTATCAATCTATCTGTGGAGGACTTAGCAAGGACGTTCATTTACAAGAGTTTAGTCATTAGCACATTTTTAATAGGTTACTTATTCCTGACATGAATACACCGTGTTCTGGAAGAATTATTGGGCTTTGATTTAATTGCAGAAGCTTTCTCGGCGACAAACATGAAGAGAATATGTGCGTGTGGCAGCTATTTTGTGAAGCACTAAGCGGACATGATGTCCAGAGTTTTCTTGGCTGCAGAAATGACAATATCTTTTAAGAATCTTCTCAGGAACTCCTATTAATTTTTAATAGCTCCATTTCCTTCATCTCAAACAAGCACTGGTTCACTATAAGTGCAGAGCACTCAAAGGGATGACAGCAGAGATGTAACACTGCGTAATGACATTGAGGGCAGACTAGAACAATAATTTTCAGCAGCAATGATGAAGCTTTCTGAAATGAACCAAGAGCAAACAAAAAAAAAAGTTTCATGTTCTCTGGATATCATGAATCATTGATGAGATGACGTTGGTTATCGTGTTCCTACTTTGTGTTTAACCGTAGGTGCATTTTTGCAGGTCAATGAGGGCCTCAATCCTCTGTGTGCAGTACATATTGACTACAAATTTAGCATATATTGACATTAAAGGGCACCTATTGTGCTTTTTTATTTTATCTTTCCTTTAGTGTGTAATATAGTTTATGCAGATAAACAGTCTGCAAAGTTACCAAGCACAAAGTTCACCTCAAAGGGAGTTAACAGAAAGCACTTGCCTGAAATGGCTTGTTTGTAGTCCTGCCATTATTTCTTTGACTTATCTATGTCACAAAGCTACATATTTGCATAATGCCTGCCCTTAAAGAACAACTAGATAAGTGGTTTTGCTATGTGAAGGAGATGTTTTTTAGCTGCAAGGGCAACACTACCATATGTTTACTACAGTTTACAACTGTTAGTGAAGCTTCGGGAACTGAAACCCAATTATGGTAGCGGTGTTAAATTTCCAGCATGTTCTAAGCTACTGACCAATCAGAACAGATTGGGCTTTCTCGGAAAGATGGACTTTAAAGATACAGGAAATAACCAATGTCCGAATATGCCAACTTCCATATAGTAGAAAAAAAGTATGTGAGCCATAGTATAGCCATAGTCATAGTATTCATAAAGCAGCAGGCAAAAAGTATACAGGTGTTGTATTATTTCTGGCGAGATTCTGAAGGCATCCAGTGGACACTTTACTATCCCATGAGGCCATGGGAAAGGAGTTGTAAATGGGACTGAAGAACTTCATGCAACTGACACCATGTCAGATGACTGTGATAAAATGGCAGATGTTGTACATCAGAATTTCATTAATTCTACACTCATGCATACTATATGGAACATACTTTTTTAAAAGTCACAAAGTAAGTTTCTAACCAAATGTATGCGACTTTAGACCCAGTAAAAGTATTTCAGGCAAATAAAAATGTGTTTTTTGAACTTTAAATAATGTAAATGTATTCCAGCAGATCCCAGAAATAAAATCATGAACTTGTAAATGAGCATAATATGTGTGCTTAAACATTTGACTTTCAAACGCATGCTTTTCTCTCTTCTCTTTCTCACACATGTAATCACAAACCTGCTCCTAACACATCCCGCAAGGCCCCTCTCCAGGGCTGATGCCTCTAGTAGCAGACTCTTATCCTACATTAAGCAACAAGGGCAATTTGGCAAGAAAAGGGAAATTTACATAGGCTAGTAGGCTATGAGGATTAATATTAGTACAGAGGGTATTGGGGTTCTGCTATACAGCTTGCAAAGTACTCTCTGAAAGACCCTCACTTTGTATGTTCCAAAAGGGCCTGCATGGTGTTCACTTTAAAATATGTTTGTAATTTTAACTAAATATACTGGCTATTATATATAAATTAAATTTTACAGTAAAATATTGTTAGTAATAAAAAGAAATTATATGTATGCATGCATGTATTGCAGTCCATCAGATTTAACTAGGTATATATATGTTATACAGTATATAAAATGTCATCCTGTAATGCCTGAAACTTTGCAACCATATATATTTTCCAGTAAGTCTGTGGAAAGCACAGGTTTTTTTTACTTTTTTCCAGAGGTCAGCACATGCCCCTGGGATTTCATGGGCCCGGGGCCCTGTCAGCTGTATCTAAAATATAGCATTTCAATGATTTATTTTCCCACACTCTAAAAAATGCTGGGTACATTTTTTAACCTAAATGCATGGGTTCAGCTTGTTGGGTCATTTTATTGTTTTTTATTATTATTATTATTTACCCAGGTGCTGGGTAGTTTTCTGTAACTAAATTGCTGGGTCATTTTTAATGCTGGATTATTTTTTTCTACCCAACTGCTGGGTTGAGCCTGTCTCCAACGAAACAACCCAGCTGCTGAGTTACAGTCAGTGCGCAGGCTTTCTGCATCCTACAGGAGAGAGCAGTTCTCAGCACCGCCACCATCGAATTGGTGCACTTCTTCAGTGAAATAAAGGTTTGTATGTTTTATATCATTTATAAAGTCTGTACTGTGCTGTAAATTATATTATTTTACGCAATGCAACATACAAGGATGAGATGTCAGTCAGCTGTGTCAGTCGTTTTGCCTTGCATAACATAAATGCATATTATTCACTGTAATACTGAGATTAATTTAATTTGATGTTAAAATGTATTCTCTAATCTCAGAACTGTTTGTTTATGGGCAGGTTATGAAGTCAGTCACGGCATCTTTCAGCTATGAGTGAAATGCAAGGCCGCGCTCTAAAGTTCGCAGTTCCCAGCGAACAGCAGCCCTTCACCGTTTCAGATTTCGGCAACACACCAGCATGAGAATTAGCACTATTTCGGTAAAAAGTGATTACAGAGATCAGTTGAATACACTTAAATTAAAAAGCTACTTTTAAATGTAAATTTTTTTTTCTAAAATGCTTGTTAAAGGAGTTTAAATGTATGTAATTACATTGCTCTATTCACCCAAATAAATTCAATTTGTCTTGTATTTTGTCCATGTGTTCTTGCTTTATAATAAATGTTACAATCTTTTGATTATTGCTGTTGCCTAGTAATTCTGTGAGTGATTTTCCATCCCATTTTAAGGCAGCAATATAATCATTTTTAAACAATAGATGACTTAAATAAAACAACCCAAAATGTTGGGTAAAAGCGTTAACCCAACCAGCTGGGTCAAAATAACCCAGTATGTGTTCTGTCCAATATTTACCCAGCGCTGTGTTGCCAAATAACCCAAGTTTTAGAGTGTAGTAACATGCTGTATGTGACATTGTATATGACTGTATATTTTCACCACAGATGGGATCATTTTAAATTGTTTCTCACTTTTAGTTCTACCTTGGCATTAAATGAAAATTTGCCTTATCTATTTTTTTAAACGCATGTTACAGTTCTTCATACCTTGTAATGTTTAAAATCAAAACAACTGTCATTCTCTCTCCAATCATTTAGTCAATTCAACCTTTGAATGCAATGCCTACATCTCAAAATCCAATCATCAGATGCATAGAACCAAGTCCCCATATATATATATATATATATATATATATATATATATGAAATAATGTTAGTTAACATCCAGTTCATGAGCTGCAGTAAAAGAGGACATTATTTTAAGTTTTAGTATAAATTAATCTTGTCATTAAAATGTTATTCTGATAAAATGATATATTAATGAAAATTGCCATATTAAATAGAAAAGAATAAAAAATGTAAGCATTTCATTGGTAATCTCAGACCCAAGGCTAACTACTGTGCTGTAATGTACATATGCTGTAATGGTAAAATATAAACATTAAAGCAAAGGTTCTCTTTGATTACAAGCGGTCTGATTCCCAGAAGTGAAGCCTCCCATAGGCTATACAGCTTGACGTAACTTTAGACTGAGACAGACTGACAGCGCATCGATAGTAAGCTATGAGAAATGCTCTTGGCTACTGGTCAGTACATCACTGTATTGATCATTGTGCTTTTTATGAGGTTCAAGGTCTCAGTGAAGAAGAAGCCTAGTCAGCCAGAACAGATACACGGCCTCCACTACCCCCTAAAAAGGGTGAGATGGAGAATATATAAATCAGGAATAAAATGTTAAGAACTGCTTTTTGGGGCCTTTGCTCCACTTATGTCATTTAAGTTGCAATGAAACTGAAGTAGCGATAGATCTTTTCTTCTGCATAATGATGTACACCAAAATGCAATGCATTTTCAGAAATGAAAGGTATATATACATAAATTATATTATGCATCATTGTATATGTTTTACAATCATATTATTTAAAAATATATATTATTTTGTACATTAACTTTTACTTATTTTACTTAAAACACAAATCTGCAGAAACATGAAAAATGTCATGTTCATTTTTAAAAGTAAATTTTTTTTTCCCTGTGATTAATCTGCTTTTTCTGAAGCACAACTGTGAGTCGCATTAAGTTGCACTGCATCTTTGTTTCAGTGACCATTTCATTGTTCTGCGTGTCAATGAACATACATATCTAACATCTAACAAATGTAATTACTTTTTGCTGGTCTGACCATAAGGAACCAACCTTGAGATTGGTGAATCAATACATTCAAACTGTTACAGACAATCCTCCATACAATGGACATTAATTAATGGTGTTATCTTCAGAGGCTTGTATGCTGTGTATGTAAACCCATAAAACCTCCCTTCCGGAGCTCTACTTATTGAAATCAAATCCACTGAATAGGCATGGCTACTTAAAGACCTGACTCTCCTTGGAGATGGTTGCCAGAGCAATACTGAAGTGTTTTCAACCTCTTTCAGATATCCTATAAAAGGATAATAAAAGGATGCGCTCAAAAATGACGCAATGATATTATGCAGCGTCTGAAAACAGTCCCCAGCTAGGTAACTAGTTATGATATAGCTGGGGACTACTTTCAGGCGCTGTGTAATATCACTGCACCTGCTGCACTCATGGTACGGCAGCAAAGTTCCTTGATTATTACGCCGGAATGAGAGTATAGTTCCTAGCCATATCGGACTAGAAAATCGCAACTTTTCATTTTCCGTCAGTTTTAGTACACGATGTAACTACAGAAGAGTCAAGCTTTAAATAGGAAAATTATCGAAACTCTTTGGTCATTTTTGAGCGAGATGCTAACGGTCTAGTCCGATTCAATGATCTATGCTAAACTAAGCTAAAAGTGCTGCCGCCAGACCCGGAGATCGGCTGAATGGATTCAAAAACGGTAAAACGCAACTGTTTAACTCTAGGGGAGTTGGAAAATGAGTCTATTTTCAAAAAAGTGGAGTGTTCCTTTAAAACTAACATAAAAAGGAGACATTCCTAAGAACTTGGCACACATTTTAGAACAAGATTTAGAAAACATTGTTCATTTTATATTAGTGTGGATACTTGTATATATTTTTGACCAACTTGCTTTTGACTATAAAACAGTTTGGTGTAACACATTATTTTTTTTCAATGTTTTTTATTTATTTATTTTTTCTGCACAGTATTTTTTGGTTCATATTATTTTATATCGTGCTGAAGTGTGTTATAATATGACACTATTCATCAATGCTGCACATAACAAGTAGCCTCAGTTTACAGTCATTGATTAGATTCAGCTTTAGAAAGCAGCTCTGCATAATTAATGTGATCATGTGATTCTCTTGACAACAGCCATTTCAAAGAAAGTCTTCAGATTTGGTGCTAATCAACATTCTCTCCTTGTGCCGAGACTCCTTCGATGGTATAATGGCACAAATAACTCATATTAATATTGCAGAGTGACTAATAAAAGCTGGGAGGCCCGCTGGTGAAGCAGCTCTGGATTTTAGCCCTTTTGCGTTTGTCTGGCTCTATTAAAGCAGAAACGCTCCTGTTGATTGATGATGCGCTTTGTGTGTAATCAGTGCCATCATTAAGAGGTGCCACTTATTATTCATATTCTTCTCCTTCATAGCAACAGATATAAACTGAGCCATTCCCATCGAGCACGAGAGGTGGGCAAAGATTCCTGCACGTGGTGTACTCTGACATCACGGCTCATATGCAATTTAAGTGCAACAGGAGTCAGATGCATGCTGGGAATTTTTGAGCTTTCAATGACTATTACTGATAAGCTCATGAGTTAGGAAGAAGAGCATGAATTATGTTCAGAATTCATAAATTATAATGTTTCTGAACAAATTTTACCCAGAGAATCAATATTCGGTTTCATTAACCTTTAACAGCTTGCTCAGTTTTCTCAAACTATAGTTTGGTCGCAGATTAAAAGTGTCAAAACACTGTAAATCACCACAGCTCTGATTTTCTCATTTTCTGACCCATGATAATCAAATTTATGCCATCAGAATCATTAAGTCATGTTCACTGAGAAACAGATTCACTAATAAAGAAATGACTTACCTTGTGCATCCAACCAGTACTAACTATTCTTAACTGCTCATATTAATAAATGCTATTCTTTTAAACTTTCTCTTTGTCTCCTGGAAAAAATGATCATGGTTTCCATAAAAATAATAAACAGCACAACATTGATAATAAGTCATGTTTCTTGACCAGTAAATCAACATGTACATAAATCAACATATTTTAAATGATAAACCTATTTCACAATATTACTATTTTAAGGTATTTTAGATCAGCCTTGGTGGTGTATATACACTCAAGCACACTTATACACACACACACACACACATACATATACTGTGTGTGTGTGTGTGTGTGTAGGTGTGCGTGAGTGTATACACATAATTTTTGATACCTCCATCTGATTATTAATCCACCATATTCTCACATTTAACAAGTCAATCAGACTGACAGAAGAAAAGAGACACAGGCCCAAAAATGCTTTTTGTGCCTCTGACTGATCTCCACCAAATGAGATAATAGTGAAGTATCACAGTCTCTCAATCTAAGTTAAACATCACTTAATCACTCCTCTTGCGTCTTCTGTCTTCCCTCGGTGTCATCGCTTTAAGGGGGCATTTATTGAGACAAATTGTGGCTATTATTCACTTGTGCACCGATAGATGGGCACCCAGCTTCTGTAATTAGGGGCTCTTCTGAAGAAATGGGTGGCACCCCACCTTCTCAAGACCTTTCACAGCAGGCCAAACGAGAGGCTGTTTCAGGGCTATCTCCAAACAGCAGGGGGCCAAGAGAGCAGGTTGTGTGTGTGTGTGTGTGTGTGTGTGCGTGCGCATTTGCAGACCAGTGAGCCTCTAAATCAGTGAACTGAACCTGTTTCCACTTTGCAGAGGGAGATGAAGCACATTGATCCCAGAGATGCTTCCCAGCCTGATAGCCAGAGCACCAAACACTCAAACACACACACACACACACTGTCTTCAGGGTGGTTGGGCATGGGTGGGCAAAGCACACAAAAGCTTGGGATCACACTCCAAAAATTCAAATATCTAGTCAAAATGTTTTTTCAAGTATTCCTAGCTATCACTGTCTTAAGCAACTAGTCCTTTAAATGTCCTTCTACAGATATGAATCATAAAAACAGACCTCAAGAGGGAGACGGCAGTCATTTAGAAAGGAATGGCTTTCATTTTTATATTATTATAGCCATCAAAGACTCCCATATGAGACTACAGAGGTCAAACGTAACACCCACACACAGAAAATGCCATCATAATGGTAGCCTCTGGTTGAGAATGACATTGTAACATATAGTCTAATAAACATAATATACATCCTTAAGAAGTATTCGATTTTTCTTAAGAACATGTGAATGGTGCCTGCCTTAAAAATCAGCTGTTTTAATAAAACGTATTAAGCTGCTCTCTCTTTGCAAAGTTGTCAACAGCACAATCTTGGAACAGTCATCAAATAATGTTTTAAAAAAAATAAATGAAGAAAATACCTTTGTACTAGTGTTATTTTATTATTATTGATATACACATACTTTTTGATAACATTTTGAATTACATTTTATTTTAATATTTTCTGTTTTCGCTTTAATTTTAGTAAGTTTTAGCAATTTTGTTGTTGTTTTTTACATCTTTATTAGTTTTTGTGTTTTGTAAATATGTCTATATAGTTTTTGTTAATTATTATTAATTTGATTTTTAGTTGTTTTTAGTTTTAGTTGTTTGTGTATTGGGGAAAAAAAGTTAAAACACACACACATACATATAATTATTATTATTATTATTATTATTACAATAAAAATATTAGTATAGTTGTTGTTATAAATATTACTGCTATTAATAATAATAATGCATGACCCTCTACTTTAACACATCCTTCATGCATGCAGGGTTAATCCTCAGATATATGACGGATGACAATATTCACTCATCACCTAAAGAGCATTTTACATTATGAGTCGATGAGGGCCTCCACTGTACCTGGTCACCAGCGGAGGGTTATGGACAATGTTGATTAATAATTACATAACCACAGCTCGCCTTCCCTCCCACTCGATGAGACACATAATCATACATAATTACAGACGTGGCTGTTCTTTCAACTGCCCTCACCATTGAAGCAAAAGCCGCAGTCTTTTCTCTACAGCTTGGCACATAAAACACATGTTTGCAATAGTAATGATTATTTTAGAGCCAAATCACACCTTTAACTATTGCCATTATTGAATAATAAAGTAAATGTTTGGATATTTAAAAATATACAAAACATATGCAGACTCCTATTCCTATCATTCACATTAGATTCCAAAAAACGGACAAAGTACTTGGTATGGTTTATTTTTTTTAACCTCTAACTAAGATAACACAGAGCTTTTGTTCTGATGCCCAAACAGCTCAATATTTCAAGTAAATTATAATGCTATGACATCAAAGCACAGAAGGGAGGAAATGCAGAAGAAAAGTGTCCCTATTTACAGTCCATCCCTCTCATTACAGTCAAACCCTTAGAGTAGGTTTCCTCCCCGGTGAACAATTACCAGTGTGCCCCGTTCCTCCCTCTCTTGTGTGGGCTGTGAGACGGCACAGGAACACCTCGGTTCTGACCTTGACAAGCCACTCCACTCACGCAAAAAATGAAGCACTCTTATCTCCATGGCGATGAGAGCCCTCTCCCACCCCCGCACTAGCAACGACTACCGCAGATGCCATCAACTTGATTCATAACTGCAAAATTGTCAAAAGATTTGTAATGTATAGCATAACAGCGTTTACACAAAGGCCATTTTTCAAGCTTAGTCACGGTCAATTGTTGCACAGCATAAGGTTAAAAATTAAGATGGCCCTTGTTGCGAGAGTGCATCTTAATACACGCAATTGGTTTAACGGTAATACGGTGCAGAGGTAGTTTATCCATTTAGATTAGTTGTCAGGTTAAAATCACTGTGATTTAATAAGCAGCTACTAATCTACTTAAGGAGCAGCAAAGTATAGGTACTACTGCGTATCAGACCAACATAAGGTTTGCATAACAAAAACTGTTAAAGGAATAATTCTGAAAATTGGCTGGAAGTTTACTCACCCGCAGGCCATCCAAGATGTAGATGAGTTTGTTTCTTCATCTAAACAGATTTGGAAGAATTCAGTATTAAAGCAGTTTAAAGTTCAAATTGTTTTGTGATGGTTTTGGTTTTTACAAACACGCAGTTTTTCAGTTCACAAGACATTAATTGATGGACTGGAGTCTATTTGTGGATTACCGCAATGTTTTTATCAGCTGTTTGGACTCACTTTGACGGCACCCATTCATTGCAGAGGATCTACATTTCTCCAAATCTGTTATGATAATTAAACAAACTCACCTACATCTTGGATGGCTTGAGAGTGTGAATCATTTTAGCTAATTTTTCTTTTTTTTTTTGTAAAAATATATTTTTTTTAAATTCATCTATTAAAATGTATTTTGTTCATCAGAAGGCACTCAATTAATCATTTGAATCCATATAAACAGTTTTTGCTTCAGTCAGAAAATATTAATAATTGCCTTATGGACACTGTACAAGAACAAATTAGAACCAATAATGTGAGGCCATCCTTTTAAAAAAAAAAAATAGATAAGCAAATGTTGGTACTATTATACCATCTGAAGCTAAAAGAAAATGACAGCATAGAGTCATACTGTAAACTTCAATACTTCAGTTTTTCTCAAACTTATAAATAATTTTAAGTGAGGGATTTTCAATAAGCAAACATTTTGAAGGCAATACATTCACCCTATGTCAACTTTCTTCCAATAGCTGTTTTTTTGTTTGTTCATAATTCAGTGTCTTTTCAGTACATACTGAGAGAGTCTGTTCTGAAGCCAGATAAACTCAAGGTGAGCTTTTGTTTTAATTTGAAACGCTGATATTAGTAATTAAATATTTTATTTTTTAAAAGGTCTATTGATTAAAGGAATCAGTGTTTTTCTTTCTCAGTGTTTCAGATGTGTCTTGCTATTTTCTGACTAAGACTTAAAGGATTCATATCTGAGCATACTTATGATGTTAAATCTCTGACCCTGCATTGATTTCATAACCAATTGACAGCCATCTTATTTCCTTATTAAAAGTACCCTGTGGTATTTTTGTGGCACTATCGTTTTACCACATTGTCATCATGTTAACACTTACTCATACGGGACTTCATTTAGTCATTAATAACATTGACCTTTGTCATGACGTTACTGGATGTCATGGATGATCACATAACCTAACCAGGCTCAGTCAGTGAACTCGTTAATAACATCAGTGACCTCCTCATGCATTTGAGGATTATTAGTCCTTTTCAAACATGATGGTTTCCATGCCTTGTATAATCGGTTGGTATTTGTGTCAATTCTACGTGTGAACACATTTACTTGAAACACTACATTATTATGCATTGTGAAGTAAGACTAGATCAATTTAATGTAAATTACCATTCAGGTTTGAGGGCAGAAATATTTTTTTAAATGTTTTTTTTTTTAAAAATCACCAAAGCTGGAAATATTTGATCAAAAATACAGTAAAACAGTGATACTGTGAAATATTATTACAATTTAAAATAACTGTTTTCTGTTTCAATATATTTTAATATGTAATTTATTCCTGTGATGGCAAAGTTGAATTTTCAGCATCATTACTCCAGTCTTCAGTATCTTTCAGAAATCACTCTAATATGCTGATTTGCTGCTCAAGAAATGTTTCTTAATATTATCATTGCTTAATGTTTTTGTGGAAATCATTATACATCTTTTCATGATATTATCATGAATAAAAGATTCAAAAGAACAGTGTTTATTTGAAACAGAAATCTTTTGTAACATTATAAGTGTCTTTAATGTTGATCAATTTAATGTGTCCTTGTTGAATAAAAGTATTAATTTCTTTGAGAAAATAAATAAATCTTATCCCAAACGTTTGAACGTTAGTGTATATAAAACATCTATTTGTTTAAAGACACATGACATTTCAGTTAGTCAATGTGAAATCATCTACACATTTGTAACCTGTTTAATTATATATTACAAATTTATACAGAATCTTCTAAAAGGTAAATATTGACAGTGTTTCATTTCTAAAGCTTACAGCTGTAGAGACATCAGTTCAACTACATTCATTATATAATAACTCTTCTTATAGTAGTCACTTATTGATCGCTTGTTTTCAAGTGACCAGTTTTTAAAAGCTGTCTCTAAACAAATAGTTGTATCATTTAAACAATGTTTTTAAATGCCATGACAAAACTCAGTGACCAGTTGTTTTTTTATTCTGAATATATCATATTCAAAACCCTATGACTGACAGATTTAAATATAATAAAGTCATAAATCAAGGTGTATACTCAAGATTCATTTATTTGCATGGGTAAACAGGAGAGAAAGAGACTGAGAGGCAGAGACTGTGTGTTCCATACAGATGTGCACAGACGTGTGTGTTGGGATAGTCGTGCTGGTTAGTGCTGCTTAAGCGAGGACAAATGTCCAGCATTTATGACTCACAGCCTCACTGAAATCAATCACCTGAGTGACAGTCAAGACATCAAAGAAAACCACAGACTGCCACTAACTGAGACACAGCTTACATCTGCAAATCTGTGAGAACTGAAAAATTAAGATGTACGTAGTAGTAAATGTGCACTTTACCATTCAAATGTTTTAGGTAAGTTTTGTTTTGTTTTTAAAGAAATTCATCTATTCAGCAAGGACACATTTAATTGATCAAAAGTCACAGAAATACATTGTTACAAAAAAGTGTGTCTTACCATGTTATTTTAAAGTATTATATTAATTATGAACACAATGGTTTGTAGTGCAAACTGTTTTACCATTTACTGCACGACATATTGTTATTCTTCTCATTATTTCCCTGCTAATGAACCAGAAGTCTCACCTATATGCTTACTTCCGGTTTGAAGAATAAGGTGGATAGGACAACTAAAATGAGGCTCATCTTACCCCGCTGTCAGTAATCACTGGACATAAATTGCAAAACCTTTTCTTGTCTCTCATCAAGTATTTCAATAAGAGCTGATGGTTAAAAGAGAACTTTACTTACAAAGCACTGCGGCTCTCTCACTTCAGCCGTTTGGAGAATTCAATTTACTGGTTGCCTGCATTTTGGAAAGAGTCATGCCTTGAATTGAAGCAAAAGGATTTTGGAAATCTGTCCTAATGCTGCCTGTTAGAGCCAAACAGCTCTCACTTGATCAGTACTAAAACAAACTATAGATACAACCACCATATCACAACATAAATAAGGGACGAGCATCTGAATACTCATCATACATATACAAACGCAACTGGATTAGATTTTCAAATCATATTATCATCTCTGAATTGGTTTAAATGAGTCATAAAAGGGATTTTATTTTAGAGGGTCTTACAGGAGAATATTCTATTAGACTACATGCAGTGTAATGAAATGATGATATTGGTGACAGCAAAAATACACTTCATTATGTTCAAATGTACCCTGGATTCATGATTTACATCATTGAGCTCACAGCATGGAGAAAAAGCAATACATACATCTGAAATATTGATCTTTTGAGTCACAACTGAAACATCTTGCTGTGTTATACCTGAAACAACTTTTTTTTCTCAGAGATATAAAGGCAGACATGTTCATTATCACTGCTGTGATGAACAATAGAGACACTACATGAGCTTTAATCCTCATTGAGGGTTTTTACTATGCAGACAAAATAAGTGTATTGAGGGGCTCGCAAATGTGTAAAAAAATAAGAGGAACTCTGCTTACTAATGCAATACTAGTAGAAAGCACCCCTTGAGGCTGATGAATCACAGAGAACATAACACCAGGCTGATCAATGGGCTTGTTTCAGGACTTGAATCTGGTGATCGAAGAACAGAAGAACTCCTTCATATAATAAGCTAGAGAGAAGTCTCAGTCGGCCTTTGTGATGGATTCCTCATTAGATCAGAAGGGGCATACAGATAGTTTACTTCATCAACAAAGACAGAGATCCAATAAATCTGAGGCTCGGGAGACACTTATCCAATTACCATTGCAAGGGTCAAAATGTATTTGAGCCATTATATGACTGATCACTATGTAGAAATTAATGAGCAATTAAGTATGATGATTATTTTAGAACTGTCATTATTTAATGATGCTTATCTTAATAGTGCACTTAGTGATTTTTTGTTTCTGTTGTTTACGTTGCACATCATAGACTTATACTGACTACATTAACCCTAAACTGCATTCAATACATCACACAAAGCTGTTATTCCAGTTAATATTGAGCGTATTTTATGCTATTTTCAGAGTTTGGAATACCACATGACTGTTATTGTTACATGTCTGTGGTTTTCTGTGTTTCCCCTGTGACCTAGTTTTCCCCATTCTGTTTAATTAGTCATTCAGTTCACCTGTTGTCTGTTAATCAGCTCATTAGTCCCCTATGTTTGGTTCATGCTTATAAGACCTCAGTTCTCCCTTAGTCTTTGTCCGTTCTCGTCCATGTTAAGTTGGTTTTTTTCGCATTGTCTCCTGGATTGATCTACTTAAAAATACCTTTTGTTGATCTCCTTTGTCACTGTGCATTTGTACCTCACCAACACATGACGGTTATATTTATATACTATTACATTATTTTGAATTGGCTTTTATATTTTTAGTTTTGAATTTACCTTTTGGTAATTTTGTTACCAACAACAACCGACTGTCTTTAAAAGCCCTCTTTTGTGCAGAATTACTTCTTCCTGCCATTGATTCAAATCTAAGGTTGACAGTTTAACAGCTGATCCCAAGCCTCCACTACTAATTCTAAAACGTCACATTAGAACTAGTAACGAAAGAACTTGGAGTTGCTTCATTGAAAACTTATTGTATTACTGTATTAAAAGCTCACTGTATAATGTAGAGTATTATGAGAGAGAGATTGACTGAGCGAGTGTGATTTCTTTGTCAAGCGATATCTTTGTAGTACTATCGTTTCATCTGTTAAGGATGATTTGCGATGACAGTGCTGCTCAGTGCATTTGTTCACTGCATTTTACAAGGTGTTGTTGAAAGTAAAAACTTATTTTTTTACAGCAATGTTTTAGTCTCTTTCAATATAAGAGTCTTTACTAATGACTCACTCATGAAAACAGTCTCTTGTCTCCATTTAATGGTGGAAAAATGTAATCTCGAATTGTTTCCCAATAATGAATGCTATTATTAAATTATCCTATTATTTATATTAAATATTATTTAATGAGTAATAATATTCAATAACAACAGCCATTATAAACGTTTCTTGCAATTCAGCATTGAAGTTGCACAAAATATAACGTGATAACATTTTGCCCTCAGCCAAAACTATTTGCTCTGTAACAAATAATAGATTAATGAGACCAAAGACTATCCATTTAATGTACCCAAAATGAATTATATCTCATGTTTAACCACTACACTGTTATCCCTGAAATAGTTTTAACCCAAATTAATTACGTACACTGAACATAAAAATTAAAAAAAATTATGTAGTACTGAATTTTTTGAGTTAGGTGTACGATTTACATGAGTTTCCTCACTCTGAATGTTTTATGTTGAATAAACTCTAAGCTTATTTGAGTCTGTTGCCAATGGCAACGAAATGAGGAACGTGACATGAAGAAGCTGATTGGTCTGAGCTAACATTTTCCAATGTAATGAACTTGAAATGTCTTGTTTATTCAACAAGACAAAATTAACTTTTTAGGGCAAGTTCAATCAACTTGTATGGGCTTACAGTGTATAGAGACATCAGAGCCAGTGGCAAATTCTAGAAGAGGGGCGCTCTCGGCGGGTCATGAGCACTGAGCAGTTGCTGACGCCGTGGAGCTCACATATCCAAAAACACTGAAGCAAATTTTCAAATAGGCATTATCTTTTATTACAAACCACAAATTTGAAGTCTAAACAATTACACTCTAACGAAAAAATTCTTAAACTACATTCTCTGACACAAAAACAGTATTATTTATAAAATTATAGTGGATTTTGGCATCCACCATGACACCCACTGTGAGAAATAGTGCAAGCGGAGTGAAAATCGCACTCTCAGCCAATCAGATTCGAGGACAAGAAAGAACAGTTGTGTATTTATTTATTTATTTATAGGGATAGTTCACATAAAAAATTTAAATTCTGTCATCATTTACTCCCTTGTGTCATTCCAATCCTCGATGACCTGCATTGAACACAAAAGAAGAAAATGTCATCCAGTGTTGTTTGGACAACCCCAACATTATTAAAATATGTCATTGCAGCATAGCCATATCATATTTTAATAAAAGATCACTGCAAAATTTAAAAAATGATTTTAAATAGTCTCTGACCAGCCATCTACAGAGTTCGGTTGAATTATTCCATGGAGGTAGAGTCCCTTGTAAGCTGCAAAAGTGCATTGTAATGCGCCTTGGCGAGTGTAATGCAGTTCTTAATGAGATTAATCCACAGGCTGAGAAAGACAGAAAAGAGGAACACCAGCATGATTTACAAGTCTTACAGGATCAATTAGCAGAGCTGCTTAAGAGGCCAATTGCTCAGCTGAGACAAAAACTGTGTCACAGTATTTAATGCAAAGCAATAAATCAGCAGGAGGCCGAATGATGGAGGGGCAGTGCAGTGTTTGAGAAAGGGAATGATGAACTATAATGCTGCTTTAACTTGGCAGACAAGGGTCATACCAGGAATTTAAATAAGTGAACAGGGAGATGTCTGCAGTCAAAAGTTACTCAGTCTTTATTATTATTATTTTAATTAGAATAGCCAATATATACAGAGATACATTTTAAATATATATGTTATATTTTAAATTGAATATTTTAGCTTTCTCAGTAGCCAGTTCTTCAGTAGTTACCATTCTCTGGATAACAGTTCTGCACATTCTGGCTTCTCAACCAATTTTATGCATCCTGGGATGCTTTTTAAACAGTGTTGAGTTCCCACACATCTTGGCTGCTTTTTCATTATTATTCCATCTGTTCCATCCATTAGGTCATTTTTATTCTGTCAAGTAGGCACAATTAATCTAAACCTCGTGCTGGCTAATAAACCTTTGAAAATATGTTAAAATCTTGAGACATAAAGTGTGTATTCAAAGTTTTAACTGGTATAAACATATATTTGGACAATTTAAAAAGGTATTAACATAACACAATATCAAATAATTAGTGCAAACAAATAATGCTCTAAATTCACTTTCCTTAGTCATTTTCATAGTTGTTCATCCAACTAATCACAAGGTGATTTTAGTAGATGTGTGAAGTCAGTAAGTTCACACAGGTGTAATTCTGGGATTGCTCACACAAAAATTAAATATAAATCGTTAACACTTTCTCTTTTTTATATCTTTCTTATGAAGTACAGCGATATCAAAGGTTTCCATAATTCTTCATACTCCAACATTCTTCTAAAATATTTTGTGTGCCACAAAAAAAGTCAAACAGGTTTGCAGTGACATGATGTTGCGTAAATGAGAATTTAAATTTTTTGCAGTGAATTTTGTCTTTAAGGGTGACTGCCTTACTTTGTCAGTCCTTGGCACAGCCAAAAGGGCAAACCAGTGTAGACAACTAGCAGGACGTCACCTGATGACATGTCTGAAGCATCTGCCCTGTCCAGAACGGTAATGGCACATCTGTCTGCACAGTCCCAGATGCAGACCACAGCGAGCTGCAGATGCTCCTTTAGCCTCTAGTTATCATATGGAAATTGGCTCTATGAACTCTGTGCAGATAACACACACTCATCTGGCCAAGGACTAACAACATAACTCAAACCTTTCAGCACTGGCCAAGTACTTTCTGTTTAAGCTTTATCGATTTTATGGCAGAGGGTTACTGTAGATCCATTGAGATATGCCATATGTTGAATTTGAATGAACGGTTGGGTTTTTAAATCTCTTTTGGACTGAGTAGGGGTCAGACGTGCTTCTTTTGACTGCTCATTAAATCCTACCCAACTCCATCTTTGCATGCATGTAATTTGACACCTTCCAAGATCTTGGCTTGCAAAGTAGATAACAGACCAGTTCCTCCTTCAAATGGTTATCATTAGCTATGTCATATACACAGTGTTTGGCAAGTTACTAATATTAGATAAACTAAGCTGGAAACTACAGTACCCTTCATAAAACACTACTTCATTAAAAAGGTCATTTATTATAAAATATAATGCACGCATAATATAGCCTACATTTCTTGCTGTCGGTGTAATGAAAAGTGTGAGTCTTTACCTGTAAGTTAGTACAGAGGAGTTCACAAGCTCTTTTCTTCAAGCTGTTGTCACAAGCTAATTATTTCTTCAACACTAACAAACAATTATGATAGGATGTATTTTCAGCTTTGATTCAAATTTTGCATGCAATTATCCACTTCATCCAGTTATCTTTTTGAATGTATTTCAAAGTATCCAATTTTAATGAGTGAGATACCACTCTAAACAGTATAGGTGTATGGATGAGTTGTTAGAATGATGAATGAAGTCAGAAGAGTGATTCATTAGCGATTCATTGAAGAAAAAATGGCTCAGATATAGTCATTAATTTGCAAATTAAGCATCTCTAGTTTTCTAAACAGCTGACAGAAAATATGGGATACACAACTTATGATTCTGACAAATGCTATTGGCAGGAAAAATGTAACGTATAGCGTAAAATGAAAACATTATAATGTTGATTTAAAAATTATAGGATGGATAGATTGTAGGCAAATATTCTACTACTAATTCAAAGACTGAATGGGACGGGATCGGAGTCCGATCAACCGGATAGCTTGGGGCCCCGAGACCTACAGGAGGAGCTCATGAGGGTTCTGTCGGAAGCTGTCCAGGAGTTGGAGCTTACCTGGAGTAAGCTTGACTCCTGGTATTTCAAGTCCACCTGGAAGGCTGACTCGAGGGCGTCAGTCCCCTTCTCCCCCGACGTACATGAGCAGCTTATGAAAACGTTGTCTGTGCCCCAATCAGCATGAGTCCACTCTGCCACACAGGCCATCTTATCCCACATGGATGGGGTGGAGGCCCACGGGTATGTGCACTCTCCCCCCATTGAGGAGACCGTCGCTGAGCATCTGTGTCCTGCAGCAGCCAAGACCCATCAGCCTCCCCTCGAAGCCGTGCAGGACCACCATCCACCTCGCTAATAAAGCGTATGCGTCTGATGGCGAGGCGGCTTCCGGGCTGCACACCATGGTGGTGCTGCAGGTTCTCCAGGCGAAGCTCCTGCAGGTGGCGGAGGGCGGAGCCCTCACTGTGAATGCCCTTAAAGATCTGCGCATGGCAATGGACTTTGTGCTGATGGCGACAAAGCGAGCGGCCCAGGCCATGGGTAAGGCCATGGGTTTTATGGTCGTCATTCAGAGGCACCTATGGTTAAACCTGGCTGACCTCAAGGATGCTGACCGTAAAGTGCTGCTGAATGCTCCTGTGACTCCCTCCGGCCTCTTCAGTGACGCCGTGGAGTCCATTATTGATCGCTTCGTGGAGCCTCAAATGTTTCCAGCAACAGACGATGAGATCCAGGTCCTCGTCTGCATCTGGCTCTTCCCAACCCAGGCCAGCGACCATGGCTGTGACTGCTACTGCCTACTGCCCCTTGCCAGGAGCCGGATGTCCGGAGGAAGGCGTGGGGTCTTGGGAGGAAACGCCAAAGCCAGCGGAGGAGCCCGCGACGTGACTCTCGCCTGCCACCAGCTGCTATGCCGTCATCCTGATGGTCTGAAGAGAAGAGGAGAGTGTGCGAGCGGCCCGGCTCCCAAGCACCACAAGTTCATGTATTCAAATGTTTGTGTGTTGGATGTTCATTCAATAAAAATGCATACATTCGCACAAAAAGAGCTCTTTCTTCCTCACTCAATACGCCGCAGAGCTACTGCCCACACAGGTTATATCTTGCCGGTGCATCCAACGACCAAGCCGCTAAAGCAGCTATGTAAGTTCCTGAGCGCGTGGGAAGTTATTCCCAGAATCTCGTGCTGGCTACTTGGTGTGATAGAGCATGGGTACGCCCTTCAATTCAGATGCCGACCACTCCCTTTCAATGGCGTGGTGCAGTCTCTAACATTGCCTCGAAATACCTGAGACAAGAGCTATGCAGCCTGCTCGAAAAAGGAGCGATAGAACGAGTCCCTCCAAGCAAGCTGGAGAGCAGGTTTTACAGCCGCTATTTCGTGGTACCCAAAAGAGAAAGGGGACTCCACCCGATTCTAGATCTCAGGCCCATCAACAGAGCGCTTTGCAAGTGTCCGTTCAGGATGATAACGCTGAAACAGATCCTGGCGCAAATTCACCCCGGGCACTGGTTTGCATCCATGGACTTAAAGGACGCATACTTTCACATTCAGATAGCACCGCATCACAGATGATTTCTGATGTTTGCTTTCGAGGGCACAGTGTATCAATATTCTGTTCTCCTGGGCTGGATTTGGCCCCATGCATTTCTCGAAGTGCATGGATCCAGCTCTTTCCCCCCTCTGAACGAGCGGGATGCGCATTCTCAACTATCTGGACAATTGGCTGATTTTATCTCATTCACAGGAGATGCTAGTCAGCCATATAGACACACTGCTTCGTCACTTGGAGTCCCTGGGCTATGTGTGAACATGCAGAAGAGCATTCTCGCCCAGAGTCAGTCTATAACATATCTGGGAGTGTGCTTCGACTCGGTGGAGATGTGAGCCCCCCTTCTCTCAGGAGCGCTCGGCGGCCATTTCGTCTTCCCTGCACCATTTCAAGCTGAGGAGTTTTGTTTGCTTGAAGGAATTTCAGAGGCTGCTGGGACTCATGGCGTCTGCTTCAGCGGTATGTCATCTGGGCTTACTACACATGTGCCCGCTGCAGTTATGGCTAAAATCTCGAGTCCCTTGGACGGTGTGGACTTCGGGCCTTTTGCGCATCTCGTAATCTCCCACGGCTGCATTGAAGCTCTGAGGCTGTGGCACAACCCAGTTCTCTTAACATCCCGTGGTAATTAGGAATGACAGAAGCTTCAGTCTGGATCCAACCCCTAAATGATCTGAGATGACCGAACACCTGAGAAAAGATAATGCCAACCCCTCAGAGGACCTAAGAGGATGCCAACGCTCAGACAACATACAGAATTACCAAATGACCACTGGAACTAGTTGAGACCTTACAATCTGACTTTGCTGCAGTTAAATTGAACTGCTGGTTTGTTGGCCAGAGGATTTTGATTTTGATATTGTGCAGTTGCTTTGACACAATTTACATTGTTAAAAGCGCTATATAAATAAAGGTGACTTGACTCTTCAGCCAGGGGGTTCCCTGGGTTTGGTGATGTCACGTGTCGTGGTCACGACAGACGCATCGACTCGCAGCTGGGGAGCAGTGTGCGAGGACATGCCAGCTTCGGGGCTGTGGTCAGAACCTCATAGCCGGTGGCACATAAACCACTTGGAGCTGGAAGCAGTGTTCTTAGCTCTAATGGATTTTCAGCCGCAGCTGGAACAGTGGCATATACTGATTCGCACCGACAACATGTCTCTGGTCTCATACATAAATCACCAAGGAGGCATACGATCCAGGGCTCTGTACAAGCAGGCAGTGAATCTCCTGCTGTGGACGGACCGTCACTTTCTTTCCATCTGAGCAGCGCACATTCTTGGTCTCCTGAACCATGGGGCAGACATGCTCTCGAGGAAGGGGATTCCTCAAGGAGAGTGGAGGCTGCATCCCGAGTCAGTTTGGATGATTTGAACCTGCTACGGGACAGCGGAGGTGGATCTATTCGCCACAAGCGAGAATGTGTACTGCCTGTTCTTCTCCCTGTCTCACTCCCTGCTGGAAGGGGGCGCTCTGACATCGCACTGGCCAGCAGCCAGACTGTATGCATTTAAAAAAAAAAAAGTAAAGTCGTGACGTATTGTCAAGTATGGTGACCCATACTCGAAATTGGTGCTCTGCGTTTAACCCATCCAAGTGCACACACACAGCAGTGAGTAGAGAACAAATGCACACACACACACACACACACACACCGTGAACACACACCCGGAGCAGTGGGCAGCCATGCTGCGGCGCCCGGGGAGCAATTGGGGGTTCGGTGCCTTGCTCAAGGGCACCTCAGTCGTGGTATTGAGGGTGGAGAGAGCGCTGTACATTCACTCCCCCCACCTACAATTCCTGCCGGCCGGGGACTCGAACCCGCAACCTTTCGATTACGAGTCCGACTCTCTAACCATTAGGTCATGACTTCCTGCGATCCCTATCATTTCCTGCGATCAAGATATTGCTGCTGGTGTTATCCAAGATCAGGGAGGAGGGGGCTTCGGTGATACTCATCACCCCAAAATGGCCGAACCAGTCCTGGTTCCCGGACCTAACAGAGCATCTGGTGGTGCCGCCCTGGCCGATCCCCATCAGCGCATCGATTCTCAGCGCAGTCTACATTATTACTGACCAGATATACAAATTTAGTATACCTGGGTCTTAGACGCTCATTGGCTTATCTCCACCTATCAGCTGAGAGCCCACCTACCAAGCGTAGCTATTGGTTATGGGAATTGTATGTGTGTTCTATCTTCTCTGAGTGTTTAACTTGTACAGGCTGGATTGGATACCGTTCCCCATAGCGGTAGCACCGCGGTGTCACTAGACAGCTCGAGAGGGAACGTTTCCGGTTACTGTCATAACCTCGGTTCCCTGAGAGCGGGAACAAGACACCGTCATGGTCGCCATGCTCACTGCCCGAGCATCAAGCAGTGTTCAGTGTCAGATTCTGATGCAATTGGCACGAGCATCTCCTTTTATACTGGCTAGTCAACTGGACTGGCTAATAAGACTTCAGCAAAGGTTAGGAGGGAAGGTATTCCCCATAGTGGTGGCACCGCGGTGTCTCATTCCCGTTCTCGCACAACAATAGCCGGAGATGCTTTGCTTACAAGTTTTTCAAGATTTGATAGACAGCAATGCAACTAACATGTTGAAGGCCCAGAAAGATAGTAAGGACATCTTTAAAATAGCCCATGTGACATCACTGGTTAATTTTATGCAGCTACAAGAATACTTTTTGTACGCAAAAGAAAACAAAAATAACAACTTTATTCAAAAATGTCTTCTCTTCCGTGTCAGTCTCCGCCACACGTTTGCAAAAGTACCAGGATATATGCGTGTGGTGCTGCTTAAATTAAATATCCTAATTTGTATTCCAAAGATGAACGAAGGTCTTACAGGTTTGGAACAACATGAGGGTAAGTAATTAATGACTGAATTTTCATTTTTGGGTGAATTATCCCTTTAAATAAAACCAACTACATGACTGAAACATTGACAGAAAATAGCTGTGTCTAAAAGCTGCTGATGCCATCAATTGATAGATTTTTGAAGGCAGCTCATAGTATATGTATCCTTCAATGTCTTGATATCTCACAATTCTCTGTGGTCAGTTCTGTAACAGCTGAGCAAAAAAATAAAAATGGGCCCGGTTTCATAGACAGGGTTTAGCCTAAACCAGGATTAGGCCATAATTCAATTAAGTCATTTAAGTAATTTTTATAAACGTGCCTTAGAAAAAATGTTTACTGGTGTGCATCTTGAGACAAAACAAAGGCACTGACATATTTTAAGAGCAGTCAGTGCAAGTTTCTTTCAGTTGAAACAGTTCAGAATTTCATTTTAGTTTAGGACTAGGCTTAAGCCTTGTCTGTGAAACCGGGGGATGGAGTCTGAAAGTTGCAGTTGGTGGTCAGTTTTTGTGTAAATATAGGTTTTGGCCAACTTTTCGTTTTACTAACGAAATTAGTATTTTAGTAATCACGAAAGCTCTCTTTTGGTGTAGAATAGATCATTAAACCGTTATGCTGCCTCGGAAGTCTGTCCGAAATCAGTACCTTCATGCGTAAACTCTGCTTGCAAAGTCATTGCCTGATAAGGCAGTGAAGCATCAAGTCAGCTGCCTAAGTTTTTGGATGCAGCCACTGAAGGTTAAGTACAAAAAAAAAATGTGATGGGGACAACAGGTGTGATTTCAGAAGTGGTGAGAATCGTGCCACTGGTTAAATGAGACTAGGGTGTCCAATCCTGCTCCTGGGGGGCCAACATCCTGCAGAATTTAGTTCCAACCAGCTCCAACACACTTGCCTTGAAGTTTCAAAGTTGAACAGACTGATTCTATCTAGTCGGTGGATATCAAACATATTTAATCTTCAATACAGGGCAAAAGCTATTGCTCACATCCCAGAGGGATTCTGCTGTAGGCCCCTAATGGCCTACAGTTATTTTAAGAGCCGCCAACATTTCAGTCCACCTTTTCAGGATCAACCCATTTAAATGTAGTTTAACCCATACTATAATAAAATATCATTTTCTTATGATGGATGAGGAAATAGAATGCTTTAGAGGGCGTTAGTTACTTATTTAAAAAAAATATCTGAAAGATCAAATCATATTTATTTCCTTTTTTCACAGTTTTAGTGTCCCAATTCTACTGCAGTTCATCTATATGAACAATGACCTGGCCCTGTTAGCATCCACACAGGCCCTAATGTCAAAGATTTTCATCACTGAGATCCCATCGATCGCTATGAGGAGACTGAGCAGGTGCTACATCTCTCTGCATGCTCTGTCTTCGACCGCTCCATCTTTTCCCAGAACTCTCCACCTCCTCTTTGAACAAAGGTTATGTATTTTAGTCCGACCATTAGTCTACGCTCAACCTGCTGGGGCCCATTCCTGCATGACGAGAGCAGGATTGAGTTAAAGATGTTACAGAAGAGCCTCCAGCCCACTTCTTTCTCCTATATTCCATCACTGTGGATTTACATTTGCTGAAGATCCTTGGAAAACCCAAGAGTGCTAAACTAGTGACAGAAGAGTAAACTTTATATAAAATATATCCAGTCTGTATTTAGCAGACTAGGGAGAAGGCAAACTTAGTAAATTAATTCAATTAAACACAACGGATACATTTCTCTTCATTAGAGAGGCCGTGCTTCGATGTTGAATTAAAGGCTTAACACTCTAATTATGCAGATAAATGTGAGACAAATGAAGACCTATCCTTAAATTCAAGTAGAGGATAATAGTCAACAATCATGAACAATCAAGAGTCTTATATTAAAAAACACGAGTGGGCTTTTCACACTAGCATTCATTATTGCAACCTGTTGAATGATAATCACCTGGCAATGGAAATTGATTTTTTTTTTTATTTTATGGTTTTGACTGTAAGGTTTAAACAGAATTTCTCGATAGCAAAGAATAAATCAGATCATAAGATCACAATAAGCAAGAAAGCTCTGAGTATCAGCATGTTTGTGATTCCAAAAACAGAGAGAAACCAAGATGTTAAAATTGAATCATTTTTCTCTTCGACACAATAATGCCAATAAGTTTCCTTGTGTATTTTTGCTGGAAATAGTTCCAAACAAATTTAAAACAGAATTAATCATGGTGTATATGAACACACACTAGTGCTATTTTTTTATGATTTTGTTCAGTTACTCACTCATGTAGACAGAAACAATAAATCAATAAATTATAAATTATTCAAATAAATTATTTTTATATTTCTTTGTTATATATTATAAAACACAATTCAGTGTACTAAACAATATTCCACTCTAAATGATGCACCATTTATTTCTATATAAATTATTTAAAAATTTAGGGAATAAATAATATTATTTTTTAATTAATACAGTGTTTAAGAGAAAAATAGAGCAAAGGTATTAAACATAGATTAAAGGTATTTCAATGCATGGAAGGCATATTGTATCATTCTTATCTTGTAAAGAAATAAAGAAAATCATATGTAATACCATACCATATAAAATACCATGATGCAACCTCATGTGCATTCCCTGGTTGCTTATAAGAGGATTTTCAGAAATAATATGCTCTGCCCATTCATATGGCAGTAATTTTGGCCACAAAGGTCACAGGACTGACTATTTCTAAGACCAATTAGCCTTTTCTAATCATGTCCGTAATTTTGTGTGTGTGTATTCATTTATAGCAAGTGCCACAGAAGTCCCCAAGTTTCATAACATTCTGATGAAGTGGAAACGATATAAAAATTTACTTGGCTATTTATGTTTTTGAAATGCATCCATTTAACTAACAAATATTTGTTCATGAAAACAAAACTATAAGGCATTAAGGCAATTTAAGGATAATTTATTATTTTAGTTTATTTTATTTATTACATAATAAAGGACCATCTTGTCAATAGAGTAGTAGATCCTGTAAAGTCCCAGGGCTCCAAACAAGACCCTGAAAGTTCCTAACTGTCACATTCGCTGGAGCAAGGAAACAAGGAATTCACAAAACGAGAGTCTTTAATATCCAACAGGATAACAGCACAGACAGGGAAGACATTCAGGAAGACAATTCAAGAACCAACAAACACTAACTGGAAGGACTGGGGCTTTTAAAGACAGGATAACGAGGGAACTAAGGAGACACACCTGAAATCAAATTAAACAATCAACATGAGGGAGAAACTGGGTCACGGAACACATGGGGAGTAAAAAACACAACAAAAACAGTCCAAAATCCTGACACTAACCAGCGCAAGGTCACTGTGTGTTTGAGTGGCCATGGTACAGTTGATCCAATGCTACGGACTTCACAGCTGATTTCCACATTTATGTACACTGGCTAGCCATCGATCTCACACACTATTAATTCACTCTTCAGCATCTCTGCTTCAATAAGAGCTGTCTGGATACTCAGAGTTTTACTGACAAGAAATGCTGATGCACAAAAAAGTGAGGTTTTCACACCCTCAATCCATTTATTTAATGTAAACTTCTGTTTTCTGGAAGGTGCTGAGAGAGATTTAAATTCAGGTCTTTGTTTCTCATTTCATTCTCCGGCTGGGGGACAGGGTAATAACCAGAGAGGTATGGGGGATTTCTCTCACTTTAAAGTACCACAGCATCATGGCCCAAAGCCAGTCTTTTATTGCTCTTTCACTGTTGCCGTGGTAGCAGTCGTGTCCTGGAAGCTCAATCATTTTCTTATCAGGTGCAGCTGTCAGACTTTTTCTTAAAAATGACCAAGAGAAAAAGAAATATCCCCAAGATAGAGAGAGGTAACAGAGACCGTATGGATGCTATTCCTGAGGTGTCAATAGTGTGACCCAGTATTATGCAGGAGACATTTGTTAATGTTCAGTCGTTTCAGTGAGACACAGACGCACATTCACACTAGCGCAGGAACTTTGCAAGAGTACTTGAGAGCTTCGGGGTGAAGCTCTGGTGCGTGAAAACTGCTAAAAAAGCTCAATTACTGGATGTTTAGTAAATGGATAAACAAATTATGTAGCACAAATAAAGGGGCTTTTTGACAATACTGCTTTAGTTAAATTGATTTTATAATTTGGTATTAAATTGGCTTTTAAAGTGCTGCCTGAAAACTTGGCATTAAAAACAAGCAATTAAATGGCAATGTAAATATTATTTAACAAATTTCACCGCACTTTACTTCAACAGCTGGCATTTTCATTACATTCAGTTCCGTTGTATGGCCTCAATAGTTTTAGAATACCTTACAAAACGTATTGCTCAAATCTCAGAAAACAACCTACATGCAAAAAAAAATAAAAAAAACTTTAATTACCTTATAAATGTGTAAGAAAAAAAGGTATTGCTCAAATCTCAGACAAACAAACAAAGAAAAAAATTACTTCAATTTGTTTCTTTAAATATGAAAATTATATTGCCCAAATCCCAGACAAAATCCTACACGTAAAGACATTTTTTTTAAAATACGTTAAAAATACATAAGAAAAAATATTATAAAAATCTTAAGATAAAACCCTACATAGAAAGCCAAAAAATAACTTTACCTGATAGTGTATACAACAATTAACTACTCATGTTTGTGCCTCACATTACACAACTTCATAAGAAACGAGTAAAAATGGACATAACGTTAAGATTCAAATGTAGCTCAATACTGCCCTCGTGTGTTTCTTTGTATTACCTCAATATTAATAAAAACAAGTTCGATATTTACCAAAACAGTTTATTATAAAATTACACGGCTAATATTGCAACAAAAAACAGACTGTTTAAAAAACTTAAGGATCAGTCAATCCGTTTAAACACTAAAGCTGTCACGCAGTTACCCGTCACACCACCAAACTGGAAACAGGGGATGGGCAGCTCTCATGCCAACTCGAACCCTGCAAGAAATACAATTTTATTACATTAATCACAGTATTTGAAACATAATTAGTTTAAGGAATATGCTAATATGTGAAGATACCAGGTCTGAAGATCTGGAGCAGCTGCTCTTTGGTCCAGTTGCAGGAGGTGATGATAAAGAAGCCTTTTGGTTGCATTACAGCTTTTAAAGAGTTCACATAGAGCTTTTTTGCCTCCTCTCTGTCCTCTGGGCTCAAACTAATGGCATCAAATGTGCCTTTATCTATACATACATCAAAACCCTTCAATTCTGTACTGAGGTTCAGGAAATCCTCCACCTGAAAGGACGTCAAACACAAAGGCAAGTAAGAATTCCCTTTTATTTTTAAATGTGCCGTGAATTTATTTACTTCATTTATGTAAGTTAAAAATAAAACATTTCAATTACCTGAATTTGAACATTTTTTAAGTCTTCCTCTTCCAGAATATTTACGGTGAGCTCTACAGCAGCCTTGGAATACTCTTATTCCATGCTTGGCCTTAAAAGATGATTCATGTGATTATTATTTATACTTATTTACACTGTGAGAGTTTCTGCCAGGTAAAGACTTGACAACATTTTAAGACCTATTTAAGCTCATGTAAAGTATGAAATTGAATAAACTGGAACATAACACTTCAATGTGATAATAATCATAATGTCAATGTCTTGAACAAGCAATGCTACAAAGTCTGAAAATACAACTTCGTGAAATTTAGTATCTTTAGTAAATTTATCCTTAGTATCTTATCGGTATTTTTGATCTTTTTTCAGTTTTCTCTAAAGACTCCTAAATCAAGATACATTTACATAACCATTTAAATTCTTCTACATCAAAATTCTTGTTTTATGAAAAACTAATGTTTATGTTTAAAACAGGAACAAATATCAGCCAAGTTGAAAAATCAACTTAATTCAAAGCTTAATTCATTCCTTACTGACAGATGTTTGTTTTTGCTTTAAGTTTAAGCTCACTTAATATTGTTCGATTAATAGAATTGATTTTTTATTAGCAATAATTAATTAGAATGATTGAATATAAGGTGAATAACTAAATGCAGAGCTCATCTGAACTTGACTTGCCAGTTCCACAAGAAACATCCTGCTATTTCCAGTTCCAATGTCAAGTATGGCTGCATTTTCAGGTACATTTTGTGCTTCCATCCATCTGATCACTCTGTCCATGCTTCCCTCACCAAATCTAAAGACTGACCCATTACAGTCTTCATATACAGTCTACAGTCCTGTATTACTAAACACAACTAATATACACGGTGGAGAATACAGTATTCATGTGAGGTATTGCAGAAGCAAAAGCATAAATGTAACCCATGTGCTGGTCTACTGTGAGATCGACAATAGAAGGGCTAACTAATCAAGTAAAATCTCTTACTACTCCTATGTTCTGAGTTTTGAAGGAGCAAAATCATCTTGTAATTCTGTGCAGTCTTCTGCCCCATGTGTGCTCATGACGTCTCGTCTAAAGGACAGGACGCTTCAAAATAAAGGTTTTTAATGAAGGTAAAGGTATAGTTGTATTGCATATTCAAAACTTGAAAGCAAGGCGATAAAAAATACACGGATTGACAGATATAAATTAAAACAATATGCAAAATGAAAAACAAAATGAATAAATAAAAACATCACACAGTTGACAAATGTTGCACATTTTTGGTGTACAAAATTATAACTCTTACTTTATGTTTTACATCATTCCACAGCCATGACGTAATGTGACGTGTCGTCAGTTCTGATGACGATTGTTGCACAGAGACAGATGACGCGGTTGTTGTTGTTTCAAGGTAAATATTATGGTTTGTAAAACAAGCATGTAAATAGTTGTAGTTTTACGTGTCATTTATAACGTTTTAAGAATTAAGGTAATTAATGTTCTTTAAATAAAAAGTATTAATTATACAATTTATTCATATAATAATAAAAAAAATCATCCAGTCAAGCATTAAAAACATATAGGGTGCGCATCTTGTACCTCAGCAGAGGATTTGTTTATTCATGTTCAGGCTGGTTTAACAGTGCGTGCGCAAAGGATTGTGGGCTCGGCGCGTATGTTTCCATCATGGCGGCGTCAATTTCGGGATACACTTTTAGTTCTGTGTGTTATCACAGTGCCAACAGCGGTTCCGACCATGTAAGTACTCTGTCATCTGACTTTGAGGGTAAATGTTTAAGGGCACGACCGCATAGCGAAACAACAAACAGTTTATTCCATCAAATCACAATTAATTCATTTCCCGGTGTCATCTTCCTGTTGTGGCTTCAGAGGGGCTGTGTATCAAAACCTGGTGAGCCGCCTACCTAGACAGCCTTTGTAACATTCAAAGGTGTATTAGAATGCTGAAAATTCAGTCATCGGGAATTTTGTATTATTTCATGGCATTTTTAGATATTTTAAGTCGAATAGAGCTGACTCAGTACACGCCTTTGATGATTAACAGAATGCGGTCTAGGTAGGCAGCACACTGGGTTTTGAGACGCAGCCAGGGTGACAGCTAGCAAACCTACAAGCCGAAAGATTTTACAAGCTTGTCAGAAAGTGTCATTGCCGTTTATTCACAATATGATTTATTGCTCGTTGTCATAAATGTACACCGCCGGTAGCGTTGGGTCAATTCAATCTCGTCGAGATGTCAAGATAGTCACATTAGCTGGCTGGCTAACTTGTTTGTCAGCAAAAACTGTCAAATGCAAACTTGAATGTCGGACAGACATATTTAATGGCTTGTTCACAAATCCCTTTCGCTCTTTGTGTCCTGCCCTCTAATGTAGTAGTTGAGGCATTAGGAAGGAGGTGATGCAGGCTTCGCATAGTTGTTTTGGGCTGGTTAGTCAGGTGTAATGCTTAACCTGTTTTCATTCAGTCAAAGATATGAGGGTTTTTACTGTTTTTCCTTATTGAATATCTAAACCTAATTGGTAACCTAATTTTATTTTAATTAGAATAATCAGCATTTTCAGTGTGATCTGAAACTGATCAAATAGCCAGGGAAATTGTGTTGTGTGCCTGGAGAACAGTGTTTCTGTTGTTCTCTCATTGCAGCCCTGTTTGGGACATTTCTGTTTTTCAGAGCTCCTTGTAGAAACTTGTCCATTTTGTAACACATTTGTTGCACGAGTTCTAGGTATATTCACCTACATTTTGGTATACCATGACCTTTAGAGGTGCAAATTAGGTTTTGTTTGCTTTTTAAACACATCAAATGTCCCTTTAAATGGCATTTGGCCTGTTACGGTAAGGGAAAAAAACAACGTTTTTTTCTTTAAAATTATATTACTATGATAAGTTTGTCAGTATCTAAAAACTAACATGTCACAAACTAGCAAGCCCTGACTAAATGGCAGCATAATATATGATAAATTTGGAATGCTGTTTTTTAAAAATAAATAAATAAATTTGTAGTTTTAAGTTGTTTTTAACATTTGTATATTTAATTTTGTTTATCATGTTTAATGCTAAAAAATTGCTAAATCATTCAATGTTATTAAACTGTATGTAGAGATCTCAATTTTTGAGTAATAATAGTAATAATAGTAATTATTACTTCATTTTAAAACAGTAGCAGGCCTTATTTTGTACCTTTTGTTGAAAGTGTCTATTAACTTGTGGTAATAATAACATTCGATCTTAACTAAACTGTCTTTGCCTTTGAAATGCCATTTTTATGCATCTTTTATGCCTCTTTTAGGAGGGCTTCCTGTTGGGAGAAGTGAGACAGGAGGAGACTTTAAGCATCAGTGACTCACACATCGGTAGCTCAGAATTCCTCAATGTAATAGGTAAAACCATGGTTGATTATTTTTTACTGTCCCAAAGCTACAGACAAAATGTAGAGTTTTTAATGACCATTTTAGTTTGGGAAATTTGATCATGCATTATCAAAGCCTGATGCATCCCGTTACCGAAATCCTGGAAGTTTCAAATCACAGACATAACACGTTTAACAGTGAGGATGTGACAACCTGAGGGACTTTATCAGTTCAAGATATGGCTGATGTAATCTGTTCAGTCTCAACCATTCAAAGTACTGTCACAAGCTGTCCTGGTTGTCAATAACCTGATAAACTACCCAATTTTGTTAAAGTTAAGTTTGTGTCAGCCAGCATTCCTGATTAAGGCCTGAGAGATAAAGCCTCATACATCAATGTAAACCTTTTTGGCTCAGAAATGCTGGAAATAGCTTCTCTCCAACATTAAGTGATCATGTTTCATGAGTTTGGCGCTGCTCCCAGGACCCCTTCATCTCTGATCACTGTACAAAGAATTTCACAAAGGCCTTCAACATTAAAAGCGGGCCCAGATAGCTACCTTATATTTGCAGTAAGATGAGTCATTATGAAAGTCATGTTGTCCTCGCTAGACAACCTTCAGATCACAATGGCTGAGCTTCCACGTCGCATATTACAGTTTTTAGAGAACAAATCTGCTAACATATTTTCCTTCTTCTATTCCAAGGTTAATGTTGTCTGTATGCGTATTATAAATATTTAAATGAGACCTCTTGAACAGTCACCGCATGCTTGCTTTACTCAGATGTTGAATAGAATTGATCACTCGCATTCACTTGTTTTTCAGAGGTCCATAATCATGAACCTTGTGCACAACTGTTTAGGTAAGAATGTCCTGCATGGGCAGTTGGATTTAGTAGATGCATTCTAAAATGTTTATTATATGTTATAATAAAAATATACACTACCATTTAAATGTTTTGTGTTGGTAAGATTTAACTGCAAAAATTCTTTGTGTGTTGCAGCTTTTATGACTATGCAGGTAACGTCAATGAAGAAAATCTCAACAGAATCCTCAAGGACAGAAGAAAAGTAAGCAGTTACCATGAAATATTCATAAAAAATTTAGAGAGTAAAATTAATAAATTATTAAAGGGTACCTTGACAGGTTCTTTGTCCTTTTGTGTTCGACTTTGTGTGTTTAATTCAGCCGACCCACTTCACAATGTCTCTTCTTTTTGAGCAGAATGTTATCGGCTGGTACCGCTTTAGAAGGAACACTCAACAGCAGATGTCATTCAGGGAGCAGGTGATCCATAAGCAGTTGACCCATATACTTGGCATCCCAGATCTGGTCTTCCTCCTGTTCAGCTTCATCTCCACAGCCAATAGTTCCACACATGCTTTGGAGTACGTGCTATTCAGGCCCAACAGAAAGTATGTACATGCTGGTTAACACATACTTATGGAAATATGTAATACTGTGGGATAAAAATTTGCAAAATATGATAAAATCATGATTCTGTTTAACAGTATAGAGACTTGTCTCTCATATTGTTATTTCATAATGCCATGCATAATGTTTGAAAATGGTGTGATGTAGCTGATATCGTGTTTATGAGCATTTCTGTTGCAATTTTGATCTTTATCTCAGCAGGTATAATCAGAGGATATCTCTAAGCATCCCAAATTTGGGCACCACCAGTCAACAGGAATATAAAGTCTCATCTGTGCCGAACACCTCCAAGAACTACGCCAGTGTCATTAAAGAACACGGGTGAGGCAACCTGACTGCAATGTTCAGTATTCCTCTTTAGCCATGTCTCAAAGTGTAGTTATAGCAAATTGTGTTATTTTGATTTTACCCTACCATTCAAAAATATAGGATTTTATTAAAGAAGTCTCTTTTGTTGATCAAGGCCACATTTGTTTGATCAAAAATACAGTCAAACAGTTATATTGTGAAATATTACTACAATTAAAAACTATTCTATTTGAATATATTTTAAAATGTAATTAATTCCTATGACTGCAGAGCTGAATTTTCAGCATTATTCTTGAGTGTCACGTGTTTTTTTTTTTTGTGTTTTTTTTCAGAAATCATTCTGATATGCTGATTTGGTGCTCAAGAAACATTTCTTAATAATATCAATGTTGATTACAGTTGCACTGCTCGATATGTTTGCAGAAATTGTGATACAGTTTTTCTTAATTTACATGATTTAAACTGCACAGCATGTAAAACATAGTCTTACTTTTGCTGCAGTAAATACTTGAATTAGTGATATCCAATTAATTTTTTTATTAAATTATTTATAGGACTGAGTTCTTTGATAAGGATGGCGTGATGAAAGACATCCGAGCTATTTTTCAAGTATACAGTGCCCTTCAAGAAAGAGTGCAGGTGAGTTACAGTTTTATGTTTCTGAACTGTCAGATAACTTCAAGAGATGTTGGTTAAAATACACCACAGTTTTCTATGTGTAATAACATTTAAATATTTTAAATAAATTATGCTCAGAATGTGCTATCTATGAATTTTAGGGATGCACGATAGCCGATACTGATATACATTTCCTTTTTTCGGAAACAACAAGTCTTTCCAGTGCAGCAGAGATTATGAATTTTATTTATTTATTTTTTTTGATTAGTTTTGATTAGTTTTGAGAAAAAACTTACTGGTTAGAACTAAATAATGATTATTAAAGCTATTTTTATAAGTACATTGAAAGCTTTGAAAATAACTAAATAAAATCAATCACCGCTGCCTTTTTATTTTTATTTTTTTTACATTTTACTTAAAGATTTAACATTTGAAGGTGCTCTAAAGCAAAAGAGCTATAAAAAATCTACAAATCACTAGCACATCTTGAGCCGGGATGCTGCTGATGTTTACATTTTAAGACGTTCCAATAATATCATGCATCCCTAATGAATTTTCTGTCATCCTGCAGGCAGTGTGTTGTGAAGTGGATCAAAGTGAACGAGTGAGGGAGAAAATCCAAGAAGAAGTGAACAAACTCAAAGAGGAAATCGCTCTCAGGAAACGTAACAGCGCTGAGGAAGAGAGAAGTACGTGCTGATGACTCTGCGCATTTGTTGCTTGTTTAACAAAAAAGGGAAACACTTCCTTTTATTATCTTCTCTATTTTCCTTACAGGACTCCAAGAGGCGGCCGCTGTCACGCTTCCCGATAACTCTGCCCTTCCTGACTCCTCACACTCTTCACTGACTCGAGTCGTGCTCTCAGGTCCCTCGGTGGAGCCCAGTTTAGAGAGACCCGTGAACTCGTCATCTCCACCAATCTACAGCACCACACTGCCTCCAGATTCACCAAGCGCTATACTGCTCCCGCGGCCCCAAGCCGTAGGTTCACCTGGACACCCGTCTCCCAGTCTGGGCCTGGGCAACGGAGACGGTTCGAGCTCGGATTCCCTGAACCGTCAGGCCACCGGCCAGGAAGACCAGGAGGATGACGACGACGATGACGAGGACAGTAGCGAGTATGAAAATTTAGTTAGCGAGCAATTGCAACCACCTTCCTTAACAGAAACCGTTGCATTAGGACGACCGGCTACCCTGTGGCCCGACGGTGATGCCCACAGCCCGCCAGGCTCATAGTAATCAAACAAACCAACGGGCATATTGATGACCGAACAGAACTAGGTGTGATCGTGAGGTCTTGGTGTTCAGAACACAAACAAGCACTTGCCTTTTGTGAGTTATGCCAATGCTGTCCTGTTGTACACATTTAACAACTCTGTGCAGAGGACGTCATTGTGTTTCGACGAACTCCGAAGTGGAATGGAACGATATCCCCATCCGTGTGGATTGACAGGCCAACTTTTCTCCGTTTCATGCTCTCCTCTCTGATTTTGTTTGGGTGGAGAGGTGCATCCTGCTTATCTCGATGTCTGCAACTCACTGGAGTCATTCGGTACTTGCACCATTTACCTCTTGCACTGTTTTGCCTTCTTTTGGTCTGTATTTGAATAGAAAAGCAAAGGGAATGATGTCTTTTTTTTGCGGCCTTCAAACACATCTCTGTGTGAGCTTATTCCATCTTCATTGTCTTGCTTCGTAAATCTGAATGGACAGAAAACAAATCCGTTATAATAAGTGCTTAGGACTACAGCTGACACTTGAACAGTTTGTGTTCTAGAAAATTTATTTTATTTTTGGTTTTATCAGTTATATTTGATTTGTTTGAGTAATATAATGGCCTATTCATAAGAAAAAAAAGATAATTTTTGGTCAACGATTATAAAAGTTACTTTGATAAGGGGTGCTTGTATTTTCTATGGCATACTGTAGATCACGACTAATTTCATTGGCTTAAATCCAACACATTTTTGTCCTATTGAATGAATCGAATATTATATTTCTTTCTGCTGCACTTCAAACTTTCACCACTGAGCTTTAACCGAATTTTCCGGTCGTACGGTTTGACGGAGCCATCAGAAACTGGAAGGGTCAAAATGCAGCATCATCGATCTCAGGATTCTTTTACAGTACCTGGACTGTTGTTTTCTCACATCTTGTCCACATGCCTTTGTTCCATAGTTGAGAAGACATGATTGCTCAAAGCAATGCAGCGGTGGATCAGTTTAGAGCTCTGTGATAACGTGAAATAAAGATTTCAGCCATATGCAGCAGATCTTTAAAGGTAGAAGCAGTTTTGTCATCTGTTAGTGGATGTTTTGCTACATCTGATCAAACCAAAATGACGTTTTCCCTCAACTTTGTATGTGTGTGAATCTCAGAAAAACATGACTGGGTCATTTTACAATTAACCATTAAATAACAAACTGCCATGATGTATAAATACTTGACAATTTTATTTTATTTTTAAAAACAATTTTTGCAATAACGTTTGGAAATTTAGTGGAAACTGATTTTACAATGTAAAAAATGTCACAAAAAAGTCCAAAAACATACTCTTAATATTTTTCCAGTTACAAATGTTATACAAATATAGACTTGAAAAATGAAATGACTGTAACACGTTCTTGTGAGATTCACCCATGTCGTGCATATTGTGAACAATTTGGGCAAGTGACTTGAATCAGATTGATGAGCTGTCTGACTTTTTCACCCAAAGATTCCAAAACTTATTTCTTAGTTTTATCTCAGGATCTGACGCTCTGACGTTTATTTTGGCAGAGGCCGAGAATGTCTCACTTTTCATTCAGTATATTTCTCCAGATCTGTGTAGGACAGAAAAAAATAAGAAATGGTTGTTCCCTGGCATGAGTGTGAATGAGAGTACACTGACACAGATGTTTTAGTCAGCTGTATCATGTTGCATTGACCGTCTGCTTTAAATGTTTCTGACCTTGGCATCTGTCTTCAAGTGTACAGCCAAAAACCACCACCCATGGATTTCAATAGGAATATGTAAACTGAACAATGACACTAAAGTGGAGAGATTCCACATTTAAACTTGACATGGGCTTGTTTGGACAGCTGGCAGCCAGTCCCTCAGAGCTTTAAAATGCCATTTTATCATAACTAACATGTTCCTTAGAAAGTTCGGATGAACGTAAATGCCACTTAAGATGATAAAATATATATGCATAAACACAATCTGACAATCCGAAAAAAAAAAACAATCTGATCTGTTTTTTTTTTTACTAATATTTACTATTCATGATTAATCAGAGTAAATTTGTCCTCTGAATATTTAAAGACAACTCAACTAATTCAGTGTCAGTCCTCGCTGCCATATTGCCTTTTGCTCTCTCCTTACAGATGCTTTCAAATCTGATTACGAAATGAGTCCAAATTTGGCAGTGTGCCATTTTAATGGGGAAATTGCAATGATGTGATTGTCATTTTTATTGTCAGTTTAGTCAGCTGCAGGTCAGACGTGACCGTTTCCCTGCAATTGAGCAGCTGTGAGTGATTAACATTGTTCCCATCAGAATTGGACTGAAGTCTCTCGTGTTTTACAAGTGTAGACTGTGTTTGGCAGGCTGTTGCACTACTGCAAGCACCTGCAAGCATTAACCGTTCCATCCACTTCTTTCATAAATCTGTCAACGTGTTTACAAATATGAAGCAAATTCCCAATTATAAAGTAGTAGCAGTGTTTCAGCAAACACGTATTGTATTCTTTGGTGGCTAATTTGCCCATTTCTGTCATTATTTGCTCACCCTCATGTCCTTTCAAGGCCTTTTTTCTTATGTAAATTGCAAAAGATAGTTGGAGATTGTTCATTCTTCTCTTTTCCATGCAATGAATGTGGATGGAGACGAGGTTCTGTCAAGCTTCATAAAGGCAAAAACATCATTAAAGTGGTCCATATGACCTATGCACTATATTCCAAACCTGAAGCCATATGATAAGCTTAATGTAAGCAATTTTAAGTAAGCTGTGGTCACAATTCACTTTCATTGTACGGAAAAGAGCAGATTGAACATTCACAAAAGTAATGCAGGTATCAAAAGACAGGGGAGAATAAATTCTGACAGGAGTACAACTACTCTATAATGTTAGGTTAAAAAAGCACTTTTTCTCCCTCAGACATTATCCTTATCTGTTAAATTATTAGGCCCATTTATCTTGCAGTCTGCAAAATCTTGACTGGCACTTAAAGCCACATTTTAACACGTTTTTTGCAGTCTTCGGATTTCCTCCAAAAGACCTCCACATGCAGCCAAGAATAACAATATGATTTGATACTCTTTACACAAGACAAAGTGAGCTGAGCTATCAAATGTATTAGGTTTGAAAGCAAGAACAGTTCCCATTTCACTGAATGTAACCGTTTTAAATTCTCACCTATGATGGCAAAACCTTTCAGCCTCAGGTGGAACAATGACTTCCTTCCAGAATTGTTGAATTTTTGTTCATATATAAGCTCAATTTTGTGTCCTTGATGGTAGTTATGTTAGCATATTCGCTACAAAACAAACACGTAGGAATTGTGCCTAATAATGTAAACAAAATCAAATAAAGGGCAGTAATGCACACTGTTGGATTGAGTCGTGTAGTTTATATCTTGATCCTGAAGGTGGCGCAATTCATTCACGGGTCTGCAGGGTTGCCAAGTGCTGGGCTACTTTAAATTTGCCAGGCATTGATTTTTTGTCTCCCCGCGGGTTAAATGTTTGACACATTGCAGAAATTATATTTGATTGGAATGCTTGTATTTAAATATTTAATCTACTCTATTTAAACGACACACAAACTGATGAGCAGCGTGTTTGCAGAAAGACCAAGAATAGTCAAAAATAAAGGATTAGCATCCCCACCAACGACTGTGTACACTAGCTGTAAAATAATCCTATTTGTAAACAGACCTTTTATGATACTGTGATTTTTAAGTTAAAACTGTGTAATGCAAAATAGTAACTAAAATGTGTATTTTAGGTATGGAAGTGGAAGATTTTAAAACTTTTTGGCTAGCTTTGACTGCCAAATAAGCTGGTTCTATGGCAAAGATCTGGCAACCCTGATTACAGAGGACATTTTAAATATATCCATTGGTTGTTTCTTCACACACCCCAAAAATAACATCAGGCAAACATCATTTGTCAAAATCATTTATTTACTATAATACATAGCAGATGATGTTAAAATATTTAGTTTGTACATCATATGAGGCAGTCATATGAACAATGTTGCTCTTTTCTTTTAAACTACACTAAATGGGATCCTAGCAGCTGCACACTTACCCTATTGAGCCCTTTCCTCCGTTTTAGTGAGTCAATTGAGATCAATCTTGTCATTTTTGTTCCCATCCATTCACATACAAGCTCCCACATCACAACTAAACACCTCTGAGTTGTGCTGTATTCCATACAAAGACTGCAAGCTTTCTAAACAGCGTGTTACAGTGGAACAAAATTCAGTACCATTTAATAAAAACAGAAAAACAAACAAAAAAAGTTTTATTTATATAGGGAATTAAGTACAGTCAATGGATCTAACCCCAAATTTTAATACACCATACCACAAAAAAAAAAAAAAAATCTGATTATAGGTTTTACAAGATTATACAGAGCTCCAGTACCCCGTGATTTTTGTTTTGCCAGCCATCAAACGATGCCGACATATATATATATATATATATATATTTTCCTATTGTAGGGATTAAAGCCAAAATATGAGTCGAACTATGGCATGACACAAACAAACAAATATAACAATTTGACCCCAGTTTAATGTTCCCTCAAACAAGTTAGATTAAAAAAAAAAAAGTCTTGCATAAAAACAATTAAGCATTAACTTTTTTTTCCTCTCTTTCAGTTATTAAAAGTGGCAAAGAACATGCAAATTCAGTTTAAAAAAATTAATCAACAGAACCATAGAAATTTTGAAGGTGGTCTGCGGAAACTAAACGAACGAACATGAAACGAGAACGGAGATAACCTGGCGTCCTCTGAAGCCTGGATCTCTGAGATGTGCCAAACGGTTGCAGTGGGCTGTTTCCCTTTCTGTGGTTTCCAGAGTACGAGGGGCTCCCGTTTCAAAGTCTGTAGGACAAAGTGCATCCTAGGCAGGTGCCTCTGAGTTTATAAACTCATATTAGTTCAATCCCAAACGCCTTGGGACACCACCGCAACAACAACTGCTGTCTTTAAGATAAAAATATCCTAAAAATATATCTTTAGTCCAATGTAAAATAAAAAGGGGACAAACAAGCAGAAAAATGGCACATTTTGCCATTATGACAAGCCGTGCATGTGGTGTTGGTTTTAGTGAGTGATTGACAGCTCCATTGTCTTTCAAAACAAAAAAGTGTTATAAATATATCTGCCTTATGTTTGCCATGTTCGAAATTAGAATGTGCACATTTACTATGTCAAACTAACATTGACATTTTCTTTACAATTTTTCATTCAGTCTCTCATTCAGACTGGCTGAGGAACAGAAAAGGGAAAAAAAAAAAAATGGGGAGGTCTTATGCAAGTCACATCTTCCTTTGTACAAAAAAAAAAAAAAAAAAAAAAAAAAAAATTCTTTTTTTTTTTTTCACTTATTTTAAGCAGCTTATCCGCACACGTACAAGCCGAATGTGAGTAGGAGGTCTATATGAGGGGTTCGGGGGGCAGCGGGTGCTGGATCTGCTGTGGCTGGAGGGGAGGAGGGAGCTGAAGGGCCAGCAGGGACTCTAAGCCGTGGCTGTGTGGAGGAGGCGTCCCCTCGGCGCTGGAGGGCTCTGTGATTTCACCACCACAGAAGAAATACTGGCACTGCTGAATGAAGGTCTCGATGACGGACTGGTTGAGTTTGGTGGTGGACAGCGTGTCCTTGTTCTCAAAATCAGGCCTCATGAGCGTAGGCCAAAAACAGATGGACAGATTGTCGGCCGTCATCAACGTGGTCTTACTATGCTGACTTACCCTATGGAGGAAGGAGATAAAATACATTTTAAAAAGTATATATTACACACACATGTATGTGTGTGTGTAAAAAAAAAATGAAGAAAAAAAAAATCTGGGAATCAACCTCTATATACAAAGATGAATGGGTTAAATTACTATTAAAAGAACTTTAACAAAGATAAACTATTTTATAAAATGAAAGACAAATATAAAGGGGAAGCTGAAGCTTTACCTGTTGAGGTGAGTGATGACATATTTGAAAACTTCGAAGTTCACAGGAGGAAATTTTCTCACTATTTCCTTCAGCACTTGCAGTCTCTCATAATGATCTACAATTTCTGGAGAAAACACATTTAACAAACTCATTAGACAGAAGTGAGAAAATATTTAGACTTTGATTTATTAATACCTCTTGATTAATGCCTGTTATGGTTTATTTTGTGATAACTGGCTATTTGTACATTATTCTGCTTATTACAGAAGACTTTAAACTATCAATACATTATTTCATACCTTATTTCACCAAATGATCACTTAAGGTTGATCTTTATACACAAGTCATTTAATAACTCTGGTAAATGTAATATTTATTGACCTTAAAAATGAATGTCCAGTTTAACTGTACATTAGAATGTTGTGATGCATAAATTCACTTGTAGAATTTTAAATGACTAATTTTAGTTTTTAGCATTTATTTTCAAAACACAATAGTGCAGAATTTAAAATTTTGGTCGGAATTTCAATATCATCCCTATATATTACACAAAAATATTTAACTGTAAACCAAAAGTGACCAATCATAATCAGATACTCAGAGAGACGTGCAATCAGTTTTTAATTAAGTTCAACAAGCACTGAATATTTCAAACGTATAAGCACGTAATTAATATATATTTTATCTTTTCTAGCAGAAAGGCAATTAGAAATTTGCATTCATGTCTTACTCATTATCAAAAAGAAATTTCTGTATAAGAACAACAAGCTACAACTGCCTAGCCAAAAACCTGGAAGGGGAGGGAAGAGATAAAGCTGAAATATCAGTATGTTCAAAAAGAACAGCATCCCAGCACTTAATGTCATTTATCTACAGCAGTGTGGTTCAGAAATAATGAGGAGTACATCACAGGGGGCCCTGGATTAGATTCAGCACTCGGAAGCATCAAACGGAAATGCAGATGCATTTAAATGACTTCTCAGCTACCTTGGGCTGGGATTAGACGGTGTGGTGATGGGATTAATATTGAACGTAGTTGAAAGAAGAAACCAGGGACAGATAGAAAAAAACTGGACTCATAGGCTGTTGAAATGAAGTAACACGGGCAGGTTGCTACTTGTTCTCATAGCTGTAGCAGACACACTTCCTGTATTTCTTGTAGCTGCAGCCTGTGCGGATGCAACGGATGAACGCTGTGTCACTAAACCTGCCTCATTTTACCTCGGCACACTTCCGCCCACCTGCTGTTTGTGAAGACTGAAGTTTGAATGAGAGGCCGGGGTCAGACACATAACTACAGATGGAGTCAACTGAAGTTTGATGGCTTATACCCAATACTGGCAATAAACTCATTTCAGCCATTTTGCTGCAATTTTTCCAATCCTTATGTGAAATATTTGTTTGTTAATAATTATGTGCCATGCCAACTGTCAAGGCTATATTAATGGGGAGAAACAAGATAAAAATATAGCTGCAAGCAGCGATGGCAGGCCCAAGCCATCAGTACAAACGCCACCCCGGTGGCATCAGGAAGACGGTGCACAGCGAGCACATGCATTACATTAACCCTCTGGCAGTTTAGATTTGAGGGATACGGCAATGAAAGGGTTAATCCAAACCATTAAGACTTTGAAACACACACACACACAGCACAATATATAAAGATTTGGTAACACTTTTCAATATGTTTTCAGTATTAATATCAACTACAGTATATTAACATGAACAATAATTATATAGCATTTATTGATGTTAGTTAATGTACCCCCGGTTTCACAGACAAGGCTTAAGCCTTGGGCTAGATTACTATGCAAGTCTGAGCTGTTTCAACTGAAATAAAACCTGCACTGACTGATTTTAAAATATATCAGTGCCTTTGTTTTGTCTCAAGATGCATCCCAGTAATGTTTTTTTTTTTCTAAGCATGTTTATAAAAATTACTTAAATATCCTAATTGAACTATGGCCTAATCCTAGTTTAGTCTAAGACCTGTCTGTGAAACTGGGCCATT